>NW_027142386.1:4902036-5574212 GCF_026170545.1 Melanerpes formicivorus | reverse complement strand
ACGCCCTTCCCCCAGTGCTGCACCCTGGAGGGGCCCCAGGCAGCCAGGACCCCCCCGGGAGTGTCCCCATCCCATCCTCAAGAGGGGACCCCAACATGGCACCTGCCCCCCCAACCCCCCCGGCCCCGGGGAGGGCATCCTCTGCCCCACTTCACCCCAGTGCCCGTGAGGAGGGGGCACCCAGCTTTGGGGGCACCCAGCTCTGAGAGGGCATCCGGATTGGGGGGGGGCACCCAGATTTCAGAGGGCAGCCAGTTGAGAGGGCATCACAGCTAGGGGGTACCCAGCTTTAGGGTGGCACCCAGGTCTGGGGGGCACCCAGCTCCAGGGAGGGGTCACAGGGGGTGAGAGAGGGGCACCCAGGTCTGGGGGGGCACCCAGCTCCGGGGGGGATACCCAGGCCTGGGGGGGTCACACCCAGCCCGCAGGTGCGGAGCCCTACCTGGGGTGGCACAGAGCAGGACAAGCAGCAGCGCCAGGGCAGGCGAGGGTGGCAGTGCCATGGTGGCGCTGGCAGGGCTGGACCCCGCGGGCTCTTATAGCCCCGGCGGGGAGGTGGCGCTGGGACGGTGCCAGCGCGGTGGGGACAAGTGTGTGCCAGCCGCAGGGGCACCGGGGGGGAGGCTGCGCCCTGTCCCCACCCTGTCCCGCATCAGGGTCCCCCCAGAGGTCCCCATGCCCCCCGTGCCCACGTCGCCCTTGGTGTTCCCATCCTGCCCCAGGGCGGTGGGCACGGGCACGGTGCCACCCCCGCGGTGAGCTGGGGGGGGATCTGGGGCGGCCCTCAGCAGCGGGGGACAGCCCGGGGGGGACATCGGTGCCTGTGGAGCACGGGGGCAGAGGTGGCAGGGGGCACACCGGGCACCAAGCCCTCATTCCCCTGCTTATGCCCACGGCCCCCCCCGACACGTGATTGTGCCCCCCCCGGCCCAAACCCCCTCTCTCCCCCTGCCCCTGTCCCCATGGCCCTCCTCCCCCAGCCATAGCCCCCCATGTCCCCCCCATGTCCCCATCTCCACTTGTCCCCCCCCAAGCCCTCCCACCCCCCTATGTCCCCTCGCATCCTTTTGTCCCCATGTCCCCCCGGGTACCCCCATGTCCCCCCCGTGTCGCCCCCATGCCCCCCGGGTACCCCCATGTCCCCTCCACTCCCATGTCCCCCCCCCCCCCTCCTCCTGCCACCCCCTCCCATGTCCCCACGTCCCTCAACAGCCCCCCCCGGCCCCCCTCCCCCCACGTCGCCTGTCCCCAACCCCCCTCCCCCCTTTCCCACGTCCCCCCTCCCCGCTCTGGAGCACCCATGGGTGCTACCCCCCCCGCCTCCCCCTCTCCCCTCCCGTTCCCGGCAGCGCCGTGGGGCGCGGCGGCCGTGCCCATCCTGAGAGCCCTCAGCGAGGGGTGTGCCAGGCTCCTGCGGGGGGCACCGGGCAGGGGGCGGGCTGGGGGCACCCTCAGGCCACCTGCGTGGGTGCCAGGGTGCAGCAGGGCGAGGAGGATGGCACAGCCCTGCCTGCCAGGGGGGGGGCAGCGTGGGGGCAGGGGGGGTGGGCACAGCATCGCCTTGCTCGAGGGCAGCACATGGGGGGCACTGCCCTGCTCTGGGGCATTGCATGGGGTGGGCATCGCCCTGCACAGGGGGCACCACTCAGGAGGGCATCACCTGGCACAGGGGGCTTGCCTGGGGGGCATTGCATGGGGGAGAGTTTCCCCGATGAGGGCACCCCCTGGCACAAGG
This sequence comes from Melanerpes formicivorus, assembly GCF_026170545.1. Taxonomy (NCBI): domain Eukaryota; kingdom Metazoa; phylum Chordata; class Aves; order Piciformes; family Picidae; genus Melanerpes; species Melanerpes formicivorus. The sequence goes on along the minus strand of NW_027142386.1, from coordinate 5,572,477 downwards.
GTCCTGCACGGGGCACACCCAGAGCCTTGCATGGGCACGTTGCCCGGGGTGGGCACCGCCTGGCACAAGGGACAGCACAGGAGGGTGGCAGCACCTTGTCCAAGAGCCCTGAGTGAAGGACACCACTGCACAGAGGAGGTCTGCATGGGGTGGGCATCCCCTTGCACCGGGGCTACACACGAGGGGCATCACAGGGTGGGCATCCCCTTGCACCGGGGGTACACACAAGGGCATCACAGGGTGGGCATCCCCTTGCACCGGGGGGTACACACAAGGGCATCACGGGGTGGGCATCCCCTTGCACCGGGGGGTACACACGAGGGGCATCACGGGGTGGGCATCCCCTTGCACCGGGGGTATCACACGAGGGGCATCACATCTAGGGGTGGCATCACCGCCAGCACCCCCGCAGTATCCCCAGTTACTCCCAGCACCCTCCCCTGCCCCCCTCGCCCCCCGTAACAGTAGAGCTGCTTCTATCACCTCGAGCACCCCCACTGCTCCGTGTCCCCCAGTACTGCCCACCCCCCCGGCACCCCCAGTTTCCCTGCTGCCCCTCAGTGCCCCCTTGCCCGCCAACCTCCCCCAGTCCCCCCCAGTTATCCCCAGTACCCTTCGCTGCCTCCATGACTTCCCGTTCCCCGCTCAGTATCTCCTGGTGCCCCCCGGTACCCCCCAGTTCCCCGCAGCATCCCCCTGTGCTCCGTCTCCCCAGTACCCTCCATGCCCTCCCGTGCCCCCCCTCACCCCCGTGCTCCCTGTACCCCTATTGTTGACCCCATTTTCCTCTGGCACCCCCCAGCTGCCCCCCAGTACCCCCCAGGATCCTGCGTTACCCCCCAGGATCCTCCGTGACCCCCCAGGATCCTCCGTGACCCCCCCGCACCCGCTGCGTTCCGCCCCCAGTATCCCCCCCCGGGGTCTTCCCGCCGCGCTCCCACTCCTCCGCCGCGGCCTCCAGCCGCCAGGGGGCGCCGGCGCCGCCGCCTGCCCCGAGCCAAGATGGCGGCGCCCATGGCTGCCCGCGCGCTGCGCGTGAGGGACGGGGCCGGGAGGGCGAGAGGATGCGGGGGGGGGAGAGGGGATAGGGGGGGCAGGGGGACGGTGGGAGAGGGGGCAGGGGGGAGAGGGGGCAGGGGGCGGGAAAAGGGGGATAGGGGGAAAGGGGATGGGGGAGAGGGGATGGGGAGACGGGGGGATAGGGGTCAGGGGACGGGACAGGAGGGATAGGGGGGCAGGGGGATAGGGGCCAGGGGGCAGGGGGATAGGGGGCAGGGGGCAGGGGGATAGGGGGGCAGGGGGCAGAGGGGATAGGGGCCAGGGGGCAGGGGGCCAGGGGGCAGGGGGATAGGGGGCAGGGGGCAGGGGGCCAGGGGGGCAGGGGGATAGGGGGCAGGGGGCCAGCGGTGCGGGGCCGGCAGGAGGGGGCAATGAGGACTGGGGGGGTGGGGCCGGGGGCAGTGGGGAGGGGCTGAGGCTGTGAGGGGACAGCGGGAGGGGGCACAGGGACAGCAGGAACTGGGGGGCATGGGAGGGGGGCAATGGGAGGGGGGCATGGGAGGGGGGCACTGGGAGGGGGGCATGGGAGGGGGGCACAGGGAGGGGGGCACTGGAGGGGGGGCACTGGAGGGGATGGGGGGGCACTGGGAGGGGGGCACTGGAGGGGGGGCACTGGGAGGGGGCACTGGGAGGGGGGGCATGGGAGGGGGGCATGGGAGGGGGGCACTGGAGGGGGGGCACTGGGAGGGGGGCACTGGGGAGGGGGGCAATGGGAGGGGGGCAATGGGAGGGGGGCAATGGGAGGGGGGCAGCGCTTGGGGGCTGGGGGGGCATGGGAGGCCCTGGGGGCGCCGGGGACATGCTGGGCACAGGCAGCATCTGGGCACAGTGGGTGTGGGGGGCACAGCCTGGGGGCACAGCCTGGGGTACCCTGAGGGCACTGCCACGGCGGTGTCCCTCACCCTGTCCCCTCCCCAGGCTGTGCCCCGCGCCCTGCCCATGCCTCATGGCACCTGTGCCCTCCATACCACCCCTGCCTGCCTCAAGGTAAGTCCTCTGTGCCACCCTGCCATCCCTATGCCCCCTTTGCTGCCCCTGTGCCCCCTCTCTGCCCCTGTGCCCCCCATGGCACCCCTGTGCCCCCTCCACTGCTCCTGTGCCCCCCCCTGCGCCCTGCGCCACCCCTAAACCCTCTCTGCCACCCCTGTACCCCCTCTCTGCCCCTGTACCCCCTCTGCCGCCCCTGTGCCCCCCCGTGCCCCCCCGTGCCCGCCGTGCCCCCTCTCTGCCCTTGTACCCCCTCTGCCACCCCCTGTGCCCCCTGTGCCCCCCCGTGCCCCCCATGCCCCCTCTCTGACCCTATGCCCCCTCTGCCACTCCTGTGCCTCCTCTCTGCCCCTGTGTCCTCTCTGCCACCCCTGTACCCCCTCTCTGCCCCTGTACCCCCTTTGCTGCCCCTGTGCCCCCCTGTGCCCCCCCGTGCCCGCCGTGGCACGCTGTGCTTGGCTGTGCGGCAGGCGCGGGCGGCGCGGGCACGCGTGGGCAAGGGGGACAAGGCTGTGAGCTACGAGAGGGCTCTTGGCCCACACCACATTGCCCACCGCAAGGGCTGGCTCTCCCTGCACACAGGTGGGCACCCCTGGCACCCCCCACGCCCCCTGGGACGGGGGCACTGGGCACGGGGGCGGCGGCGTGGGGTGTGAGGGACGTGTGGGTGGTGCTGTGGTGGGCACGTGGGTGGCACTGTGGTGGGCACACAGGGAGGAGGTCACCTGAGCTGTGAGGGCACATTGGGGATGGGCCATGGGGGCGTGGTGGGGGTGGCAAGAGGTGGGCACATGGGCATGGAGGGTACAAGGATCTGTGGGGCACTGTGGGAAATGGCTGTGGGGCACATGGCACAGTGGTTGGCACATGGGCATGGAGGGGATGGGACATGTGGACATGGGGATGCCAGGGGCAGGTGGGCAATGGGGTGGGCAGGGCTGTGGGGCGGGCAGGGGGTGGCAGGGGGCAGGGGGTGGGCAGGGCTGTGGGGTGGGCAGGGGGGTGGCAGGGGGCAGGGGGTGGGCAGGGGGTGGCAGCGGGCAGGGGCTGGCAGAGGGGGCAGTGTTGGCAGGGGGCTGGCAATGTGGGCAGGGTGGGGTGACAGTGTGGGCAGGGGGTGGCAGTGGGCAGGGGGTGGGCAGGGGCTGGCAGTGTGGGCAGTGTGGGCAGTGTGGGCAGGGGGTGGCAGTGGGGGCAGTGTGGGGCAGTGTGGTCAGGGGCTGGCAGTGTGGGCAGGGGGTGGCAGCAGGCAGGGGCTGGCAGTGTGGGCAGTGTGGGCAGGGGGTGGCACTGTGGGCAGGGGGGGGTGGCAGCGGGGGGCAATGTGGGCAGTGGGGGCAGTTGTGGGCAGGGGCTGGCAGTGTGGCCAGCGTGGGCAGTGTGGGCAGGGACTGGCAGTGGGGGCAGTGTGGGCAGTGTGGGCAGTGTGGGCAGTGGGTGGGCAGGGGCTTGCAGCGGGGGCAGCGTGGGCAGTGGGTGGGCAGGGGCTGGGCAGTGGGGGTAGTGTGGGCAGTGTGGGCAGTGTGGGCAGCGGTGCCAGCCCGTGCCCGCCCGGTGCCCGCAGGGAACCTGGAGGGCGAGGGGGGCGCTGCGGAGCGGGCGCTGGAGGACAGCTTCCTGCGGCGCTTCCTCTACGGCACCTTCCCTGGCATCCTGGCCGACGAGGTGGTGCTGAAGCGCCGCGGCAACCTGCTGGTGCTGTGCCTGGTGCTGGCACGGGCCCTGGCACCTGCCAAGCTCTACTTCCTGCTGGGCTACAGCGAGACTCTGCTCAGCCACTTCTACAAGTGCCCGGTGCGCGTCGAGGTGCAGACGGTGCCCGCCAGGGTGGTCTACAAGTACCTGTAGTGCCCCCCGGGCGCCCCCGTGCCAGCCAATAAAGGGGCAGGGGGCACCTCGGCCTCGCCCTGCCCGGTGCCCCCCTGTGCCAACCCCCCCGTGCCGGCTCTGCCCTGCCTCGTGCCCCGTGTGGCCCCGCCCCCCTGGCGCCGCCCTTGGCCCCACCCTGCCCCTCCCCTGCCCGGTGCCCATGTGCTGCAGGTGGCCTCATCCCTGCAGTGCCCCTGGTGCCCCTTGTGCCCGTGGTGCCCTTGTGCCCATGGTGCCCTGTCCCTGTGTGTCCCAGCACAGTGGTGCCCATGTGCCCAACCAGTCCCTGTCCCCTCCGTGCCCATGTGCTTGTGCCCCCCCCAGTGCCAGTGTCCCCCAGCTGATGCCAGCTCTGCATGTGCCCATGGAGCCTCTGTGCCCTCACACCCCACAGGTTCCTGTCGGGGGGGGGCACTGCCCCTTGTGCCCTGTGCCCATGTCCCTGCCTGGTGGCTGTGCCCATGTCCCTTTCTGTGGTGCCTGTGCCCCTTGTGCCATGTCCCTGTCTGGTGGCTGTGCCCCCTCCTGCCCTGTGCCCATGTCCCTGCCCTAGAGCTCAGGATGGTTCAGGGCCCAGAAGGTGCCCAGCACCCCAGCCTGGCAGCAGCAGTGGTGGCAGGAGGGCACAGCCCTGGCTCAATCCTGCCTGGGCACTGTGGCTTTGCACCTGGCCATTGCCCTCCAGGCAGGGGGGTGCCAAGGGGATGCCCTACCCCCCTGCTGTCCCCTGGTGTCCCTTGGCAGGGCCTCTGCCAGCCCCCAGGGCCTGCAGGGACAGCTGGGGACAGTGCCAGGGGGCTGGCACTAAGTGGGTTACACTAAGAGGGGTGACACTAAGGGAGGTGGCACCAAGGGGATGACACTAAGGGGGTGGCACTAAGGGGGGTGGCACTAAGGGGGTGGCACTAAGGGGGTGACACTAAGGGGGGTGGCACTAAGGGAGGTGGCACTAAGGGGGTGACACTAAGGGGGGTGGCACTAAGGGAGGTGGCACTAAGGGAGGTGGCACTAAGGAGGTGACACTAAGGGGGTGACACTAAGGGGGGTGGCACTAAGGGAGGTGGCACTAAGGGGGTGACACTAAGGGGGGTGGCACTAAGGGAGGTGGCACTAAGAGCCAGGGCTTGGGGGGGGGTGTGTGTGTCAGCCCCAGGGCCCAGCACCCACCTGTGGGTCCTGTGGGTCCAGCCCCCCTCCCCCTCCCCAAAGGGGCTCCTGGGGTCCCTCCCTGGGTGGGGGTCCCCACAGCTCAGGGCCCTGCTCCAGCCCAGTGCCCACTGCAGGCAGCACCCACGGCAGGGGCAGCTCCCAGCAGCTCCCAGTTACCTCTTGGGGGCTCCCAGTTACCCCTTGGGGGCTCCCAGTTCCCCCTCAGGGGCTCTCAGTTACCCCCAGGGGGCTGGCAGTGGGCAGCAGGCGGAGGCTGAAGGTGCAGGAGGAGGCTGTGGGCACCAGCTGGGCACTGCCCCTGGCTACCCACAGCTTGCAGCCTGGCACTGGAGCTGTACCAGAGCTGGGAGCACCCTGGGGGGTTTGGATGTGACCCTGCTGAGCCCTGGCACAGCACCAGGGACTGCTGCTGGGGACAGGATGGGACCCAGCCCAGGGGCAGCAGCAGCCAGAGCCTGGCAGGAGCTGCCCAGGGGTAGAGAGCTCCACACAGGGGACCACAGCTGGGGACAAGAGTGACAGAGGACTGGGCAGGGCTTGGATCCAGAGGGCAGGAAGGGATCTGCAGAGGGTCCTGGCCAGCCTGGAGCCATGGCTGAGGCCAATGGGATGAGGCTCAACAAGGCCAAGGGCTGGGTCCTGGCTTGGGTCACAACCACCCCAGGAAGGCTCCAGGCTGGGGGCAGAGTGGCTGCAAAGTGCCCAGCAGGAAAGGCCCTGGGGGTGCTGGGTGCCAGCAGCAGGAGAGGAGCCAGGGAGTGCCAGGGGGGCACTGAGGGCAGCAGCAGCCTGGCCTGGAGCAGCAGTGGGGTGGGCAGCAGGAGCAGGGGCAGGGATTGTGCCCCTGGGCTGGGCACTGGGGAGGCCACAGCTGGAAGCCTGGGGTCAGGGTTGGGCTCTGACTGCCAGAAGGACTTTGAGGGCTGGAGCAGGGCCAGAGAAGGGCAAGAGAGGCTGGGGGAAGGGTCTGGAGAGCAGGGCTGGGGGGGAGCAGCTGAGGGAGCTGGGGGGGTTGAGGCTGGAGCAGAGGAGGCTGAGGGAGAGCTCATTGCTCTCTGCAGCTCCTGAGAGGAGGCTGGAGCCAGGTGGGGGTTGGGCTCTGCTCCCTAGGAACAAGTGATGGGAGGAGAGTTGCTCCAGGGGAGGCTCAGGTTGGCCATGAGGAACAATTTCCTCCTGGGAAGGTTTGTCCAGGCCTGTCCCAGGCTGCCCAGGGCAGTGGTGCAGTCCCCAGCCCTGGAGGGGTTCCAGAGCCCTGGAGCTGTGGTGCTGAGGGCCATGGGGTGGTGGTGCTGGGGCAGTGCAGGGCTCAGGGCTGGGTGCTCTGAAAGCTCCTTCCCAACCCAAACCCTTCTGTGCCTCTCTGCAGCTCAGGGCTCAGGCAGCCTGGCCTGGAGGCCACACTGCCTTCCCCTCTGGGTTGGGGTCTCCCGGGGGGGGTGGGGTGGGGGGCTGGGGTGGGTACTGGATGCCCCCCTGGTGCCCTCCCCCGTGCCGTGTGCCCAGGGCAGGGAGCAGCAGACTCTGGGCAGCTTTGTAATGAAATAATTTATTCTCTCCTGAACAAGTGGAACCATAACAAAGAGTCCATCAAACAGGGCCCAGGGGCAGCCCAAGGCGGGGGTGGGGGGGTGGGGAGGGGGAGGTCTGCCCCACCCCCACCCTGTCCTCACTCACAACAACGACAAAACAAAAAGCACCATCAGGCTGGTCCTGAACGCAGGGCTGGGAGGTGGGGAGAGGAGGGGAGGAGGTTTAGCTACAGCTGGAACCCAACAGCTGCAGGTGGAAGCTTCTGCCCCCACCTGCTGCTGCTCCCCAGCATCTTCACTGCCCCCAGGCTGGAGGTGATGCTGGGGGTGGGGGCTGGGGGGCTGGGTTCCCCTCCTCGGGAAGCAGAACAAAGAGGAGGAAACAAACCAACAAAAGATGGCAAAAAAGCACAAATGAAAGGGTGGCCTAAACCCTTCCTCCCCACCCCAGCTCCCAGCCTTGGGTGGGTTTGGAGTGGGGAGAACACAACCAAGGCTTAAGGGTGGCCTAAACCCTTCCTCCCCACCTCAGCTCCCAGCCTTGGGTGGGTTTGGAGTGAGGAGATCTGAACCAAGGCTTAAGGGTGACCTAAACCCTTCCTCCCCACCTCAGCTCCCAGCCTTGGGTGGGTTTGGAGTGGGGAGGACTGAACCAAGGCTTAAGGGTGACCTAAACCCTTCCTCCCCACCCCAACTCCCAGCCTTGGGTGGGTTTGGGGTGAGGAGAACACAACCAAGGCTCAAGGGTGGCCTAAACCTTTCCTCCCCACCCCAACTCCCAGCCTTGGGTGGGTTTGGAGTGGGGAGGACTGAACCAAGGCTTAAGGGTGGTCTAAACCCTTCCCTCCCCACTCCAGCTCCCAGCCTTGGGTGGGTTTGGGGTGAGGAGAACACAACCAAGGCTTAAGGGTGGCCTAAACCCTTCCCTCCCCACCTCAGTTCCCAGCCTTGGGTGGGTTTGGGGTGGGGGAGAACACAGCCAAGGCTCAAGGGTGGCCTAAACCTTTCCTCCCCACCCCAACTCCCAGCCTTGGGTGGGTTTGGGGTGAGGAGGACTGAACCAAGGCTTAAGGGTGGTCTAAATCCTCCCCCTGCCAGCTCCCAGCCTTGGGTGGGTTTGGGGTGGGGAAGATTGATCCCCCAAACCTTGAGGCTTTTGGCTGCATTGCCACAGGGAGGGATGGAGAACACCAACAGAAAAGGGGAACCAAAGCCACCCAAAACTAAGAGGTTTCCACTCACTCTCTCCTGTGCCACCCCCAGCCCCTGGCACCAAGCTGGCTTCCCCCTGCCCTGGGGGTGGGGGTGGGGGGGGGTGCTCAATCATCACGAGCTAGGAAAACAAAACCAACCAAAGCCAAACCCACAGGGCCACAAGAAGTCCTTCCCTGCAGCTGATTTGGTAGGATGCTGGTGGAACAGTGAATCCCAGGGCAAGGCTGGCACAGAGCCCACCCTGTGCCCATGGAGGGAGCCTCCCACGTTGCCACCGTGCCAGGGGGGGTCCTTGGCTGCTGGGGGGGGGATCCATCCTAGGGGAGCTCCCAGCCTTGATCCAGGTTAGTGCAGCAGCTTGGGAGCCTTCCCCCTCTCCCCCTTCCTCTTCCCCCCCTCCTCCAGCAGAGCCCAACAGTGCAAAGGTCCAAGAGGTGTTGGGAGGGGAGGGGGGGGGGATCAAAAAAACAACCTCAAAAATCAGCCCAAACCCCTCCCCCACCCCCCCCAACCCCCTCCCCCCCCCCCCAATTTCACAACAGAAGTCAACTCAAAAAGGCACAACACTGAAAAGAAGAAGAAGAAGAAGAGTAATAATAATGAATCAATAATAATTTAGGCTGAAGCAACACCTCAGGGCCTTGGCCCCAGCTAAATGGCAGCCAAAAAGCACTCAGCTTCTGCCTCCTTCTCTCACCCAGGGGCTGCCTTCCCAACACCTTCACCTTCAAGCCTTCCCAACACCTTTGGCCCTTCCCAACACCTTCACCTTCAAGCCTTCCCAACACCTTCGGCCCTTCCCTGCTCCAGCCCCCTGGCTCCAGAGGGATTCTCCAGCTGCCCTCCTGGCAGGAGGTCTCTTGGCCAGCACCTCCCAGAGGCACCAGCCCCAGAGTGCTGATGTTTCACTTCTGTTTCCCACCCCCCTCTCTGTGCTTTTCATCTTTGGGAGGGGGTTGGGTTTTTTCCTTGCTCCCTTTCCTGGGGCTGTGGAGGGGCTGGCTGCTGGCTGCCACTGCTGAAGGTACCCGAGAGTGGCTCAGGGTGGAGTCTGGTGGACAGCAAGAAGATTGCTGGCTGCTCTCAAACACCACAACAGTGCCTCCTGTGAGTTGTTCTCTCCTCTAAACCCCAGCGCTTTGGAGATCTCAGCAAGCTGCTGGCCCTGGCTCAAGGCCTCTCAAAGGCTTCAAATGACCCCAAAAAAGTAGATGCAGGATGTTAAAACCCCCCCAAAGAAATGAAGCAAGAAAGGAGGCTGATGTTGGTCACCACTTGCAGCAGCAAAGGCTTCTGGAAGGGTTTTTGGCCTGGGGGAGGTCACCACTGATGCAGAAAGCCCTTGGAGAGCAAAGAGGCTCTGGGCAGATGCTGGGACCTTGCTGGGTGCTGAGATCCTGCTGGGTGCTGAGATCCTGCTGGGTCCCAGGACCTTGCTGGGTGCTGAGATTCTGCTGGGTCCCAGGACCTTGCTGGGTGCTGAGATTCTGCTGGGTCCTGGAATCCTGCTAGGTGCTGAGATCCTGCTGGGTCCTGGGATCTTGCTGGGTGCTGAGATCTTGCTGAGTGCTGAGATCCTGTTGAGTGCTGACATCCTGCTGGATGCTGAGATCCTGCTGGATGCTGAGATCCTGCTGAGTGCTGAGATCCTGCTGGGTCCTGGGAACTTGCTGGGTGCTGGGATCCTGCTGGGTCCTGGGATCTTGCTGGGTGCTGGGATCCTGCTGGGTGCTGAGACCTTGCTGGGTGCTGAGATCCTGCTGGGTGCTAAGATCCTGCTGGGTGCTGAGGCCTTGCTGGGTGCAGAGCCCTGGGCTGGGCTGGGCTGGAGGGCACCACGAAGGGCTCCAGGAGCAGCTCTGGCTGGGTCCAAGCTCCCTGAGGCTCTCCAGGCCGTGCTGAAGGCTGGCTGCAGTCCCTCAGCTCTCTGCCCGCCGGGGGTGCCGGGAAGGGCTCTGCCCCTCCTGGGGGTGCTTGAGTTTTACCTCCCCGAGGCTGAAATCCTTCATGTGGGTGCCCAGGAGGATGCCCAAAGTGCTCCCTGGGGGGCTTTGCCCAGCTGGGTTATTGCTGAAGTTGGGGGGGAGGGGGGTGGCAGAGCTGGGCAGGGGCCTGGGCATGGCTCCCGGGGACGTGGCTGAGGCATCCTCTGGGTTGGTTTCTTTCTTTCTTTGTTTTGTGCTAAAGGGAGTGGAGAGAAAGCTTTTTTTCCTGGCTTGTTTTGTTCATCTCTCCGAGGTAGAAAACAATTTGTCCCCGAGTCAAGAAGCAGGGAAGAGGAAATGCCAGGAGATGGGATGGACAAAGGGAATGGGCACAGGAAACTCGCCCTCACCCGCCCCAGAGGCGGGCATGGTGCCAGCTGTGCCCTTGCAGCCACCACCTTGGAGATGCTTCCTGCTTCCAGGAGGGTGCTTGGAGCTTGGGATGGGATGGGCTGGGATGGACTGGGATGGGATGGACTGGGATGGGATGAGATGGGCTGGGGGTGAGGCTGTGGCTGTGCTGCTGCCCCTGAACGCTTCGAGTGGGAGTGAAGGAGCCTTGAAGGGAGGGGGCTGGAGGTCCCTGTGCCAGTCTGTGGCTTGAGAGGGCTCCTCTGTGCCCTGCTTTGTCTCCTGTTGCCAGAGGCCAGCTCTGCCTTTGGGTCCACATCCCAAAACCTCCCAAACTTCATCCCCAAAGGAAAACCAACTTCCAAATCCAACAGCTCCGAAATCTCTCTGCTTGGCTCCTGCCAAGGATTGGAGCAACGCTTCTGGGAATGGCACAGAGGTGACAGCTGCTGTGCCACTCCCAAAAGCCTGGAGTGTTGGAGAGGAGGCTTTTTGGGATGGGAAGAGAAAAAGCTGGGGGCTGGAAGTGGAGGAGGGAGCTGCAGGGAGCAGCTGGGCTGGTGGCTGGGGGAAGAACTGGGGGCGAAGCTCAGCTTCCTTCGGGGCCTTATCTGTGCAAGGGAATGGCTGGGATGAGGGGGAAAGAGTGATGGAGGAAGGGGGTGGGAAGGGGTGGGGAGGGAAACCAGCTTTGGGAGCTGCTTCTTATAGCCCCAGAGAAGGTTTGTGATTGCTCTGCAGCTTCAACCTCTCCAGGCTGGAGCTGGAGTAACCTTCGTCGCTGCAGACGCTGGGGAGGCTTCCTCGCTCGTCCGAGTCGCTGGGGCTGCTGCTGCCGCTGCTGCTGCTCCAGTCCAGGTCTGCTGGCAGATCATCTGTGCTCTCCACATCCACCTCCATCTCTTCTGCAAGGAGAAGCAGTCAGAGAATGGTCAGGGTTGGAAGGGACCTCAAGGCTCAGACTGTTCCACCCAGAGCCAGGCAGAGCAGCCTCAGCCCAGAGGGGTGAGGGAAGCAGAGGGCAGGAAGCTCTCAAGGGTTCTGCAGACTTCAGAGTCACAGAGCCACAGAGCTGGCAGGGCTGGAAGGGAGCTCAAGGCTCAGCCAGTTCCAACCCCCTGCCATGGCCAGGGACACCTCACACCACAGCAGGTTGCTCACAGCCACATCCAGCCTGGCTGCAAACACCTCCAGGCAGGAGGCTTCCACCACCTCCCTGGGCAGCCTGTGCCAGGCTCTCACCACCCTCATGGGGAACAACTTCTTCCTCACAGCCAATCTGAATCTCCCCACTTCTAGTTTTGCTCCATCCCACCCAGTCCTATCACCTCCTAACACCCTCAAAAGTCCCTCCCCAGCTTTCTTGTAGCCCCCTGCAGATCCTGGAAGGCCACCAGAAGGTCACCTGGGAACCTTTCCTCTCCAAGCTGAACACCCCCAACTCCCTCAGGCTGTGCTCACAGCAGAGCAGCTCCAGCCCTCTGCTCCTCCTCCTGGCCCTTCTCTGGACACCTTCCAGCACCTCCAGAGCCTTCCTGGCACAGAAGCTCCAGCACTGGCCCCAGAGCTCCAGCTGTGGTCTCAGCAGAGTGGAGCAGAGGGGCAGAATCCCCTCCCTGGCCCTGCTGGCCACACTTCTCTTGCTGCAGCCCAGGCTCTGCTTGGCTCTCTGGGCTGCAAGTGCTCACTGCTGGCTCCTGCTGAGCTTCTCCTCCCCCAGTACCCCTAAGGCCTTTTCTCCAGGGCTGCTCTCCAGCCAGTCCCTGCCCAGCCTGTGTTGGTGCTTGGGATTGCCCTGCCCCAGCTGCAGGACCTTGCCCTTGGCCTTGTTGAACCTCATGAGGCTGTCCTGGGCCCAGCTCTGCAGCCTGTCCAGCTCCCTCTGGATGGATCCTTCCCTCCAGCCTGTCCAGCTCCCTCTGGATGCATCCCTTCCCTCCAGCCTGTCCAGGTCTCTCTGGATGCATCCCTTCCCTCCAGCCTGTCCAGCTCCCTCTGGATGGATCCTTCCCTCCAGCCTGTCCAGCTCCCTCTGGATGGATCCCTTCCCTCTAGCCTCTTCAGCTCCTTCTGGATGCATCCCTTCCCTCCAGCCTGTCCAGCTCCCTCTGGATGGATCCTTCCCTCCAGCCTGTCCAGCTCCCTCTGGATGGATCCTTCCCTCCAGCCTGTCCAGCTCCCTCTGGATGGATCCTTCCCTCCAGCCTGCCCAGCTCCCTCTGGATGGATCCTTCCCTGCAGCACTCAGCAGCACCTCACAGCTTGGTGCTGCGGGAGCCTCAGTGCCCCTGTCCCTGGCACCAACAGTGATGTTACCCAAGCCTGCTCCCAGGACCGATCTCTGAGGGCCTCCACTTGCCCCTGGAGCCCTGCCAGGCAGCCTCTGGCTGGCTCAGTGTGGGGCTGGCTCAGTGTGGGGCTGGCTCAGTGTGAGGCTGGCTCAGTGTGGGGCTGGCTCAGTGTGAGGCTGGCTCAGTGTGAGGCTGGGTCAGTGTGGGGCTGGCTCAGTGTGAGGCTGGCTCAGTGTGGGGCTGGCTCAGTGTGGGGCTGGCTCAGTGTGAGGCTGGCTCAGTGTGAGGCTGGCTCAGTGTGGGGCTGGCTCAGTGTGAGGCTGGCTCAGTGTGGGGCTGGCTCAGTGTGAGGCTGGCTCAGTGTGAGGCTGGGTCAGTGTGGGGCTGGCTCAGTGTGAGGCTGGCTCAGTGTGGGGCTGGCTCAGTGTGAGGCTGGCTCAGTGTGAGGCTGGCTCAGTGTGAGGCTGGCTCCTCCCCAGGCTGTGCTGACCTCGCTCGGAGTCGGAGCGCTCGGAGGAGCGGCTGGAGCCGATGCTGTCCATCCGCACCCGCTCCATGCCCAGCTTCTCCAGCTGCCTCTTCAGGTGCCTCTGCTCCCTCAGCAGCTGCTCCTTCTGGTGCACAGCTCTCCTGTCATAGTCCTCAAGCTTCTGCAGAGGGGCAGAGAGAACACAGCCCTGAGCTCCAGGCTGCCCAAGCCACCTGCATGTGGCCAGCAGCTGGCCAGGGGCTGCTCAGCTCCCAGGTGCTGAGGGCTCGAGGCACAGGGATGCAGCTCCCACCCTGCAGCAAGGGGATGATGATGATGGACAGCAGCACATCATGGAGTGGGTGAGGTTGGAAAAGGCCTCAAAGATCACTGAGTCCAGCCCTGACCCCCAGCACTGCCCCAGCACCACCACCCCATGGCCCTCAGCACCACAGCTCCAGGGCTCTGGAACCCCTCCAGGGCTGGGGACTGCACCACTGCCCTGGGCAGCCTGGGCCAGGCCTGGACAAACCTTCCCAGGAGGAAATTGTTCCTCATGGCCAACCTGAGCCTCCCCTGGAGCACCCTGAGGCCATTTCCTCTCCTGCCATCACTTGTTCCTAGGGAGCAGAGCCCAACCCCCACCTGGCTCCAGCCTCCTCTCAGGAGCTGCAGAGAGCAATGAGCTCTCCCTCAGCCTCCTCTGCCCCAGCCTCAACCCCCCCAGCTCCCTCAGCTGCTCCTCCCCAGCCCTGCTCTCCAGACCCTTCCCCAGCTCTCTTGCCCTTCTCTGGCCCTGCTCCAGCCCTCAAAGTCCTTCTGGCACTCAGAGCCCAACCCTGACCCCAGGCTTCCAGCTGTGGCCTCCCCAGTGCCCAGCCCAGGGGCACACTCCCTGCCCTGCTCCTGCTGCCCACCCCACTGCTGCTCCAGGCCAGGCTGCTGCTGCCCTCCTTGCCCCCCTGGGCACTCCCTGGCTGCTCTCCAGCTGCTGGCACCCAGCACCCCCAGGGCCTTTCCTGCTGGGCACTTTGCAGCTACACTTTGAGGCAGGTTGCAGAGTCTGGCAGAGGGATGGAGAGATCTGGACCAGTCCTGAGGTCACCAGAGAAGGGAGGGAGAGGAGCTGCCCCCTCCAAACACCTCAGAGTGCAGCTGGAGCTGGACCCATCCTGTGCCTGTGATAAGCAGGCATCAAACCCAGCCCTCCACCAGCACTGCCTTTGCTTATCTGCAGCACCCAGAGCCCTGAAACCACCCAGCCCTGTGAGTCAGGGGCTGAAGGACAGGGAGGGAGGGAGGAGAACAGCAGGGTAGCTTCCACTGCTGCAGCCAAGCTCAGCCTCAAAGCCCCCAGGCCCCGTGGTGCTGCAAGGCAGCCTTTGGCTCTGCAGGGCTGGAACTCTGGAGGGGGAGCTGGGAGGGCTGGGGGTGCACAAGCTGCCCATGAGCCACCAAGGTGCCCCTGTGGCCATGAGGACGTCCAATGCTCTCCTGGATCCCTGGAGCAGGCTGCCCAGAGAGCTTGTGGAGAGCTTCCAACCCCCCTGGCCATGGTGCCCCTGGGCAAGCTGCTGTGGGAGCCCTGCTGGAGCAGGGGCTTGGAGTAGATCATGGGACGGGTTGGGCTGGAAGGGAGCTCAAAGCTCAGCCAGCTCCAACCCCCTGCCATGGGCAGGGACCCCTCCCACCAGCCCAGGCTGCTCAGGGCCTCATCCAGCCTGGCCTGGAGCACCTCCAGGCAGGAGGCAGCCACAGCCTCCCTGGGCAGCCTGTGCCAGGCTCTCCCCACCCTCACTCTCAACAATTTCTTCCTCATCTCCACTCTCAGTCTCCCCTCTCCCAGCTCACAGCCATTGTCCCTCAGCCTGGCACTCCCAGCCCTTGTCCAGAGTCCCTCCCCAGCTCTCCTGGAGCCCTTCAGGTACTGCAAGGCTGCTCTGAGGTTCCCCTGGAGCCCTTTTCCAGGCTGAACTCTCCCAGGCTGTCCCCACAGGGGAGGTTCTGCAGCCTCTGATCACCTTGGTGGCCTCCTCTGGAGCCTCTCCAGCAGCTCCAGGTCCCTCTTGTGCTGGGGCCCAGAGCTGGAGGCAGTGCTGCAGGTGGGGGCTGAGTAGAGCAGAGCAGAAGGGCAGAATCCCTTCCCTGTGCTACTGCTCTAAGGAATTGCTTCCTCAGCTCCAGCTGATCTCCAGAGGTCCATTCCAGCCCCTGCCATGCTGGGATTAGTTGATTCTGTCTCACCAACCCACAGCAGCAGAACCACTGCAACACTTCCAAACCAAGGCAAGAAATTCTTTCTAGGGAGGCTAGGGAGAGCCTGGCACAGGCTGCCCAGGGAGGCTGTGGCTGCCTCCTGCCTGGAGGTGCTGAAGGCCAGGCTGGATGAGGCCTTGAGCAAGCTGTGCTGGTGGGAGGTGTCCCTGCCCATGGCAGGGGGCTGGAGCTGCCTGAGCCTTGAGGTTCCTTCCAACCTAAACTGTTCAGTGAATCTATAAATCCCAAATCCCAGAGCCCTGCTCTCCATGCAGCAGTTTGGCTCCCAAGGCCAAGCTCTGTGTCCAGCCCACTGCAATCTGCAGTTTTGTAGGACAGGAAGGGATCTGCAGAGGGCAGGAAAAGATCTGCAGAGGGCAGGAAGGGATCTGCAGAGGGTCCTGGCCAGGCTGCAGCCATGGCTGAGGCCAATGGGATGAGGCTCAACAAGGCCAAGGGCTGGGGCCTGACCCTGGGTCACAACCACCCCAGGAAGGCTCCAGGCTGGGGGCAGAGTGGCTGCAAAGGGCCCAGCAGGAAAGGCCCTGGGGGTGCTGGGTGCCAGCAGCTGGAGAGGAGCCAGGGAGTGGCCAGGGGGGCAAGGAGGGCAGCAGCAGCCTGGCCTGGAGCAGCAGTGGGGTGGGCAGCAGGAGCAGGGCAGGGAGTGTGCCCCTGGGCTGGGCACTGGGGAGGCCACAGCTGGAAGCCTGGGGTCAGGGTTGGGCTCTGACTGCCAGAAGGACTTTGAGGGCTGGAGCAGGGCCAGAGAAGGGCAAGAGAGCTGGGGAAGGGTCTGGAGAGCAGGGCTGGGGAGGAGCAGCTGAGGGATCTGGGGGGGTTGAGGCTGGAGCAGAGGAGGCTGAGGGAGAGCTCATTGCTCTCTGCAGCTCCTGAGAGGAGGCTGGAGCCAGGTGGGGGTTGGGCTCTGCTCCCCAGTCTCAGGTGCTAGAAGGAGAGGCAGTGGCCTGGAACTGTGCCAGGGGAGGCTCAGGTTGGAGAGGAGGAACAATTCCTGCCTTGCAGGGGTGGTCAGGGCCTGGCCCAGGCTGCCCAGGGCAGCGGTGCAGTACTCATACCTGCAAGGGTTCCAGGGCCCTGTGGCCATGGCAGCTGCTTTGGTGTCCCTGCTGGGGCTGGGCTGGGGCTGGGCTGGGGCTGAGCTGGGGCTGGGGCTGGGCTGGGGCTGGGGCTGGGGCTGGGTTGGGGCTGGGTTGGAGCTGGGACTGGGTTGGGGCTGGGTTGGGGCTGGGGCTGGGTTGGGGCTGGGCTGGGGCTGGGTTGGGGCTGGGTTGGGGCTGGGTTGGGACTGGGTTGGGGCTGGGGCTGGGCTGGGGCTGGGTTGGGGCTGGGTTGGGTTGGGGCTGGGTTGGGCCTGGGACTGGGGCTGGGTTGGGGCTGGGGCTGGGTTGGGGCTGGGTTGGGGCTGAGCTGGGGCTGGGGCTGGGTTGGGGCTGGGTTGGGGCTGAGCTGGGGCTGGGTTGGGGCTGGGTTTGAGCTGGGGCTGGGTTGGGGCTGGTCTGGGGCTGGGTTGGGGCTGGGCTGGGGCTGGGTTGGGGCTGGGCTGGGCCTGGGCTGGGGCAGGGGCTTGGGCTGGGTTGGGGCTGGGGCTGGTCTGGGTTGGGGCTGGGCTGGGGCAGGGGCTTGGGCTGGGTTGGGGCTGGGTTGGGGCTGGGCTGGGGCTGGGTTGGGGCTGGGTTTGGGCTGGGGCTGGGTTGGGGCTGGGCTGGGTTGGGGCTGGGTTGGGGCTGGGGCTGGGTTGGGGCTGAGCTGGGGCTGGGTTGGGGCTGGGTTGGGGCTGGAGCTGGGGCTGGGGCTGGGTTGGGGCTGGGCTGGGGCTGGGTTTGGGCTGGGGCTGGGTTGGGGCTGGGCTGGGTTGGGGCTGGGTTGGGGTTGGGGCTGGGTTGGGGCTGAGCTGGGGCTGGGTTGGGGCTGGGTTGGGGCTGGGTTGGGGCTGGGCTGGGTTGGGGCTGGGCTGGGTTGGGGCTGGGTTGGGGCTGGGCTGGGTTGGGGCTGGGCTGGGTTGGGGCTGGGTTGGGGCTGGGGCTGGGTTGGGGCTGGGCTGGGTTGGGGCTGGGGCTGGGTTGGGGCTGGGGCTGGGCTGGGTTGGGGCTGGGCTGGGTTGGGGCTGGGTTGGGGCTGGGCTGGGTTGGGGCTGTGTTGGGGCTGGGGCTGGGTTGGGGCAGGGGCTGGTCTGAGCTGGATGCTCTGAGAGAGCTTTCCCAACCCAACCCCTCCCAGAGCTTTCTGCTGTCTCCCAGCCCCCCGGGGGGGGTGGGTGGCCCCAAGGGCCCCCTGCTCACCTTGATGTGCAGCTTGGCCTTGGTCAGCAGGCTGAGGGTGGTGTGCTTGCTGCTCTCAGCCCCCAGGGGCACCTGGCCCTTCAGCTTCTCCAGGCACAGCCTCAGGTGGGCACGCCTGCAGGCACAGCACAGCCTCAGCACCCTGCTGCCCACCTCCCACCCCTGCCAGCACCCAGGGGGGGCTGGAAAGCTGAGCCTGGGGGCTTCCCCCCCTCCAGCTCCTGCTGCAAAGCAGAAGCACAGACTGGCAGAGGGTGGAAGGCAGCTCCAGAGAGCATCCAGTCCCAGCCCCTGCCAGAGCAGGGCACCCAGGGCAGTCTGCACAGGAACACAGCCAGGGGGGGTTGGAAAGGCTCCAGAGCAGGAGACTCCACAACCTCTCTGGGCAGCCTGCTCCAGGCCTCTGCCTCCCTCACACCAAAGGAGTTTCTCCTCATGCTGAGCTGAAAGCTTCTCTGCTCAAGTTTGTGTTCATTGCTCCTTGGCTTCTTGCTGTGCAGCACCAAAGGGAGCTTGGCCCCCTCCACCTGACCCCCAGCCCTCAGCTATTGATAGGCATTGATCAGGTCCCTCTCAGCCTTCCCCACACTGAACAGCCCCAGGGCTCTCAGTCTCTCTCCACAGGGGAGATGCTCAAGGCCCCTAAGCATCCTCTTGGCTCTCCCTTGGCCTCTCTCCAGCAGGTCTCTGTCTCTCCTGACCTGGGGAGCCCAGAACTGGACCCAGGATTGCAGCTGTGGCCTCAGCAGGGCAGAGCAGAGGGGCAGGAGAACCTCCCCAGCCCTGCTGGCCACACTCTCCTTGCTGCCCCCCAGGACCCCATTGGCTCTCTTGGCCCCCAGGGCACTTTGCTGTCCCATGCAGACCCTGCTGCCCCCCAGCACTCCAAGGCCTTTCTCCATGGAGCTGCTGTCCAGCAGGGCAGCTCCTAACCTGTCCTGGTGCCTGCTGCTGTTCCTGCCCAGATGCAGGACCCTGCACTTTTCCTTCCTGAACCTCCTGAGGTTCTCCTTCCCTCAGCTCTCAGCCTGTCCAGCTCTGCTTGGATGGCAGCACCAGCCCCCCCAGTTCTGTGCCATCAGAACTTGCTGAGGGAGCTCTCAGTGCCCTCAGCCAGGTCCTTGGTAAAGATACTGAACAAAACTGGAGCCAGGGCTGACCCTTGGGGAACATCACCAGGAGAGAACCAGAGCCAGGCAGAGCAGCCTCAGCCCAGGGGGGTGAGGGAGGCAGGGGGCAGGAAGCTCTCAAGGGTTCTGCAGACTTCAGAGTCACAGAACCACAGAGCTGGCAGGGCTGGAAGGGAGCTCAAGCCAGCTCCAACCCCCTGCCACAGCCAGGGACACCTCACACCACAGCAGGTTGCTCACAGCCACATCCAGCCTGGCTGCAAACACCTCCAGGGCTGAGGCTTCCACCACCTCCCTGGGCAGCCTGTGCCAGGCTCTCACCACCCTCCTGGGGAACAACTTCTTCCTCACAGCCAATCTGCATCTCCTCATTTCTTTGGAGCTTCTTCTCCTGCCCCACCTGGGAGTGGCTGGGAAAGGTGGGAGCTGGGGGAGTCCCCAGAACTGTGCAGATGCCTGGTGGCTGTGGGGCAGGCTGTGGATGTGGTCTGCCTGGGCTGCAGCAAGGCCTTTGCCACCATCCCCCACAGCAAGCTCCTGGCCAAGCTGTCAGCCCCTGGCTGGGACAGCAGCTCTCTGAGCTGGGTGAGGAACTGGCTGGAGGCTGAGCCCAGAGAGTGGTGGTGAATGGTGCCACAGCCAGCTGGCAGCCAGGCACCAGTGATGTGCCCCAGGGATCAGTGCTGGGCCCCAGCCTGTTCAATATCTTCATTGATGATCTGGATGAGGGCATTGAGTCAGTCAGCAGCAAATGTGCAGCTGACAGCAAGCTGGGAGCAGATGTTGGTCAGTGAGAGGGCAGAAAGGCTCTGCAGAGGGACCTCGACCGAGTGGACAGATGGGCAGAGGCCAACAGGATGGCATTCAACAAGTCCAAGTGCCAGGGGCTGCACATTGGCCACAGCAACCCCATGCAGAGCTACAGGCTGGGGTCAGAGTGGCTGAGAGCTGCCAGGCAGAGAGGGACCTGGGGGTGCTGACTGACAGCTGCCTGAACACGAGCCAGCAGTGTGCCCAGGTGGCCAAGAAGGCCAATGGCATCCTGGCCTGCATCAGGAAGAGTGTGGCCAGCAGGAGCAGGGAAGTCATTGTGCCCTGTGCTCAGCACTGCTCAGGCCACACCTTGAGTCCTGTGTCCAGTTCTGGGCCCCTCAGTTTAAGAAGGACATTGAGAGTCTTGAAGGTGTCCAGAGAAGGGCAACAAGGCTGGGGAGGGGTCTGGAGCACAGCCCTGTGAGGAGAGGCTGAGGGAGCTGGGGTTGCTTAGCTTGGAGAAGAGGAGGCTCAGAGGAGACTCAGAGGAGACCTCATTGCCCTCTACAACTACCTGAAGGGAGGTTGTAGCCAGGGAGGGGTTGGTCTCTTCTCCCAGGCAGCCAGCACCAGAACAAGAGGACACAGTCTCAAGCTGTGCCAGGGGAGGTTTAGGCTGGAGGTGAGGAGAAAGCTCTTCACTGAGTCATTCATCATTGGGATGTGCTGCCCAGGGAGGTGGTGGAGTCCCCATCCCTGGAGGTGTTGCAGAGGGGATTGGATGTGGCACTTGGTGCCATGGTCTGGTCATGAGGTCTGTGGTGCCAGGCTGGACTTGATGATCTTTGAGGTCTCTTCCAGCCTTGGTGATTCTGTGACACTGTGATACTGTGGTGCTGGGGCTGTGGCTCAGGGCTGGACCTGGCTGAGGAAGGTTCTCCCTGGGACTTGATGGTCTGGAAGGACTTTGCCAACCTAAAGGACTCCCCAGAGAACTCTGACTCTGCTCAGCCTCACCCCCCCAAGGCAGGCAGTGGCTGCAGTGGCTGCAGGGGCTGCTGGGATGGCAGCACCCCAGGACCTTTTGGGTCAGGCTCTCTGCTTTGGGGCTTTTTCCACCCAAAAGGCTTCCCTGCAGGGATGCTCTTGGGTCCCAGCTTTGCTCCACCACCAGCTGAAGCCACCCAGGCTGACCCCCTGAGGCTGTGAGCCCTTGGGAGCTCCTGCTCCCTATTTTTAGCAGGAAGGAGATGGTTTCAGATCCACCTCCTTGGCAGCTCTGCCCAAAACAAAGCCAAGTCCCTGAGGAAACCAAAAGCTCCACAGGAGGCTGCCAGGATCCTCCCTCACTGGAGAGCACCCAGGGGGGCAGGGAGGAGAGTGTGGGCAGCAGGGCAAGGGAGGCTCTGCCCCTCTGCCCTGCCCTGGGGAGGCCACAGCTGCACTCCTGGCTCCAGCTCTGGGCTCCCCACTTGCAGAGCCTGGGAAGGGCTGGGGAGAGTCCAGGGCAGGCTGGGAAGCTGCTGAGGGGCCTGGAGCAGCTCTGGCAGCAGCAAAGGCTGAGAGCCCTGGGGCTGAGAGCCTGCAGAAGAGCAGCCCCAGAGGGCAGCTGAGCAATGCTCAGCAAGAGCTGAAGGAGCTGGGGGGGGCAAGAGGCTGGGGCCAGGCTCTGCTGAGTGGTGCCCAGGGCCAGGCCAAGGGGCAAGGGGCACAAAGTGGCAGCCAGGAGCTGCCAGCTGGAGAGGAGGAGAAAGTAGTTTGGTGTGAGGGTGCTGGAGGCCTGGAGCAGGCTGCCCAGAGAGGTTGTGGAGTCTGCTCTGGAGAGCTCCCAACCCCCCCTGGGCACTGTGCCCCTGGGCAAGCTGCTGTGGGTGCCCTGCTGGAGCAGGGCTTGGGCTGGGTGAGCTCCAGAGCTGCCTTCCCACCCCTCCAGGCTGGGGCTTTGGTGGCATTACTAACAGCTAACCCTTCCCTGCTGGCACATCCCTGCCAGGGGAACCTCCCACTGCTCCCCCAGGCCCTTTCCCAGCCCTGTGATGCTCTCCCCATGGGCTGAGTTCACTCAGGTGCAGAGCTGCAGCCCCAGGCTTAGGTCACAGCTCCTGGGCAGTGCTTGCAACATCCCCAGCCCTGAAATGCCCTGGTGGAGGTTTTGCAAGGACCTGCCTGGCTGGTTTGGGGTTTCCTGGGAGGAAACCAACCCTGTGCCTACGCAAAGCACCTCCTGAACACCACCACCAGGACAGGAGCTCTGTAGAGGCTGCAGAGCTGGGCCCAAGGCAGCCTCAGGGAGTCCAACAAGGCCAAGGGCAAGGTTCCTGCAGCTGGGGCAGGGCAACCCCCAGCACAGACCCAGCCTGGGGCAGGAGTGGCTGAGAGCAGCCTGCAGGAGAAGGCCTTGGGGGGGTCAGGTGGTGACAAACTCCCCAGGAGCCAGCACTGGTCCCTGGCAGCCCAGAGCCAGCTGAGTGCTGAGCTGCAGCCAGAGCAGGGAGAGCAGCAGCACAGGGAGGGGATTCTGCCCCTCTGCTCTGCTCTGCTCAGCCCCCACCTGCAGCACTGCCTCCAGCTCTGGGCCCCAGCACAAGAGGGACCTGGAGCTGCTGGAGAGGGTCCAGGGGAGGCCACCAAGGTGATCAGAGGCTGCAGAACCTCCCCTGTGGGGACAGGCTGGGAGAGTTGGGGCTGTTCAGGCTGGGGAGGAGAAGGCTCCAGGGAGAGCTCAGAGCAGCCTTGCAGTACCTGCAGGGCTCCAGGAGAGCTGGGGAGGGACTCTGGACAAGGGCTGGGAGTGCCAGGCTGAGGGACAATGGCTGTGAGCTGGGAGAGGGGAGACTGAGACTGGAGAGGAGGAAGAAATTGTTGAGAGTGAGGCTGGGGAGAGCCTGGCCCAGGCTGCCCAGGGAGGCTGTGGCTGCCTCCTGCCTGGAGGTGTTGAAGGCCAGGCTGGCTGAGGCCTTGAGCAACCTGGGCTGGTGGGAGGTGTCCCTGCCCATGGCAGGGGGCTGGAGCTGGCTGAGCTTTGAGCTCCCTTCCAGCCCATCCCATCCCATGGATCTCTGAAGCCCAGAGAGCTGCAGGCTGCCTTTGGGCAGATCCTTTCCTGAGCTGGGGAAGAGCTGCCTGGAGCATGGCAGAGCTCCAGCCAGGGGGGATCCAGCTGCAGGGGGTGAGGGGCAGGCCCAGCTCTGCTCCCTGCCTGTGACACACAACTCCTTGGCTCAGAAAGAGCCTCCTGCTGCTGGCCCCTGGCAGCAGGGCACAAGCAGCCAGGCTGTGGGGGGCAGGGTGGCCACCCCAGTGCCTCCCCACACACCAGCACCAGGCTCAGCCTGGGGGTTCTGCCTCACAGCCAGAGGTGAAGCAGCTGGAAAAGGCTCTGCCTGGGCACAGCACCCAGCTGAACCCCCCCTGAACTCCCCCTGGCTCCTGGGGGTGAAAGGAAAAGCTCCCAAGGGATTCATTTCCCCAGGAGAGGACCTTCCCAAGGCCATCCTCACTGCCCTGGGGCCCTCTGCCTGCTGCTCCCCTCCCTGGATCAAGCCAAGCTGCTCTCTGTGCCAGCAGGAGGAAGCTGGCAAGGCTTGGCCAAGGCCAGGGCCCAGAAGCTGGATGGGCTGAAGGGATCCCCAAGCATGAAGGGAATGAAATCCTGGTGCCAGGGAGCAGCTCCCTGCTGCAGCCTCTCCAGGGGGGCAGAAAACATGGAGCAGATCCTGCAGCTGCTTGTGCAATGAGATTGCAACAGGGCTCTGGCCTCAGCAAGGAGAGAGGGGCAAGGAGAGGGTGAGGAAATCAGGGCTGGGTGAGAGGAACCTCAGGAGGCTCAAGCAGGGCAAGGGCAGGATCCTGCCCCTGGGGAGCAACAACCTCCTGCAGCAGCACAGCTGAGGGGGAACCTGCTGGGAAGCAGCTCCAGGAGAAGGAGCTGGGAGGGCTGGGGGACAAGAAGGTGCCCAGGAGCCAGCAATGTGCCCTGGGGGCCAAGAAGGCCTCAGGGGTGTCCTGGGGGGCAGGGAGGAGAGTGTGGGCAGCAGGGCAAGGGAGGCTCTCCTGCCCCTCTGCCCTGCCCTGGGGAGGCCACAGCTGCACTCCTGGCTCCAGCTCTGGGCTCCCCACTTGCAGAGCCTGGGAAGGGCTGGGGAGAGTCCAGGGCAGGCTGGGAAGCTGCTGAGGGGCCTGGAGCAGCTCTGGCAGCAGCAAAGGCTGAGAGCCCTGGGGCTGAGAGCCTGCAGAAGAGCAGCCCCAGAGGGGAGCTGAGCAATGCTCAGCAAGAGCTGAAGGAGCTGGGGGGGGCAAGAGGCTGGGGCCAGACTCTGCTGAGTGGTGCCCAGGGCCAGGCCAAGGGGCAAGGGGCAGAAAGTGGCAGCCAGGAGATGCCAGCTGGAGAGGAGGAGAAAGTAGTTTGGTGTGAGGGTGCTGGAGGCCTGGAGCAGGCTGCCCAGAGAGGTTGTGGAGTCTGCTCTGGAGAGCTTCCAACCCCCCCTGGGCACTGTGCCCCTGGGCAAGCTGCTGTGGGAGCCCTGCTGGAGCAGGGGCTGGGCTGGGGGAGCTCCAGAGCTCCCTTCCCACCTCTCCATGCTGGGATGTCCAACTGCTGATTTTCTCCACCTGCTAAGAGCAGAACTGAACCTCTGTGGCCTTTCCCACCCCTCAGGACACTCTGGCCCTGCTCTTTCAACACCAACTGCCTGAGCTCACACAAATCACCCACTGGCAGCAGGATGTGGCAAGATTTGAGGCATGGCCAAACCCTGCCAAGGAACAAGGAGGAAGGACAGCAAAGTATCCCCAGAGAGCAGAGCTGGCACTGGGAGGTGTGTGGCTGAGCCCAGGGGGATGCCATCCCCCCAGCCCTGATCTGCCCTGGGAAGGGGCAGAGGGCCAGAACCTGGACCCCCTTTCCTGGCATGCTGAGGGCAGGGAAGAAGGCTTTGCCCAGGAGCTGAGCTCCATTCCCACCTCCTCATGGTGCTATGACCAAGGACAAGAGATGCTTCAAGCCTGCCCTTGAGGATCCTAAAGGTCTTTTCCACCCTGAACCATTCTGTGATACTGTCAATATCCTGGGGGCACTCTGGGGCCCTCACTCCAAGAAGGACATTGAGCAACTGGAGCAGGGCTAGAGGAGGGCAGCAGAGAGTCCTGGCCAGGCTGGAGCCATGGCTGAGGCCAATGGGATGAGGCTCAACAAGGCCAAGGGCTGGGTCCTGACCCTGGGTCACAACCACCCCAGGAAGGCTCCAGGCTGGGGGCAGAGTGGCTGCAAAGTGCCCAGCAGGAAAGGCCCTGGGGGTGCTGGGTGCCAGCAGCTGGAGAGCAGCCAGGGAGTGCCCAGGGGGGCAAGGAGGGCAGCAGCAGCCTGGCCTGGAGCAGCAGTGGGGTGGGCAGCAGGAGCAGGGCAGGGAGTGTGCCCCTGGGCTGGGCACTGGGGAGGCCACAGCTGGAAGCCTGGGGTCAGGGTTGGGCTCTGACTGCCAGAAGGACTTTGAGGGCTGGAGCAGGGCCAGAGAAGGGCAAGAGAGCTGGGGAAGGGTCTGGAGAGCAGGGCTGGGGAGGAGCAGCTGAGGCAGCTGGGGGGTTGAGGCTGGAGCAGAGGAGGCTGAGGGAGAGCTCATTGCTCTCTGCAGCTCCTGAGAGGAGGCTGGAGCCAGGTGGGGGTTGGGCTCTGCTCCCCAGTCTCAGGTGCTAGAAGGAGAGGAAATGGCCTGGAACTGTTCCAGGGGAGGCTTAGGTTGGAGATGAGGAGCAATTCCTTTGCTGCAGGAGTGGTCAGGGCCTGGCCCAGGCTGCCCAGGGGGGTGGTGCAGTCCCCATCCCTGGGGGTGCTCCAGGGCCCTGTGGCCATGGCAGCTGGGCCCTGCTTTGGTGTCCATGCTGGGGCAGGGGTGGGGCTGGGCTGGAGGCTCTCAGAGGCTTTTCCATCCCAACCCATTCTGTGCTTCCCAAGCAAGCAGCATCAGGCACCTCCTCAGCAGCACTTCCCATCCCTGCTCTCCCTCCCACAAGCCCTGGAAGAGGCAGAACTTGCCCAGCCCCTGCCCCCAGGCAGCCTCCAGCACTGACCTGTTCTTCTCCATCTCATTGTGTGTCGACCTGGAAAAGAAAGGACAAGCTGTAAGCTTCCCCATCCCACTGGGTCAGGACTGGGGCTCAGGGAAGGCTCCTGGGGAAGCTGCCAACCCCAGGGTGGGGAAAATGGTGAAGAAGGTGGAAGGGATTGGGCCAGGAGGGAGAAATCTCCAGAGAAGTGGCAATGAAAGGGTCAGGAAAGCCCCAGGAGGGGATTGTGAGGTGGAGAGGCTGAGGACTGAGAGCCAGGACTGGGATCAAGCAGCAATGTCCCTGCCAGGACCCCAGGCAGTGAGCACCTGAGGCTGGTGGAAGACAAGGAGCAGCCCCAAGAGCTCAGGGCAGGGCAGGGAAGCTGCTCCAGCACAACACAAACCTCTGCTGGGAGGCACAGGAGGCTTTGGGTGACTCTGTTAGTGCAAGGGAGCCTTGGGAAGGAGTCCTGCAGAAGGGAAGGCCAAGGAGGGCTGGGGAGCAGCAGCACAGGGGGCAGGAGCCAGGCAGCAGGCTGCTGTGGGAGGGCTGGGCAGGGTCTGAGGGCTTGGTTCTCATGTCAGGAGCTGCAAACCAGCTCAGGCCACGCTGGGGACCAGCCACAACTCTGCTGTGCTCCTGGCAAGAGCAGGACAGGCTCCAGGGACAAGCAACAAGGATGAGCTTCCAGGAGAAGCTTCCAGGGACAGGCTCCTGGGATGGGCTCCTGGGATAGGCTCCTAGGAGAAGCTTCCAGGGACAGGCTCCTGGGATGGGCTCCTGGGATGGGCTCCTGGGATGGGCTCCTGGCATAGGCTCCCAGGAGAGGTTTCCAGGAGAGACTCCCAGGAGAAGCTTCCAGGGACAGGCTCCAGGGACAGGCTCCTGGGATGGGCTCCCAGGAGAGACTCCCAGGATAAGCTTCCAGGAGAGGCTCCCAGGATAAGCTTCCAGGATAAGCTTCCAGGGACAGGCTCCCAGGATGGGCTCCAGGGACAGGCTCCAGGGACAGGCTCCCAGGACAAGCATCAAGGATAGGCTCCCAGGATAAGCTCCCAGGACAAGCATCAAGGACAGGCTCCCAGGACAGGCTCCAGGGACAGGCTCCTGGGATGGGCTCCCAAGACAGACTCCCAGGGACAGGCTTCCAGGACAGGCTCCCAGGCTAAGCTTCCAGGACAGGCTCCCAGGAGTAGCTTCCAGGACAGGCTCCCAGGGGAAGCTTTCAGGCTAAGCTCCCAGGACAGGGTCCCAGGACAGGCTCCCAGGACAGGCTTCCAGGCTAAACTTTCAGGACAGGCTCCCAGGCTAAGCTCCCAGGGCAGGCTCCCAGGACAAGCTTCTAGGATAGGCTTCCAGGACAAGCTCCCAGGACAGGATTCCAGGATAAGCTCCCAGGACAGACTCCCAGGACAGGCTTCTAGGATAAGCTCCCAGGATAAGGTCCCAGGACAGGCTCCCAGGCTAAGCTTCCCTGAAGAGGTTTCCAAGCTGTGGAGATGTGGAGCTGAGGGCCATGGGTCGGTGGTGACCTGCCAGGAGCTCCAAACCAGCTCAGGCCATGCTGGTGAGCAAGAGCTTCTCTCTCTGCTGCTCTCCTGGCCAAAGCAGGCTAAGCTTCCAGGGGGGTGGGATGGAAAGGGAAGCTTTCCCCAGCAGATTGTGTGGCTGTGGCACTTGGTGCTATGGCTTCATGGCCATGGTGGTGCTGGGTTGGACCCCAGGATCTCAGAAGCCTTTCCCAACCCAAAGAGTTTTGTGCTTCTGGGATCCAACAGCTCTGAGCAAGGAGAGGTTGGAAGCCAGCTGGGGGTGAAGCTGGTTTAGAAATTCCTTTGGAGCTTCTCATTTTAATGAAGCTCAGAAAACACAAAGGAGGACTGACCCTGGGCCCCTCCTTGCCAGAAGGACTTTGAGGGCTGGAGCAGGGCCAGAGAAGGGCAAGAGAGCTGGGGAAGGGTCTGGAGAAGAGGGCTGGGGAGGAGCAGCTGAGGGAGCTGGGGGGGTTGAGGCTGGAGCAGAGGAGGCTGAGGGAGAGCTCATTGCTCTCTGCAGCTCCTGAGAGGAGGCTGGAGCCAGGTGGGGGTTGGGCTCTGCTCCCTAGGAACAAGTGATGGGAGGAGAGGAAATGGCCTCAGGTTGCCCCAGGGGAGGTTCAGGTTGGCCATGAGGAACAATTTCCTCCTGGGAAGGTTTGTCCAGGCCTGTCCCAGGCTGCCCAGGGCAGTGGTGCAGTCCCCAGCCCTGGAGGGGTTCCAGAGCCCTGGAGCTGTGGTGCTGAGGGCCATGGGGGGGTGGTGCTGGGGCAGTGCAGGGCTCAGGGCTGGGCTGGCTGAGCTTAAAGGCCTCTTCCAAGCAGAACAACTCCATGAGAAGGAAATGTGAAGAGATGAAGATCCACAAATTCCCTCAGAGGCTGCTGCAGAGAGTCTGGGAGACCTCAGCCACCTTCTGCCCCCTCAGTGCCCCCAGGAGCCCTGTGGTGGAGGCAGCTGGAGAGGCCCTGGGACGGGGAGGCTGCGGCGGCTCCCGGGGCACCGCCGGCACTCTGCTGTCACAGCAGCTGTCAAAGTTCAGCTGTCACCACGTCACAGGGACAGCTCCACTCCCAACCAGGAAGATGTGACAGGTCTGGTGACATTGCCACCACCCTGCTCCTCCCTGGGCAAACAGCCCCAAAACCAGCCCAGGAGCAAGGCAACCACCGGCTGCCGGTGCCACCCTGCCCGGCTTCCGCTCTGCCCGCGGGCACTGCGGGGGCACTCCAGAGCCAGCCCTCCCCAGATGCCCCCCTCAGGGGGCTCAAAGGGATCTGCAGTGACTGAACCCCCCCAGGATGGCCACTGCAAGGAAAGGAATCGGCACAGTGGCTCCGGGGTGGGAGGCTCTGGCTGCCAGGGGCCAGCTCCTGCGGTGGGGAGGTGGAAGGCAGGAGGTGGGAGCAGGAGGTGCTGAATCCGTGGCCCTGGGGCTGAGCAATTCGACATTCCCTACAGAATTCCCAAGCCCCAGGGTGCTGGGAATTGCTCCTGAGGCGCAGTGCAGCTGCTGGAGCCAGGCAGAAGGGGGGTTTGATATTCCTGAGATGGGATTGAGGGTTGGACCTCCCCCCCGCCCCCAGGCTGGGGCTCCGGGGGGGCTCTGGGGAGGAGGAGCGGAGGAATTGCCTTCTTCCAAAGGCGCCAGGAGAGGGCATTTAGGGCAAGGAAACCCAGAGGGGCCGAGGGCAGCCCCCGCAGGGATCCTCACGGACCTCAGCTGCTTTCGCTTCCCCAGCTCCGGGATGAAACCGAAACCAAACTCGCAGCTCCCTGCCGGCGGCACCCCCGGGCCAGCCCCGGTACCGACCCTGAGCGGGGGGAGCCCAGCGCGGCAGGCGCCCCTCAGACGGTGCCAGAATGCCCCCCACGGGTGCCCCCAGCTTGCTGCCCGTCCCGAGCTGGCGCCGGGGGTGCGATGGGAATCTCTCGGCGCAGGGCTGAAGGGCAAAAGGTGGTGGCAGGGGTGGGGTGGTGGCAGGGAGGAGGTGTGTGGAGGGCCAGCGGGTTGTGCCGGCAGGAACGTGGCAGAGCCTGGTGACAGGAGGTGACAGCAGGTCCCCGCCCAGCGCCGTCACAGCAGAGCCTGGTGACAGGAGGTGGCAAGGTCCCCAGCCTGACCACAGGACCTGTGTCCCCCGGGGACAGGAGGGTCCCACACCGGCCGGCTCCCCGTGACGGGCAGGATCCTGCCAGACGCCGGTAGCCGGTGACAGGCGGGTGCCTGCCCTGCCCCGTGACAGGACTTCCCTGGGCTCAGTCACCCGGTGACAGGAAGGTGCCCAGCCCAGCCAACACCCTGTGACATCAGCACCTTACCGGAGCCGGGTAACCGGTGACAGCGGGGCACCCCCCAGCCCCGTGAAAACGGAACCTTACCGGGCCTAGGCGCCCGGTGACCGGAGACTTCCGGCCCTCCCGGACAGGACCCTGGCCAACCCCGAGCACCCCGCAACGGCCGAGCCCAACCGCGTCAGGCCTCGGGGCCGGCTGTCCTCCCGCGCTCCCTCCCCAGCTGCCGGTGCAAGATCAACCCCCAACCGGTGCCGGCCGTTACCTGCTGCCGCCGCCGCTCTTCCTGGCCTTGACGCGGCGCCGCAGGCCCTCCCCGTCCTTCCCGGGCAACAGTGAGGCATAACCATGCTCGGCTTCTGCGGAGACACAACCGCGGGCCTCCCGTTACACCGGGCCCGGTTGAAGGAGGGGAAGCGGGGCCGGGACGGGGAGGATCAGGTACCTCGCTCCCGCCGCTCCAGGTACTCGGCGGCCTCCAGCAGCAGCTGGATGCTGAGCCCGGCGTCCGCCGCCATCTCGCTGCGCTGGGTGGGCCGGGCCGGACCGGGCCGGGAGCGGCGGCGGCGGGGCGGAGCTGAGTGTCCGCCTCGCCCGGCCGCTCCGCCGCACTCCGCCCCCTGCACGCTCATTGGGCGATGCACCCCCTCGCCGACGTTGCTCATTGGCGGAGGGGCGAGCGAAGCCACGCCCAAGCCGAGCACGCGCGGGGGCCCCGCCCCGCGAGCGCCGTTATTGGGTGAGAGCGCTCCGCCCCCTTGTCCAGCCGTGCCCAACCGCCGCGTCCCATTGGGCGGCAACACCCCGACACGCCCCCGCACTGACTCACTTCCTGCCAGGGCAGCCAATAGCGGCGCGGGAAGCGATAAGGGGGCGGAGCGCTGGCTCCAGCTGACAACAGATCGCTCCCCGGAGCTAGGAACCCCCTGGGACAGAGACCCCCGGGGGCCGGGACGCTCCTGAACAGGGACCCTTCCTCCTGTAGCTGGGAGCCCCACACGGGGCTGGGACCCTCGGAACAAAGATCCCCAGCACGTGGACCCCACCGGGGCGGGGTTCCCCACCCCTGGAACCCTTCTCTCCGGGGCTGTGACCCCCCGGCACCGGGACCCTCCTCTGAACAGGGCTCCCGCCCTCCCTTTCACCCTACCCCGGGACTTCCCTTTTTGGAGTTGGGACTTCTTGGGACAGGAGGCTGAGACTTACCCCAGGACCGAGGCACCCCTCTACAGGGCTGGGACCCCCCCAGGGAAGAAGCCTCCACCCCAGAAGAGGGCATCCCTCTGTCAGGTAGTACCCAGGGACCCTCCCAAGCAAGGCAGGCAGCACCTCAGGCCACTCTACCCACCCCATGACCCAACCAGGGATCCCCAACCCCAAGCAGGGCTCAGGGTCCCTTTATGAGAGGACAAAGCACTCCCAAATCTGTCCTGCCTATCAAACTGGGAGCCCCCATATGCCACAGCCCCACCCTATGGGGGGTACCAGCAGACAAGGTGGGGGACTAATAGCTTGGGGTGGGGGAACAACTTGCCCCCCCCTGACCCATGCTTCCCAGCACCTCTATTTTGACTGCAGGGCTGCCCTCAACCTCCTTCAGTGGGGTGAGGTGGGTGTTAATTAACAGAAGCTGTTAATTACCAAGAAGTAGGCAAGCAGGAGGTGTGTGGAATGGATAAACATCCAACCAGGCTGGCAAAAAAAGAAGAGCAACAGAAGTGGTTTGTTTCTGCACTAAGAGGCCTCCAAAGGGGCCCTGGGGTTTAATTTATTGGTACAAGTCTACACAGAGGTGGGAGTGGAGGTGTTCTGTGGGGGGGAAGGGCTGTGTGCCAGAGCTTCCTGGCAATTTATTCCTGAATTATAAAATAAAGGAGGAGAGGGGGAAATAACTCAGGGTTTTATTGTAATGGGGGGAAAAAAATAAACCCCAAACCTGTCAAAAGCCACAGGGGAACCACAACGAGATCCTGGCGAGGAGCAGCCTGCAAGGGACAGCATCCAGACCAAACCAGAGCCACCCAAAGCAGCTCCTTGTGCCCACTGTGCCAGCTGGGCAGGGCCAGCACAGCAGGGCTGGGGAGAGAAAATAAACAACTCCCAAATTCCTCAGAAGTCTGCTCCTGGAGCTGCCTGGCAGCAGAAGCCATTGCCCAGGGTGGTCTGCAGCCAGCCCAGCATCAGGCGATGAAGTCCAGGGGCCTGTTGAATCCTCCTTTCCTGTTCATGTACTGCCTGTGGGGAGGGCAGAGAGCAGCTCAGCACCCCCTGGCACCCAGCACTGCAGGAATCAGCTCCAAATAGCCACAGGAGCCCCAGTTCCTAAGCGGATTTGCACAGCCCAGGGCAGGAAAGCTCCTGGTCTCCTCGAGGACCTCATAGGGAGGTCCTCATATAGGACCTAAACACGAGCCAGCAGTGTGCCCAGGGGGCCAAGAAGGCCAAGGGCATCCTGGCCTGCATTAGGAAGAGTGTGGCCAGCAGGAGCAGGGAAGTCATTGTGCCCTGGGCTCAGCACTGGTTAGGCCACACCTTGAGTCCTGTGTCCAGTTCTGGGCCCCTCAGTTTCAGAAGGACATTGAGAGACTTGAAGGTGTCCAGAGAAGGGCAACAAAGCTGGGGAGGGGTTTGGAGCACAGCCCTGTGAGGAGAGGCTGAGGGAGCTGGGGTTGCTTAGCCTGGAGAAGAGGAGGCTCAGGGGAGACCTCATTGCCCTTTACAACTACCTGAAAGGTGGCTGTAGCCAGGAAGGGGTTGGTCTCTTCTCCCAGGCAGCCAGCACCAGAACAAGAGGACACAGTCTCAAGCTGTGCCAGGGGAAGGTTAGGCTGGAGGTGAGGAGAAAGTTCTTCCCTGAGAGAGTCATTCATCATTGGGATGTGCTGCCCAGGGAGGTGGTGGAGTCCCCATCCCTGGAGGTGTTCAAGAGGGGATTGGATGTGGCACTTGGTGCCATGGTCTAGTCATGAGGTCTGTGGTGCCAGGTTGGACTCAATGATCTTTGAGGTCTCTTCCAACCTTGGTGCTACAGTGATACTGTGATCTCTGTGCCTGTCTGGCTCAAATGGGAGCTTTAGACCCAAGCCAGGCAGAGCAGCTCAGCCACATCCTCCAGGTTCCAGCCAAAACAGTCCTGGAATGGTTATGGTTTGGGTGGGAAGAGACCTTAAAGATCATCTAATTGCTCCAGGACCAAGTTGCTCAAGGCCCAGCCCAACCTGAGGGCATCCACAGCCTCCCTGGGCAGCCTGTACCAGGCTCTCCCCACCCTCATCATCAACAATTTCTTCCTCCTCTCCAGTCTCAGTCTCCCCTCTCCCAGCTCAAAGCCAATGTCCCTCAGCCTGGCACTCCCAGCGCTTCTCCAAAGTCCCCCCCCAGATTCAATTTGCTTTAAGAAGTCAAATGAACAAATTTAGGTTTTAAGGGAGGTAAGAAACAGGACTCCCCAGGAGCCAGATCCTAGACCCACAGACAGGTTTAGGTTGGAAAAGACCTCTCAGACCATGGAGTCCTGAACTCTGCACTGCCCCAGCACCACCCCCCCATGGCCCTCAGCACCACAGCTCCAGGGCTCTGGAACCCCTCCAGGGCTGGGGACTGCACCACTGCCCTGGGCAGCCTGGGACAGGCCTGGACAAACCTTCCCAGGAGGAAATTGTTCCTCATGGCCAACCTGAGCCTCCCCTGGGGTACCCTGAGGCCATTTCCTCTCCTCCCATCACTTGTTCCTAGGGAGCAGAGCCCAACCCCCACCTGGCTCCAGCCTCCTCTCAGGAGCTGCAGAGAACAATGAGCTCTCCCTCAGCCTCCTCTGCTCCAGCCTCAACCCCCCCAGCTGCCTCAGCTGCTCCTCCCCAGCCCTGCTCTCCAGACCCTTCCCCAGCTCTCTTGCCCTTCTCTGGCCCTGCTCCAGCCCTCAAAGTCCTTCTGGCAGTCAGAGCCCAACCCTGACCCCAGGCTTCCAGCTGTGGCCTCCCCAGTGCCCAGCCCAGGGGCACACTCCCTGCCCTGCTCCTGCTGCCCACCCCACTGCTGCTCCAGGCCAGGCTGCTGCTGCCCTCCTTGCCCCCCTGGGCACTCCCTGGCTCCTCTCCAGCTGCTGGCACCCAGCACCCCCAGGGCCTTTCCTGCTGGGCACTTTGCAGCCACTCTGCCCCCAGCCTGGAGCCTTCCTGGGGTGGTTGTGACCCAGGATCAGGATCCAGCCCTTGGCCTTGTTGAGCCTCATCCCATTGGCCTCAGCCATGGCTCCAGCTTGGCCAGGACCCTCTGCAGAGCCTCCAGTAGATCAACTCTGGCTCCTAGCTTTGTGTCCCCAGAGCCAGGCTGGGCCCTCACCTGTACTTCCTCTTCTGGGACACGTTGATGGCGTAGGCATTGGCAGCTCCATCCACCTTCTTCCCCTGAGAGCCAGGAACAAAAAGATGTCCCAAACCTCAATGTGTGTTGCCCAAAAAGGCCCCAGTGGCACCACCAAGCCCATCAGGAGATGGCTGCAGGCCCCAGCACTCACCTTTGTGGTGTCAAAAGAGGCAAAGCCCATCATCTTCATCATCTCTATTTCCTCTTCAGTCTTGCCCTGCAGATCTTCCTCTACCCAGGCAACAGAAAGCAAGCTTTGGCCCCCAGCCCATGCTGAATAAGCACCTGGGTGCCCCCTGGGCTGCTCCCAACCCCAGTGAGGCACCCAGGAGGTGTTCAAGGAGCAGCTCCTCACCTGTGATCTGCCTCTCTTTGCTTTTGGAGTCCTTGATCTCCTTCTTCTCTTCATCCCTCCTCTCCTTCAGCCTGGGTGGGGAGGAGGAGCTGGAGCGGTGCCTCCGGGGTGACCTGCAGTGCCAAAAGCAGCCAGGGCTGCAGCTTCCCAGCTCTGCCCTCGCCATGGACAGCCCCCACCCCGTGCCAGCCCAGCCCTGCCCCATGCCCAGCCCTGCCTCCTGCCCAGCCCTGCCTCCTGCCCAGCCCTGCCCCATGCCCAGCCCTGCCTCCTGCCCATCCCTGCCCCATGCCCAGCCCTGCCCCCTGCCCATCCCTGCCCCCTGCCCATCCCTGCCCCATGCCCATCCCTGCCCCATGCCCAGCCCTGCCTCCTGCCCAGCCCTGCCTCCTGCCCATCCCTGCCCCCTGCCCATCCCTGCCCCATGCCCAGCCCTGCCCCCTGCCCATCCCAGCCTTGCTGCCCCTCACCTGGACCGCCGCCGGTGCGGGGAGCGGGAACGGCTCCGCCTCCTGTCCCTGTCCCGGGACCGGGATCGCTCTCTCCGCCTCCTCTCCCTCTCCCGTGAGGCAGAACGCGAACGCCTGCGCTCTGCTCGGGGAAAGGCAGCACCCGGCTCAGCTGCTGCTTCCTCACCTCCCTGCCCCCTTCTCCCGCAGCGCCCCAGCGACGCTGCGACCGCTCCAGGCAGAGACCCCCCACAGCCTCCTGCCGCCTCCTTCCCCCGATCCCTCCCCGGCGGCGCGCAGGGACCCCCACCGGCACCCACGGAAGTGAGAGAAGGGCCTCTCACCCAGGAGAGCCCTGGAGGTGGGGTGACCGCCCTGGAGGTGGGGTGAGTGGGGACGGGGGTCGGTGGGCGTGAGGATACGGAGACAGAGGAGGATGCGGCAGCAGGAGGCAAGAGCACGACGGAAGGAGGAAGGGAGCCTCTGCTTTCCCCGCACCGACCACCCGAGGCCTCCTCACCGCCCCGCCGCGCCCTGAGGGGGTTCACCCTCTCGCCCGAGGGTCAGGGGACGCCCCGGGCCTGGCTCCCCCGCGCCTTCCCCACGAGCGCGGACCGCTGCCCGCCTGCGAGCAGCCCCTTCCCGCCGGGGCCGGCTCCCCCCCGGGGCAGCTCCCCCCCGGCCTCCCGCTCCCCGCCCGGGGCAGCTCCCCTCCGGCCTCCCGCTCCCCCCCGGGGCAGCTCCCCTCCGGCCTCCCGCTCCCCGCCCGGGGCAGCTCCCCCCCGGCCTCTCTCGGCCTCCCTCCTCACCCCGCCGCGGCGGCGAGCGGGAGCGGCTGCGGCCCATGGCCGCCCTCAGCGCCGGCGCTTCCGGCCGCGCGGTTCCGCGCACTTCCGGGTCCCTCGCGCCGGGTCCCCCGCGCCGCGTCCCAGGGCTGCCCCCCGGAACCGGCACCGCGGCGCTTTGGTTCCGCAGGGAATGAGTCCGGGCGGCCAAAGCCCCTCCCCGGCGTCACCCCCCCCACCCCAGCCCCCCCCCCCCCGCGCCCCGGGCCGGGGTGTGCGGGCGGAGAGCTCCAGGCTCCGTCCCAGCATCAGTCCCAGCTCCAGCCCCAGCCTCATCCCCAGCCCCAGCTCCATCTCCAGCCCAGCCTCATCCCCAGCTCCATCTCCAGCCCCAGCCTCATCCCCAGTTCCCTCTCCAGCCCCAGCCCAGCCCCAGTCTCATCCCCAGCTCCATCTCCAGCCCCAGCCTCATCCCCAGTTCCCTCTCCAGCCCCAGCCCAGCCCCAGTCTCATCCCCAGCTCCATCTCCAGCCCCAGCCCAGCCCCAGCCTCATCCCCAGCTCCCTCTCCAGCCCCAGCCTCATCCCCAGCTCCCTCTCCAGCCCCAGCCCAGCCCCAGCTTCATCCCCAGCTCCCTCTCCAGCCCCAGCCTCATCCCCAGCTCCCTCTCCAGCCCCAGCCCAGCCCCAGCTTCATCCCCAGCTCCCTCTCCAGCCCCAGCCTCATCCCCAGCTCCATCTCCAGTCCCAGCCCAGCCTCATCTCCAGCCCCAGCCTCATCCCCAGCTCCATCTCCAGTCCCAGCCCAGCCTCATCCCCAGCTCCATCTCCAGTCCCGGTTCTAGCACCAGACTCTGCCCCAGCTCCTGTCTAGTTCCTGCCTGATCTCCAGCTCCAGCCCCGTCCTTGTCCCAGTCTCAGCCCCATCTCTATCATCTCCAGCCCCATCTCAAATCCGTGCCCAGTCCCATCCCCTGCCCGCTCCCAGCCTCATCACCAGCTCCATCTCTAGTCCTAGCCCCAACCCCTGCCACACCTCCAGCTCCCATCCCATCCCTATCTCAGTCCCAGGCTCAGCCCCAGCTCCAGTGGCAGACTCATGCTCAGCCCCACAGCTATGCCATGCCACCCCCTCACCCCCAGGTGGCCCCTTCACCCCCATGCCAGCCAGCCGCTTACCCCCCTGCCTCCCCCTCACCACCCCACCAGCCACCCCCTTACCCCCATGTTGCCCCTCCACCTCCATGCCATCCACCCTCTCCCCCCCACCACCATCCCTTCCCCCCCTGTGACTCTGCAGGGCGTGGGTGGGTGCCAGGCTCGGGGTTTATTTACAGACAGGCATCACACAGAGCTTCCCAGCTGTGATTGGCAGCCCCTGGCCCTCACCAGCCCCCAGCCTGGGGGTGCCCCACTCCTGCCCAGGCAGCAGGGCAGAGCTGGCTTGGGTAACCTCCTCCCAGCCTCCTTTGGGTGGGTGTTGAGCACCTGCACCCTCACCAGGGCCCTCCTGGCCTGGCCCTGGGTGCCTGCCAGCCTCAGGTGGCAGGGTGGGCGCTGCAGCCAGCTGGGAGCTCAGCCTTGTCCTCCTGGCCTGTGGCCCTTGGCCTCTCCGTGGCTGAAGGTGGGAAGTTGCCTTCTCTCCTTTGGCTTGGAGGTGCAGAGGTGGAGGGTGATGAGCACCAGAGCCACAGGTGGCAGTTGGCACATTGCAGGGCACCAGAGGGCTGATTTGCCTCACATCCAGGGACAGATCCCAGCCCCCTGCCATGGAAAACCTGCACCCCAAGCTGTGCACCCCAGGGGCTCAGGGCCAGGCTTGCCACAAAGAGGCAAGAGGAAAGCAGCAAGCACACGTGGGCGCCAGGGGGAGAGGGGGAAATTCTCCAGAGGGGTGGGTGGTCCCAGGGCTTCCCTGGCAGGGAAGGGAGCCATGGCACCAAGCTGGTCCTGTGTCTGCTGTCCCCCAGCCACGTGGTGAGCACCCAGGCTGGATGTGATGGTGTCCCCTGGAGCCTTCCTCCCTGCTAAGGGCACCAGGGGCTCTGCCTGAGCTGCAGGAGCTGTCCCCAGCTGTCCCCGAGGGGCAGTAAGTCCCTGGCACCCCTGCAGCTCCCTGGGGGCAGGGGAACAGGGGTGGCAAAGGCCCTGGCACAGACCCTCTGAGGACAAGGGCTGTATGGCAGTGTTGTAATTCAGGTCAGCACCCCGGCAGGGACCATGCCAGCAGCCACCCCTGCAGGGGCTGTGCTGGCCAGGGTCAGCCAGGGGGACACAAATGGCCTCAGAGAGCCTTAACAGCAGCAGGAAAGGGCCAGAGCTCAGGAAACAGAGACAGGGCCCTGGGCTAGGGCTCACTGCACAGACACAGAGCAGAGGCAGGAGCAGGGACTGCTGCCCACAGCACCCAGCTGGCTCCAGGGGCTCAAGGTCCTCCCTTTGCCCACCCCAGTGCTTGCAGGAGCAGGATGGCTCCAATCATGGGGCAGGGGAGACCTCCTCCCCCAAAAAACAGATGGGGGAGGGGGCTGGGGCTCTGGTAATGGAGCTGGCAGAGGAGGGATGAGCTTGGGGCTCTGGCAGTGGAGGTGGCAGGGGAGGGATGAGCTTGGGGCTCTGGCAGTGGAGGTGGCAGGGGAGGGATGAGCTTGGGGCTCTGGCAATGGAGCTGGCAGGGGAGGGATGAGCTTGGGGCTCTGGCAGTGGAGGTGGCAGGAGTGGGGAGAGCTTGGGGCTCTGGCAATGGAGCTGGCAGGGGTGGGATGAGCTTGGGGCTCTGGCAATGGACCTGGCAGGGGTGGGGAGAGCTTGGGGCTCTGGCAATGGAGCTGGCAGGGGTGGGGAGAGCTTGGGGCTCTGGCAATGGAGCTGGCAGGGGTGGGGAGAGCTTGGGGCTCTGGCAATGGAGCTGGCAGGGGAGGGATGAGCTTGGGGCTCTGGCAGTGGAGGTGGCAGGGGTGGGGAGAGCTTGGGGCTCTGGCAATGGAGCTGGCAGGGGTGGGATGAGCTTGGGGCTCTGGCAATGGACCTGGCAGGGGTGGGGAGAGCTTGGGGCTCTGGCAATGGAGCTGGCAGGGGTGGGGAGAGCTTGGGGCTCTGGCAATGGAGCTGGCAGGGGTGGGGAGAGCTTGGGGCTCTGGCAATGGAGCTGGCAGGGGTGGGATGAGCTTGGGGCTCTGGCAATGGAGCTGGCAGGGGAGGGATGAGCTTGGGGCTCTGGCAATGGAGGTGGCAGGGGTGGGATGAGCTTGGGGCACTGGCAATGGAGCTGGCAGGGGTGGGGAGAGCTTGGGGCTCTGGCAATGGAGCTGGCAGGGATGGGGAGAGCTTGGGGCTCTGGCAGGGGAGGTGGCAGGGGTGGGGAGAGCTTGGGGCTCTGGCAGGGGAGGTGGCAGGGGTGGGGAGAGCTTGGGGCTCTGGCAATGGAGCTGGCAGGGGTGGGGAGAGCTTGGGGCTCTGGCAATGGAGCTGGCAGGGGTGGGGAGAGCTTGGGGCTCTGGCAATGGAGCTGGCAGGGGAGGGATGAGCTTGGGGCTCTGGCAGTGGAGGTGGCAGGGGAGGGATGAGCTTGGGGCTCTGGCAGTGGAGGTGGCAGGGGTGGGGAGAGCTTGGGGCTCTGGCAATGGAGCTGGCAGGGGAGGGATGAGCTTGGGGCTCTAGAGTGGAGGTGGCAGGGGAGGGATGAGCTTGGGGCTCTAGAGTGGAGGTGGCAGGAGAGGGATGAGCTTGGGGCTCTGGCAATGGAGCTGGCAGGGGTGGGAGGAGCTTGGGGCTCTGGCAATGGAGCTGGCAGGGGTGGGGAGAGCTTGGGGCTCTGGCACTGCACCTGCTGTGGATATTTTGTTTGGTTTTGCAATTTTGGGAAGTTTTGGACATTTTTCATTCAGAATTTGCCTGGAAAACAGCAGAGCCCTGCAAAGAAAACCAACCTGGTTCACAGACCTCCTCCTTCTGAGCCACAGCTGCCTGAACCCCACTGCCTGCCTGCACCTCACTCCACTCCCTGCCCTTGCCCTCAGAATTGCTGCCTGGCCCCCAGGCTTTCTCCTCTTGCAGGTGAAAAAACTAAAGCCTTGCAGCAGCAAAAAGGCTCCAAACCCACAGCCCTGGCCCCTTAGAAAACCACCCAGGGAAGAGGAAACTCAGAGCAGTGCTGCCCTCAGAGAGGGGACTGTGGGGCTTCCCCCTGCACCCCAAACCCTCAGTAGATGCTTGGCTGCAGCAGGGAGTCACAGAACCACAGAAACTCTCAGGTTGGAAGAGACCCTCAGGGTCACCAAGTCCAGCCCAGAACCCTCTGCAAGGGTCACCTCCAGACCAGAGCCTCAAGCACCACATCCAAACCACCTGAAACA
This sequence comes from Melanerpes formicivorus, assembly GCF_026170545.1. Lineage (NCBI taxonomy): Eukaryota > Metazoa > Chordata > Aves > Piciformes > Picidae > Melanerpes > Melanerpes formicivorus. The sequence continues at coordinate 5,532,927 of NW_027142386.1, read as the reverse complement.
CAGCCAGGCTTGGGGACTCCGCCACCTCCCTGGGCAGCCTGTGCCCATCCCTGACCACTCTCTTCCTTACTGTCCAGTCAAAAGCTTCCCAGTGGCAGCTTGAGGCCATTCCCTCTTGTTCTGTCACTACTGACCTGTGAGCAGAGCCCAGCACCAACCTCTCCACAGCCTCCTCTCAGGGAGTTGTGGACAGCAATGAGGTCTGCCCTCAGCCTCCAGCTCCATCCCCAGCTCCTTCAGTGGCTCCTCGCAGGATTCATTCTCCAGGCCCTTCCCAGCTTCCTTGTCCTGCTCTGCCCTGGCTCCAGCACCTCCACATCTCTCTGGCACTGAGCTGCCCAGCACTGGGCACAGCACTGCAGGTGTGGCCTCCCCAGAGCTGAGTCCCAGGGCACAATCCCCCCCCTGCTGCTGCTGGGCACAGCATTGCTGATCCCAGCCAGGAGGCCTTTGGCTTTCTTGGCCCCCTGGGCACTGCTGGCTCCAGCTCTACGTGGGCAAGGCTTAGGCCTGAGCACCCTCAGCAAATGGCAAAGCCCTGAGGGCTTGTGGGAGGATGGGGACTGATCCTGCTGCATTTGTTCCCAAAATAGAGGCTTGGGGAGGGGGAAAGCAGGAATCAGCACTGCTGGTTTGCTGCTTCCCTCCAGGCAGGGCTGCAGTGATGTCAGCCTGGGGAGCTGGGGGGTTGTGAGAAGGGAGCCAGGAGGCTGTGGTGAGGGTTGTGCTGCCACATGGAGGTGGAAGGCTGTGAGGATGGAGCTGGGAGGATGTGACAATAGCTGCATCACCATACAGAGCTGAGAGCTGTGATGATGGAACCAGGAGGCTGTGGTGACAGAGCCCAAGGTTGTGATGATGGAGCTGGGAGGCTGTGTTGATGGAGCCCAAGTTTGTGGTGATGGGGCCAGGAGGTTGTATTGCTTGAGCCCAAGGTTGTGGAGATGGAGCTGGAAGGCTGTGTTGATGGAGCCCAAGGTTGTGGTGATGGGGCCAGGAGGTTGTATTGCTTGAGCCCAAGATTGAGGTGGGGAGCTGGGAGGCTGGGGGGAGCTGGGAGGCTGGGGGGGAGCTGGGAGGCTGGGGGGGAGCTGGGAGGCTGGGGGGGAGCTGGGAGGCTGGGGGGGAGCTGGGAGGCTGGGACAAGGGAGCTGGGAGGTGGTGCTGGTGGAGCCCGGGGGCCGTGGAGGTGGAGCCAACCTTCCCCTCGCCGCAGGGAGCACCTCCAGAGAGTCTGGGCAGGGAGCAAACGCCGTGGAGAATTTCCCCTCCTGCTCAGGAGTCCGGAGCTGGGGAAGAAGCAGGGTCTCGACCCTGGCCCCGCGGGTGGGCGCTGGCAGGGCCGTGCCTGCCGCTGACACCGTGCCGGGGGTGGGGGGTGGGGGAGTGGCGGTGCCTGTGCCCGAGGTGAGTCGGCAGCCTGTGTTGATCCCGAAGTAGCACTTGGTGAGTGAGGTTTTGCTCAGTTTTACATCACAGCCTCGGCCCAGAGGCTCTTTTGCTTTCCCCCCCCGGCTAAGGGCTGCTTCTTGCAGGGGGAGGCTCTCCCAGGGGCCTGAAATCCTCGTGGGGTGAACGTGTGAGATGGTGGCGCCAGGAGAAGGGGATGGAAAGCAGCTCCTCCGGCTTGGGAAGGTTCTGATCCAGGAAGGAAAGGCTCCCCAGGTCCACTGACTCAGCCTCTCCTTCAGCGAGAGCAATCCCCTCACGTTCAGCTTGATCCGAATTGTCCCCCCGGCGGGGGAGGCTGCAGGCAGCTCTGCCCCAGGGGCTGTGCGAAGCCAGAGCCGTTCCAGCAGGTGGCAAAGCAACATAACACCAAAACTACCCTTTTCTTCCTCAAACCAAGCAGATCCAGGCTGGGCCTTGCATTTCATGGGGGCTCTGCAGGTGGTGGGTAGGGAAACAAAAGAGAAACCAAACAACCCTCAGCGCCGGTGCCCGGGAGGGAGGAGGGAGAGCCGGTGGGAGGAGGGAGATGGCAGCGGCTGCTTCCCCGGCGACGAACAGGGGCCACAGCCTCTCGAGTCAGCTGGGTGACCACCTCCCCAAAGCAGGGGACAGGGGACGAGGTGCCTGGTGTCAGGAGTGCCCAGAAAGCAGCTGGCCCCGGGGGCTGGGGCTGCGCCTCAGCCAGACGCACGGCGCGGGACCATCCCCGGTGCCCCGCAGCCTCCCGGAGGAGAGGCTCCCGGTGCCGCTGCTGGGAGAGGCTCTGGAGGAGGCTCAGGACTCGATCTTCTCCTTCTTTTTGCCTTTTTTCAGGAAAGATGGGGTCCGGAATTTCTTCTTCTTCTTGGAGGGTGATTTAGAGGGTGACCCTTCGGGGGAGACAGGGCTGCTGGTCACCGTCTCCTTCTCCTTGGGGGCATCCTGCTCAGGGGGGGAGGTGGTCCGGCCTCCCCCTTTGCTGACGCTGTCCTCGGTGCTCTGCTCCTCGTCCTTCCCATTCACCACTGCTGGCGGCTCCTTCTCGGCAGCAGAGTCGGCTGGCACTTGGCCGCCGTCCACCTTCTTGTCACCTTGGCAAGGAGAAAGGACAGAGGTGAGGCTCGGGGCAGCGCTGCCCGGCGCCGCGGGGGGAGGGGGGTGGTTAAATCTCCCCTAACTCGCCGGTTTGACCTGGGCAGGAGCAGGATTTGGCCCTCGCAGACAGAGAGCGCTGAGATCCCATCCCCTCCTGCCACAGGCGCTGCCATCCTGAGCCTTCCCCCCTGCCCTCCCCGCAGGACAAGCGGCGGTGGGATGGAGAGCTGGGAAGCGGCAGGCAGGGAGGGGCAGCCTGGCTCCGTCCCGGCCTCGCCGCTGCCAGCAAAAGCGACCAGCAAAGAAAATACACGAAAGCAACCCAAGGCAATTTCCTTCTGCCAGACAAGACCCTCCGCGGGGCTGTCGCTCCCCGGAAAAGGGGGATGGGGGCACAGAGAGCGAAGGTGACCCCCAGCTGGTTTGGGGGGGTCGCGGTCGCCCGCGTCCCTCCTCCCGCAGTGAGGCTCGGGGGTGGCCTCTCCGTACTTACTACAGTGACAAGTCAGAGGTAACTCCTTGGGGTGAAAGCCACACGTGGAGGAAAAGAGAAAGGAAGACGTTGTGGAGACAGACAGACAGACAGGCACCACCAGACACGATGAAAGGCAGCAGCCCCGCGCTCCCCCCGCCGCCCGCCCCCCGCACCCCGAGACCTGCCGCGGGGCGTCGGTGACAGATTTGCCCTTCGGGACATGTGCTGGGGGCGGGGAGGTTGCACCCCCTGGGTGCGTTAGGGAGGGGACAGAGGTGTCCCCGGCCGCCCTGCAGAGCCACCGGCGGACGCTCGGTGGCTTCGGTGCCTTTGCGGCGTCAGTCCCCCCTGTGCTCAGCCCCACCGCAGCGGGGTACCCCCCAGGGGAAGGCAGAGGTGACCTTGATCTGTGTTTCAGCGAGGCTCGGCTACAGCCCCCCCTCGTCCCCCCGCTTCTCGGGTAGCTCACTGGAGGCCCGGGGGGCTCCTCGTCGGCGCTCGGCTGGCAGCCCCGGGGCTCGCCAGCCACTCACCCTCCGAGGGCATGCCGGGCGTCGGGGCCGGGGTCTTCTGTGGGGAGGTGGGGGGGGATTTGCCAGGAGGTGCCTGGCTCTCCTCTGCCGTGAGCTCCTTCTCTCCTGCCAGCACAGACATGCGTTGGCCCCAGGGTCCGGCGGGTGCCAGCCCCGAGGGGGGAATTTGGGACTGGGGCTCCCCCAAACCCCTTCCTACCCTGCAGCTCCAGCTTTTTCCTCTCCACCTCCTGCTTGTACTCCTCCAGCTCCTGGTCCGTGAGCTGGCTGAAGGGGTTGGGAGGCTCTGGCTCCGGAGGTGCCTCCTCCCGGGATGCCTCTTTGGCTTCTGCATCCCCCAGATGGCTCTCTGTGGACTGAAACACCCCCGGAGCTGCATCACCCCCGAACGGTGGAACTCGGGGGTTCTGGGGAAGGGCTGGGTGCTGCGGGGAGGGCAGAAGGAGGGTCGAGAAGGTGAGGATGGGGACAGCAGGGGACGTACAGGGCTGCGGCTGGTCTCGGCGATGACGCTGGCCAGCAGCTGCGACTGGGGCCCTGCCGACTTCACATCCTGCCGGTTCTGCTCCCGGATCTCACAGAATCAGAATCACAGAACGTTAGGGGCTGGAAGGGACCTCGAAAGCTCATCCAGTCCAACCCCCCCCGCCAGAGCAGGTCACACGGGAACACATCCAGGTAGGTTTTGAATAACTCCAGAGAGGAGACTCCACAACCCCCCTGGGCAGCCTGCTCCAGGGCTCTGTCACCTCACAGGGAAAAAAACATTTCCTCCTGTTTCCATGGCACTTCCTCTGCCTCAGCTTCCACCACTGCCCCTTGTGCTGGCATTGGGCATCACCCAGCAGAGCCTGGCTCCAGCCTCTGGGCATCACCCTGCACAGCTCTATCACCAGCAATGAGGTCACCCTCAGGCTCCTTCTCTCCAAGCTACAGAGCCCTCAGCTCCCTCAGGCTCTCCTCCTAAGGAAGATCTTCCACTGCCTTCAACATCTTTGTGGCTCTGTGCTGGACTCTCTCAAGCAGTTCCTCAAGTTCCTTGCTGAACTGAGGGGCCCAGAACTGACCACAATATTCCAGATGCAGCCTCACCAGGGCAGAGTAGAGAGCAGGAGAACCTTTCTCGACCTACTCACCGCAGCCCTTCTGATCCACCCCAGGATGCCCTTGGCCTCCTTGGCCACGAGAGCACATTGCTGGCTCATGGCCAACCTCCTATCCACCAGTACCCCCAGGGTCCTTTTCCTCTTCACTGCTCTCCAGGAGCTCAGTCCCCAACCTCTCCTGCTCCATGGGGTTGTTCTTTCCCAGCTGCAAGTCTCTCCCCTTGCCCTAGTTGAATTTCATTCCATTTCTCCCTGCCCAGCTCTCCAGCCTGGCTAAGTCTCACTGGGGGTGGGATGCAGAGCGAGGACCAGGGAAAAGCCTCCTCCTGGCCCTGGGGTCTGCTGAGAGCTCCCCATCCATGTCTGAAAGCCTCTGGAGCTTTGGGGACAGGACCATACCTTGTTCCTCATCTCCAGCACCTCCTGTGGGTCCGTGTAGAGGGGCACAAACTGGTTTGGGTTCTCGATTCGGATGGGGGTCCCACTGCTGCCTTTTTCCACCTCGTCTGCTTTCAGCCACTGCACAGCACAGAGGTGAGACCCCAATAAGTACATGGTGTGGAGGGAGGGCACCCCAATAAATACACATTGTGAGGAGGCCCCCACCAATGCGTCCTGCAGGGGGGAGGCCCCCACCAATGCAAGCTGCATAGAAAGGATCCCCCAACAGATGTGTGCTGCAGCAAAGGGAGACCCCAATCAAGCCCTGGGGACTTGGGCTCTTGGGCTGGGGAGCAGAGAATTCACCATCAGCATTGTGCCAGTAGAGAACCAGAGGAGGGCAGGAAAGGTTGTGCTCAAGAGGCACCAGGGGAAGGGTCTCACACTGCTGGAGCAGCCCTGAGTGCTTCTGCACACTAAATGTTGGGGGGGGATCTCTAACAGAGTGCCCCCAAAATCTACCACCCAAGCCAGGTTGGATGAGGCCTTGAGCAACCTGTGCTAGGGGGAGGAGTCCCTGCCCATGGCAGGGGGTTGGAACTGGATGAGCTGTGAGACCCCTTCCAACTCAACCCAGCCCAGTCTGCTCAGCTCAACCCAACCTGGCCCAGCTCAGCCCAGCCCAGCCCACTCAACCCGGCCCAGCCCGGCCCAGCCTGCTCAGCTCAACCCAACCCGGCCCAGCCCGACCCAGCCCAGCCCAGCTCAGCCCAGCCAACTCAACCAGGCCTGGCCCCACCCAGCCCAGCCCTCTCAATCTGGCCTGGCCCTGCCCCACCCTGCCCAGCCCAGCCAACTCAACCCAACCCAGCCCAGCCCACTCAACCTGGCCCAGCCCAGCCCACTCATCCCAGCCCACCTCACTCAACTTGACTCGACCTGGCCCAGCCCAGCCCACTCAACTCCACTTGACCCAGCCAACTCCACTCGACCCGAGCCGCCCCGCTCAGCTCCACTCGACCCGACCCAGCCACTCAACTCCACTTGACCTGGCCTGAGCCAGCCCACTCAACTCCACTCAACCCAACCTGGCCCAGCCAACACAACCCAGCCCGTCCCGTCCCGTCCCACCGCACTCCACCCAACCCAACCCAGCCAATTCCACCAAACCCTACCCAGCTCAGCCCACCCCACCCGACCCAGCCCAGCCCACCCCATCCAACTCAACCCAGCCCCACCACGATCCATCTCCAGTCCCCGAGCCCAAACCCTTTCCACACTTCCCCACACACCGTTCTCTGGACGCCCTGCTGCCCGCCCCCAGCTCCTCACCGTCGTCTTCGTCTTTTGGCTGCTGGCGCTGCCCTGCTGCTCCTCAGCCACGCTGACCCTCAGGTAGGTGTTGGGGGTGTTGAGCCAGCGAGTCTTCTCCTTCTGCTGCTTGTGGGCGTGCTGCCGGAGCGCAGGCACCGGCGCAGCCTCCTCCTCGAAGACGAAGGCAGTGACGGTGGCAGGGATCAGGACGTCGCTCTTGGGCTTACTTCTCTCTTGCACCAAGGGGTAGCGGTAGGTGTAGCCTGTGCGGTAACCCTGGCAGGGCAGGAACAGGTTCCCGGGGTGCTCAAGTCGTGACCCCCCCCCCCAAAATCCTCACCCCCTCTAACCCACCCAACCATCCCCCCCACAAAATCCTCCCCCCTCTAACCCATCCCCACCATCTCCCCCAAAATCCTCACCCCTTCTAACCCACCCCTCCCATCCCCCCCCAAAATCCTCGCCCCCTCTAACCCATCCCCACCATCCCCCCAAAATCCTCATCCGCAACCCATCCCCAACTTTCCCCCCCAAAATCCTCCCCCTTTAACCCATCCCCACCATCCCCCCCAAAATCCTCACCCCCTCTAACCCATCCCCACCATGCCCCCCCAAAATCCTCACCCCCTCTAACCCATCCCCACCATCCCCCCCAAATCCTCACCCCCCAACCCATTCCTGACTTCCCTCCCCAAAAAATTCTCCAGAAAACCCCCAACCCCCCAAAAAACCCTCCAATGTCCCCCAAAAAACTCCCCCCCAAACCCTCTACTGTCCCGCCTAAAATCCCTCTGATGCCCCCCTCCAAAAAACCGTCTGATGCCCCCTCCAAAAATCTCCACCTCCCCAATCTGCCCCCAAAACATTTCACTTCCTAAAGACCCCTAAAGCCTCTCCCCCCAAATCAACCTTTGCCAAAACCTCAACCCACGGAACCAGGATAAAAAGAAAGATTTTGGGGGGAGGACTGTTGAGGAGGGGTTGAGGGGCAGGGATTTAGGGGGAGATTTTGGGGGTGTGTGTTTGGGAGGGAATTTGGGGGGCGACTGGGGGGATTTGGGGGTGGGTTAGGGGGTGTTCGGGCAGAGCAGGGTGCTCACCAGGTTGTCCAACATCCTCATCAGGGCCTCGAACTCGTGCTCGCCCAGGCGGCTCTTCTGCATGGGGCCGAAGGTGCTTCCTGCCCAGCGCACGGAGCCCACCTCGTGGGGGCGCTGCTTGCTGCGCTCCAGCACGATCAGGTTCTCGGCGCCCCCCGCGCTTGCCAGCGCCGACACCTGCGGCCCCCCCGCGGCCACAGCTCAGCTCAGGGGCCTGGCACCGGCCCCTGCGCCCCCCTCCCCCAGTGATACCCTGGGCACTATGCTGCTGGCAGAGACCTGGCACAGCTCGGTGCAAGCTCATAGGACACTGTGCTGGTGGCAGAGAGCTGGCACAGCTCAGTGCAAGCTCATAGGACACTGTGCTGGTGGCAGAGAGCTGGCACAGCTCAGTGCAAGCTCATAGGACACTGTGCTAGTGGCAGAGAGCTGGCACAGCTCAGTGCAAGCTCATAGGACACTGTGCTGGTGGCAGAGAGCTGGCACAGCTCAGTGCAAGCTCATAGGACACTGTGCTGGTGGCAGAGAGCTGGCACAGCTCAGTGCAAGCTCATAGGACACTGTGCTGGTGGCAGAGAGCTGGCACAGCTCAGTGCAAGCTCATAGGACACTGTGCTGGTGGCAGAGAGCTGGCACAGCTCAGGGACATTGTGCTGATGGCAGAGACCTGGCACAGGTCAGTCCTTGATCTCAGAGCAGTATGGTGACAGCAGGGAACTGGCACAGCTCAGGGACATTGTGCTGGCAGTAGATACATGACACAGCTCAGTCCTTGGTCTCAGAGCAGTATGGTGATAGCAGAGACCTGGCACAGCTCAGGGACATTGTGCTGGTGGCAGAGACCTGGCACAGGTCAGCGCTTGCTCTCAGAGCACCCTGGTAACAACAGAGTCCTGCAACACTGCGCCGGTAGCTGACACCTGGCACAGCTCAGTGCTTATTGCCAAGGCGCTGCGCTGGCAGCTGGCACCTGGCAGGGCTCAGCACATGCCCTGGCACTCACCTGGATCTCGCAGGCCGCCTGCAGGTGGAAGATGCTGTAGAAGGCCTCCTCGGCAGTGTCCCCCAGCGCCAGCACCCCGTGGTTGCGCAGCACCAGGATCTGCAGCGCCCCCAGTGGCAGGGAGGGGACATCAGCAGGGCGAGAGGCAGCAGGGGACCGGGAGGGGACAGGGAGGGGACCAGGGGGAGGGCGAGGGAAGCGGGACGGGGACCGAGTGCCACCCACCTTACAGGTGGGGCCGAGGCACTTCTGGAGCTCCACCCGATCGGCTTCGTCCTCCACCTCCCCGCGGAAATCGAAGTAGGCGACGTCGCCCAGCAGCAGGGCGGCTCGGGAGATGGGCAGCACCCCGCAGCGCATGGCCGACACCTGCAGGGGGTGCCCAGGCTGAGAAAGCAGCCCCTAACGCCCCCTCCCCCGGCCCGAGCCCCCTCCCCGGCCTGGCCCGAAGCCTTACAGCGGCCGTGGCCGGCGTGTGCAGGCGGATGATGCAGCGGGCGTCGGGGCGGGCAGCGTAGATGGCAGCGTGCAGGCTGAAGCTGCGGGCATCGGGCGCGAAGTTGGTGCTGCCCTGCTCCACCACGGCCCCCAGCACGTTCACCTTGATCTATGATTGGGAGAAGGGGGGGAATTGGAGGGTCAGAGGTGGTTGAATCCCAGCCCTCACTCTCCCGGCATGCAGGGGAGGTGTGGGGGCATAGAGAACAGGTTGGAAGGGACCTTAAAGATTGCCTAGTGCCAACCTCCTGCCATGGGCAGGGACACCTCCCACCAGACCTCCCATCCAGCCTGGCCTTGAACACCTCCAGGGAGGAGACATCCACAGCCTCCCTGGGAAACCTGTGCCAGGGTCTCACCACCCCGATGGGGAGGAATTTCTTCCTCATGCCCAATCTCAATCCAGCTTCTTCCAGTTTGAAGCCACCAGCCCTCAGCCTGGCACTCCCAGCCCTTGTCCAAAGTCCCTCCCCAGCTCTCCTGGAGCCCTTCAGGTACTGGAAGGCTGCTCTGAGCTCTCCCTGGAGCCTTCTCATCTCCAGCCTGAACCCAAACTCGCTCAGCCTGGCCTCACAGCAGAGGGCTCCCCGAACTGCTGCGGCCTCCTCTGCCCCTGCTCCAGCAGCTCCCTGTCTTGTGTTGAGGGCTCCAGAGCCACCCCAGCACTGCAGGGAGGTCTCAGCAGAGGGGCAGAATCCCCTCCCTGCCCCTGTTGCCCACACTGCTGGGGATCAGCCCAGGATATGGCTGGTTCTGGGGCTCCTGTGCAGCTCTGCACCCCCAGCATCCCCAAGTCCTTCTCCTCAGGGCTGCTCTCCGGCCCTTTATCATCCCCAGCCCGGGCTGGCAGCGGGGGTGCAGCTGGCAGGGATGCCCTCAGCCCGTTGGGGGTCTCAGGGATGCTCACCAGGCTGGCAGCTGTCACCTCGCTGCACGCCAGCCCCTGGGGGGCCACCAGGAAGTGCTCCTGCTCCTTGCTGACCCTCAGCTGTGCAGGGACACAGCCCGGGGAGGGGGGAGCACAAAAATAACAACCTCACCCCCAAAATCCCCACAACCCCCACCCCCCCCAAACCTACTGCTCCCCCAAATCCCCAAACACCCCAAAGCCAACCCCCAGCTCCCCTCCAGACACCCAACCCCCTCCCCAAATCCTCCAATCTCCCAATCCTCTCCAAACCTCAAGTCCCCCAACCCTCTCACCCCTTCAAATGCTCTCCCCCCACAGATCCTAAACCTGCCCCCCAAACATCTTCCCAACCCCCCAAACACCCCCAAACTCCCTGCCCTGAGCACTCCAACCAATGCCCCCCAGCCCCTTCCCCAAACCTCCTTTAACATCCTCCCAAACCACTCAACTGCCCCCCAAACTCGAAGTCACCCCAAAACTCCTCTCCAAACCCCCTTCTGCCCCTCTCCAACCCTTCACAACTCCCCCAAACCCACCCAGCACCCCCAAACAACTCTCCAAACCCCCTCCAACTCCTCATGGTGCCCCCAACCCCCCCAATAACCAACTACCCCAAACCCCCCCAAACTCACTCAAAACACTCAAGCCTCCCCCCCAAGCACACCCAAAACACTCAAGCCCCATCCAACCCCCCCAAAACTCCAAGTCACCCCAAAAAGCCTTTCCAAACCCCCTCCAACTCCTCTCAAACCCTTCACAGCACCCCCAAACCACCCAAGCCCCTAAACCCACCCAAAATGCTCAAGCCCCTTCCAACCCCCCAAACCCTCAAGTCACCCCCTCCAAGACCCCCTCCAATCTCCGTCCAACCCTTCACAACCCCCCCAAACCCACCTAGCACCCTACAACTTCTCCCCAAACCCCTGCAACCCCTCTCAAATCCTTCCCAGTGACGCCAACACCCCTAAAATCCCCAACCCCCTCAATGATCAACTACCCCAGAGCCCCCAAAACACCTCAAAAACCCAAGTCACCCCAAAAATCTTCTCCACAACCTCTCTCCAACCCTTCACAACCCCCCAAACCCACCGAGCACCCCAAAACTCCTCCCCAAACCTCTCCACCCCCCTGCCCCAAATCTCCCTTAACATTCTCCCCAACCACTCAACTGCCCCCCCAAACCTTAAATAACCCCAAAACTCCTCTCCAAAACCCCCCCAGCCCCTCTCAAACCATTCACAGTGCCCTGAACACCCCCAAATCCCTGACCCCAAAAACCAGCTACCCCGAAACCCCCACTCCCCCCCAAAACATTCAAGCCCCCCAAACCCTCCAACCCAAGTCACCCCAAAACTCCTCTTCAAACCCCTCCAAGCCCTCTCAAACCCTTCACAGCACCCCCAAACTCCCAAACCCACTTAAAGCACCTAAGCCCCCCCAAACCCCAAGTCACCATTTCCAAACCCCTCCAAGCCCTCTCAAACCCTTCACAGCACCCCCAAACTCCCAAACCCACCTAAATCACTCAAGCCCCCCCAACCCCCAAACCCTCCAGCCCCTCTCAAACCCTTCACAGCACCCCCAAACTCTCAAACCCACCTAAAACACTCAAGCCCACCCCAAACCCCAAACCTTCCAGCCCCTCTCAAACCCTCCACAGTGCCTCCAAGCCCCCCCAAACACTCAAACCCTCCAATCACCCCAAAAATCCTCTCCAACCCCTCTCTGAAACCCTTCACAACCCCCCCAAACCTCAAGCCCCCCTACCGCCCCCCAAACCCCAAGTCACCCTCTCCAAACCCCCTCCAACCCTTCACAACTCCCCCAAACCCAGCAAGCACCCCAAAACTCCTCTCCAGCCCCCTCTCCCCCACCCCGCAGCCCCCGGCCCGCAGCCCCCAGCCCCTGCCCCGCTCACGGTGACTGCGCCGTGCCCCAGCTGCGCCCAGCCGTAGAGGTCCAGCAGCCGATGGATGCTGCCAACCTTGCACCGCATCAGCCGCTCGCCCTTGGCCAGCGCCGGCGCCTCGGCCCCGTGCAGGTCGTTGATGGGAGTGACCGCTGCCAGCCCTGGGCACGGCACCGGCGTCAGGCCGGGGCGCCCCCAGCACCGGCCGGGCACAAGCGGGCGGAGGTGAGGGCGGTAGTTACCAAGGTTTGGTGGCCCTCAGGGTTTGGTGGCCCCCCAGGGTTTCAGGGCACCCAAAGGTTTGGCGGCCCTCAAGGTTTCATGGTCTTCAAGGTTTGGTGGCCCCCCCAAAGTTTCAGGGCTCCCAAGGTTTGATGGTCCTCAAGGTTTGGTGGCCTTTAAGGCTTTATAGTCTCCAAGGTTTGGTGGCCCCCCAAGGTTTCAGGGCACCCAAAGGTTTGGTGGCCCTCAAGGCTTTATGGTCCCCAAGGTTTGGTGGCCCCCCAAGGTTTCAGGGCTCCCAAAGGTTTGGTGGCCCTCAAGGCTTTATGGTCCCCAAGGTTTGGTGGCCCCCCAAGGTTTCAGGGCACCCAAAGGTTTGGTAGCCCTCAAGGCTTTATGGTCTCCAAGGTTTGGTGGCCCTCAAGGCTTTATGGTCCCCAAGGTTTGGTGGCCTCTAAGGTTTCAGGGCTCCTAAAGGTTTGGTGGCCCCCCAAGGTTTCAGGGCTCCTAAAGGTTTGGTGGCCCCCCAAGGTTTCAGGGCTCCCAAAAGTTTGGTGGCCCTCAAGGCTTTATGGTCTTCAAGGTTTGGTGGCCCCCCCAGAGTTTCAGGGCTCCCAAGGTTTGGTGGCCCCCCAAGGTTTCAGGGCTCCCAAAGGTTTGGTAGCCCTCAAGGCTTTATGGTCCCCAAGGTTTGGTGGCCTCTAAGGTTTCAGGGCTCCCAAAGGTTTGGTGGCCCTCAAGGTTTGGTGGCCCTCAAGGCTTTATGGTCTCCAAGATTTGGTGGCCTCTAAGGTTGCAAGGCTCCCAAAAGTTTGGTGGCCCCAAAGGTTTAGTGGCCCCCCAAAGTTTCAGGGCTCCCAAAGGTTTGGTGGCCCTCAAGGCTTTATGGCCCTCAAGGTTTGGTTTCAGGGGTCCCTAAGGCTTGTGGCTCCCAAAAGTCTGGTGGCTCCCAAGGTTTTGGTGGCCATGGAGGTTCTAGGGACCTCCCTGAAGCTTTGGGGACACCTCAAGGGTTGATGCCTCCCAAAGCTTTGGTGGCTCCCAAGGTTTCAGAGGTGGCTGCTTGGGGTCTGCAGCCCCCTCTCTGGTCCCAATCTGCTCCTTTGCCCTGAGCTGCTGGAAAGGATCCAAAGGTGGAGCCCTGCTGGGTGTTTTCCCACCCAAACCCCTCAAGATTGTTCCATATCCCCCCCCCCCCAAAAGCCCCCTGGGGGTGCAGCCGTACCCATGGGGGAGGTGGGGAGGGCAGCAGGGGAGGTGGTGGCCATGAAGTCTGCGATCTGCCGCAGGGCCCAGATGTGGGAGGAGTTGTTGCCCTTCTTCATCTGCTCCTGGATGAGGCTTTCCAGCTCCTCCCTGAAAGACTGCGACAGCCCAGCCCGGCTGCTGGCACCTCCCCAAGCAAGGGACACCAGGAGCCAACCAGATTGGCACTGCCAGCGTGGTGGCACAGTGCTGGCAGCACTGCTGGCTTGGGGAAGTAGTGAGGGGGGCACAGGGACAGCTTGGTGGCTGGGGTGGGGGCACAGGCACAGCTCGCTGGTGGGGGGCACCACGAGTCAGGTGGGGACATGCCCTAAGCCAGCACCTGCTTTGGGCCAGGAGGGATGGAGCTGGGGGGCAGGGGAGACAAGAGGAGGAGTGACAGGATTTGGGGACAGAAGAGATGGCAGTGGGGAGAGGGAGAATTGAGTGGGGGATGGTGTGGGGACAGGAGAGAAAAAAGGAGGGAGGGGTCCGAGGGGAAAAAGGAGTGGGGGGGGGGCTGAGGGTTGGAAACTGCGTTGGGACAGGAGGGATGGGGTTGGGCACAGGGTTAGGGACAGGGTTGGGGAAAATTGGGATGGGATGGAAGCCAGCAGAGCCAGGCCTGGGGACAGGTGAGATGGGGCTGGGTCCAGGTAGCAGGGGGTTGGGGCAGGGCTGGGGCCAGGAGGACGGGGGCTGGGGGAGGGCTGGGGCGGGGGGGGGCGCGGCGGGACCCCTCACCGGGCTCTGCAGGATCATGGTGACTCTCTTCTTCTGCTCCATCAGGTTGAAGTCCTGCCGCAGCTCTGCCCCCACGCTCCTCGCCCGCAGGTACTGAGGGTCAGCGGCTCCCAGACCCCCCAGGCAGCGCGGCCCGGGGGCGGGGGGCGACGGCAGCGGCTCGGGGCTGGCGGCGGTGCTCATCCTGCCGGCGGGACGGATGGACACGGCTGGCCAGGGACGGACGGACGGGGTTCCCCCGCCCCGCCTCTCCCCCAGATACAGATTGGGAGGAAAGCACCGAAAACAGCTCCGGCTGCGCCCCGCAGATAAGCCCCAGCTGGCCCCACCCCGCGGGTGACGATGTGGGGACACGCAGGGTGCGTGGGGGTGTCCCTGTTGCCTGCACCCCCCCCCAGAGCTGAGCTCAATGCACCCCCGAGGGCACAGCTCCCGGGGCTCCCACACTGGGCGGCCGGGCTGGGGGTCGGTCGTGCAGCACCGAGGGGGTCCCAGCTGGGATGTCCCCAACCAACGTGAACCCCAAAACACCTCTGCTGCCCCCACAGCTTCGGTGACGTTCTTTGGGGGTGCCGCTGCTAGAGAACCCCCCCCAAAACGGGGGGTGCACACAAGGAGGGCCCCATTACCTATACAGCCCCCTCCCCAGAATTCTGGACCCCTAAAATATACAGGGGGTGCCCATAGCCGAAATTTAACCTGCCCCCCCAAATTCAGGGCCCCATAGCCCAAACCAACCTGACCCCCACACGTCCAGAACCCCAAAAATACGGGGGGGGGGGTGGTGCAGAGAAGGAGGACCCCCTTTGCCTACCCCCCAATTCTGGACCCTTAAAATACAGAGGGGTGCCCATGGCCCAAATTTAACCTGCCCCCCCCCAAAATATGGGGGGGCCTGCACACATGGAGGACCCTCTTGCCGCACCCCACCCCCCCCCCAAATCCTGGACCCCTAAAGTACAGGGAGAGTGTCCATAGCCCAAACTCGACCTGACATCCTCCCCCCCCCCTTAAATTCAGGGGGCCCCCAAATACAGAAGGCCCCCACACAAGGACCTAGCCCCTACCCCCCAAAATTTCAGGCCCTCAAAATACAGAGGGGTGCACGGAAAGAGGACCCCCTTACCCATCCCCCCCCCCGACTCCTCCCCCACCAAATTCTGGACCCCTAAAATACAGAGGGGTGCCCATAGCCCAAACTCAACCTGCCCCCCCCCCCAAATTAGGGGGAGCACAGAAGGACCTTAGCTCCCAAACCCAGTGTCCCCCCTCCCCGTCCAAGGGCCACCCCCCAGCAGACACCCCTCCCTCACTCAGCGCTCCCCCCACGGCCAAAGCAGAGCCCCCTCCCTCCCCCCCCATCCCAGCCCCCTCCCTTCAGCTGCTCCGGGACCCACCTGGCTCAGAGGAGTGGGGGAGGGGGGACAGGGGGGGCCACCTCCTCCAGACTCCACGACCGGAGGGGTCCCCACGGTGGTCCCCCGGGCTGGGGCGAGCGTCAGGCGGGGGCGAGGTCCTGAGTCCCCCGGCAGGATTTGTCCCCCCCGAGAAGGAGGAGGGAGAGCGGAGGGGAATCTGAGGGCCCCCCCACCCCAAAGCATCACTCAAGGGTGGGGGCCAAGCCGCACCCAGCCCCCCCCAGCATCCCCGGCCGCCCCCGCCCCCGCCGCGCCCAGCGCCGCTGCGGCAGCCGCAGGGATGGAGTAGGAGGAGGAGGAAGAGGAGGAGGAGGATGGAAGGAGAAGCGATGGATTAATATTTTCGTGGGGGTTGGGGTTGCAGCTTTGCACCCCCCCAGGGCTGGGGATTGATGGAGGGAGGAAGATGAGGAAGGTCTGGTACCCAACGCCCTTGGAGGATGAAGGTCTGGGGGGGGAGGGGGGGGAATAGGATGCAGCCCCTCCAGATCTGGAGGGGGGGGAGGGGGGAAAAGATAAATGAAGGGAATAAAATGAGGGGGGAGGGGGGGGGAAGGTCACCCAGCTGATCCAACCCCCCCCCCCACCTCAGTGCCCCTCAAAACCACCCCCCCGGGGGTGAGGGATGCTGCGGCCGGGAGGATGCTGCCATCACCCACCTCCTCCTCCTCCTCCTCAGAGCATCCTGACAAAGGCTCCCCCCACCCCCCTCCTCCGACACGCCACGCGTGGCTCCACCCACTCCACGGGGAGGGAATGGGGGGGTGGAACCCCCGCCCCAACCCCCCCCCCATTCCCTCCCTCCCTCTTCCCCCCACCCCCAGGAGAGGGGAGGGGGTGGGGGGGGGCACAGCCTGCAGTCACCCCCAGACCTCCTTTGATTTGGAAGGATTTATTTGGAAAACATGTTAAATGAGGGGGGGGACAGCTGGCTAATTGCTAATTACATCATCACAGAGCAATGCCTTGCAGGTTAGACCCCCCCCCCCCCAATTCCCTTCCCTCCCCCCACCTCACACTTCAGGGGTCACTCCTGTTTTGGAGACAGGGCAGGTTGGGGTGCAGGGCTGGAGCTGGCACCCTCAAGATGGAGCTGGAGCTCAGCTGGGACATCAGGCTCCCCCCCAGGGGGTGCAGTGCTCCCCCAGTTCAGGAACTGGCTGGAAAAACCTGAAGGAAAAAGGAAGAGATGTGCAGGGGGGGTGGTCTTAAGGCAGACCTGGAGCACCCCCATTTACACCAGCACAAACCAGAGGGTCCCCAGACCCCAAGCCCATAGGTGGCAGCTCCTTACAAGCCCCATGGGTGCCCCCCCCTCCCAGGGTGCCCCCATCCCACCCCCAAGGTGCCCATCTCCCATCCCAGGGTGCCCCCCCACGGAGGGGGTTTAGCCCCCACACCCCTAGGCTGACATTTTCCTTCCCCTCCAGGGTGTTCAGAGGGGTCCCAGACCCTGAGCCCATGGGTGGTAGCTCCCTGCAAGCCCCATGGGTGCCCTGCCCGCCCCCCGGGGGTGTCCCCCAATCTACCCCCATCAAGGGTGTCAAGCCCCCACCCCCCCAGGCTGTCACTTTACCTCCCCTCCTGGGTGCCCTCTCCACCAGACTGTGTCCCCCCCTCACTCCCCCAGCGTGCCAACACCCCCTGCCCAGGGGTCCCTCTGTACCTCCAAGGTGTTCTCCACCTACACCACGGGTGAGCCCCCACCCCCAGAGGCTCTCCCCCCACCCATACCAGAGTATCCCACCCCCAGGGTGTCAACCATTACCCCCCCAAAGTGTGCCTGCCCCTCACCCCCCACCCCTCCCCGGTGTCAATGCCTCCTCCCCAGGCTGTGTTCCCCCCCAGGGTGCTCCCCACTTACCATCTCCTTGCTCTCCTGTGGAGGTCCCAGGCAAGGGGGCAGAGGGGGGGGACCCTGCTGGCACAGAGCCAGCCTGGGGCTTAGGGGTGCCCCCCATAGTTACCCCCCCACTGCCATTCAGCTCCTGCTCAGTCTCTGTGTCCTGCTGCTGGGAAAAGGGAAGAAAAGGGCAGAGGGGGAGCTAAGGTCACCCTGGGATGGAAGGGATCTCGCCCAGCCCCCAAGAAACAGCCCAGAACCCACCCCCCAAAAAAATTAAAGAGTCTGGCCCCAGCCTCTTGCCCCCCCCCAGCTCCTTCAGCTCTTGCTGAGCATTGCTCAGCTCCCCTCTGGGGCTGCTCTTCTGCAGGCTCTCAGCCCCAGGGCTCTCAGCCTTTGCTGCTGCCAGAGCTGCTCCAGGCCCCTCAGCAGCTTCCCAGCCTGCCCTGGACTCTCCCCAGCCCTTCCCAGGCTCTGCAAGTGGGGAGCCCAGAGCTGGAGCCAGGAGTGCAGCTGTGGCCTCCCCAGGGCAGGGCAGAGGGGCAGGAGAGCCTCCCTTGCCCTGCTGCCCACACTCTCCTCCCTGCCCCCCAGGACACCCCTGAGGCCTTCTTGGCCCCCAGGGCACACTGCTGGCTCCTGGGCACCTTCTTGTCCCCCAGCCCTCCCAGCTCCTTCTCCTGGAGCTGCTTCCCAGCAGGTTCCCCCTCAGCTGTGCTGCTGCAGGAGGTTGTTGCTCCCCAGGGGCAGGACCCTGCCCTTGCCCTGCTTGAGCCTCCTGAGGTTCCTCTCCTCCAGCCCTGCAGCCTGCCCAGGGCTCCCTGGGTGCCAGCACAGCCTGGGGGGTGCCAGCTGGTTGGGCACAGGCCTGCAGGCCATGCCTGGCAGTGTCTCAGCCAAGATGCCAGCTGTGGGAGGTGTGGGCAGGACAGGAGGAGAGCTCTGTGCCCAGCTCCTTGGCCCTTCCTGGGGCTGTGCTGCTCCTGGCTTCCAGCATCATCTCCAGGGAGCTGCTCTTGCCCTGGCAGAGCCTCCTGAGGTGCCCTCCCCCAGCCCAGGTCTCTGGGCAGAGGCTATAGATGGGGATAGTGCCCACAGGTCTCCCTGAGCAGCAGTGACCTTCTGGTGGCTCAGGTCTGGAAGGGTTCATTGTCCCTCAGTCCAGGTCAGTGATGAGGATGATGACCAAGAGCAGAAGATGACTCTGAGCAACCTGCTCCAGCGTGAGGTGTCCCTGCCCTGGGCAGGGGGCTGGGGCCAGATGAGCCCTGAGGTCCCTTCCAGCCCTGGGATTCTAGGACCCAAGGGCAGAGCAATGACCCCCCCCAGAGCAGGACCCCGCCCCCAGCCACCCCCCTGAGCTGCAGGGCTCCAACTCAGCTCCATGCTGCTGCTGGCCACCCCCTGCGCTCCATCCTTCAGCCGCTCCCCCCGCTCCCTCCTAAGCTCCCCCGGGGGAGGGTCTCTGCCCCGGGGGGTGCCCAGCGCACCTGGGGGGGCTGGGCGTCGGCCAGGACCAGGCGCAGCAGCCGGATGTACTCCGTGGTGGCCCGCAGGGTGTCCACCTTGCTGGGCTTCTGGCTGCGGGGGATGAGCGGCACCAGGGCTCTCAGCCTGGCAAAGCCGCAGTTCAGGTTCTTGATCTGCAGGGAGAGCAGCGGCACCCCGGGCTCAGCCTGGCACCCCCCCGCGGCAACCTGGCACCACCCCCCCGCCAGTTAAACTGGGGAACCCCCCGGAGTTAAACTGCGGACCCCCCACCCCCCGGAGTCAACCTGGCACCACCCCCCCGCGAGTTAAACTGAGGACCCCCCCACCCCCAGGAGTCAACCTGGCACCACCCCCCGGAGTTAAACTGGGACCCCCCACCCACCCCAGGAGTTAAACTGGACATCCCCCCACCCCGCCTCTCCCCAAGAGTCAACCCGGCACCGCCCCCCAGGAGTTAAACTGGGGACCCCCCCCCCCGCCCCAGGAGTCAACCTGGCACCACCCCCCAGGAGTTAAACTGGGGACTCCCACCCCAGGAGTTGAACTGGACACCCCCACACCCCAGGATTAAACTGGGACCCCTCCAGGATTAAACTGGGACCCCTCCAGGATTAAACTGGGACCCCTCCAGGAGTTAAGCTTTATCCCCCAGGAGCAAACTGAGCTCTGACCCTTCCAGGCTTAATCTGGGACCCTTCCAGGCTTAATCTGCCCCCACCTCAAATTAAACTGGGACCCTTCCAGGAGTTAAGCTTTATCCCCCAGGAGTAAACTGAGCTCTCTTCCCCCTCCAGGATTAAACTGGGACCTCTCCAGGATTAATCTGGGACCCCTCCAGGAGTTAAGCTTTATCCCCCAGGAGTAAACTGAGCTCTCTCCCCCCCCTTCCAGGATTAAACTGCCCCCACCTCAAATTAAACTGGGCCCCTCCTGGAGTTAAGCTTTATCCCTCAGAAGTAAACTGAGCTCTGACTCTCCCAGGATTAATCTGGGACCCCTCCAGGAGTTGAGCTTTATCTCCCAGGAGTAAACTGAACTCTCTCTCCCCCTCCAGGATTAACCTGGGACCCTTCCAGGATTAACCTGGGACTCCTTCCAGGATTAACCTGCCCCCACTTCAGTTTAAACTGGGCTCCCCTAGAATTGAGCTGGATTCCCTAAGACTGAACTGGGGGCCCCCTTCAGGATTAAATGGAGCCCCCCAGGATTAAACCAGACCCTCCTAAGAGTAAACTGGAGCTCTTCTAGAATTAGACTGGGGCCTTCCTGGAATTAAACTAGGTTCCCCCAGGATTAACCCAAGCCCTCCTAGGATTAAATTTGGCTCCCTAGAGTTAAACTGGGCCCCCCCAAATTAAACTTGACCCCCCCCAGGAATAAACCAAGCCCCCTCAGAATTAAACTGAGCCCTTCCCCAGATGAATCTGGGACCCTTCCAGGATTAAACTGGGATCCTCCTAGAATTAAGCAGGGCTGCTCAGGATTAACCTGATCCCACTTCAGATTAAACTGGGCTCCCTCCAGGTTTAAATCAGGCCCCACAGAACTCATCTGAGAGCCCCACCCTTAAGCCAGGCCCTGCTAGGTTTAGACTGGGACCTTCCTGGACTTAAACTGGGTCCCCCGGGATTAAACCAAGCCCTCCTGGGATTAAACTGGGAGTCCTTCAGGATTAAGATGAGGCTATCCTACAGCTAAACCAGGCACCTCTAGAACTAAACTTGACCTCCCCCCCCCCCCTCCCCGGTTAAACCAGACCCTCCCAGGGTTAAACTGGGTCCCCCCTCAGGGTTAAACCAGACCTTCCCAGGGTTAAACTGGGTGTCCCCCCCCGCCCAGGGTTAAACCAGACCTTCCCAGGGTTAAACTGGGTCCCCCCCCAGGGTAAACCAGACCTTCCCAGGGTTAAACCGGGTCCCCCCCAGATGCAACCCTCCCCCCCATACCCTGCTGCCCACCCCCCTCGGGTTGCTGCCTGTGGCTGGCCCCAGCTGGAGCAGCCCCGAGGGGGGGTTCTGGGCACCCCCACACTGGGATGCATCTCCTGTAACCCCCCAGGATTTGGGGGGCACATGGAGGGTGGGGTTTGGTTTGGGAGGGGGGGGGGAAGTCACCTCACCCTCTCCCTCTCCCTGGCGTTGGCCTCCTGCCGTCTCTCCAGCATCTCGGCAGGGTCCCTGTCGGGCAGGTAGCCCCCGGCCGGCTGCCGCCGCAGGCGACTGATGGCAGCGGTGCGGGGCAGGGCGCCGAAGCGTTGGCTCAGCACCTCCTGCAGCACCTCGGGGGCGGGGGTGCTCAGCAGGACCCCTATCGGCTCCCCTCCAGCGTCGCTGGGCTCCCCCATGCCTAGGGAAGGGTCCAATCCTGCAGCCCACCTCACCCCCTGCCACCCAGACCTGAGAGAAAGGAAAGAAGGACCTTAAAACCCCCTCCAAAGGAGCTGCAGGAGGGATCAATCCTGCAGATCAGCCTCACCTCCCTCCCTGCCACCCAGACCTGAAAGAAAGGAAAGAAGGACCTTAAACCCCCTCCAAAGGGGCTGCAGGTGGGACCAATCCTGCAGCTCAGCCTCACCTCCCTCTCTGCCACCCAAAATGGAGCAAAATGGTTAGAAAAGGCCTTAGGATACCCCCACACCCCCAAAGGAGCTGCAGGTGGGACCAATCCTGCTACCCTCACCCAAAATGGAGCTGAGTGGCCAAGAAAGAACCTTAAGACCCCCCCAAAGGAGCTGCAGGTGGGACCAATCCTGCTACCCTCACCCAAAATGGAGCTGAGTGGCCAAGAAAGAACCTTAAGACCCCTCCAAAGGAGCTGCAGGAGGGACCAATCCTGCTGCCCTCACCCAAAATGGAGCTGAGTGGTCAAGAAAGAGCCTTAAGAACCCCTCCAAAGGAGCTGCAGGTGGGATCAATCCTGCAGCTCAGCCTCACCTCCCTCCCTGCCACCCAGACCTGAGAGAAAGGAAAGAAGGACCTTAAAACCCCCTCTAAAGGGGCTGCAGGTGGGACCAATCCTGCTGCCTTCACCCAAAATGAAGCTGAGTGGTCAAGAAAGAGCCTTAAGACACCCAGCCCCCCACCCCCAAAGGAGCTGCAGGAGGGACCTATCCTGCTGCCCTCACCCAAAATGGAGCTGAGTGGTCAAGAAAGAGCCTTAAGACCCCCCCCAAAGGAGCTGCAGGTGGGACCAATCCTGCTGCCCTCACCCAAAATGGAGCTGAGTGGCCAAGAAAGAGCCTTAAGAACCTCTCTAAAAGGATCTGCAGGTGAGGTCCATCCAGGCCTAATGAGCAGGGCAGGGAGGGGGCTGCAGCCCTGCCTCAGCTTCTCCTCTCAGTGACCAAACCTGCAGAGACCTGACCCAAAATAAGGACCCAAAGCCCTCCCCAGGAGCAGGGCAGAGGACCCCTAGGGACAAGCCCTGAGGACAAGCCCTGGGACCCCAGAGGAGGGCTTGGGAGGCTCCGTGGGGCCCTAACAGCGTGGGGAGGAAGTTTGGGGTGGGAAAAGAGGGATGTGGGAAGCAGCTCATGAGTGGGAAAAGAGGGATGGGGGAAGGAATTTTTGAGTGGAAAAAGAGGGATATGGGAAGCAGTTTTGGGTGGGAAAAGAGGGAGGTAGGAGGGAATTTTGGGTGGGAAAAGAGGGAGGTGGGAGGGAATTTTGGGTGGGAAAAGAGGGAGGTGGGAATCAGTTTTGGGTGGGAAAAGAGGGATATGGGAAGGAATTTTTGGGTGGGAAAAGGGATGTGGGAAGGATTTTTTGGTTGGAAAAAGAGGGATATTGGAGGCAGTTTTGGGTGGGAAAAGAGGGATGTGGGAGGGAATTTTGGGTGGGAAAAGAAGGATGTGGGAAGGGAATTCTTGGGTGGGAAAAGGGATGTGGGAAGGAATTTTTGAGTGGAAAAAGAGGGATATTGGAGGCAGTTTTGGGTGGGAAAAGAGGGAGGTGGGAGGGAATTTTGGGTGGGAAAAGAGGGAGGTGGGAATCAGTTTAGGGTGGGAAAAGAGGGATATGGGAAGGGATTTTTGGGTGGGAAAAGAGGGATATTGGAGGCAGTTTTGAGTGGGAAAAGAGGGAGGTGGGAGGGAATTTTTGGGGTGGGAAAAGAGGGAGATGGGAAGCAGTTTTGGGTGGGAAAAGAGGGATGTGGGAAGGGATTTTTTTGGGGTGGGAAATGAGGGAGGTGGGAACGAAATTTTGGGTGGGAAAAGAGGGAGGTGGGAGGGAATTTTGGGTGGGAAAAGAACGAGGTAGAGGTTCTGGGAGGGGTGAGGCTGCCTTCGGTAGGTGGCAGTGTCAGCCCCGGCCAGGAGGGAAAGGTGCAGGAGGAGCTGAAAAGAGGAAAATTCCCTCTTTGGCCGCCAAAATTTGAGGGTGGGCTCAGCCTTTGTGGGGGAAAACCTCATCCCAGCCCGGGAGTGGTGCCTCTCCCTCCCCCCCCTTTCCCTCCAGAGCTTTTGGGAAGCAAAGCTGCCCTCAAAGCAGCTCCCCCTGCTTCTCCTGGGAGGTTCTTGGAGGGGCTCCTGGTGGGGGCTGCTTTCCCCCCTCCCCCGTGGGGCTGCGTTCCCCCCCCCCCCCCCCCGTGGGGCTGTAGCTGCTGTGCCTCAGTTTCCCCAAAGCAGGGGGCAGGGTTAGGGTCAGTGTTAGGGGTCGAGGTTATGTGGGTCACAGTCACTAGGGGTCAGGGTATCACAGTCTCACAGTATAACTTAGGTTGGAAAGGACCTCGAGGATCATCGAGTCCAACCTATCAACACAGACCCCATGACTAGACCATGGCACCAAGTGCCACATCCAATCCCCTCTTGAACACCTCCAGGGATGGGGACTCCACCACCTCCCTGGGCAGCACATCCCAATGACCAATGACTCGCTTCGTGAAGAACTTCCTCCTCACCTCGAGTCTAAACCTCCCCTGGCACAGCTTGAGACTGTGTCCTCTTGTTCTGGTGCTGCTTGCCTGGGAGAAGAGACCAACCCCTGCCCAGCCACAACCTCCCTTCAGGTAGTTGTAGAGGGCAATGAGGTCTCCCCTGAGCCTCCTCTTCTCCAGGCTAAGCAACCCCAGCTCCCTCAGCCTCTCCTCACAGGGCTGTGCTCAAGGCCTCTCCCCAGCCTTGTTGCCCTTCTCTGGACACCTTCAAGTCTCTCAATGTCCTTCTTAAACTGAGGGGCCCAGAACTGGACACAGGACTCAAGGTGTGGCCTAAGCAGTGCTGAGCACAGGGCACAAGGACTTCCCTGCTCCTGCTGGCCACACTATTCCTGATGCAGGCCAGGATGCCGTTGGCCTTCTTGGCCACCTGGGCACACTGCTGGCTCATATTCAGGTGGCTGTCAATCAGCATCCCCAGGTCCCTCTCTGTTTGGGAGCTCTCAGCCACATTGACCCCAGCCTGTAGCTTTGCATGGGGTTGCTGTGGCCAAAGTGCAGCCCCTGGCACTTGGACTTGTTGAATGCCATCCTGTTGGCCTCTGCCCATCTGTCCAGTTGGTCGAGGTCCCTCTGCAGAGCCTTTCTACCCTCTAACTGACCAACATCTGCTCCTAACTTAGTGTCATCTGCAAACTTGCTGCTGACTGACTCAACCCCCTCATCCAGATCATCAGTGAAGATGTTGAAGAAGATGGGGCCCAGCACTGATCCCTGGGGCACACCACTGGTGACTAGCTGCCAGCTGGCTGTGGCACCATTCACCACCAAATTTGGGGGTCACTTGGGGGTCACTGTTAGGGGTCAAGGTTATTTAAGTCACAGTTGTTAGGGGTCACAGTAGTTGGGGGTCAGGGTTATTAGGGGGTCAGGGTTATCTGGGGCCAGGATTTGTAGGGGGCACAGTTGTTAGTGGCCAGAGTCACTTGGGGTCAGTTATTAGTGGTCACAGTTATGAGGGGGTCAAGGTCATTTGGGGTCATTTTTAAGGGGGCAAGGTTATTTGGGTCACAGTTATTTGGGGTCAGGGGTTGTTAGGGGGCACAGTTGTTAGTGGTCAGGGTCTGCTGGGGGTCACAGTTGTTGGGGGTCACAGTTGTTGGGGGTCACAGTTGTTAGGGGGTCACAGTTGTTGGGGGTCACAGTTGTCAGGGTCAAGGTTAATTGGGGTAATTTTGAGGGGGTCAAGGTTATTTGGGTCACAGTTATTGGGGGTCAGGTTTATTTGGGGTCAGTTTTAGGGTTCAAGGCTATTTGGGTCACAGTTATTAGGGGTCAGGATCATTTGGGGTAATTTTGGGGGGTCACAGTTGTTAGGGGTCACAGTTATTAGGGGTCAGGGTTATTTGGGGTCAATTTTAGGGTTGAAGGTTATTTGGGCCACAGTTATTAGGGGTCAGGGTTGTTAGGGTCAGGGTACTAAGGGGTCACAGTTATTAGGGTCAGGGTTATTTGGGGTCAGAGTCATTAGGGGTCACAGTGTCAGGGTCAAGTTTATTTGGGGTCAGGGTTATTTGGGGTCATGGTTTGTAGGAGCCACAGTTATTAGGGGTCAGGGTTATTTAGGACCAATTTAAGGGTTCAAGGTTATTTGGGGTCAGGGTTGTTTGGGGTCAATGTTAGGGTTGAAGGTTGCTTGGGTCACAGTTATTAGAGGCCAGGATCATTTGGGCTCAAGGTTGTTGGGGGTCACAGTTATGAAGGTCAGGTTTATATGGGGTCATTTTCAGCATTCAAGGTTATTTGGGTCTCAGTTACTTGTGAGCAGGGTTGTCAGGGGTCACAGTTGCTAGGGGCCAGAGTCATGTGGGGTCATGGTTTGTAGGAGTCAGTTGTTAGGGGTCAGGATCATTTGGGGTAATTTTGGGCATCAGGGTTATTTGGGTCACAGTTATTAGAGATCAGGATCATTTGGAGTCGGGGGGAAGAGTGGAATGGGTTTGGGGGAAGAGTGGAAGGGGTTGGGGGGGAGAGTGGAAGGAGTTGGGGGAAAGATAGGAGAGGTTTGGGGGGAAGAGTGGAGGGGTTTGGGGGGGAATGGTGGAGGGGTCTGGGAGGAAGAGTGGGAAGGGGTTGGGGAGGAAGAGTGGGAAGGGGTTGGGGAGGAAGAGTGGAAGGGGTTTGGGGGGAAGAGTGGAAGGGGTTGGGGGGATGAGTGGAGGGGTTTGGGGGGGATGAGTGGAGGGGTTTGGGGGGGAAGGGTGGAAGGGTTTGGGGGAAGGGTGGAAGGGTTTGGGGGAAGGGTGGAGGGGTTTGGAGGGAAGAGTGGAAGGGGTTGGGGGAAAGATAGGAGGGGTTTGGGGGGGAAGGGTGGAAGGGGATGGGGGGGAAGAGTGAAAGAGGTTTGGGGGGAAGAGTGGAAGGGATTGGGGGAAGATAGGAGGGGGTCTGGGGGGAAGGGTGAAAGGGTCTGGGGGGAAGGGTGGAAGGGGTTTGGGGGGGAAGAGTGAAAGAGGTTTGGGGGGAAGATAGGAGAAGTTTGGGGGAAAGAGTGGAAGGGTTAGTGGGGAAGAGTGGAGGGGTTTGGGGGGGAATGGTGGAGGGGTCTGGGAGGAAGAGTGGAAAGGGGTTGGGAAGGAAGAGTGGAAGGGGCTTGGGGGGAAGAGTGGAAGGGGTTGGGAGGGAGAGTGGAAGGGGTTGGGGGAATGAGTGGAGGCTTTGAGGGGGAAGAGTGGAAGGGTTTGGGGGAAGGGTGGAGGGGTTTGGAGGGAAGAGTAGAAGGGGTTGGGGGAAAGATAGGAGGAGGTTTGGGGGGAAGAATGGAAGGGGTTGGGGGGAAGGGTGAAATGGTCTGGGGGGGAAGAGTGGAAGGGGTTGGGGGAAGAGTGGAAGGGGTTGGGGGAAGAGTGGAGGGGTTTGGGCATTACTGCTGCAAAGGGGTTGGACAGGAACCTGGTCCTCATGGGAAAGGATTGGAGCTGGAGGGCAAAGCTTTAGGGGGTCAGGGTGATTTGGGTCACACTGATTAGGGGTCAGGGTTAGTTGGGGCCAAATTTTTAGGGGTCACAGTTATGAGGGGGTCAAGTTTATTTCAGGTCACAGGTTTTAGGAGTCAGGGATACTTGGGCCAGTTCTTAGGGGTCACAGCTGTGAGGGGCCAGGGTCATTTGGGGTTACAGTTACCAGGGGTCAGGGTTATTTGGGGTCATTTTTAGGGGTCAGGGTTATTTGAGGTCACAGTTCTTAGGGGTCAGGGTTATTTGGGTCACAGTTGTTAGGGGTCAGGCTTATTAGGGTCAAGGTTATTTGGGGTCATTCTTAGGGCTCAGGGTTATTTGGGGTCCCAGTTGTTAGGGTCAGGGATGTTTGGGGGTCCCAGTTTTTAGGGGCCAGGGTTATAGGGGTCCCAGTTTTTAGGGGTGAAGGTGATTGGGGGTGGCAGTTATTAGGGGCCACAGTGTTTAAGGGGCCCAGTTGCTAGAGTCAAGGTTATTTGGGGTCCCAGTTTTTAGAGGTCACAGTCATTAGGGTCGAGGCCATTAGGGCTCAGGGTTATTATGGGTAGGGTCCATTATGAAGGTGCCAGGGCTCTTAGGGCTCAGAGCTCTCAGCCTCTGCTCACAGCAGGCTCTGGGGAACATCTGCAGCAGAGGAGGATGTTGCAGACCCAGACAGAGCTTTGGCTTCTTTCATTTCCCCCTCCAGTTTCTGCTGCCCTCAGCCTGAGGCCAGCACGTGGCTGGACACAGCCCCCTAAAAATAGACAGAGCTGGCATGAACCTCAGGATCAGGGGACATGGGCAGAGCTCCTCTGGCAGCAGTCTCTCTGCTGGGGTCAGATAATTCCTTGAGTGTCCCAACCCTGGCTCAGGGCATCCCCAGGGATTTCTGAGTTTGGGGGAAATTCACAGTCACAGAATGCAGCAGGCTGGAAAGGACTCTGCAAGGGCATCCTGTCCAACCCCCTGCGCTCAGCAGGGACATCTCCAACTGGAGCAGGCTGCCCAGGGGCACAGCAAGGCTAAGCTTGAATGTCTCCAGGGCTGGAGCTTCAGCCACAGCCTCCCTGGGCAGCCTGTGCCAGTGTCTCACCACCCTCCCTGTGCAGAGCTTCTCCTGATGTCATGGAATCACAGAAGCCTTTGGGTTGGAAGGGACCTTAAAGAACATTCAGTTCCAGCCCCTGCCCAACCTAACTCTGCCCTGCTCCAATTTCAAACCATTGCCCCTCGTCCTGGCACCCCAGTGCCCACCCTGCTTTGCCCTGCACCGAGCCCCCTCTGTGCAGCTCCCAGCAAGGGCTGAATTCCCGGGAAGGAGCAACCCCTCAGGAACGCCTCGGCCTGAGGCTGCTTTCCAGCCCTTGGGGCTGAAACGTGTCCGTTTATTCCTCACTCCAGGCACGGCCAGAGCAGAGCTTGGGTGCCAGAGCCACATCCCCAGGAGGCTGCCTGGAGCTGGATGGCTCCATCCCAACGTCCCCCCCCCGACCCCCCAGGCTGCAGCCTGACATTTGCTGCTGTCACGAGACTGGAAAAACACCCTCAGCTGCCGGTTTCCAATTCCTGCGGCAGGGTTGGTGCTGGGAAGGTCAGGGAAGAGGGCTGCTGCCAGGGCTGCGTGCGGCCGGATCCGGGCTCAGGGCAGCTGCTGGTCGAGCCCCAGCTCGCCTGGCACGGCCCCAGAACGGCTGGCAGGAGGCTGCTTTCCTCCCGAGCTGCCAGCCTGCTGCTGTCCCCACGCTGTCTGCGGGCACTGGTGGTGGGCCAGATCCTGGCCAGGGGTGGGGAGCACCATGCTGAGCGGTGCCATCAGCTCCAGCCGTGGCAGAAAGTGTGGGACGGAGTCTTCAGCTCTCCTTTTTCCTCCTCTTGCCATCCCTTGGCTGCTGCTCTCCTGGGCAGCTGCAGCCAGGGACCTGTGGCATCATTCACAGCTGGGGCTCCTCACTGCTCCTGGAAGATCCTGCTCCCCAGGGCTGTGGGGATCAAGCCTGGCCAGGTTTCCGGACCTCTCCCCCTGCTTCGAGTGGGTCCCCAGGGTGGTAGTTGGCAGTGAGGAGCAGAGTTTGCCACGGGGCCAGTGAGGCTTCCCTGAACGCTTCCCCTGCCACGAAGGCACCAAGTCACCTCTCCTGCTGCCGGTGACATTGATCCCTGCGTCTGCCGGGTGCCTTATCTTAGCCAAACACCGCCCAGCTCCGGCGGCAGGCAGTGCCCCACCTGGGCACAGCTCTCCCGGCTGGCTCGGCTGCTGCAGCCGGAAACTCCAAGGTGCAGTCGAGAGGGAAAGTCCAGAGGCTGTTTTTGCACCCAGCGTGGGGCTGGCATTATGGGAGCTGCAGCCAGGCAGGTTCACGGTGCCATGCCTGGGGGGTATCCCCGGGACACCTGTCCCCATCCCGCCCATCTCCCGCCGGGCTGCTCCTCCATCCCTCTTGTAAAGCAGGAGGCGCCGTGCTGGGGGTATGGAGATGGTCCCTGGCCAGGGAGGTCCCTGGTGGGGGGTCCCACGCTGGGAAAGGGCAACTCTTGCCCTCATTGTATGCTGAGTTATCCATGAGGTGGGAGGGAGAATAAGCGGGAGGAGTCCGGCAGCGATGGCGTGAGCCGAGTGGGAAGGGGCCGGGACCTGGGGCTCGGCAGCGCCTGGCTCCCACCGAGCCGAGCGGAGCCTTGCCGGTGGTGGGAGACGAAACGATCCCAGCTTGGTTAAACAAATTGCAGCTAAAGTCCTGCTGCTACCGGAGGGCAGGGAGCAGCTGGACCCCCAGCAATGCCCCCCAGCCCCACCTCCCAGCGCTCCCAGCTGGTTCTCTTTTCCCTTTCCTGGACCTTCCCAGCGTGGCCCTACAGGAGATGGACGTGGAGCTGCGGGTTTGGGTGATATGCCCTGCGTGCCGGCAGAGGGGACAGAACAAAGGTGGCTCTGTCCTCCTCGGGCTGAAGCAGTCTGGTTGTGAAAGCCGGCGGAGGGAGGATCCCAGCCCGGAGCAGCAGGAGTTTTCCAGCCGCAGTGTTCCCTCTCCAAGGAATTTCTGGAGATAAAAGAAGTTTCCTTCAGCTGAAGGAATCGCCGAGCCCCCACCCCCGGGATGAGGCAGGGGCTGCCAGGGGAGCGGCTCATGGCCGGGCTGGGCTCTGGCTGCCAGCAGCCCCCAGCAGCCAGCCCGGGAAATGAGTCAGCCATGGACTGGCAGAGCTGGGTCTGTGCCCCGGGGATGGGGACGAGATGGGATGGGGACAGGGACCAGACAGGGATGGGAATGGGATAGGAAAGGGATGAGGACTGGGATGGGGACAGAGGTGTTGGGGTGGTGTTTGGGATGGGGACACGGATGAGATGGGGATGAGGACAGGAACAGGGAAGGGATGGGGATGAGATAGGAATGGAGATGGGGACAGGGATCGTGACAGGAATAAGGATGGAGTTAGGGACAGGATAGGCAGAGGTGCCAGGATGGAGACAGGGACAGGGGCAAGGAAAGGGATGGATATGGGATGGGGATGAGAACAGGGATGGGATAGGGACAGGGATCAGGGTGGCTACACAGATGGGGGCAGGGATGGAGAAGGGCAAAGGAATAGGGTCACAAACAGAGACAGGGACAGGGATGGAGATGGGGGCAGGGACAGAATGGGGATGGGGATGGGAATGAGGACAGGGATGTGATGGGGATGAGTTAGGGATAGGGATGGAATTGAAAGAGGGACCAAAACTGAGACAGGGATGGTGTTGAGACCAGGGACAAGGATGGGATAGGGACAGGGACCGGGATAGGGACAGGGCTAGGGGCTAGGGCTGGGGCTCAGCTCTGCTTTGCTCTCTCCAATCAGCACAGCACCTCCCCAGGGGCAGGTGCTGATCTTAGAGGCTGCACTAAGATTAAGGGCTTTGTTTAACCTTCAGCAGCTCCAAAGCCCAGGCAGGGGATCTCTCTTCCCCCTCAAGCGAGCCTTGCCCCTTCTTTTGAGCCCCCAGCACGGAGAAACCTGGAAGGCAGCTCCATCCCCTTCTCCCGGAGGCAATTTCTGGCGCTGCCCATCCCGGATCGGCGCCGGTGGCTGCCAGGGCTGCCCGGGCTCGGGAGCCGGCTAAGCTGCTGGGTAGCATTACCCTGTGCATCAACCTTAAACCTCTTTGCCTGGCAGCTCCTCCGCGGCAGCAGGGAGAGGGGGCTCGGCAGCGCAGTCACGTCAGTCACGTAGGGATGGAGCCACTGAGCCACGGGGCCCTGGATGCTGCCAGGCCTCTGCGGCAGCTCTTCCCCAGCCCTCTCACCCCCCGCCTGGGTGGGTTTTTTTGGGGGGGAGGGGTTCTCCAGTGCCCCCCAAAGGTGTGCAAAAGTGGAGGAGCAGCTGCCTGCAGATCCTGCTTAAGGCCTTTGCTGGGTGAGAGCAGTGTGGGTGGCCACATGTCGCTGCCCCACATGCACACGCAGCAGGCACACGTGCACAGGCACCAGCCCTGGCCCCCAAGGGTCTTGCCAGGGTTGGGGTCACACAGACCCAGCACAGCTCAGAGCTTTCAGCCCCTCCAAACACATCCATCCTCCCCTAGCAGTGATCTGCCTATTTTCTCACCCCAGGAAGAGAGAGGATTCACCACTGCTAAACCTGCACCGAGCCCCAAACCTCCAGCCCAGGTCACCCTCCCATGGGCACAGGGCATCATGTGCGGGGTGTCACCCATGGGCTGCTCCACCACCTGGGCACAGGGCATCCTGTGGGGGGTGTCACCCATGGGCTGCTCCACCACATGGGCACAGGGCATCATGTGGGGGGTGTCACCCATGGGCTGTTCCACCACCTGGGCACAGGGCATCATGTGTGTGGGGTGTCACCCATGGGCTGCTCCACCACCTGGGCACAGGGCATCATGTGGGGGGTGTCACCCATGGGCTGCTCCATACCTGGGCACAGGGCATCATGTGGGGGGTGTCACCCATGGGCTGCTCCATACCTGGGCACAGGGCATCCTGTGGGGGGTGTCACCCATGGGCTGCTCCATCATCTGGGCACAGGGCATCCTGTGGGGGGTGTCACCCATGGGCTGCTCCACCACCTGGGCACAGGGCATCATGTGTGTGTGTGGGGTCACCCATGGGCTGCTCCATACCTGGGCACAGGGCATCATGTGTGTGTGTGTGTGACCCATGGGCTGCTCCACCACCTGGGCACAGGGCATCCTGTGGGGGGTGTCACCCATGGGCTGCTCCACCACCTGGGCACAGGGCATCATGTGTGTGGGGGTGACACCCACAGGCTGCTCCATCACCTGGGCACAGGGCATCATGTGTGTGGGGGGTGTCACCCACGGGCTGCTCCACCACCTGGGCACAGGGCATCATGTGTGTGTGGGAGTCACCCATGGGCTGCTCCACCATCTGGGCACAGGGCATCATGTGTGTGTGGGGGTCACCCATGGGCTGCTCCACCACCTGGGCACAGGGCATCATGTGGCGGGGGGTCACCCATGGGCTGCTCCACCACCTTGGGCACTGTTTATTGCCATGTTAAAGGAGGGATGCTCGGAGGGGAGCTGTCAGGGAGGTGTGGGACCCGAGGAGCCCAACCCCACCAGCAGCTCTCCCATGCCACATCCCAGCAGCTCTGCCACGCTCAGCCCCTGGTGCCAGGATTACACCGGTGCCGCTCGCAGCCTATTTTTATCCCTGCTGTGCCCAGCCAATGACCTTGGTGCTGACACGCAGCATCTTCCTCCGCAGGGATCAGAGATGATAAAGCCCTCCTGGTCCTAGCCTGTGGTGGGGCACAAGATTCCAGCTCCTGAGCTGAGCAAACCATCTCGGCTGCTCCGAGGATGATGTCCAACCACGCGGCGGACGGCATGGATGAGGAGCGCTTCACCCAGGTAAGGCAATTCTCTCCCTGGAGTGAGGATTTTCTCCCTGGAGTGAGGATTTTCTCCCTGGATTGGGGATTTGTCTCCCTGGATTGAGGATTTTCTCCCTGGATTGAGGATTTTTCTCCCTGGATTGAGGATTTTTCTCCCTGGGTTGAGGGTTTTCTCCCTGGGTTGGAGACTTGGGGGTTCCTCAGCTCCTGGTGGAGGAGCTGCGACGGCTCCGACGAGAAGGGGTTTGAGGTGAATTCTGCTCATCAGAATGGGAGTTGTTGTTGGGATCATGGGATGGATGCTGGTGGAATAATGCTTGGAAGGGGGTAGGAGAGCTGTTTCCCAGCCCTGAGCCCAGGTGGAAGCGAGGTGGCATCTAATATTTTGGGGTGGTTTGTGCCTGGCAATGGGAACTGAGCAGGGACTTGGAGATGTGGTCATCCCCACGAGGATGGCAGATGTTGCTTGTGTGTGAGCAAAGGGCCAGGGCAGAGCCTGGCTCTGTTCCTGTGACCTGGGCAGAGCCAGCCAGGCTGTGGGATGAGGTTTGGGATTGCTTTTCCCAGCCAGGGGAGCAGCAGTGTTTCCCTGGCAAGGATGCTGAGCATCCACGTTGTGTGTGGCACTGCCTGGCAGCTTCACCAACAGCACTTGGGAAGCTCCCCTGGAGAAGCAGCTCTGTCCCGGAGCCTTGGCAGCTCTTTGCTGTCTCAAACCCATCTTTGATGGGAAATGTTGACACCCCACCCCACCCCCCCCAACCTATTTTTCATTCCCAACCTCCCCCTGAGCAGTGGGAAAGGCTGCAAGAGTGGGAATCCCTTGGCTCTGGGATGAGGATCCGGGTTTTGGAGGCTGCCTTGCTGCCTCTGACGGCATCTCACCAGACACCGAGGGCAGGTCGGGAGGCGCAGCCCTCCGCACGTGGCTGTGCCCTGTGACCTGGGCACTGGTCCCCGTGAGCCTGGCAGGGCTGGAGGGTGGGCTCCTGCCCTAGCTCTGCTCCCGAGATTTCCCTGGCACTGACTTGTGGGTCCTTCCCCTGCCGATCGTCAGCGCCGGCTGGGAGGCATCTCGCAGGGATCGGCACAGGCAGAGGGGTTTCAGAGTCAGGATTTGGCCCCAGCTCAGTCTTTGAGCTTCTCCCAAGCCTTCAGCCTCCTGCTTCACCTCCATGGTCCCTCCCTCCAGCATCCTGGAGCAGCTAGTGAATTCCCTTGTGCTCTTTGGGGCTTGAGGACCAACCCTGCACCCAGCCTGGGCTGGCTGTGGCCACAGACAGGGATTGATCCCACTGCCAGCATGCTCCAGGATGGGACCCTGAGAGGCAGCTCCGAGGGCCAGGGGCCCTTCTGAGCAGCCACATTCTTTGGGTCAGGGATAGAAACAGCAGCTGCAAGCTAGGCACAGGCTACAAGCTGCCTGGGCTTGCTGGCACCCAGAGCTCCAGGGGAGGGAGAGAGAAACTCCCCAGCACCCAGCACCACCCTGCCCACTGCTGCTCATCCCTCTGTGCCCCAGCTCTGGCTCAGTGGCACCAGGGGCATGACCTTGGTGACAGCAGGACAGTGTGCTTGGTGGCACTGGGGGCATGAACTTGGTGGCAGGGGGACATGCAATAGGTGACATTGGGGGCATGAGCTCAGTGGCATCAGGGATGTGTGCTTGGTGGCACCAGGGACACGAGCTTGGTGGCACAGGGGATGTGCTGTCAGTGATACCAGGGTCACAAGATTGGTGGCACAGGGGATGTGCTCTTGCCCCATGCCACAGGAGGTGGCAGTGTCCCAGCTCTGCCAGCAGCCAGGAAAGTGCCAGGAGAAATCTCTTCCTTCCGCTGCGATTGAGAAAGTGCCACCCTCAGGACCTACTCATGCCAGGGTGACTCAAGATCCTGTGTCCTGGCTGGGACTTTTGACCTCTGAGGTGTGCCAGGCTCGCCCAGTGCCAACCCTGAGATCTCCTTTGGGATGTGGGATGGTCCCCAGCTCTCCCTAAACTGGGTCATGCCAGCTTCTGGGGACGCCGTCCTTCCTGCCGTGACTCCTGCCAGCTCCCCCCAGGGTCTGGGGACCTTGCAGGTGATGGAAATGCAAAGGCCTCAGATGTGTTCTCTCCCTGCCTGTGAGGCTGAGCCTGGGCTGGGCCTGTGAGGGACCTGCTGTGCCCTCAGATCAGGAGGTGTTTGCTGGAGCTGACAGACTCCTTGGCAGCTGGGTTGGCAGGGAGCTTACCGCCGCCACCGTCGCCGCCGAGGAGGTCAGGGCAGGGGACAGAGCTAAGGTCAGCCTCAGGTCACAGCCACTCAGCAGGAGGCAGAGGGACAACAGAAGCTTGGTGTGGGCAGGGCAGGCTGGACCTGGCCACACTGAGGACCCCACTGTAAAAATCCTCCTGGGCAGGGGAGGCTGTGTGGGAATGGAGATGGTCCCAAGGCTGAGGATGGCCAGCAGCAGGGCAGGGTGGCTGTCACCAGTGGAGGGTGACCATCCCTACAGCCATCCCCAGTGGAGGGTGGCCATCCCCAGAGGGGGGTGCCCATCACCAGTGGAGGGTGGCCATCCCCAGTGGAGGGTGACCATCCTCATGGCCATCAGCAGTGGAGGGTGGCTATCAGCATGGCCATCACCAGAAAAGGATGGTCATCACC
The DNA here is from genome assembly GCF_026170545.1 of Melanerpes formicivorus. Taxonomy (NCBI): domain Eukaryota; kingdom Metazoa; phylum Chordata; class Aves; order Piciformes; family Picidae; genus Melanerpes; species Melanerpes formicivorus. The sequence goes on along the minus strand of NW_027142386.1, from coordinate 5,497,822 downwards.
AGTGGAGGGTGATCATCCCTGCAGCCAACCCCAGTGGAGGGTGACCATCCCCAGTGGAGGGTGACCATCCCCAGTGGAGGGTGACCATCCTCATGGCCATCAGCAGTGGAGGGTGGCCATCAGCAGAAAAGGATGGTCATCACCAGTGGAAGATGACCATCATCACCAGCTCCCTCCTGGCAGTGCTCACCTGCACCTCGTGCTCACCTCTGGCACTGGCAACCACTTCCTGACCAAACCTCATTTGTTTTCCTCCTCCCCTGGATGGTGGCCTGGTGGCTTTGAAGAGAACAAAGGGTTTGAGGCAAGCAAGGTGAGACCCAGAGCAGGGCCTGTGACACCAGGAAGCTAAAGTTAGGAGGCTACCTCTAAACTAATTTAATCTCCCCTTTTCTATCTCTGGAATGGGGATTAGCTCAGTTGTGTGGGGAGGGGAGGCTGGGCTGGAGAAGTTCAGGGTGGCCCAGCCTGGGACACTCCAATTCCCAGTGGCTGGATGGAGAATCCCTCTGGCTGTTCTGGAGAGGGATGGCAGCTCAGGGGAGGGCTGCTCAGGGGAGGGCTGCTCAGGGGAGGGCTGCTCAGGGGAGGGCAGACCAGGGACGTGGCTGAACATTTCTGGGTGGGTGGGTTGGAAATTGTCCCAAGCCCAGATCCAGGCTGGGGGAGGAGTGGCTGAGAGCAGCCTGCAGGAGAAGGCCTTGGGGGGGTCAGGTGGTGACAAATTCCCCAGGAGCCAGCACTGGTCCCTGGCAGCCCAGAGCCAGCTGAGTGCTGAGCTGCAGCCAGAGCAGGGAGAGCAGCAGCACAGGGAGGGGATTCTGCCCCTCTGCTCTGCTCTGCTCAGCCCCCACCTGCAGCACTGCCTCCAGTTCTAGGGCTCCCAGCACAAGAGAGACCTGGAGGTGCTGTAGAGGGTCCAAGGTGATCAGAGGCTGCAGACCCTCCCCTGTGAGGACAGGCTGGGAGAGTTGGGGCTGTTCAGCCTGGAGAGGAGAAGGCTCCAGGGAGAGCTCAGAGCAGCCTTGCAGTACCTGAAGGGCTCCAGGAGAGCTGGGGAGGGACTTTGGACAAGGCCTGGGAGTGCCAGGATGAGAGACAATGGCTTTGAGCTGGGAGAGGGGAGACTGAGACTGGAGAGGAGGAAGAGATTGTTGAGAGTGAGGCTGGGGAGAGCCTGGCACAGGCTGCCCAGGGAGGCTGTGGATGTCCTTTCCCTGGAGGTGCTGAAGGCCAGGCTGGATGAGGCCTTGAGCAGCCTGTGCTGGTGGGAGGTGTCCCTGCCCATGGCAGGGGGTTGGGACTGGCTGAGCTTTGAGGTCCCTTCCAACCCAACCCATCCCATGACTCTATGAATCTCCGGGGTTATGAAGCAACCCCAGAGGAGCAGCAGCAGGACAGATGGATGGATGGGTGGATGGACAGCCAAATCCCCCCCAGCCCAGACAGGGCAGCATCCTCCCACCTCTCCCTGAGCTCTGCAGAGAGGTGTGGGATGGGGCAGCCCTCACCCCTCAGTGCCTGGCCCAGTTCAGCCCCAGGGTCAGGTGCTCCAAGCCAAGGAGGAAAAGTCCTCCGACCGGTTCTGAGCTGCCAGCCCTGAGCCAAGGGCTGGGCCTGACCGAGTTCAAGGTTTCCGGTGCATTGGGTGACCAGGCAAGGGAAATGCATGGCCACTGCTGTCACCCTGCTGTCACCCACCCTGCTGTCACCCTGCTGTCACCCTGCTGCCCCTGGGCTCGCTGGGGACCTGTGAGTCTGTCCAATGAAAGGCTGTTGGAAACTATGTGGAGTAGCGAGGTGGTGGTGGTGGTGGTGACTCAGGGGGCAGGTGATGGCCTCTGCTTGGAGCTGCTCCAGCTCCAAGATTATCCTGGCTGCTCAGCTGCCCTGAAAATTGGGATGTGCCAGGGCTGGTTCCCAGCTCCTCTGTCCCCCATCCCAGCTGGTGCCCTGGTTTCCCCTTGCCAGGTTTACAATGATCTCACAGGGGGTCCCCAGATCCCACCCCCGCCAGGCAGCACTGACAGGCACAGGGTCTCCTGGCAGGGACAGACCTTCAGATCATGGAGTCCAACCATGCCTTGACATCTCCCTGCACACAGCTGCTCCACCATGGCCCTGAGCTCTTCATCCAAGCAGCTTTTAAACACCTCCAGGGCTGGTGACTCCACCACCCCCCTGGGCAGCCTGTGCCAGTGTCCAACGACCCTTTGGGTGAAGAAATTGTTCCTAATATCCAACCTGAGCCTCCCCTGGGGCAACTTGATGCCATCTCCTCTCATGGTGGAACTGGAGAATCAGGGAGTTGTTTGGGTTGGAAAAGCCTCTGAGAGCCTCCAGCCCAGCACCAACCCAACCCCAGCATGGACACCAACCCATGGCCCCAGCTGCCATGGCCACAGGGCCCTGGAGCACCTCCAGGGCTGGGGACTCCACCACCCCCCTGGGCAGCCTGGGCCAGGCCCTGACCACTCTTGCAGCAAAGAATTTTTAACTCATCTCAAACCTGAGCCTCCCCTGGCACAGTTCCAGGCCATTGCCTCTCCTTCTAGCACCTGAGACTGGGGAGCAGAGCCCAGCCCCCACCTGGCTCCAGCCTCCTCTCAGGAGCTGCAGAGAGCAATGAGCTCTCCCTCAGCCTCCTCTGCTGCAGCCTCAACCCCCCCAGCTCCCTCAGCTGCTCCTCACAGGGGTCTCGTCCCAGCCCAGCGGAGCTTTGCGCTGTGCCGGGGGGTCGGGCTGGCTCCGGAGGATGCTTCCTGGCTGCCGGTGCCCGCGGGCACGGCCGCCGCTTTGAAGCTCGGACGCCGTCATTAGCGCGGTCGCTCACCTTGAAAGGATCGCATTAGCCAAATTAGGGCTGGGGCTAACTAACTTCGCTGCCTGCGCCCCGGCCGCTTCCTCCTGCTAAGGAACGCAGCATTAAAGCGCCGAGGGAGCCCTGCAAGCCCATGCGGCGCGGCTGGGAGGGATGGCTTGGGAAGATTTACGGTTTGAGGTTTGTTACATGAAAGGAATTACAAAATGTGGTTAAAACAAAACAAAACAAAAGCCCCAAACAGGCAAACAACAACAACAACACAACCAACAAAACCCCAACGAACACAAAGCCTCCTCCTGGGCTTGCAGCAAAGGAAGCTTAGCCCAGCAGCACAGGGAGGGGATTCTGCCCCTCTGCTCTGCTCTGCTCAGCCCCCACCTGCAGCACTGCCTCCAGCTCTGGGCCCCCCCAGCACAGGAAGGACCTGGAGCTGCTGGAGAGGCTCCAGAGGAGGCCACCAAGATGAGCAGAGGCTGCAGAACCTCCCCTGTGGGGACAGCCTGGGAGAGTTGAGGCTGTTCAGGGTGGAGAAGAGAAGGCTCCAGCGGGACCTCAGAGCAGCCTTGCAGTACCTGAAGGGGCTCCAGGAGAGCTGGGGAGGGACTTTGGACAAGGGCTGGGAGTGCCAGGCTGAGGGACAATGGCTGTGAGCTGGGAGAGGGGAGACTGAGAGTGGAGAGGAGGAAGAAATTGTTGATGATGAAGGTGGGGAGAGCCTGGCACAGGCTGCCCAGGGAGGCTGTGGATGTCCCCTCCCTGGTGGTGTTGAAGGCCAGGCTGGATGAGGCCTTGAGCAAGCTGGGCTGGTGGGAGGTGTCCCTGCCCATGGCAGGGGGTTGGGACTGGCTGAGCTTTGAGCTCCCTTCCCACCCAACCCATTCTGTGATTCTATGACCTGAACCCCTTTCAAATCCAGCCCTGTTTTGGGGAACAAAGGGGCTTGAGGCCAGCTCCTTCTGCCTTTGCATCACCAGGATGTGACCTGGCAAACAAATTGAGTTGTGGGCAGCATCCTCTTTGAATGAACTGAGTCTGTGGAGGTGAACTGAGCTGGAGAGCAGGACAGGAGGAGGAGGAGACAGAGCCTTCATTCTGCACACACACAGTCAGTGCCCTCACCCAGCTGGTCAGGCCGGTGGGCAGCTGTGCCCAGCTATTTTTAGGTTGCTTTAATTTCCTCTTAACCACTGAGAGAATTTGGGGATTTAGCCAAAAAAAAAAAAAAGGCAAGCAAAAAAAAAAGCCAAGCAGCCAAGCTGTCTGAGAGTGCAAAAAGAAAACCATCACCATCTGCTGATAGGAGGCTTCCATGGGAAGCTTGGGGAATCTGGGGTGCAGAGGTCAGGTCTGGTGGCAGTGGGATGCCCAGAAGGAGCCTGGCAGCAGGGCTGGCTCTGCTCCCTTCCTCTCCCTGCTTTGGGTGTCTCTCCCCCCCTGCTCCCCTCCCTGGGCACTGCAGTTTGAGTCCCTTGGTGGCAAACTGATGGCAGTGACCCCTCGGAGGGCCACGGGACAAGGTGAAGGCGTGAGGAGCTGGAGCTGCTCAGAACTGGTTGGGAGAGCTGGCAGGGAGCGGGCAGACAGGTTGGGCAACTCCTGCCCCGGGGCTGCCGGGACCGGCTCTGCTGGCAGCCAGCAGCGGGGCAGCAGCGGCTGGGCTGCAGGCGGGAGGACGTGCCAGGGCCCTCGTTGGGCTTTGCGACTCCTTCACGTGGCTTTGGTCCTGCTTGAGCCCTTTGTGACACCTCCATGTGGCTTGGGACCTCGTTGGCCTCTTTGTGACACCTTCACACGGCCTGGGACCTCATTGGGTCCCTTGTGGCACCTTCATACGGCCTGGGACCTTGTTGGGCTCTTTGTGACACCTCCACATAGCCTGGGACCTTGTTGGGCTCTTTGTGACACCTCCACATAGTCTGGGACCTTGTTGGGCTCTTTGTGACACCTCCACATGGCCTGGGACCTTGTTGGGCTCTTTGTGACACCTCCACATGGCCTGGGACCTCATTGGGTCCCTTGTGACACCTTCACATGGCCTGAGACCTCGTTGTGTCCCTCCTGATGCCTGCACATGACTTTGGCCCTGGTCACATTCCTTGCAGTGGGCTCTTGCCCAGCAGTGAGGCTTCACAAGGCTTTGGTGCTCATCAAGTTTCTCCTGGCACCCTGCCACTGGGGCTTTGGATGGCTTCAGCCCTCCCTGGGCTCCTCAGGGTGTTTTCAGCCCGTGTTGGACTCCTTGTGGCACCCAGCTGGGGGTTTCAGATGGCTTTGGCTCCCCTTGGGCTCCTCACAGCAGCTATCCATGGGGCTTTGCTGGGCTCCTCCAGCCATGGGGCTCCACCTGGCTCCCCTGGCTTTGCTGGGCTCCTTCTTGTGGCTTCGTTCCTTGGATCTGCAGTGGAGCCAGGACAAGGGAGCTGGAATGGCAGCAGGAGAAGGGAGATGGGATGGTGGCAGGAAGGAGCTGAGATGGTGGTAGGAAGGAGCTGAGATGGTGGTAGGAAGGAGCTAAGATGGTGGTAGGAAGGAGCTGAGATGGTGGTAGGAAGCAGGAGCAGAGAGCTGGGATGGCGGCAAGAGAAGGAAGATGAAATGGTGGCAGGAGGCAGGAGCAGGGAGCTGGGGTAGCAGCAAGAGAAGGAAGCTGGAATGGCCTCAGGAGCAGGGAACTGGGATGGAAGCAGGAGCAGGCAACCAGGGTGGCATCAGGAGCAGGCAGCTGGGGTGGCAGCAAGAGCTGGGAGCTGGGGCGGCAGCAGGAGATGGGGGCCGGAGTGGCAGCAGGAGCAGGAGGCAGGAGCAGGGAACCGGGGCGGCAGCAGGAGATGGGGGCCGGGGTGGCAGCAGGAGCTGGGAGCCGGGGTGGCAGCAGCAGGAGCAGGGAGCCGGGGCAGCAGCAGGAGATGGGAGCCGGGGTGGCAGCAGCAGGAGATGGGGGCCGGGGTGGCAGCAGGAGCAGGGAGCCGGGGTGGCAGCAGCAGGAGCAGGGAGCCGGGGCGGCAGCAGGAGCTGGGAGCCGGGGTGGCAGCAGGAGCAGGGAGCCGGGGTGGCAGCAGGAGCTGGGAGCCGGGGTGGCAGCAGCAGGAGCAGGGAGCCAGGGCGGCAGCAGGAGCTGGGAGCCGGGGTGGCAGCAGCAGGAGCAGGGAGCCGGGGTGGCAGCAGGAGATGGGAGCCGGGGTGGCAGCAGCAGGAGATGGGGGCCGGGGTGGCAGCAGGAGCAGGGAGCCGGGGTGGCAGCAGCAGGAGCAGGGAGCCGGGGCGGCAGCAGGAGCTGGGAGCCGGGGTGGCAGCAGCAGGAGCAGGGAGCCGGGGCGGCAGCAGGAGCTGGGAGCCGGGGTGGCAGCAGGAGATGGGAGCCGGGGCGGCAGCAGGAGATGGGGGCCGGGGTGGCAGCAGGAGCTGGGAGCCGGGGTGGCAGCAGGAGATGGGAGCCGGGGCGGCAGCAGGAGCTGGGGGCCGGGGTGGCAGCAGGAGCAGGGAGCCGGGGCGGCAGCAGGAGCTGGGAGCCGGGGTGGCAGCAGCAGGAGCAGGGAGCCGGGGCGGCAGCAGGAGCTGGGAGCCGGGGTGGCAGCAGGAGATGGGAGCCGGGGCGGCAGCAGGAGATGGGGGCCGGGGTGGCAGCAGGAGCTGGGAGCCGGGGTGGCAGCAGGAGATGGGAGCCGGGGCGGCAGCAGGAGATGGGGGCCGGGGTGGCAGCAGGAGCAGGGAGCCGGGGTGGCAGCAGGAGATGGGGGCCGGGGTGGCAGCAGGAGATGGGAGCCGGGGTGGCAGCAGGAGATGGGGGCCGGGGTGGCAGCAGGAGATGGGAGCCGGGGTGGCAGCAGGAGATGGGAGCCGGGGCGGCAGCAGGAGATGGGGGCCGGGGTGGCAGCAGGAGCAGGGAGCCGGGGTGGCAGCAGGAGATGGGGGCCGGGGTGGCAGCAGCAGGAGCAGGGAGCCGGGGTGGCAGCAGGAGATGGGAGCCGGGGTGGCAGCAGGAGCAGGAGGCAGGAGCAGGGAACTGGGGTGGCAGCAAGAGAAGGAAGCTGGAATGGCCTCAGGAGCAGGGAACTGGGATGGAGGCAGGAGCAGGCAACCAGGGTGGCATCAGGAGCAGGCAGCTGGGGCGGCAGCAGGAGCTGAGAGCCGGGGCAGCAGCAGGAGCAGGGAGCCGGGGTGGCAGCAGGAGCAGGGAACTGGGGTGGCAGCAGGAGCTGGGGGCCGGGGTGGCAGCAGCAGGAGCAGGGAGCCGGGGCGGCAGCAGGAGATGGGAGCCGGGGTGGCAGCAGCAGGGCAGTGCCAGGGGCCATGGGCTGATGGATGCAGGCTGACAGCGCTCGGGGCCGCACACGTTCCCGCACACGTGAGCGCACACAGCCCCGCGCCGGGCACACGTGTGTGCCCCCTCTGCCGTGCACAGCCCCCCAGACACCCCCCCGCTCTGCCACACATCCCCTCCCACTTCATGTGCACCACCCCGGTACGGCCCCGGGGCACCCACAGCCTCCACCCAGCTCACCCACACCACCGCCAGTGCCCACCTCAGATCCTGGTCACACCTTTCAACAGCCTCCCAGCGCCCCAAACCAGTTTGTTTCAGTAAGTCCCCAGTACACCCCCACTGCATGGACACCCCCCTGTGGCACACACAGCCTCTCCCCCCACCCCAGTTCACTCATACTCAACTCTCCCCAGTGCCCACCCCAGATCCTGTTCACCCCCATCACCCCATGTCAGTTCACCCCAGTACCCCCAATGCACAACCTCCCCATTCACCCACAGCCTCCCCATTCACCCACAGCCTCCCCATTCACACACAGCCTCCCCATTCACACACAGCCTCCCAGTTCACACACAGCCTCCCCATTCACACACAGCCTCCCCGTTCACCCACAGCCTCCCAGTCCATTCACAGCCTCCCTATTCACACACAGCCTTCCTGTTCACCCACAGCCTCTCCACTTCACACACAGCCTCCCCATTCACCCACAGTCTCCCACTTCACACACAGTCTCCCACTTCACACACAGCCTCCCAGTCCACCCACAGCCTCCCAGTCCACTCACAGCCTCCCAGTCCACCCACAGCCTCCCAGTTCACACACAGCCTCCCAGTCCACCCACAGCCTCCCAGTTCACACACAGCTTCCCAGTCCACCCACAGCCTCCCAGTCCACTCACAGCCTCCCAGTCCACCCGCAGCCTCTCCACTTCACACACAGCCTCCCCATTCACCCACAGCCTCCCAGTCCACCCGCAGCCTCTCCACTTCACATACAGCCTCCCCATTCACCCACAGCCTCCCAGTCCACCCGCAGCCTCTCCACTTCACACACAGCCTCCCCATTCACCCACAGCCTCCCAGTCCACCCGCAGCCTCTCCACTTCACACACAGCCTCCCCATTCACCCACAGCCTCCCAGTCCACCCGCAGCCTCTCCACTTCACACACAGCCTCCCCATTCACCCACAGCTTCCCAGTCCACCCACAGCCTCCCAGTGCCCACCTCAGGTCCCGTTCACCCCCCAGCATTGCTCCCCCATCCCAGTTCCTCCCAGTGCCCTTCCAATCATCTCCTTTTTGCCCTGCACCTGTTCCCCCCAGTCTCCCCCATTCACTCCTCCTAGAACCCCATACCAGTTGACCCCAGTAGCTCACCAGTACCTCCTCCTTCACCCCCATCTGTCCTACATCAGCTCCCCCAAGTACCCCAGCACTGGTCCCCAACCCTTTCCCTCAGTACTCCTCGCACCCCACACCACTTCCCCCAGTACCCCCCATTGCCCTACACCAGGTCCCCCCAGTACCCCCCACTCATCCCCTCATTGCCCCCCACCCATTCTTCCCAGTACCTCACACCAGTTCACCCCAGTATCCCCACACTACCTCACTCCAGTCGTCCCCATTCACCCCTCCATTGCCTCACCCCAGTCCCCCCCAGGCCCACCTATGCTCCCCTCCACATCACTCCTATCCCACCTGTTCACCCCCTAATACTCCACACCAGTTCCCCCCAGTACACCCCATCAACTCCCAACCCAGTTCCCTTCAGTGCCCCACAATACTCCCCAGTACCCACACCAGTTCCTCCCACTACTCCCCCATCTGCCCCACTAGTCCCCCCAGTCTCCCCCCACTACCTCACTGCAGTCCCACTCATTTACTCCCATTTACCCCACACCAGTTTCCCCCAGTACCCTGCAATCAGTCCCAAGCACAGTCCCTCCCAGTACCCCCCAGGACCCCACACCAGCCCCCTCTACCTCCCAGCACCCCACACCAGTTGCCCCCCTACCTCCCAGCACCCCACACCAGTTCCCCCCCGTACCCCTAGCACCCCACACCAGCCCTCCCCTACTTCCCAGCACCCCACACCAGTTGCTCCCAGTCCTCCCCATTCCCGTTCTCCCAAGCCCCCTCCTCACCCCATTCACCCCTCCCTCAGTCCACCCCCCCGCCCCTCCGGGGCGCCCCCTAGCGGCACGCTCTGGCCCCCGCGCGCGGCACACACCCTCGCGGCTCAGCCAATCAGCGGCGGCGGCTCCGCGGCGTCAGCCGTGGGCAGGGAACCTCCTCAATGAGCCACATTGTCGCGCGCGAGGGCCGCGGCGCGAGCTGCTGGGGGCCGCTCCCGCTCCGAACCCGCTCCGGCCACCGGGCACCGCACCGGGCACCGCGCCGGGCACCCGCCGGGCACCGCCAATACACTGCGCCGGGCGCGTCCGACACATCGCGCGCCCGCTGGGCACACATCGGGCACCGCGAACACAGCACGCCGGGCACGCGCAGGGCACCCACCACCCCGGGCACCCACTTCACTGGGTACCCACCGCCTCGGGCACCCACCGAGCCATGATCGCCTCCCACCTCCTCGCGTACTTCTTCACAGAGCTCAACCATGACCAGGCGCAGAAGGTGAGGGGGAAACCCGGCAAGAGCAACAAAGGGGCTGACCCGGTGAAATATGGGTGAGGGGGGGAAGGGGAAAAAGTAAGAAGGAGAAAGAGAGAAAAAGGTCAAAACAGGGAAAAAGAAGTGTAAAAGGAGGAAAGAGAAAAAAGGAGAGAGGAAGAAGGTAACAGAAAAAAACAACTAAGAATTAAAATTACATTAAAAAGGAAAAAAGGGGGAAAAGAAAAAGATAAAAGGGGGAAAGGAAAAAAAAAAGAATGGGAAAGGAGAAGAGAAAAAAAGTTTAAAAAGAAGGAAAGGAAAAAGGGGGGAAAGGAAAAAGAAAAGAAGGGAGAAAGTAAAAGAAAAAAAGTGTAAAAGGAGAAAAAGAGAGGGAGAAAAGTAAAAAGAGAGAGAAAAGGCAAAAAAAAAAGGAAAAAAAAAAAAAACGGGGAGAGGAAAAAAAAATAGGAAGAAGGATAAAAGGGAGGGGAAAGTAAAATGAAAAAGTGAAAAGGAAAACCAAAAAAGGAAAGGAAGAAAAAAAGGAGGAAAAAAGTGAGAAAAGAACGGACCCCCCCTGGGGAGCCGGGAACCTCGGGTCAGGCCAGGCGGGCTCCGGGCGGCCCCGCTCTCCGCTCCGTGCCGTACGTGCTCGGCGGCTGCGGCTGCGGGACCCCGCGGGCCGGGCGCCCCCCGCGGGCCGGCGGCGCGGAGCAGGAGGAGCATCAGGAGAAGGAAGCGGGGGTATGCGTCTCCGGGGTGTCTCCGGGGTGTCTCCGCTCTCCGTGCCCCCCGCCCGCGGCCACCCCGCCAGCACGTGTCGCCGCTTCCTGCTGCCGGCTCCGAGCATCCTCGGGGCCGGGACCTGTGGCCCCTCGGCCGGACCCTCCCTGCCCCGGGGTGAGGAGGAGAGGTCCCTGATGGGGTCCTGCGGCCGAGGGGAGGTGCTCCGAGCTGTGTCAAAGGCAGTCCCTCGGGTTTCCCTTCCCCAGGTTGTGCCCCCCTAGGCTGTGCCCCCCTAGGCTGTGCCCCCTCCCGCGTCCTGCACTTGGCAAATGTCTTCCTGCCGCCCCCTCCCCTGATTTATGGCTCCCGGAGCCTGTTCCCGGGCTGCGGCTCCCAGTCGCAGCATCTGGCTGGGATTCGTGTGGCGTTTGTCACTCGAAATTCCAGAGTTCAGGCGCTGGGGACAGGCGAGTGGCTCTGCTCTTTGTGTGGCCGGGACAGCGCTTGGGCTCCCGGCAGCCTTCAAGGATTCCTGGAAAAAAAAATTCCTGGCTGCGAGATGCTGCAGGAAGGCTCAGGCTCTGCCCCAGCTCCCCGCCAGCCTTCAGGGCATCTGAGGATACACCAGAGAGGGGTTCGGCTGCTGAGGTCGTGTGGCAGGACCTGTTCGTGGGGTTCCAGCTCGCAGGTGTTGCAGGGGGTCAGGATTTGGGGGGGCGGGGGGGGGGAAACCCTTCCAAATTCCCAAGTGCAGGAGCCCTGACTCGCTCCATCAGATAACGATGGAGAAACCAAGCTGGCCACGCTGGCCCTTTGCCCCTGTTAAAGGGGAAGTAAAACCAGTGAGAACATAAAATTCAAAACCACCCCCAAACCCCCAAGCCCAACGGAACCAAGGGTCCGGTCCCAAGGCAAGCCCTGGCCGCAGCTTCTGCCTTCGCTGGCCGCGTCCTGGCGTTGTGCAACAGCCGGAGCCACGGGGAGGGGTTGTGTAACCCGACGGCAGAAATAGGCCAGCGGCTCGGCCCCGCCGCTGCCTCCCGGCCTCTCCAGTTCCTTATCAGGAGCTAGCTGCAAATAATGGAGGATGAAGGGTTTGGGGTGAGGTGTTTGGCTTCACTCCCCAGCGGGGAAAGGGGATGCGATGCCTCGAGAGAGCTGCTCAGCCCTGCCGGCTCTGGGGCTGGGGGTCGCCGAGATGTTGGGGAGGGAAAAATACCCAGGACCTGTCAGGGTGTGCTCCTGGCTCCGCGGGCCGGGCCCTGACCAGCCACCCCCACGATGGGATTGCTCTGGGTGCTTTTCAATCACAGCTGAATCTCCCTGGGGAGGCCAAGGTGGAATCAGTGCAGGCTCTGGAGGGGGCATGGGGCTTGGCTTGGCGTCGGGGATTGGTGGTGGGGGTGAAGCAGCCGCAGCTCCAAGCTGGATGCTCAGCTGCATAAATTATTCCTGGCTTACTGCTCTTCCCAGGAAAGTGCAAGCAAGTCCCCAGCACAGGGAGGTGGAAGGGCTGGAATTCTTGGAAAGCTCCGATTTAATTTGTTATCTGACTCAGAGAGGCTTCACCTGCACTTTGAGGCCATTTGGGAAAGGCTTTTGGCTGGCAGCCTGGCAGGTGTCCGAGTCAGGGATGGGGCAGGAAAGGGGCTCGGGGGTGAGAACTTTGCCATCTGCTGGGGGGCTGTGTCCACATCTAAGCCTTCAAAATCACTTCCCAAACCGAGGATTTTTCTTCCCATTCTGGACCTGGAGCAGCTTTTCCAGCTCTGCTGCCTACTCTAGGGGGGGGCTGTCCCATCCCTCCCCAAACTCCTGCTGCCCACCCAAGGGCAGCTGTCACCTCCCTCCCCAGGCTCCTGCTGCCCACCCCAGGGGAGCTGTCCCATCCCTCCCCAAACTTCTGCTGCCCACCCGAGGGTGACTGTCACCTCCCTCCCCAAACTCCTGCTCCCCACCTCAGGGGATCTGTCCCCTCCCTCCCCAGTCTCCTGCTCCCCACCTCAGGGGATCTGTCCCCTCCCTCCCCAGGCTCCTGCTGCCCACCCCAGGGGATCTATCCCCTCCTTCCCCAAACTCCTGCTGCCCACCTCAGGGGATCTGTCCCCTCCCTCCCCAAACTCCTGCTGCCCACCCCAGGGGAACTGTCCCCTCCCTCCCCAGGCTCCTGCTGCCCACCCCAGGGGAACTGTCCCCTCCCTCCCCAGGCTCCGGCTGCCCCTGGCGCTGCCCGGCCGGCCGGGGGCTGCGGCTCTGCCTTATCTGGCTCCCGAGGGATTGTGCAAACTTTAATTAACTTCGGCAGCGTCCTCTGCGAGCCGGGCTGGGGAGCTGGCCCTGGAGGAGCCACGTTCCCGTCCGATGTGCCGGCTCACGCCGCGCTTCCTGCTCCCCGACCCTCAGCCTCGTCATGCGACGGGAGCTGGGTGAGCCAAGGAACCAGGCTGCTGGCTCCTCCTGCCCATCCCTCCTTCCAAAGAAGGAAGAAGCAGGGAGGGAGTTCGCTGTCCCGTTCCCAGGCAGGGGCAGGTCTTCCTCCGTCTTATTTTCCCTTTGCTGGGGGGTGGGGAAAGGGGGTGGGGGTGGTGGGTGTTGATTTCAGGCAGCAGATTCCTCCCTGGCTGCCTCTTGCAAGTTCCTGGGTGGCTGTGGGAAGGATTCCTGGAAAACAACGTAACAGCCTCTCTTAGGCCTGCCAAGGGCAGCAGCTGGCTGTGCCTGTCCTTCAGGAGCCATCCTGCATCCCCCTCACTCCTTGGCTTCTCCCCCAGAGCTGCCCTGCAGAGCCTAGGCAGGGCTCAGCCTCAGTTTCCCCAACTGCTGTGGGGTGCTCCCAGCACCTTGGCACCGGTGAAGTTCTTCCACCCAAGGGGGATCCCGGGGACCTTTTGGGGTTAAAATGGGAGGGAAAAGATGCGTGGGCAGGCAGGGCCTGGGGAGCTGGGAGAGCTTGATGTGTGTGACCCCCGGGCTGAGACCCAGGAGGCCTTCCCAGTTGCTCTGGGCTGTGAGAGGGGCTGGGGAGCAGCAGGGTCAGCCGAGGACGGGGCCCGCGGATGCTCTGCAGTGTGATTTCTTCACCGTGGGTGCCCGGTTCCACCTCCAGCATGGGCTTCAGCTGCTGTCCCGGGGCGGGGATGGGGGGCGGTGGTGGTGAGGATGGGGAGGAACCGGCCCAGCAGGAAACCATCTGACTCACTCGGCTGAAGATGACTCCGGGGCTGTGTCATCAGAGGCTTGGCTGCGGGCAGGGCACGTGGGGCTGGAGCGGGTGGTGCTGAGCCCCCGGTGCGGCTGCTGCCGGGGTCAGGGCTGAGGGAGGCTGGGCGCAGCTCAGCATCGGCACTGTGTCACCCGAGGTGGGGAGGGCTGGCGGAGGGGCCCAGCCGGTTCCCGGGGCTGAGTCAGCCGGGGCAGGGTGACGGCGACGCGGGGCTGCGGGGCTCGGTGCGTGGGGGGGGTTCGGTGCTGTCATGCCCTGCCCCGATCCATTGATGAAAGCAGGGAAGTGTGTGCCAGGTTGTGATACCCAGCCAGGAAATGAAATCCTCTCTGTGTTGGAGCCTTCCCTGGCTTCACCACGCTGCCCTCAGTGACCCAGGGCTGCTCCCTCTGCCTCGGTTTCCCTGCATCCTACTGCTGACTTGGGCAGGGTGGGAGAGTGGCCACCAGCTTGCCCCAGTAACTGGTACTGGTGCAGCATCTCCCCCCGAAAGGAGCAGGGAGAGAGGCAGGCTAGTGACAAACTTCAGTGCTTTGTAGCAAAGAGTTAAAAACAGGGATAGGAAGGGGAGGGATTGAAAGAAAATCTGGTTGCAGGCAGAGGTTACCCTGGAGAGAGGGCTGGCTGAGCACCCTGGGGGGTTAGGAGTGCTCAAGCCCCCCTCCAGCTTGAACACCTCTCTGCTCTTCCTCTCCACAACAAATGTTTGCCCTTCTCTTGCCCAAAAGGAACAGAAACTAACCCCGAACCCAGGGATCCTGCCTGAGGGTTGTGCTGTTTTCCTCCAAACGCTGCTGGAATTCAGCACATCCCGCAGCAGGGAGATGCTGGAGGGTTGGGCATGGTGGCTCCCGGTCTGCTGCTCAGCAGACACGTGGGGTTGGGAACCCGGACTCTAGACGAGCAGCTTCCCTTTCCCAGCACTGCGATCATTTATGGGAAAGGCAGCCAGGACACTACTGCAGGAGAGCAAAGTGCCCCCAGCCCTTCCCCTGCCCCTGCCCCTGCCCCTTCCCCTCGCCCTTCCCCTCGCCCTGCCCCTGCCCCGCCGCCGTGAGCCGGGCAGGAAGCGGTGGTGCATTGCCGGAAGCCTTCCTCACGCTGCAGTTTCTCTCTCTGATGCCATCCTGCCCCACGTGCCACCCAGCCATGGGGAAAAGGGCCCTCATGACTGCAGTGAGGGACAGAGCATCCTTCAGCCTCCCTGCTTCGGACCACCCCGTGTGTGAGGTGGGATGGGTCTGGCCAGCAGGGGGTTTCCACTCTTGCAAGGAGCTGTGCTGCAGACTTTGCATCACAAGCTGAGGAATTCAGAGCTTCACAGAATGGGTTGGGTTGGAAGGGAGCTCAAAGCTCAGCCAGTGCCAACCCCCTGCCATGGGCAGGGACACCTCCCACCAGCACAGGTTGCTCATCCAGCCTGGCCTTCAACACCTCCAGGGAGGAGGCAGCCACAGCCTCCCTGGGCAGCCTGTGCCAGGCTCTCCCCACCCTCACTCTCAACAATTTCTTCCCCATCTCCACTCTCAGTCTCCCCTCTCCCAGCTCAAAGCCATTGTCCCTCAGCCTGGCACTCCCAGCTCTTGTCCAAAGTCCCTCCCCAGCTCTCCTGGAGCCCTTCAGGTACTGGAAGGCTGCTCTGAGGTCTCCCTGGAGCCTTCTCTCCAGCCTGAACAGCCCCAACTCTCCCAGCCTGTCCCCACTGCTGGTGCCAGAGGCTCTCCCGTCTCTGATCATCTCCATGGCCTCCTCTGGACCATTTCCCCCTTCTTGGATAGTGACACTGAATGGGAAGAAGACCTTTGCAGGGTGACACATTTTCAGCACTGACCACCTAGGTCTAGTCCTGATGGGAGGATGAAGAGAAGCCTTCAGGCATCATCCAGCTGTGGTGCTGGAGCCATGAGTTCATAGATTCATACAATGGTTGAGGCTGGAAGGGACCTTAAAGCTCATCCAGCTCCAACCCCCTGCCATGGGCAGGGACACCTCCCACCAGCCCAGGCTGCTCCAGGCCTCATCCAGCCTGGCCTTGAACACCTCCATGGAGGAGGCAGCCACAGCCTCCCTGGGCAGCCTGTGCCAGTGTCTCAGCAGTGTGTGGCTGTTGCTGCAAAGCAAACCTGGCTCTGGGGTGCTTTGGAGCATGGCTCTGTGTGGCACAGCTCACTCAGCTTCCAGCTGGCAGCAAAAATTGGGCAACTTGAGGTTTCTTCAGCCTCGGGGTGGATGTGCCCTGCCCTGTGGTGGCCTTGCAGCTGGGAAGGGCAATGCTAGGCACTTCCCCAGCACCTAGCAGCACGTGCTTGGTATAAAAAGTATCTGGGCCTTGAAGCTAGCCCTGAGCTGGCAGCTGAGGATCTGCCTGCATCAGGCTCCTTACCCTGCAGCAGCTCCCATGGTCCAGCTCTTGCTCTCAGTGTCCTGCCCTGGGTGCAGCCACCCTGGGCAGTGAGCACACCCAGCACCCCCAGCTGAAGTCTGCTCCTCCTGCATTCAGTTTGTTGATATTTCCTCAGGGAAACATTTTGATTGCTGGTGGAAGCTTTCCAGAGTCTAAATTGCCCCAGTCCAGGTCCTAACCCAACGACTTTCTGTGGAGCTGTCAATGATCTCAGCAAAGGATTAAACAGCCAAGAAGGTTGGTTGTCCTCAGGGACACTCAGGCTGCAGGCTCAATCTCCTCTCCTGCCACAACTGTGCTAGGATTTAAGATGTGCTTGGGTGCAGGGAGGGCTTCACTGGAGTAATGAACCAGGCTGTGGGGCTGGGAAGCCTTGGCATGGAGGTGGTCATGGGGCTGGGAAGCCTTGGCATGGAGGTGGCCTTGTGGTGGGAAAGCCTTGGCATGGAGGTGGTCATGAGGCTGGGAAGCCTTGGCATGAAGGTAGCCATGAGGCTGGGAAGCCTTGGCATGGAGGTGGTCATAGGGCTGGGAAGCCTTGGCATGGAGGTGGCCTTGTGGTGGGAAAGCCTTGGCATGGAGGTGGTCATTGGGCTAAGAAGCCTTGGCATGGAGGTGGTCATGAGGCTGGGAAGCCTTGGCATGAAGGTAGCCATGAGGCTGGGAAGCCTTGGCATGGAGGTAGCCATGGGGCTAGGAAGCCTTGGCATGAAGGTGGTCATGGGGCTGGGAAGCCTTGGCATGAAGGTGGTCATGGGGCTGGGAAGCCTTGGCATGGAGGTGGCTGTGGCTTGGCAGGGGGGTGAGGTGCACACCAAGGTGGTCTCTCTGGGGCAGGAGCTGAGCTGCTGCCAGAGCTGCCCTGCCCCAGCTGCCAAGCAGGATGCTGACTACGTGGGCAGGGGAAGATGATCCTGGGTTTAGAGAGCTTTGGAGATTAGAAGCAGGTCAGCAGGTTCCTCACACTGTGATTATGCCTGGTGGGGAGGAGCGTGGGGGACATGAGGGACGTGCTGCAGGGTGCCTGGGGAGGGCAGGTGAAGCCTCCATGGTCCTGTGATGCCAATCCTGGAGAGGTGAAGCCTCCATGGTCCTGTGATGCCAATCCTGGAGAGGTGAAGCCTCCATGGTCCTGTGATGCCAATCCTGGAGAGGTGAAGCCTCCATGGTCCTGTGATGCCAATCCTGGAGAGGTGAAGCCTCCATGGTCCAGTGATGCCAATCCTGGAGAGTTGAAGCCTCCATGGTCCTGTGATGCCAATCCTGGAGAGGTGAAGCCTCCATGGTTGAGTGGTGCCTGTCCTGGAGAGGTGAAGCCTCCATGGTTGAGTGGTGCCAGGCCTGGAGAGGTGAAGCCTCCATGGTTGAGTGGTGGCAGGCCTGGAGAGGTGAAGCCTCCATGGTTGAGTGGTGCCTGTCCTGGAGAGGTGAAGCCTCCATGGTTGGGTGGTGCCTGTCCTGGAGAGGTGAAGCCTCCATGGTTGAGTGGTGCCTGTCCTGGAGAGGTGAAGCCTCCATGGTTGAGTGGTGCCAGGCCTGGAGAGGTGAAGCCTCCATGTCCTTCCCCACGCTGGGGTTCTGGGTGCTGGAGCCCTGGGCAGGAACTGAGGAGCAGACATCGATGGCTTCTCATTGTGTGAGCTTCCCAAGCATCTTCTCCAAGGTGGGGGGAGATGCAAGGAGGGTTGGGGGGGAGCAGAAGAGAGGCACCAGCACCTCATGGTTCATGCCAGGGTGAAGCTCTGCCCTGAGCCCTGCTGCTGAGTACCTCACTGCTGGGATGGAGACACCTCCTTGGGACTCCATCCTCACTCAGGGTGGTCTCACTTGGACCCCCTGCCTGTCACAGGCTGCTGAAGGGCTCCAGTGGGGGAGGGTCTCATGGGGAGGGGAGGCTGCTGGCTGGCAGAGCACCCAGGCTTGTCTCTAATTGTCACCAACACCCCTGGTCAGACACTGCTGCAGAGGAGAGAGGTGTCAGGGTGAGGTCCTCCCTGTGCCAAGGAGCAGGTTGGTGGCTCCTGAGGTGCCCTGGGGGCCAGGATAAAGCTTGGCTGTGGCTTACATCTCAACCATGGGGCTGGACCCTGTGTCCTGGCTTGGTGGCATCAATCCATAGCCATGGGGGCAGATCAGGGAGAAGTTTCCTACCCCGGGGCTGGGGTGGAGGTGGACTTCAGGCTGGAGCTGGAGGAGGAGGGAGAAGCTGGAGGTGACCTGGGGCAGCAGCTGCCATCCCTGTGCCTGTGAACTGGGCACATGGCTGGCAATTTCCAGCAAGGAAAAGCAAACAGGAGGGGCAGGAGGGGAGTGTTTGAGTTCCTGCTGCATGGAGATAGGGAGGAGCTGGTAAACAGCACTGGGACGACTGGGAAAGCTCCAGGGCTCCTTCCACTGATCCTTCCCTCCAGCCTGCTGGGCTCCAGCTCAGTAACTCAGCTCCCAGTTAATGGGAAGGGGCTGGAGGCACCAAGGGTTTCTCCATCACTCCAGTGAGGATGTCACTGCCAGGGAACAGAGCCTCAGCAGGGAGAGGCTTCTGCCCCTCTGCTGTACTCTGCTGAGACTCCCCTGCAGTGCTGGGGCAACTCTGGGGCCCTCAGCACAGACAGGGACCTGCTGGAACAGGGTCAGAGGAGGCCACAGCAATGCTGGCAGTGAGTTGGGCTTGGGCAGCCAGGAGAGAAGGCTCCAGGGAGACCTTCTGGTGGCCTTCAAGGGTTGAGCAGAAAGCTGGGGGCAGGCTTTTGAGCAGGGCCTGTTGGGACTCTTGGGCTTCAAGAGGCACACTGAGAGGGGAGAGAAGGAGAAATGTTTGGCACTGAGGGCGGGGAGAGCCTGGCCCAGGCTGCCCAGAGTGGTGGGAGCTGCCCCAAGGCTGGCACCATCCCAGGTCAGGTTGTTCCTAGCTGCTGGCTGCAGAGGATTGGATTGGATTGGATTGGATTGGATTGGATGAGCTTTGAAGGTTCCTTCAACCCCAAGCAGCCTGGGGCTTCATGGAAGCATCTCTCCTGGAGCATCCCAGCCAGGCCCTTTCCATCTTCTCCAGCTTCTAGGAGCTGGCTGCCAAACCTCCAGCCGAGCTGGGAGGGGGAAGGATAGGCTTGGAGCATCCCAAGCCCTACCTGCAGGCAGCCCAAAGCCTCAGTGGAGCTGCTGTGCTCTGCTGTGCCCAGCCCAGGGCCTGTGCAGGCTGGAGGTGACGCCGGAGCTGGCGGCCATGAGTCACCCCCAAAGTGCCCATTTCCTACAGCCCCACGACCCCCCCCAGCCTGCTGGCTCCAGGGTGACCTCCTGGTACGTGCCTGCAGACAGGTGAGCTGCCAGGGTGGAGCTTCCCTCTGGACGGCACGGGGCTGCCTGCTGCCCTTTAATTAGTTTTAAGTGAAGTTAATTGAAAGAGGGCAGCGCTGGGGAGCTGGCAGCCAGGGCCACGTCAGCCCTCCCCTGCCCCGCGCCGGCCCGGGGTGCCAGGCATGCAGGGGGCAGGGAGCAGCTTCCCCAGGCCCTCCTGGGAGGGCTGAGAGGCTCTGATGCTGTTTGTGGAAGGAGCCAGGAAGCTCCACGGCCTGGGCACAGGGAGCAGCGGGCACTGGGGTCCTGCCCTTGCTGGCCATGGCACCACTCATGTCACAGAGCTGGTGACACACTGCAGGGCTCACAGTGCTGGTGCCATGCTGCTGGTGCCATGCTGCTGGTGCCACACTGCTGGTGCCATGCTGCTGGTGCCACACTGCTGGTGCCACACTGCTTGTGCCATGCTGCTGGTGCCACACTGCTGGTGCCACACTGCTTGTGCCATGCTGCTGGTGCCACAGTGTTGGTGCCACACTGCTTGTGCCATGCTGCTGGTGCCACAGTGTTGGTGCCACACTGCTTGTGCCATGCTGCTGGTGCCACATTGCTGGTGCCATGCTGCTGGTGCCACAGTGTTGGTGCCACACTGCTTGTGCCATGCTGCTGCTGTCACAGTGTTGGTGCCACAGTGCTGGTGCCATGCTGCTGGTGCCACTCTGTCTTGTTTGCTGCATGAGTGCTGAGGAGTTGCTGGCTCTATAACCCTCCACAGAGGTGCCCTCAGCAGAGATGAGTGGGCAGTATGTTGTACCTGGGCAGGCTGCAGAGCTGGGGGAGAGGAACCTCAGGAGGTTCAAGCAGGGCAAGGGCAGGGTCCTGCCCCTGGGGAGCAACAACCTCCTGCAGCAGCACAGCTGAGGGGGAACCTGCTGGGAAGCAGCTCCAGGAGAAGGAGCTGGGAGGGCTGGGGGACAAGAAGGTGCCCAGGAGCCAGCAATGTGCCCTGGGGGCCAAGAAGGCCTCAGGGGTGTCCTGGGGGGCAGGGAGGAGAGTGGGGGCAGCAGGGCAAGGGAGGCTCTCCTGCCCCTCTGCCCTGCCCTGGGGAGGCCACAGCTGCACTCCTGGCTCCAGCTCTGGGCTCCCCACTTGCAGAGCCTGGGAAGGGCTGGGGAGAGTCCAGGGCAGGCTGGGAAGCTGCTGAGGGGCCTGGAGCAGCTCTGGCAGCAGCAAAGGCTGAGAGCCCTGGGGCTGAGAGCCTGCAGAAGAGCAGCCCCAGAGGGGAGCTGAGCAATGCTCAGCAAGAGCTGAAGGAGCTGGGGGGGGCAAGAGGCTGGGGCCAGGCTCTGCTGAGTGGTGCCCAGGGCCAGGCCAAGGGGCAAGGGGCACAAAGTGGCAGCCAGGAGATGCCAGCTGGAGAGGAGGAGAAAGTAGTTTGGTGTGAGGGTGCTGGAGGCCTGGAGCAGGCTGCCCAGAGAGGTTGTGGAGTCTGCTCTGGAGAGCTCCCAACCCCCCCTGGGCACTGTGCCCCTGGGCAAGCTGCTGTGGGTGCCCTGCTGGAGCAGAGGCTTGGGCTGGGTGAGCTCCAGAGCTCCCTTCCAATTTCACCATTCTGAGACTCATGGGTTTTGTGACTCCTGCCAGGCATCCTTCATGCAGGAAGAGCCCCTGGGGGTCAGGCTCCAGTTGCCACCACAGCGTAGGAAGGGCTGGAAAAGCTCTGGCATCGACCTCCTGAGTCATGGCCCAGACAGGGAAGGTCGTTGGGTTTGGGTCCTGCTTGTGTTGCAACCTGTTTGGGTGACTGTGTGCAGGAGAGGCTGTGGAGCACTGCAAGCTCTCTGGAGTTTGGCAGTCCCACATTGGTACCTGCTTGGGCAAGAGGATGCTGCCAAGGAGGCTGTGGGGTGGCACTGGGTGAGCTCTGTGGGTGCTGGGGAAGGGCTGCAGGGGTGGTGCTGGGATGTGCCCAGAGACAGGCTGCTGTGGCACTGTGGGCAGTGTGCTGGCACAGCCAGATCACAGAACCACAGAACTGTCAGGGCTCGAAGGGTCCTCAAAGCTCAGCCAGTCCCAACCCCCCTGCCATGGGCAGGGACACCTCACACCACAGCAGGTTGCTCACAGCCACCTCCAGCCTGGCTGCAAACACCTCCAGGCATGAGGCTGCCACCACCTCCCTGGGCAACCTGTGCCAGGCTCTCACCACCCTCCTGGGGAACAACTTCTTCCTCACACCCAATCTGAATCTCCCCCTTCCTAGTTCTGCTCCATCCCCCCCAGTCCTTTCCCTCCCTGACAGCCTCAAAAGTCCCTCCCCAGCTTTCCTGTATCCCCCTTCAGATCCTAGAAGGTCACCAGAAGGTCTCCTGGGAGCCTTCTCCTCTCCAGCCTGCACAACCCCAACTCCCTCAGGCTGACTCCAGAGCAGAGCAGCTCCAGCCCTCTGCTCCTCCTCGCCTGCCAGAGTCACATCCTGCTCCTTGCCTCAGGGGTGAGGACAGCTGAACTCTGCTCTGGCTGTCACAGGGTCACCGCTTGTGCCCCCAGCCCCTCGGCTGACCTCTGCCTTTTGTCTCCACCTTGCAGATTGACAAATACCTGTACCACATGAGGCTCTCCGAGGAGACCCTCCAGGAGGTGTGTGAGCGCTTTGGGAAGGAGATGGAGAAGGGGCTGGGGGCAGACACCAACCCCACCGCCTCGGTCAAGATGCTGCCCACCTTCGTGAGGTCCACCCCGGACGGCACAGGTACCCCGGGAGGGGAGCTGCTGCTTCCCAGCAGGGCTCAGCCCGCAAGCCAACGTGTGCCCGGAGGGAGGGCACCGCCGGGACGGGGCTGGCACCACCCATGGCCGGGGCTGGCACTGCCCATGGCCGCCTCCACTGCTGAGCCTGGGGCTCTGCCCCTGCGGCGTGGCATGGGGGCAGAGCTCTGTGGTGGGGCTGGGGGGGCGCCGGTGTGTGCGGAGGGAGGGTGGGAAGCAGCCCTGGCGTGCCCTTGCTGGCAGGACAGAGACAGTCACGGGTCCAGCTCATCAGATTTCATTAGCACTGGCACTGTGGTGGTGCCAACCACTCTGAATGCCACCAGGGCCCCGGCAGGAGCTCAGGGCTCTGCCGCTCACAATGTGCCCATTCTGCTTGGCCCGGTCCAGCACACCCCTGCCCTCAGCCCCAGCCTGCCCTCAGCCCCAGCCTGCCCTCAGCCCCAGCCTGCCCTCAGCTCCAGCCTGCCCTCAGCCCCAGCCTGCCCTCGGCCCCAGCCTGCTCCTCTTGACCCAAAACCCGCTTCCTGCATCATCCCCGGGGGCAATTCCTTTGTGCCTCCCCCTCCCAGCTCAGTGGCTTGGCAAGGAGCTTGCCTGTGGTCCCTGTGGCACTGCCCCTCGCCTGGCATGCAGCAGGGATGCAGCAGCCCCCAGGACCAGCCCCGAGCCCCCCAGCGGTGGGGGTTCCTGGCAGCTGCAGGACAGGGAGGGACAGAGAGCCCTGAGCAGCTGGAGCTGCCCTTGGCTCCACATCCGGGCTGGCAGCAGCCCCGGGGAAGGGCCCCGGGCCGGAGCTGCTCAGGGCTGGGCTTGCTCCAACCTCAGCACCCGCACGGGGGTCACGGCAAAGTCTGGGCGGCACAGGTTGCTGTCGCCAGAGGCAGAGGTGGGTAAGGAGGAAGGGAGCTGGTGCTAGGAGCTGTCTGCTCTTCCCTCCCTGCCCCCAGCTCTTTTGGCAGCTCTGTGTTTCCATACCTGGCTTCTGGAGGGAGCAGGTCCCAGCAGATGCCATGCCTGGAGCCTCAGGTGCCCTGGCTTCGGCGGGCACTGCCTGGGCAGACTGCAGCTTCCTTCCCCAGGAGGCTGGGATGAGCCTGCAGGGTAGGGGCGGTGCTCCACGGGGTGTACCTGAGAGACAGCCCTGCTCCAACAGCCACCAAACCCCATCCCTGCTGGCTGGCTGCTCGGGAGGCAGGGCCCCAGGGGATGAGCTGAGGCTCTGCATCCCCAGACAGCTGCCAGTGACATCCAGTGAGACACCAGGGCACCAGAGCCTGGGGGAGTCACAGGCATCATAGGATGGAAGGGACCTCTAAAGGTCACCCAGGCCAGCCCCTCCCCAGCGAGCAGAGACATCTGCAGCCAGGTCAGGCTGCTCATGGCTCCAATCAACCTGCCCTGGCGTGGTTCCAGGGATGGAGCACCTCCCACCTCCCTGGGCAACCCGGGGCAGGGTCTTCACCACCCTCAGCATCCAAAACTCCTTCCTTATCTCCAGTCTGAATCTCACCTTTTACTTGAAACCGTTCCCCTTGTCATGTCCCAACAGGCCCTGCCCCTGTCCCCAGCTTTCTCCTAAGCCCCCCCAAGCCTGGCACCATCCCTGCCCCCAGAGCCACCCTGCTGCTGCACCCCATGTGCTCTGCCCCTTGTGGTGCACAGAGAGCCCCCAGCTGGGCCTGGCTGCCTGCCCCAGGAGGGAGACTTCAATCTGGTGCCATGCAGGGGAACGTTTTTCATTACAGGTGTGGCCAGGATGCTGCCCCTGGGCACAGGAACCATGGCAGCCCAGGGCACTGGGTGCTGGTGGAGCTTGCCAGAGCTCCTGAGGGGCAGGAGCAGGGCTCTCAGCACTCCAGCCTCTGCTGGGGAGAAAGGAGAAGCTCTCTCCTTGCCCTTACCACAGCAACTCATAGAAACATAGAATGCATTGGGTTGGCAGGGACCCTCCAAGAGCATCCTGTCCAACCCCCTGCACTCAGCAGGGACAGCTCCAGCTGCAGCAGGCTGCCCAGGGACACAGCCAGGCTGAGCTTGAATGGCTCCAGGGATGGAGCCTCAGCCCCAGCCCTGGGCAGCCTGTGCCAGTGTCTCCCCAGCCTCCCTGTGCAGAGCTTCTCCTGATGTCATGAAATCATAGAATGATTCCACACAAGTGGTTTGAGTTGGAAGGAACCTCAAGGCTCATCCAGCTCCAACCCCCTGCCATGGGCAGGGACACCTCCCACCAGCCCAGGCTGCTCCAGGCCCCAGCCAGCCTGGCCTTCAACACCTCCAGGGAGGAGGCAGCCACAGCCTCCCTGGGCAGCCTGTGCCAGGCTCTCCCCAGCCTCACTCTCAACAATTTCTTCCTCATCTCCACTCTCAGTCTCCCCTCTCCCAGCTCAAAGCCATTGTCCCTCAGCCTGGCACTCCCAGCCCTTCTCCAAAGTCCCTCCCCAGCTTCCCTGGAGCCCCTTCAGGTACTGGAAGGCTGCTCTGAGGTCTGCCTGGAGCCTTCTCTCCTCCAGGCTGAACTCTCCCAGCCTGTCCCCACAGGGGAGGTTCTGCAGCCTCTGATCATCTTCGCTGCTGTCTCTGAACCTGCTCCAACCTCTATCTCTCCTCCTCCAGTTTCAAACCCTTGCTCCTTATCCTATCACCTCAAGCCCTTCTAAACAGCTCCTCCCCAAGTCCTGGGCTTCCTTCCCCATGTCCTCCCAGTCCACAGCTTCTCCAATGTCCAGCCAGCACTTCTGACCCAGAGCAAGCTCAGTGTGGGGGGAACAGGACAGGGCAGCGCTGGCAGTGTTCCAGGGTGGGGGTGCTGGGGCTGCAGCTGCCCCAGGACTGGAGAGCAGAAGGTTTTTGAGCATGTCCTGGGGAGCCAGGAGCTGTGCTCCTTGTTGGGCTCCAGCTGGATCCAGGCTGTGAGCAGCTTTGGTGTCTCTGCTGTTGGGTTCTGCAGTGGGGGGCTGGAAGGTGGCAAGCTGGGGTGAGCCAAGGTCGGGTGGAGCAGGGGCTCAGTGCCAGCTCCCCTGGCATGTCACCTCATCATGGGACAGTGTGAGAGCAGCTGGGGAAGAGCTCAGTGTCCCAGGACATCTCCTCCCTCCTTCCACTTTATTTGGAGGCCTCTGAGCAAAGTCTGTCTTTGGCTGGACACAAAGCTCAGCTCTGCTCTGCTCTGGGTGCCACAGCTGCCTCCCACCCAAGGTTGTTCCTCTGCTCCAACCCTGCTTGTGGCCACAGCAGCTCTGACCCTGTCCTGGCAGCTCCAGGGGCTCCACATCTTCCTCCCTGTCCTTCTACCCCTCCTTGGCAGAGCTGGAGTTGCCTCCTCTCTGGGATTAGGCCTGGTTAAGCTCAGCCCCTGGCTGGGGGCGGATGAGAGATGCTTAGGGAAAGCCAAGGTCACGTCCATGGCTTGGAGTCAAAACACAACCCCAGCTCCCTGCCACTCCTCCTCCTCTGCTCTCTCCTCTGCACAGCATGAGGAGGGGAGGATTTCTGCTTCTGACCTGAGAGACAGGGTCAGAGAATGTTAGGGGTTGGAAGGGACCTCAGAGATCATCGAGTCCAACCCCCCTGCCAGAGCAGGGCCACAGAATGAAGGGCCACAGAACCAAGGACCTCTCCTCAAAGCACCTCCTGTTGCTTTGCTTGGCTCCAGCACCCACCAAACCCCCAGCAGTGCCATCCTACTGCAGGCTGGTTGGGGGAAAGCAGACCCCAAGTAAGCTTCTTGGAGCCCCAAGGGTCCTGAGCAAGAGCTCTCCTTGCTCGGTGCAAACACCACCTCCCACCCTGCCCCTTCCTGCTGTCCCCAGCCTTGGCTGGCACCACCACCTTTCCCCCTCCACACTGAACCTGACACAAGGATCTGCTGCTTCCTCCATGAAGCCCCAGTAGCTGACAGCCAGGGCCTGGGGCGTTCAGGAGGATACTGCAGCAGCCTGGCCTGGAGCAGCAGTGGGGTGGGCAGCAGGAGCAGGGCAGGGAGTGTGCCCCTGGGCTGGGCACTGGGGATGCCACAGCTGGAATCCTGGGCTCAGGGTTGGGCTCTGACTGCCAGAAGGACTTTGAGGGCTGGAGCAGGGCCAGAGAAGGGCAAGAGAGCTGGTGGAGAGCAGGGCTGGGGAGGAGCAGCTGAGGGAGCTGGGGGGTTGAGGCTGGAGCAGAGGAGGCTGAGGGAGAGCTCATTGCTCTCTGCAGCTCCTGAGAGGAGGCTGGAGCCAGGTGGGGGGGTTTGGCTCTGCTCCCTCACCTCAGGTGAAAGGAGAGGAAATGGCCTGGAACTGTGCCAGGGGAGGCTCAGGTTGGCCATGAGGAACAATTCCTTTGCTGCAGGAGTGGTCAGGGCCTGTCCCAGGCTGCCCAGGGAGGTGGTGGAGTCCCCATCCCTGGAGGTGCTCCAGGAGCCTGTGGCCATGGCAGCTGGGGCCATGGTTGGTGTCCATGCTGGGGTTGGGTTGCTGGTTGGACTGGAGGCTCTCAGAGGCTTTTCCAACCCAACCCAGTCTCTGGTTCTATGGCTTTGGTTGTCACATCCCTGGAAATGAGGAGGATGAGGCTTTACAGCACCCTGACCTTGCTGGTGAGCTCAGACCCTGTCCATAACCAGCTCATGTGGCCCAAGGTCTTGAGAGGCTTTAGAGGAAACTCAGAGGCCATGCCCAGAGCCCAGGGCAGGGTTGGGCTGTCAAAGGCCTCAGCAGATGGAGATGGAGTGGGAAACACCAGGGGCTGAACCTCCTCCTCCTGCACCACCCCTCAGGGCACAGCTCTGGGCTGGCAGCACAGCTGGGGCATGACCCTGCACGTGGTGCTGCAGTGCCCAGGCCCAGCTCCAAGCTCCTCTGCCCACCTTGCCCCACACCTCCCCCTGGCACAGCCCTTTCTGAAGGCACCAAACAGCCACCCTGAGGTGCTCCCTGGGAGCAACCAGCCCCTGGGCTCTGAGCTCACTGTTTGGTTTGTGGGCTCAGCACCACAGCTGATACCTTATCACCCATGGAGGGAGCACCCAGGGAGGACCAAGTTGTGGTTATCAGCCAGCAGAGGCCATCCCACTGCTGTGTCCCTGCAGCCTGCCAATTTCCCAAGGGACATTTTGCTGCCTTGCTCCTGCTGCAGGGCTGGGAGCCCACCCCTCAGACCTCTCAAGTAGCAGTTGAGCAGCTTCTGAAGGGGGTTTGGTGGCCAGGCTGGATGCTGCCACTGCTTCGTGGTGAGGGACAGTGGGCAGCAGGTCGAGAGAGTCATGGAGTCCCCAAATCCCAGAGTGATGGAATTGGAAGGCAGCTCTGGAGCTCACCCAGCCCAAGCCCCTGCTCCAGCAGGGCACCCACAGCAGCTTGCCCAGGGGCACAGTGTCCAGGGGGGGTTGGAAGCTCTCCAGAGCAGACTCCACAACCTCTCTGGGCAGCCTGCTCCAGGCCTCCAGCACCCTCACACCAAACTACTTTCTCCTTCTCTCCAGCTGGCACCTCCTGGCTGCCACTTTGTGCCCCTTGCCCCTTGGCCTGGCCCTGGGCACCACTCAGCAGAGTCTGGCCCCAGCCTCTTGCCCCCCCCAGCTCCTTCAGCTCTTGCTGAGCACTGCTCAGCTGCCCTCTGGGGCTGCTCTTCTGCAGGCTCTCAGCCCCAGGGCTCTCAGCCTTTGCTGCTGCCAGAGCTGCTCCAGGCCCCTCAGCAGCTTCCCAGCCTGCCCTGGACTCTCCCCAGCCCTTCCCAGGCTCTGCAAGTGGGGAGCCCAGAGCTGGAGCCAGGAGTGCAGCTGTGGCCTCCCCAGGGCAGGGCAGAGGGGCAGGAGAGCCTCCCTTGCCCTGCTGCCCACACTCTCCTCCCTGCCCCCCTGGACAGGACACCTCTGAGGCCTTCTTGGCCCCCAGGGCACACTGCTGGCTCCTGGGCACCTTCTTGTCCCCCAGCCCTCCCAGCTCCTTCTCCTGGAGCTGCTTCCCAGCAGGTTCCCCCTCAGCTGTGCTGCTGCAGGAGGTTGTTGCTCCCCAGGGGCAGGACCCTGCCCTTGCCCTGCTTGAACCTCCTGAGGTTCCTCTCCCCCATCCCTGCAGCCTGGCCTGGGCTCCCTGGGTGCCAGCACAGCCTGGGGGATGCCAGCTGGTTGGGCACAGGCCTGCAGGCCATGCCTGGCAGTGTCTCAGCCAAGATGCCAGCTGTGGGAGGTGTGGGCAGGACGGGAGGAGAGTTCTGTGCCCAGCTCCTTGGCCCTTCCTGGGGCTGTGCTGCTCCTGGCTTCCAGCATCGTCTCCAGGGAGCTGAGTGACCTGAGAGTCTCTTGGCTCCAGCATCCTGAGCTCTGGAGCATTTATCACCCCCCTGAGGCGTTTTTCATGCCCTGCTGGCAGTAGAACAGCCTCTGTGCCAAGGCAAGGGGGGCAGGAGGACAGCTTGACCTGTGCTTGGCACAGAACACGCTGCCAGCTGTGCCGAGCCTGGCGCTGCCTGCAGCTCTGCCCATCCCTGGCTGGATCCCCGTGGGAGGCCAGCAGGACAAGGAGGAGCTCCAGCAGGGCTTCTCCTGCTGCATTCCCAGCACCCAGGCAAGGAGAGGTGCCCGAGCTGTGCCCTGGGGCCGGCAGAACCAGCTGGCTCCAACCTGCAAGGGGTGATCCACTGATGCTGCAAAGGGTGATCCCTCTCTGGGGTGATCCACTGGCTCCCCCAGAGTGATGTGCGACTCCCCTGGGGTGATCCACCGGATCCCCCACCGGGGTGACCCATTGACCCCTCTAGGGTGATCCAGTGATGCTGTTGGGGTGACAGATTGACCCTTCCAGGGTGATGCACTCACCTCCCTGGGATGATCCACTGACCCAGCAGGGAGATCCACTGACCCAGCAGGGAGATCCGCTGACCCCCTAGCGCTGCTCCCCTCCCTGTCCCTCCCTCCCCCCCGGCCGTTTGCCGCCGCTCAGGTCCCTCTCATCTTCTCGCTTCCTCGCAGCCCCGGAGCAGCTCTGAAAGGACCTTTTCAGCTGCCGAGGGACTTTGTAAAGCCGCTCCCGGGGCCGGGGCCGCCACCATCCGCGGTTCCCTCGCCCCGAGCGCTCGGAGGGTCAGGGCCAGGAAGGCTGCCAGGCCAGATGGACGCCCCGCGGGCTTGGCCGAGGGCTGCCTTTTCAGCCGGAGTCAGTGGCGCTGCCGGCCGCCCGCCGCCGCTCGCATACTGATGAGCCGCGGGGTTTGTGTCCCCCGGAGCCCCTTTGTGCGAGCCTCGGCGGGCACAATGCGGCCCCCGGGCACCGTAATCTGCCCAGGGAGCCAGCGCAGCACATTCGATGCATTCAGAAACCAAACAGTGCTGATGGAGGCTTTCTCCCGGCCCTCGCCCCGCGCCGCTGGGGGTTCCAGCAGCCAGCCTGGCGCTGGTCCTGCACCCCAGCCCGCGGCCGAGCTGCAGCCCAGGGAGCTGCCCTGTGCCTGGGGTGGCACAAACCGGCGGGAGAGGAACCCTGCTGGGTCTTGGAGGCAGCGGGACCTGGGGCTGCTCTTGGCTGACACGGATGGAGAAAACTGCTTCCACCTCTGCCCAAACCAAACTGCTTCCATCTCGGCTCAAACCACTTCCACCCCTGCCCAAACTGCTTCCACCCCTGCCCAAACCACTTCCACCCCTGCCCAAACCACTTCCACCCCTGCCCAAACTGCTTCCACCCCTGCCCAAACCACTTCCACCCCTGCCCAAACTGCTTCCACCCCTGCCCAAACCACTTCCACCCCTGCCCAAACCACTTCCACCCCTGCCCAAACTGCTTCCACCCCTGCCCAAACCACTTCCACCCCTGCCCAAACTGCTTCCACCCCTGCCCAAACCACTTCCACCCCTGCCCAAACTGCTTCCACCCCTGCCCAAACCACTTCCACCCCTGCCCAAACTGCTTCCACCCCTGCCCAAACCACTTCCACCCCTGCTCAAACTGCTTCCACCTCTGCCCAAACCAAACTGCTTCCATCTCTGCTCAAACCAAACTGCTTCCACCTCTGCCCAAACTGCTTCCACCTCTGCCAAAACCACTTCCACCTCTGCCCAAACTTCTTCCACCCCTGCCCAAACCAAACTGCTTCCACCTCTGCCCAAACTGCTTCCACCCTTGCTCAAACCAAACTGCTTCCACCTCTGCACAAACCAAACTGCTTCCACCTCTGCCCAAACCACTTCCACCCCTGCCCAAACTGCTTCCACCTCTGCTCAAACCAAACTACTTCTCCCCCCACTCAAACTGCTTCCCCCCTGCCCAGAATTTTCTTTCTACCTGTGCCCAGACTGCTTCCTTCCATCCATGCCCAAACTTCTTCCTTCCACCTCTGCCTGCCCAGGGAAGGCAGCAATGAGTCCCTGCAGGTCTTTTGGACCTTTTCCTCTTTGCTTTCCCGCTGCCACCTTTCAGTCTGTCCTTCAGTCAGTTGCCAGGAGTGCAGGGCACTGCTGGAGCAGGGCAGGAGGCTGTCCCAGGCTGCAGCAGCCCAGCCTGAACACCAGGAGTTTTCCCACATATCAAATATGCTCCCAAAGTCCTGAGTTTCTGCTTGGGTGGAGGGTTGGGAGCTTTCCTCCTGCATCAGCAGAGGTCATAGAAGATCACAGAATCACCTGGTTGGAAAAGACCTTAAGGTCATGGAGTCCAAGCATAACCTATCATCTCCCTGCACACAGCTGTCAGGCCATGGCCCTGAGCTCCTCATCCAAACATCCCTTCAGGGATGGGACTCCACCACCTCCCTGGGCAGCCTGTTCCAGTGCCAGAGAACCCTTGCTGGGAAGGAATTTTCCTAATCTCCAACCTGAACCTCCCTTGGTGCAGCTTGAGGCCAGCTCCTCTTGTCCACTTCTCACCTGGGAGCAGAGCCCAACCCCCACCTGGCTCCAGCCTCCTCTCAGGAGCTGTAGAGAACAATGAGGTCTCCTCTCCACCTCCTCCTCTCCAGGCTGAACAGCCCCAGGTCCCTCAGCTGCTCCTCTCAGGACTTGTGTTCAAGACTCCTCACCACCCTAAGGGTTAGGAATGGGCCAGGATGGCTCTGCCAACTTCCTCCTTGTGGAGCATGAGGCTGGAGATCCTCTGCCCTGGAGCACTGGGGTTTGGCCACGGGCTTGGCTGGATGCCATTGGTGGGATCTATCCTCCTGCACTCCTTAACTAGGGAGTTAGGATACATCTCAAAGGAGCTGCTTTGATCTCTGTCAGCTATGGGGGTGCCAGGGGTGGAGGGGGAAAGGAGGGGGGGAAGGAAATGCACCCAGAGCTCTGATCAAATCAAGTGACAATACAGAGATAAATGAACCAGGGAGAAGAATCCAACCTCCTCACCCTGGTGTCTGGGAGGTGGCTTTGATCTCTGCCTGCTCTGGGGCTGGCTGGGTCAGGCACTGGGGGCTGGACCTGCTGAGTTAAATCATGGAACCAGAATCTCTCTTTGTGTGTTTAAATCCATCCCCTCTTGTCCTGCCTGTTCTGCTCTGGGCTGTCACAGAGGATGGAGACTTCCTGGCGCTGGACCTGGGTGGCACCAACTTCCGTGTGCTGAGGGTGAAGGTCTCAGACAACGGCCTGCAGAAGGTGGAGATGGAGAACCAGATCTATGCCATCCCTGAGGAGCTCATGCGAGGCAGTGGGGTGCAGGTGGGCCCAACCCCTCTCTCCCCCTCCCAACTCCACTCTCCTGGGCTGCAGAAGGCCCTGCCTTGGGGGGGAGCCAACCTTCCTGGGGCAGTTCTGTGCCCAGTGGAGCCCCTGGGCTGTGTAATGGGCTAGGAGCATCCTTCTGTCCCTGCCCTTCCCAGCAGAAGCTGGGTAAATCTTTCACAGGACCACAGATCACAGGATGTTAGGGGTTGGAAGGGACCTCCAGAGATCCTGCACAAGTCACACAGGAATGCATCCAGACAGGGCTGGAAAGGCTCCAGAGAAGGAGACTCCACAACCTTTCTGGGCAGCCTGCTCCAGGCCTCTGGGACCCTCACAGTGCAGAAGTTCCTCCTCATGCTGAGCTGCAACCTCCTGTGCTGGAGTTTCCATCTATTGCCCTATCCCAGGGTGCAGCTGAGCAGAGCCTGTCCCCTCCCTCCTGACCCCCAGCCCTCAGCTGTTTATAAACATCATCAAATCCCCTCTCAGTCTGCTCCTCTCCAGTCTAAACAGCCCCAGGGCTCGCAGCCTCTCCTCACAGTGCAGTGCTCCAGTCCCTTGTCTGGACACCAAATCACCTCCTTGCCTGGACACCAAATGTGGTGATGGGTGAGGACCAGGAAGGTGTGATGGGGGTGGCAGAGCCCCTGAGGGACCCCTCCAGCAGGCAGGGTGCAGGGGTGTCTCTGATGCACCATCCTGCCTGGTTCCTCACTCTCCTCTTTTGTTTTTCAGCTCTTTGACCACATTGCTGAGTGCTTGGCCAACTTCATGGATAAGCTGAATATCAAAGACAAGAAATTGCCCCTTGGATTCACCTTCTCCTTCCCATGTCACCAGACCAAGCTGGATGAGGTGAGTGAAGGTCTCACCTCCCTTGTGAGGCTTGTGGCTGAGCTTAGGAGGCAGTGGGACAGGGGTGGGCCAGCAGCTGTCCCATGCCAATTTAGTTTGTGCTTTTAATTAGGCTTGCTGGGGTTGGGTGGCTTGTGAGGTCCTAGAATGATAGAATCACAGAGTTGTTCTGTTTGGAAGAGACCTTTCAGAGCACCCAGTCTGACCCTGAACCCAGCAACCCCCCAGCACCACCACCCCATGGCCCTCAGCGCCACAGCTTTGAAACCCCTCCAGGGCTGGGGACTGCACCACTGTCCTGGGCAGCCTGGGCCAGGCCTGGACAAACCTTTCCAGGAGGAAATTGTTCCTCACGGCCAACCTGAGCCTCCCCTGGGGCAACCTGAGGCCATTTCCTCTTACTTGTTCCTTGAGGGCAGAGCCCAACCCCCCCCTGGCTCCAGCCTCCTCTCAGGAGCTGCAGAGAGCAATGAGCTCTCCCTCAGCCTCCTCTGCTCCAGCCTCAACCCCCCCAGCTGCCTCAGCTGCTCCTCCCCAGCCCTGTTCTCCAGACCCTTTCCCAGCTCTCTTGCCCTTCTCTGGCCCTGCTCCAGCCCCCAATGTCCTTCTGGCATTGAGGGGCGCAAAACTGAACCTAGTGCTCAAGGTGTGGCCTCACCAGAGCCCATCACCAGGGAGTGATCCCTGCCCCTGCTCCTGCTGGTCAAGGTGCTGCTGGGAGCTAAGTGACAGGCCCTGGGGCTTGCAGGGCTGCAGGAGATGATGTTTAAGTGCTGGCTGCTCCACTCTGCCCAGATACCTCCACAGAAAACAGCTTTGCCCTTTCTGCAGCTCGAGCTGAAGGAGAACAGCTGCAGTGGGCTGAGCAGCTCCAGGCAGCCCAGATGTACTGAGCATCCCATCCCATCCCATCCCGTCCCGTCCCGTCCCATCCCATCCCCGTGGCACAGGGACCCCGGAGGCGTTCCCGTGCCCGGCCCGGAGGCGTTCCCGTGCCCAGCCGCTCGGTTCGCCGCCGCTGTCGGCTCCGCTGAGCCCTGCCGCCGGGCGCCGCTGGCCTCGCCGGGAGCCCGGAGCCGTCGCTGCGCGGAGCCTGGCACAGACACGTGGCCGCTGCCCTGCCACCCACGGCTGAGCTGCGGCAGGGAGGGGGCCCCGGTGCCCTCCTTGCCCTCAGCTCACCCGGGCAGGACGCAAAGCAGGGAGGCTCCATGCGGCGCCGGCGCTGCCGCACGTCCGCTGCGAGCCGCCGGGGCCGGGGCGAGCCAGGCTGCTGTGCCTGAGCGCTCCGCAGGAGTCGTGAGGAAGATGATGAACGGCAGCCAGGGCTGGGGGGCGGAGGGAAAGCAAACAGAAGCTGCGAGAGGAAGTGGCTGTCCCCGGGGACCTCAGAGCCTCTGCCTCAGCTGTGCCATCCCTGAGCATTTGCCTCCTGGTGAGGCTGCACCTCAAATCCTGGGGACAGTTTTGGAGCTCTCACTGCCAGAAGGACTTGGAGGGCTGGAGCAGGGCCAGAGAAAGGCAACAGAGTTGGGGAAGGGTCTGGAGAACAGGGCTAGGGGTTGAGACTGGACAAGAAGAGGCTGAGGGAGAGCTCATTGCTCTCTGCAGCTCCTGAGAGGAGGCTGGAGCCAGGTGGGGGTTGGGCTCTGCTCCCCAGTCTCAGATGCTAGAAGGAGAGGCAGTGAACCGAAACTGTGCCAGGGGAGGCTCAGGTTGGAGATGAGGAAAATTTTCTTTGCTGCCAGAGTGGTCAGGGACTGGCAGAGGCTGCCCAGGGAGGTGGTGGAGTCCCCTTGCCTGGAGGTGCTCCAGAACCCTGTGGCCCTGGCACCTGGGGCCATGGATTAGTGGCTACTAGGCCATGGTGCTGTTGGGTTACTGGTTGGGCTGGAGGCTCTCAGAGGGCTTTTCCAGACAAAGCAATTCCATGCTTCTGTCTGGAGTTCTAGGGTTGGAGATTCTGAAGGCAGCTGAGCACTTTCCCTTCCCTGGAGCCTCACTGTGATGTCTCTGCTGTCTGGGGACTCACCTGGTGGCTCTGGCCATGGGTGACAAGGAGACACCCTCCCCCCAGCTGACAGGAAGGACTGAAGGAGCTCTCTGGGCTTTGAACAGATTTTGCTTCAGGGCTACATAGAAGGCAGTCATGGGAATCACTTTCTGCTGGCAGAGCAGCAGGGAGCACTGAGGGATCCTGGCCATAAACCTTATCTGTGCAGGGAGCTGGAAATGGTTGCTGATAGCTTCCAGCTCCTGATAGCTTCCAGCTCCTGATAACTTCTAGCTCCTGATAACTTCTAGCTCCTGATAGCTTCCACCTCCTGATAGCTTCTAGCTCCTGATAGCACAGATCAGGGCTGATCAGCAGGCACTCAGCCATGTGCCCAGCTCCAGGAAGCCCTGCAGACACCTGGCTTGGTGGCTCCATCCCCACAGCTTTCCTCTCTGCCCTTTCTCCACAGAGCATCCTGGTGACGTGGACCAAGGGGTTCAAGTGCAGCAGTGTGGAGGGCAAAGATGTGGTGTCCCTGCTGCGCAAGTCCATCAAGAAGAGAGGGGTAAGAGGCAGGGCTGGCACCTCCTGGGGTGGTGGGGCAGGGGCACGTGGGTCCCTGACACTCAAGGCTCTGTAGCTCAGCTCCCCTGTGGAGCAGAGGTGGTTGGAGCTGTGTTGTTGACTCAATCTCTCTCTCCTCTCCACCACCCCAGGACTTTGACATTGACATTGTTGCTGTGGTGAACGACACTGTTGGGACCATGATGACCTGTGGCTATGATGATCACAACTGTGAAGTTGGCCTCATTGTTGGTGAGCTTCAGCAAGGGGGTGGGGTGGAAATTGGGGTCCAGGGATGTGGAACTGCTGGAGCAGCTCCAGAGGGAGCCACCAAGATGGTCAGAGGGCTGCAGAAGCTCCCCTGTGGGGACAGGCTGGGAGAGTTGGGGTTGTTCAGCCTGGAGAAGAGAAAGCTCCAGGGAGACCTCAGAGCAGCCTTGCAGTACCTGAAGGGCTCCAGGAGAGCTGGGGAGGGACTTTGGAGAAGGGCTGGGAGTGCCAGGCTGAGGGACAATGGCTTTGAGCTGGGAGAGGGGAGACTGAGACTGGAGAGGAGGAAGAAACTGTTGATAGTGAGGCTGGGGAGAGCCTGGCACAGGCTGCCCAGGGAGGTGGTGGAAGCCTCCTGCCTGGAGCTGTTCAGTGCCAGGCTGGATGAGGCCCTGAGCAGCCTGTGCTGGTGGGAGGTGTCCCTGCCCATGGAAGGGGGGCTGGAACTGGATGAGCTGTGAGCTCCCTTCCAACCTAAACCATTCCATGAATCCATGAATCTCCATAAGCTCCAGGAGATCATTTTCCTCCTGGGTTTCAGGGTCACTTGGCAGGGGGAGGGGGAATCAAACCAGCACCGCCCAGCGCTCGCTGCCTTCCGCCTGCCCTTTCCACGGCGCTTTGGCTGGTGCTGGTGCTGGCGAAGAAGGGGGCAGGCAGCATCCTCTCACCACACCCTTGCTTGGCTCAGGGACTGGCACCAATGCCTGCTACATGGAGGAGATGAGGCACATTGACCTGGTGGAGGGGGACGAGGGCCGGATGTGCATCAACATGGAGTGGGGAGCGTTCGGCGACGACGGAGTCCTCAACGACATCCGCACCGAGTTCGACCGCGAGATCGACATGGGCTCGCTCAACCCCGGCAAGCAACTGTGAGCACATCCTTGGCCCCAGCTCAGCCTTGGGCTTTGCTCTCTCTCTCTCTCTCTCTCCATTGTCCATCCTCCCCTTCTGCTGCCCTTGGTGGGACCAAAGAGGTTGTCCAAGTTAATTAGGTCACTGCGTCCTCCAGCAGAGCAAATCAGGGCTGCAGCACAAGGGAGGGTTGGAGAGGGTCCAGAGGAGTCCACGGAGATGATCAGAGGGCTGCAGCTGCTCTGCTATAGGGACAGGCTGAGGGAGCTGGGGCTGTTCAGCCTGGAGAAGGGAAGGCTCCAGGGAGACTTTAGAGCAGCCTTCCAGTACCTACAAGAAGGCTGCAGAGGGACTGTTCCTGAAGGCCTGCAGGGGCAGGACCAGGGGCAAGGGTTTGAAATGAGAGCAAAGCAGATTGAGATTGGATGTGAGGAAGAAGTTCTGCACCAGGAGGCTGCTGGAACACTGCAACAGGTTTACCAGGCAGGTAGTTGAGGCCCCATTCCTGGAGATACTCAAGGTGAGGCTCAACAAGGCTCTGAGCAGCCTGCTCTAGTGGAGGATGTCCCTGCTGACTGCGGGGGGGGGGTGTGGATTGGTTGAGCTTTGGAGGTCCCTTCCAACCCAGACCATGCTAGGATTCACTTGAAGCAAGGCAAACACCACCACCTAATGCCCACAGCCACGTCCTGCAGAGCTCCCATTCCCCAGATGGCTTCTGGCAAGCCTGGGTGGGATTTGGTGGGGGCTGCCTCTGAGAACTGCCAGCCCTGCAGGCAGCCCTAAGCTCTGCCTGCTGGGTGCTGGTTGTGTCAGCAAGGCTTTGTGTGCTCACTGATGGGATCAGCCTCTCTGGGAGGAGATTACCTACAGCGTGCTGGGGGGCTGGGAGGCTGCCAAGGGTTTTTGAGGTCAGCCTGTGGCTGCCTCAGGGCAGGGGCAGCCACAAGCAGGTTGCTGTGCTTGCCCCATGGACAGGTTTGAGAAGATGATCAGCGGGATGTACATGGGTGAGCTGGTCAGGCTCATCCTGGTGAAGATGGCCAAGGAAGGGCTCCTGTTTGGAGGAAGGCTCACCCCAGATCTGCTCACTACTGGCCACTTCGAGACCAGATTCGTCTCTGCCATTGAGAAGTGAGTAGGGGTCTGGCTTGGAGTGGGGGCTTGAGAATTCCACCCCCCCAAGATTAAATCACCAGCCCAGCCCAGTTGGAACAAATGCAGCTGCACTCACTAGCCATGCAGCTGCACTCACTAGCCATGCAGCTGCACTCACTAGCCATGCAGCTGCACTCACTAGCCATGCAGCTGCACTCACTAGCCATGCAGCTGCACTTGCAAGCCATGCAGCTGCACTCACTAGCCATGCAGCTGCACTCACTAGCCATGCAGCTGCACTCACAAGCCATGCAGCTGCACTCACTAGTCATGCAGCTGCACTCACAAGCCATGCAGCTGCACTCACTAGCCATGCAGCTGCACTCACTAGCCATGCAGCTGCACTCACAGGACATGCAGCTGCACTCACAAGCCATGCAGCTGCACTCACAAGCCATGCAGCTGCACTCACTAGCCATGCAGCTGCACTCACTAGCCATGCAGCTGCACTCACAAGCCATGCAGCTGCGCTCACAAGCCATGCAGCTGCACTCACAAGCCATGCAGCTGCGCTCACAAGCCATGCAGCTGCACTCACTAGTCATGCAGCTGCACTCACAAGCCATGCAGCTGCACTCACTAGCCATGCAGCTGCACTCACTAGCCATGCAGCTGCACTCACTAGTCATGCAGCTGCACTCACAAGCCATGCAGCTGCACTCACAAGCCATGCAGCTGCACTCACTAGTCATGCAGCTGCACTCACAAGCCATGCAGCTGCACTCACTAGCCATGCAGCTGCACTCACAAGCCATGCAGCTGCACTCACTAGTCATGCAGCTGCACTCACAAGCCATGCAGCTGCACTCACAAGCCATGCAGCTGCACTCACTAGCCATGCAGCTGCACTCACTAGCCATGCAGCTGCACTCACAAGCCATGCAGCTGCACTCACTAGTCATGCAGCTGCACTCACAAGCCACGCAGCTGCACTCACTAGTCATGCAGCTGCACTCACTAGCCATGCACCTGCACTCACAAGCCATGCAGCTGCACTCACTAGCCATGCAGCTGCACTCACTAGTCATGCAGCTGCACTCACATGCCATGCAGCTGCACTCACAAGCAATGCAGCTGCACTCACTAGCCATGCAGCTGCACTCACTAGTCATGCAGCTGCACTCGCAAGCCATGCAGCTGCACTCACAAGCCATGCAGCTGCACTCACTAGTCATGCAGCTGCACTCACAAGCCATGCAGCTGCACTCACAAGCCATGCAGCTGCACTCACTCACAAGCCAAACTACAATCTACAATGCAATACAACCAATAGGTACAACAGAGACAATATTTACAATCTTTACAGATTATAAACAGCATAAGAACCCCACACTCCCCCCCGGGACCCCCTCCCCTAGGCCAAAACCCAGGGGAGCTAATAGCTTCCCACTCCCTGGCCCCCTCCTTGCCCCCCTGCACACAAAGGGACAAGAGAAAAGAGCAGAGGATTGTTTTGTTAGAGTGCTCAGCCCTCAGCCACAACAAAGAACACAGCCAAGGTCAGCAAAGCCAAGCAGAAGCAGTTAGAGGCTCCCAGAGGGAGGAAGCTGGAGAGAGAGGCAAGCTAGTCTCCATCACTAGCTGATGTTTGTTACCTGTCCCATGGACTGATGAGAACTTCTCATTCTCTTCCTTTTCACACCCAACAGTGATTTGTTTACACTCTACCACTCTCTGTTCCAGACCTGTGGGAAGCTGTAAAGGCACAGCCTGAAACCACCGCAGTCTGTTCCGTGGGGTCCCAGCCCCCCGTCATCCGTGCTGGGCACAAACAGGCTCTGTCCCAGGGCTGCCACTCTTTGGATGGCAGACTCTGGGCTCTCAGGCATCCACCCTGTGGTGGCTTGCAAGTTCCTTCCCCAGCATTCAGTTTCCCAGGGCAGCTCAGCTGGAAGCCCATGCAAGCTGTAGTTGCAGGCAAAACTACAAGCCACAAGAGGATGCAATGAATTTCAGCTCCCTCTCTCCTCCACTGGGATTGTTTAGTACTACCATTAGCTGACTTTTTACACCCAGTTGTGATTCATTTACATTCCACGACTCTCTGATCTGTGGAACAGTTTCAAGGCACAGCCTAAAACTACCACAGTTGGTTCCTTGGGGTCCCAGCCCCCCGGCACAGCCGGGCTGGGGCAGAGGGCAAACGCTGGGTTCCCAGGCATCCACCCTTCGGTTCCTCGCCCTGCAGGGAGAAGGAAGGGCTGCAGAAAGCCCACGAGATCCTCAGCAAGCTGGGCCTGGAGCCGTCCCACGAGGACTGCGTGGCCACACACCGCATCTGCCAGATCGTCTCCACCCGCTCGGCAAACCTCTGCGGGGCCACCCTGGCGGCCGTGCTGCGCCGCATCAAGGACAACAAAGGCGTGGAGAGGCTGCGCTCCACCGTGGGCGTGGACGGCTCCGTCTACAAGAAGCATCCCCAGTGAGTGCCGGGGCAGGGGGCAGGGGCAGGGCCCGCGGGGGGACAGGCTGGGGGCCGCTGCACGGGCTCGGTCCTGCCGCCGGGGGGTGAAAGCTTGGCACAAGCAGAACGTCCCCAGGCGTTCCCCCTGCATCCTCGAGGGGCCTGCAGTGGTTTAGAAGCCCAGAGGGTCATGGTGCCAGGCTCAGGGCCTTTTTAGGAGACCAGAGGGTGACACCACCCACAGTGCCAGGCTCAGGCCTTCTCTAGATGCCCAGAGGGTGACACCAGCCATGGTGCCAGGCTCAGGTTCCCTCTGGATGTCCAGAGGGTGACACCATCCAAGGTGCCAGGCTCAGGTCCCCTCTGGATGTCCAGAGGGTGACACCAGCCATGGTGCCAGGCTCAGGTCCCCTCTAGATGCCCAGAGGGTGGCACCAGCCATGGTGCCAGGCTCAGGTCATCTCTAGATGCCCAGAGGGTGACACCAGCCATGGTGCCAGGCTCAGGTCCCTCTTCCTCCCCAGCTTTGCCAGACGCCTCCACAAGACGGTGCGGAAGCTGCTGCCGGACTGTGAGATTCGCTTCATCAGGTCTGAGGATGGCAGTGGCAAAGGGGCAGCCATGGTGACAGCTGTGGCCTACAGGCTGGCTGCCCAGCACAAGGCACGGCAGAAGATTCTGGAGCCCCTCAAGCTGAGCCATGAGCAGCTCCTGGAGGTGAAGGGAAGGATGAGAATGGAGATGGAGAAGGGGCTGGGCAAGGAGACACACGAGGAGGCCACTGTGAAAATGCTGCCCACCTACGTCTGTTCCACTCCAGATGGCACAGGTGAGGTACAAGAGGAGCCCACCAGTGCTCTGCATGGGGCAAAGAGATGGCATCACCCCTGCCAACCTCTGCAGGAAGGGTGGGACCTCCGCCATGCCCACTTCCCTCTGTGGCAGGGGTGGTGCGAAGCTTCTTAACCTCCTGGCAAAGGCAGCTGAGCCTCCAGGACGTTCTGCACTTGGCTGCACACAAAGCCTGCCCTCCACTGTGGTTTCCACCACCACAGGTTTCTCACCACCATTGTCCTGGGTTCAGCTGGTGGCTTGGGTGTGCACCTGCCCCTTGGCTTGGAGCCCTGGGAGCTCCCTGGGTCTGGAGCGAAGCTCTCCATCACCTTCCTGCCTGCGCCTGCAGGCTCTTCTGCACTCCCAGCCAGGGCTGGGTTCCTGGGGCTCTCCCAGGGGGAGAGCAGATCCCCCTCAGCTCTGTGCCACGTTGAGGATGTCCTTGGCCAGAAGCCTGTCCCCTAATGATGCTCTCCTGGGTTTCAGAGAAAGGAGACTTCCTGGCCCTGGACCTGGGGGGCACCAACTTCCGTGTGCTGCTGGTGCGCGTCCGGAACGGGATGAGGCGCGGAGTGGAGATGCACAACAAGATCTACTCCATTCCAGTGGAGATTATGCAGGGCACAGGAGAGGAGGTGAGGAGGGGCAGCTGGAGGGGGAGAAGCTGAGGCATCTTGCCTGGGCTGGGAGCAGAAGCAGCAGGCAGCAGTGAGGGCTGAGAACCGGAGCTGGGTGTGCCTTGTTCTGCTCTGCAGGGGGCGAGACCCGGAATGGAGAATCAGGGAACGGTTTGGGTTGAAGGGACCTTTAAAACTCACCCAGCCCAACCTCCCTGCAGCTGGAGCAGGCTGCTCAGAGCCCCAAACAACCTGACCTGCAATGGTGCCAGCCATGGGGCATCTCCCTCCTCTGGGCACTCTGGGCCAGGCTCTCACCACCCTCGGTGTTAAACATTTCTCCTTCTCTCCGCTCTGACTCTCCCTCTCGGAGTTTCAAACCATCCCCCCTCAGCCTGTCCCAGCAGGCCCTGCTCAAAACTCTGTCCCCAGCCCCTTGAAGCACCAGAAGGCCACCAGAAGGTCTCCCTGGAGCCTTCTCTTCTCCAGGCTGAAGTCTCCCAGCCTGGCCTCTCAGCTGAGATGTTCTCCTGCCCTCAGAGCTGAGTCCTGCCCGAAGCTCTGCACTTTTGGATGTGCTTCAGGAAGCCTAAGGCTGGAGCTTGGGTTGGGTTATTCCCACCCATCACTGAACCTCCCCAGGTCCCACACACCCTACAA
Source organism: Melanerpes formicivorus (assembly GCF_026170545.1). Taxonomy (NCBI): domain Eukaryota; kingdom Metazoa; phylum Chordata; class Aves; order Piciformes; family Picidae; genus Melanerpes; species Melanerpes formicivorus. The sequence goes on along the minus strand of NW_027142386.1, from coordinate 5,455,853 downwards.
GGGCAGATAAGCATCACCCCTGGTTCCCAGATAGAGAAACCACAACACAAGCAGTAGGAAACACCTCCAGAGTCCTGTTTGCAGGTGGGAAGAGGTTTGCAAACCTCTCCAGGCACTGCTTGAGGACTGGGAGTTATTTTAGCAGCCAGGCTCTGGGGACACCTTGCAGAGGGACCAGATTCCTGTGGCCCCCCTGGGAAGTTCCAGATTCCTGTGTCCCCCCTGGGGAGCTCCAGATTCCTGTGTCCCCCCTGGGGAGTTACAGATTCCTGTGACCCCCCTGGGGAGCTCCAGATTCCTGTGACCCCCCTGGGGAGCTCCAGATTCCTGTGACCCCCTCCCTGGGGAGCGGGTCCCACCCCTGCTGGGTGCAGCAGACTGGAGGTGTCAGCAATGTGTGAGCACACTGCTGGTGGGGAAGAGGATGAAAAAGGAGCTGCTTTGGGCTTTGCTCACCTCACCCAGCACAGCTGAGCAGCATCCTGGGCTGATCAAAGCCCTCTTGGCTTGGGTGTCATCATCAATCATCATCATCAATCATCAGTCATCACTGGGGAGGGACTTCTTAGTGTGCCAGGCAGTGATAGGGCTGGTGGGGAATGGAGCAAAGCTAGAAGAGGGGAGATTCAGATTGGATGTGAGGAAGACGTTGTTCCCCAGGAGGGTGGTGAGAGCCTGGCAGAGGTTGCCCAGGGAGGTGGTGGAAGCCTCATCCCTGGAGGTGTTTGCAGCCAGGCTGGAGGTGGCTGTGAGCAGCCTGCTGTGGTGTGAGGTGTCCCTGGCCGTGGCAGGGGGTTGGAACTGGATGATCCTCGAGGTCCCTTCCAGCCCTGACAATTCAATGATTCTATTGTTGGAGATCAACATCTCCAGCAGGTCAGGCAGGCTGGCACCCAGCTGATGGTCACTTCTCCTCTTGGCTTTGTGCCCCCAGCTCTTTGACCACATTGTGCACTGCATCTCTGACTTCCTGGAGTACATGGGCATGAAGGGAGTCTCCCTGCCGCTGGGCTTCACCTTCTCCTTCCCTTGCCAGCAGACCAACCTGGATGAGGTGAGCCCAACCCACCTGGCAGGACATGGCCAGTGCTCAGGGCTGGCTGGGAACTGCCCACACCAGCAGCAATGACTATGGGCTGGGGCAGGCAGAGACCCCAGAGAGGGGCAAGGCAGCACCTTGGAGCTGCTGGGCCCTCTGGCAAGCTCTTTTGCTGCACTGAAGCCACTGCAGATCCCCTGAGTGCTGGGCACATCCCAGCTGAGGTGTCCTCCACACACACAGGAGGCTCTGCCCTCCAGGTGCCAGGCGGTGCCCACCCTGAGCTGCTGGCGTGGGGTTGCTGCCCAGCAGCCTGGGTGACTCCCTGTGGGGTGCTTCTACCACAGGGGATCCTCCTGAAGTGGACAAAAGGCTTCAAGGCCACAGGCTGTGAAGGGGAGGATGTGGTGAACCTGCTGAAAGAGGCCATCCACAGGAGAGAGGTGAGTGGGGTCCTGCTGGCTGCCAGCTGCCTTCAGCAGCTTTAATTGGCCTGTAAAGCAAATGAGTGTGCTGAGCCCGGGGCTGATGAGCGGCTGAGCTTTAACAACCACCTTAGTCATCACTGGATTTTCAGACCTTGGAGCTAAGGGCTGGCTTCTGGCCAGAGCAGGCTTGTCTCACCACGGCTCCAGGAGACAGCTCTGCCTCCTTCCTCAGCAAGGACCACCTGGGGGCCCCCGGGGGGGCTGCTCCTGGCAGGGCTGCCCCAGCTCCTCTGCAGCTGCCCCTTGAGCTTTGAGCTGTCCACCCACAGCCAGGTGGGGGCCGCAGGAAGCCCAGAGGTGCCCGGAGGCCTCAGCAGGCAGGGCCCTTGCCAGCCCTGGGAGCAGGTGCAGCAAGCTGTGCCCTCCAGGCCCGACCCATCCAGCCCCATCCCCCCGGCAGGAATTCGACCTGGACGTGGTGGCCGTGGTGAACGACACGGTGGGCACCATGATGACCTGTGGCTACGAAGATCCCCTCTGTGAAGTTGGGCTGATAGTTGGTGAGCGCTCAGACTTCTGTCTTCTGGGCTTCCTCTGCCCGTGGTCCCTCCTCCAGGGGTGGGCCGGGGGGTCCCCACTTCTGCAGCAGCCCCACTGAGAGGTGCTTCTGCCTGCAGGCACAGGCAGCAACGCCTGCTACATGGAGGAGATGAGGAACGTGGAGCTGGTGGAAGGGGACGAGGGCAGGATGTGTGTCAACATGGAGTGGGGAGCCTTCGGGGACAGCGGCTGCCTGGACGACATCCGCACGGAGTTCGACCTGGCCGTGGATGAGCTCTCGCTCAACCCTGGGAAGCAAAGGTCAGTGGTGGCCCTGGGGGCTGGCAGGAGACCTCTGATGCAGTTGGGGGTCCAGGAAGTGTTCAGTGCTGTCCCACCAGCCTCCTGCTGGAGCGTCAGGGGGTGGCTGTGCCACACCGATGCGTCGCCTGCCCACAGGGTGGGGACAGGCTGCAGGGTGTCAGGCCAGGCACTTGTGTCCAAGGCACCTGGCAGAGATGGGGGTCTCCATCCAGACCCCATGTCCCTTCTTGCCCTGATGTCCAGCCTTGCCCTCTGCTTCCCAGGTACGAGAAGATGATCAGTGGGATGTACCTGGGGGAGATTGTCCGGAACATCCTGATGGACTTCACCAAGCGGGGGCTGCTCTTCCGGGGCCGCATCTCCGAGAGGCTGAAGACCAGAGGCATCTTTGAGACCAAGTTCCTGTCCCAGATAGAAAGGTGAGGTCCCTCAGCACCACCTCTGCCCCATCAGACCAGAGGCATCTTTGAGACCAAGTTCCTGTCCCAGATAGAAAGGTGAGGTCCCTCAGCACCACCTCTGCCCCATCAGATCAGACCAGATCAGAGAGATGGTTTGGAGAAGTGCTCCCAGGGCTTTGGGAGAGGTCCTGAGCACCCAGCCTGGTGGCACAGGGTGGGGTGGTACAGATAAGGCAGCAAAATCCTCCTGGTTCTGCATGTTGAGAGACAAGGAAGCTGCCCAGGGCTGGCCACCAGCACCTCTTCATCACTGGCCCTGAGCACAGAGGGGCCACTTGCTGTCCCAGCTGCCCTGCTCTGAGCTGCTGCCCTTGTCCTGGAACAGCCTCACTGCTGGGGCTGCAACAGAACCACAGTCCTCGGGGCTGAGAGCTGGGCTTAGGGAGGGCTTCTCTGGAGCCCCTTCAGGCAGTGCCACCCAAGCCAGGAGCACCCTGCAGGAGGTAGCTGAGCCAGGGGGGAGCTGCCTCGTCCCTAACGCTGCCTCCTGCCCGCTGTCCTCCCCAGCGACTGCCTGGCCCTGCTGCAGGTGCGCTCCATCCTGCAGCACCTGGGGCTGGAGAGCACCTGCGACGACAGCATCATCGTCAAGGAGGTGTGCACGGTGGTGGCTCGCAGGGCAGCGCAGCTCTGCGGGGCTGGCATGGCCGCCGTGGTGGACAAGATCCGGGAGAACCGCGGCCTGGACTTCCTGAAGGTCACCGTGGGCGTGGATGGGACCCTCTACAAGCTGCACCCTCAGTGAGTGGGCTCGGGGCTCTCAGGTCGTCCCCCCTCCAAGGGAGCCTCCTTCCTGCTGGGGGTGGGGGTGGTGCTGCCCAGCTTGGGTGCCAAGTGTGGGAAGCAGGAGAGGGGAGGAGGTGCTTTGGGGTCTCCAGGGTTCACAGCATCACAGTATAACTTAGGTTGGAAAGGACCTCGAGGATCATCAAGTCCAACCTATCACCACAGACCCCATGACTAGACCATGGCACCAAGTGCCACGTCCAATCCCCTCTTGAACACCTCCAGGGATGGGGACTCCACCACCTCCCTGGGCAGCACAGCCCAATGACGAATGACTCGCTCGGTGAAGAACTTCCTCCTCACCTCGAGTCTAAACCTCCCCTGGCACAGCTTGAGACTGTGTCCTCTTGTTCTGGTGCTGGCTGCCTGGGAGAAGAGACCAACCCCTTCCCGGCCACAACCACCCCTCAGGTATTTGTAGAGGGCAATGAGGTCACCCCTGAGCCTCCTCTTCTCCAGGCTAACCAGGGTTGCTGGAAGGTGGCTGAGATAAAGCTCATCAAGGGGCAGCATGGACCAGGTGCTCCCTGAAGGATGAGACAGAGGCAGGTAACACAGCAGGGACCAGCCAGGACCCAGCCCTGTGGTAGCTGAGGCTGAGCCAACCCAGAGGTGGTGACCCAGAGGTGGTGACCTAGAGGTTGCAAGCAGGAGTCCATATCCTGAGGGAAAGGCAGGGAGATGAGGCAGGTCTGTCACCCCACGAGCTGGACCAAGGAGGTCCGTGGCCAAGCAGTCTTTGCCTGAGCTGAGGGTTGGTTCTCCATGGACAGTGTCACTCAGATGAGGACTAAAGGCACAGGGCTGAGCCTAAGCAGGGCTTGGTGGCCCATGGGTGGAATGAGGGCTCTGGAGATCCCCCCAGGGGAGGCTGGTCAGCGGTGTTAATGCTCTCAGGGCCTGGTGGGGCTAGAGAAGGGGCTGGGTTTGGTCCTCAGTGCAGGGACAGCAGGAACAGTATGCTGTGGAGGAGCAGGAGTGCATTGTGCTGTGTCCAGGGAGGTTGTGGCTGACCCCTCCCTGGAGGTGCTGAAGGCCAGGCTGGATGAGGCCTTGCTTGACCTGGGCTGGTGGAACTGGATGATCTTCCAATGTCTCTTCCAGCTCAAACCATTGACTCTATGAACCTATGGCTTGAGCTGAGGCATGGAGATGTCTCCTTTCCACATGCCTCCCACTGTCCAGCTCTCCTCCCTCCTCCTCTCCCTGGAGCACCAGTGGGGTTGCCAGGGGCAGCTCTGCGTCCCCAAGGTGCTCTGCGTCCCCGGGGTGCTCTGTGTCCCCAGGGTGCTCTGTGTCCCCGAGGTGCTCTGCTCCCCGGGGTGCTCTATGTCCCCGGGGTGCTCTGTGTCCCCGAGGTGCTCTGCTCCCCAGGGTGCTCTGTGTCCCCGAGGTGCTCTGTGTCCCCGGGGTGCTCTGTGTCCCCAGGGCGCTCTGTGTCCCCGAGGCGCTCTGTGTCCCCGGGGCGCTCTGTGTCCCCGAGGTGCTCTGCTCCCCAGGGTGCTCTGTGTCCCCGGGGTGCTCTGTGTCCCCAGGGTGCTGTTTCCCAAGGTGCTCTGCTCCCCGAGGTGCCTTCAAGCTTTCTCTCCTCCTTCTCTCCTTGCGCCCCGCAGCTTCTCCACCGTGATGCAGGAGACCGTGAAGCAGCTGTCCCCGAAGTGCGAGGTGACCTTCCTGCAGTCGGAGGACGGCAGCGGCAAGGGCGCGGCGCTGATCACGGCGGTCGCCTGCCGCATCCGGGAGGCCGGGCAGCGGTAGAGAGCAGGAGGTTTGCCGCCAGCTTGGGTTCCAGCACAACCAGGACCTTTCCCTCCCCGGTTCTCCCTCTCCCCTCCGTGTACACACACACACACACACACACACACACGCGTGGCCTCCCCTCGCCCTCAGGCTCTTAGCTTTCCTCCTCCTCCCGCGGTCTGGCCGCTGGTGGCGCTCGGAGCTGGCCGTCAGCGCTGCGCGGAGCTGCGCGGCAGGCAGAGCTGGAAGCGGCTCCTGGCGCTCGGCGCTTCCGAAGTCCGAGCTGGACCCGGGCCGCTTGCAGCCTCCATCCGCCGCCAGGTGCCCTCCCCCCGCACTTTCTGACCACTCTCCCCCTTCCCCCGAGGGCAGGGCTGGGCTGCCTCAGACACTGCAGCGTCACTTTACAAGTCCCTGCTCCCCGGAGCTGTCGGTGGGAGCCCTGAGCCTGTCCCTGCTCCCCGGAGCTGTCCGTGGGAGCCCTGAGCCTGTCCCTGCTCCCCGGAGCTGTCCGTGGGAGCCCTGAGCCTGTCCCTGCTCCCCGGAGCTGTCGGTGGGAGCCCTGAGCCTGTCCCTGCTCCCCGGAGCTGTCCGTGGGAGCCCTGAGCCTGTCCCTGCTCCCCGGAGCTGTCGGTGGGAGCCCTGAGCCTGTCCCTGCTCCCCGGAGCTGTCCGTGGGAGCCCTGAGCCTGTCGCTGCCGTAGGAAGCAAACCTCTAACGACTAAGGGCTGAAGACCTCTGTTCCAGTCGTTTCCCCTGCTCGAGGCTGTGTTACTGCCATGAAAGCCATGAGAACTCTTCAAGCACAGGGTGCAGGAGGTCTCCTGGCACTGCTGCCAGGCTGCACCGCCACGCACGGCGGAGCTGCTGGGTCCCTGGGGGCGGAGCCGCCCCTGCTCCCCTCTAACCCCCCCAGCAGAGCACAGTGCCTGGAGACGATTTGGGGGCTCAGGGTCGGCTCCCATTTCCCAACCTCTCCCCTGCGCCCCCTGGGGCCATGGCATGTGTGTGTGTGTGTGTGTCTGTGGCTGTGTTACCCTCTGGAAACCACTAGCTCCCTTCCCTGGTGCACAAGGAGCCACCACCAGCACCACCTCCACCACCAGCACCACCACCACCAGCACCACCTCCACCAGGGGCCAGCTGTGGCCGGCCGTGGAGCTGCCCGTGGTGGGGTGAGGTTGGTTAGTTTGTTGTCTGTGAAGTAGTTCTGCATCTTCAAAAGCCTTCTAGAGACACCCTGGGGGGCTGCACCTGTGTGTTGCTGTGCCAGGAGGGTCACACCGTGCCCGGGCTGGGGTTAGGGGGAGCAGGGCTTGGCTTGGACCTCCGCTGCTGCTGGCACGGTGAACCTGAGTTGCTTTGCTTCTCTTGTTGTTATGTTTGGTTTGGTTTAATTTTACATTGTCTGGAGGCAGAGAGCCCAGGCTGCTGGGGAGGCTTGCCCCAGGCCTTGGGGCTGCCTGAGTTTGTCACCAGAGCAAAAGGGAAAGGCAGAAGGGCAGAGCCGTGGGGCTGCTGGCATCAGGCTGGCTTTGAGCTCAGGAGAGGCTTTGCTTTGTCCCCTGCCCTGCAGCCTGGCTCTGGAAGGAGCTGCTGCAGCGTGGGGGGAAGGCAACACCAAGCTCTGCAGGGCTCTGTGCCAGCCCCTGGGCTGGCCTGGTCCCACAGATGCTGGGCACTGGCACCCAAATGCTGCCAGAGGCACCGGCAAAGGCAGCCTTGGCTTGTTGGTGAAGTCAGCCGCAGGAGCAGGTGGCACCTCCTGTCCCTTTGGCATCCTCAGGGCTGCCCACAAGTGTTCCCAGGGACATGTGTGCCTGGAGAATCCCCTGGTGTGCCCAGAACATCCCTCTGCGTGCCCATAGAGTCCCTTTGGGTGCCCATAGTGTCCCTCTATGTGCCCATAATGCCCCTTTGGGTGCCCATAGCGTCACTTTGAGTGCACATAGTGCCCCTTTGGGTGCCCACAGTGTCCCTCTATATGCCCATAGTGTCCCTTTGGGCATCCATAGAGTTCCTTTGGGTGCCCATAGCGTCCCTTTGGGTGCCTATCCCATCCCTCCGCATGCCTGTAGTGTCTCTTTATGTGCCCATAATGTCCCTTTGGGTGCCCATAGTGCCCCTTAGGGCATCCACAGAGTTCCTTTGGGTGCCCATAGTGTCCCTTTGGGTGCCCATAGTGTCCCTTTGGGTGCCCATAGTGTCTCTTTGGGTGCCCATAGTGCCCCTCTGCATGCCCATAGTGTCCCTTTGGGCATCCATAGAGTTCCTTTGGGTGCCCACAGTGTCCCTTCATGTGCTCATCCCATTCCTTTGGGTGCCTATAGTGCCCCTCTGCGTGCCCATAGTGTTCCTTTGGGCATCCATAGTGTCCCTTTAGGTGCCCATAGTGTCCCTTTAGGTGCCCATAGTGTCCCTTTGGGCATCCATAGAGTTCCTTTGGGTGCCCACAGTGTCCCTTTATGTGCCCATCCCATTCCTCTGCGTGCCCATAGTGTCCCTTTGGGTGCCCATAGTGTCCCTTTGGGCATCCATAGAGTTCCTTTGGGTGCCCACAGTGTCCCTTCATGTGCCCATAGTGCCCCTTTGGGTACCCATAGTGCCCCTTTGGGTGCCCATCCTGTCCCCCTGCATGCCCAGCATCCCTTTACAGGAGGCAGTGGGAGGCAGAGCCCAGGATGCCCCAAATGCTGCAGTCCTCTGCCTGGCTGAGCAGAGGTGCACAGCTGGGGGGGGGGGGGGGAGGGGGGGAGGGAGGGGGCCTGGGGTTGTTGCTGTAAATATTTAGCAGTAATTAATGGAATTCCAGTGATGTACAGAAAGAGAGAGAGAGAGAGAGAGAGAGCTGGATAACGATGAAGAGCTCCCAGGAGCAGCCCTTCAGCTTGGAGGACAGAGTTGTAGTCTATTTTAATGTCTATTTTTATACTGCTTGGGGGTAACCTCAGTACCAAAAGTTCTCTCTTCTGTGTTGGGGGAGGTCAGGTTTGGGAAGCCAAGATGTTGTTGATGTTGTTTTGGTTTTATAAAGCAAACAAAATAGACTTTTTTTTTGTTGGGGGGGGAGGGGGGAGGGGAAGATGTGAAATGCTTAGAGAGATTTTATTTTATTTTTTAATTATTAATTATTATTATTATTATTAATTAATTATTATAATGATGAGGATGATGATGAAGCCTCAAGACAATGATCAGAAACAAAAAATCCAATGTGACAGAGCTGCTGGAAGGAGGCTGAGCTGAGGCAGCAGGGTGGGGGGCAAGGAGATGGCAGGAAGGTGATGGCAGGAAGGTGATGGCAGGAATCCTCCAACCTGGTCCCAAGCAGTTGGGGCTGGTCCTTTGCTCAGCTCTTTGCCTGCTGAGACAGCCCTGGGCTGGCCTGCTGCAGCCTGCAGGAGGTGGCCCCAGTGCAGCCTGCAGGAGGTGGCCCCAGTGCAGCCTGCAGGAGGAGGCCCCAGTGCAGCCTGCAGGAGGAGGCCCCAGTGCAGCCTGCAGGAGGAGGTGGCCCCAGTGCAGCCTGCAGGAGGTGGCCCCAGTGCAGCCTGCAGGAGGTGGCCCCAGTGCAGCCTGCAGGAGGAGGCCCCACTGCAGCCTGCAGGAGGAGGCCCCAGTGCAGCCTGCAGGAGGTGGCCCCAGTGCAGCCTGCAGGAGGTGGCCCCAGTGCAGCCTGCAGGAGGTGGCCCCAGTGCAGCCTGCAGGAGGAGGCCCCAGTGCAGCCTGCAGGAGGAGGCCCCAGTGCAGCCTGCAGGAGGAGGTGGCCCCAGTGCAGCCTGCAGGAGGTGGCCCCAGTGCAGCCTGCAGGAGGTGGCCCCAGTGCAGCCTGCAGGAGGAGGCCCCAGTGCAGCCTGCAGGAGGTGGCCCCAGTGCAGCCTGCAGGAGGAGGCACCAGTGCAGCCTGCAGGAGGAGGCCCCAGTGCAGCCTGCAGGAGGAGGTGGCCCCAGTGCAGCCTGCAGGAGGTGGCCCCAGTGCAGCCTGCAGGAGGAGGTGGCCCCAGTGCAGCCTGCAGGAGGAGGTGGCCCCAGTGCAGCCTGCAGGAGGAGGTGGCCCCAGTGCAGCCTGCAGGAGGAGGTGGCCCCAGTGCAGCCTGCAGGAGGAGGTGGCCCCAGTGCAGCCTGCAGGAGGTGGCCCCAGTGCAGCCTGCAGGAGGAGGTGGCCCCAGTGCAGCCTGCAGGAGGAGGTGGCCCCAGTGCAGCCTGCAGGAGGAGGTGGCCCCAGTGCAGCCTGCAGGAGGAGGCCCCAGTGCAGCCTGCAGGAGGTGGCAGCACTGCAGCCTGCAGGAGGTGGCCCCACTGCAGCCTGCAGGAGGTGGCCCCAGTGCAGCCTGCAGGAGGAAGCACCACTGCAGCCTGCAGGAGGTGGCCCCAGTGCAGCCTGCAGGAGGAGGCCCCAGTGCAGCCTGCAGGAGGTGGCCCCACTGCAGCCTGCAGGAGGTGGTGGCCCCAGTGCAGCCTGCAGGAGGAGGCCCCAGTGCAGCCTGCAGGAGGTGGCCCCACTGCAGCCTGCAGGAGGAGGCCCCACTGCAGCCTGCAGGAGGAGGCCCCACTGCAGCCTACCCAGCTGAACCCTCTGGAGCAGGCAGCAGTGAGCTCCTGCTTCATGCAGCTGCAGTTCTGGGGGGGGAGAATGGGGAAAGTTGGGACTGGGGAGCAGCTTTTGCAGCTGGTTCAGGCTCCAGGTCAGCAAATGGTTGGAGCAGGTGACTGAAAGCAGGGGAGGGGAAGGGCAGGGCAGGAGCCTGTGAGCCAGGAGCGAGGTCACTGTGCTCTCCTTGCGGCTCTGCAGGAGCAGGAGGGATCAGCCCTGAGCTCACAGAGCAGGGTGCTGAGCACCTCTCCCCTCCTGGAGCAGAGCAGAGCAGCCCCCAGCTCCCAGGGGGAAGTGCTGAGCACCTCTCCTCTCCAGGAGCAGAGCAGAGCAGCCCCCAGCTCCCAGGGGGAAGTGCTGAGCACCTCTCCAGGAGCAGAGCAGAGCAGCCCCAAGCAGCAGGAGCTGCAGCCTCCGGCCTGGGGCAGCAGCAGCTCCGTGGGGCTGCCAGAGCCAAGGACAGAGAAGCTCAAGGACAGAGAGCTCTAAACGTTGGGTGAGGTCAGGGAAGGGCTCTGGCTGGGTACCTGCCTGGATCTTCTCCAGGCTCCTGCCATGCTTGAAGGCTTTTTGCTTCCCCTCTGCTTTGACTCAGAGCTGGATGGGGGCTGAGATGCTCCCAGCTCCAGAGCAATACTTGAGGCGTTCCCAGGGGCCCCAGCTGCCACCCTGGGCCTTGGCCGTGGGTGTCAGGAGGGGCTTTTAGCAGGCACTGGGAGAAGTTTGTGCTCCTGGGGGTCCCAGAGGGGCTGAGCTGCTGCTGTACAGTCAGGCTGTAACCCGAGGGGGGGCTGTGACCCCACGCCAGAGGGTGGCTGTGGGGCTGGGCTGTGAGTGTGGTGCAAATGAAGAAGGGAAGGTTCAATCCTAACTCTTGATATGAAGGGAAGCTCCAATCCTCCTGTGCAGGGCCAGGCAGCCCAGCTTGTGCAGGCTGGCCCTTCCCTGCAGGGAGAAGTGCTGCTGTGTGGATTTTGGGATGGCTTTTGTTTTGCCTCGGTTCTCCCCACGGGGATGCATTTTCTTTGCTCTCCTGCCCTGCTGCCTGCTCCTCCTCTGGCCTCCCCAGCAGGATGGGGGCAGGGCCCTTCCCCTCTTGGCAGCTGGAGGCACCAACCTTGCCTCCCTGACAGCTCCTCCTGGCACAGGGGGCAGGAGTTGATTGTCACCTATAAAAATAAAGGCAGGCAATAAAAATGTCAAACCAGCAACTGAGTGAACCTGGCAGGAGGGATTTGCCTCTCCCCCTGCGGGAGGCCAAGGCTGTGGCGGCAGAGCAGTGAGTTCAGTGCCCCAGGGTGGGTGAAGAGCTCCCAGGGGGGAGGAGGAGCACCCACAGGGGGTGAGGAGCACCTAGAGGGGGATTAGGAACACCCAGAGGGGATGAGGAGCACTCAGGGTAGAGGAGGAGCACCCAGGGTAGAGAAGGAGCACCCAGAGAGGATGAAGAGCAACCAGAGGGGGATTAGGAACACCCAGAGAGGATGAAGAGCACTCAGGGGGGTGATGAGGAACACACAGAGAGGTTGAAGAGCACTTGGGGATGAGGAGCACCCAGAGATGATGAGGAGCACTCAGGGGGGATGAAGAGCTTGCAGGGTGGATGAGGAGCACCCAAAAGGGATGAAGAGCTCACAGGGGGGATGAGGAGCAGCCAGAGGGGATGAGGAGCACCCAAAAGGGATGAAGAGCTTGCAGGGTCGATGAGGAGCACCCAGAGGGGATGAGGAGCACCCAAAAGGGATGAAGAGCTCGCAGGGTGGCTGAGGAGCACCCAGAGGGGATGAGGAGCACCCAAAAGGGATGAAGAGCTCACAGGGTGGCTGAGGAGCACCCAGAGGGGATGAGGAGCACCCAAGTGTGCAGAGCTCCAGCCAGGAAGCAACTCAGGGGCACTTTGCCCTGCCCTGGCTCGGTGCCACCACCTTTCACTGCCTGTTATCAGGCAGTGCAAACAGCCCTGGGCTATCAGAGATAAGGGGGTGAGAAGGTCCAGCTGAGAGTGACAGAGCTCCCAAGTCCCCCTGCAGTGGTTTCCAAGCCAGCAGGGCAGTAAACCAGCACAGCCTTGGTCTCTCCCTTCTCCCCACAACCTCCCCAAGGGAAGAAGCCCCTGGGGCAGATCCTTCTTGCTGGAGACGAGCCCTGGCAGGAGGTCAGGGAGAGGCAATCCCTGGGGGTCAGCTCAGAGCCAAAACTCCTCCTTGCCCAAGGTCCAGGCAAAGAAAATGCATCTTCAGGTGGGAGTGGGCTGTGTGTGGGGGTCAGCTAAAGCCAAAGAGCTGCTGGGCTGCTGGCAGGAGCGAGGGCAGCTGCACCTGGTGTTGTTCTTTGGTGTTTACAATATTTATTTGTAGGACTTGCTGCAAGTCTCTGATAGAGGTGTCCTTATTTTTGTACTTTTCATCCCCTCCCCTCCCCTCCCCTCCCCCCTGTGCTGTTGTTCTCCTCAGCTCCCCTTTGCCACCATTGCTGCTCCTAGTGACAAATAAAGAGAGAAGAAAACCAAGCAAAGCCGAGGAGCACCGCTGCCCCCCAGGCTCTCTGGGGCAAGCTGGGCTGTGTTTGGGTTTCTGTGCTCCCCTGAGTGCTCAGCAAGCCCTCAGCCAGGGCAGCTGGGCCACTGCCCCCTCCTCCCAGCCCCCTGGCCAGGGAAGGGGCTCCCTGCACAAGCAGGAGGGGGAGGGAGGGCACAGAGATTGGGGTGGGTTGGCAAAGCTCTCTGAGAGCCTCCAGCCCAGCACCAACCCAGCCCCAGCATGGACACCAGACAGGGCCCAGCTGCCATGGCCACAGGGCTCCTGAACCCCTCCAGGGCTGGGGACTCCATCACCCCCCTGGGCAGCCTGGGCCAGGCCCTGACCACTCCTGCAGCAAAGGAACATTTCCCTCATCTCCAACCTGAGCCTCCCCTGGCAGTTCCAGCTGCTCTCCTCTCCTTCCAGCAGCTGGGAGCAGAGCCCAGCCCCCCCCTCCCTGCAGCCTCCTCTCAGGGAGCTGTGGGGAGCCAGCAGCTCTCCCCCCAGCCTCTTCTGGCAGCAAAGCATTTCCCCTCCTATCCAAGCTAAGGCAGGAGCAGGAGAGCCAGAGGGCAAGGGCTGGAGGCATTAAGTCCAAGAGGTGGCTGCTGGAAGATCCTGCTCCCCCCACGCTGCAGGGGGTGGTCCCCATGGGTGCAGGCCAGGATCTGGAGCTGAAGGGGAGGTGTGGAGCTCTCAGCACAAAGCAGCAGCCCCCTGCAGCACAGCTTGCACTTCAACCCTGCCTTCCAAAGCCCCTGGGGTTCTCTGCCACCACACCAAGGCAGCCTGGATTTCATCCACTGAGCCCAAGCAGCCTTGAAGCCCTGGATAAAGAAAGAAACTCTGCTTGAAGCTGGGAGCTGGGAGGGCTGGGGGACAAGAAGGTGCCCAGGAGCCAGCAATGTGCCCTGGGGGCCAAGAAGGCCTCAGGGGTGTCCTGGGGGGCAGGGAGGAGAGTGTGGGCAGCAGGGCAAGGGAGGCTCTCCTGCCCCTCTGCCCTGCCCTGGGGAGGCCACAGCTGCACTCCTGGCTCCAGCTCTGGGCTCCCCACTTGCAGAGCCTGGGAAGGGCTAGGGAGAGTCCAGGGCAGGCTGGGAAGCTGCTGAGGGGCCTGCAGCAGCTCTGGCAGCAGCAAAGGCTGAGAGCCCTGGGGCTGAGAGCCTGCAGAAGAGCAGCCCCAGAGGGGAGCTGAGCAATGCTCAGCAAGAGCTGAAGGAGCTGGGGGGGGGGGGCAAGAGGCTGGGGCCAGGCTCTGCTGAGTGGTGCCCAGGGCCAGGCCAAGGGGCAAGGGGCACAAAGTGGCAGCCAGGAGATGCCAGCTGGAGAGGAGGAGAAAGGAGCAGACTGCCCAGAGAGGTTGTGGAGTCTCCTCTGGAGAGCTTCCAACCCCCCCTGGGCACTGTGCCCCTGGGCAAGCTGCTGTGGGAGCCCTGCTGGAGCCGGGGCTTGGGCTGGGTGAGCTCCAGAGCTGCCTTCCCACCCCTCCAGGCTGGGGCTCCTGAAGTATCTTAACCCCAAGCCTGATGCAGACAAATGCCTGCAAACTCCTCTGCTGTCTGCTTCCCAGCAAGTGTGGCACAAGCCAAGGTCGAGCCCAGGGAGGAGCCCAGGGAGGAGCCCAGGGAGGAGCCCAGGGAGGTGCCCAGGGCTGAACTGAGCAGCAGGAGCTGCTCCTGGCAGTGAGGACAGAGACTGGGGAGAGCTCCACTGGAAATCATTTATTGAGCAGTTGCCACCTTGGTCTCTGTCACCCCCCAGAGCTGTTGTTGCTTGGGGTTTCTTTTCCCCCACCCCTTGTGACAAAGTACAAATTGGTTCAGATACTTCTCTGACAACATTAAAAAAATAGGCTCCTGAAGAGGCAGAAGTCCCACCTGGGACCCCAGAAAGCCAAACCTCCTGCTGTAGGAACCCCAACCTGCAGCAGACCAAACACAAAACCCAACAGAAAGCACAGACAGGGCAGACCCCCCCAGCCCCCAGCTGGCTCCTCAGCCCCAGGGGAAAGCAATTCCTTGTTCCCAGCTCTCCCCCTTGGATCCTGTGACCTTGCTCAGCTGATGAGGTGAAGCCTGAACACATCCAACCCCAAAAGGCACTCAAAGGCCACAAGTTCCTGAGCTAAAAAAAGGAGGGGAGGAATAGTCCCCAACAACAAACAAAACAAAGAAGAACCCAGCTAAAAATGGTTTAAAACCCTGGGGATTTGGTTCAGGGGAGTGCAGGAAGCTCTCAGCAGGACCCCAGCTGGAGGCTGCTGCTTGGAGGACGGACTCAAAGCAAAGCAATCTTGAGAGCAGGTGGGGGCAAAAGCAATCAGAACTCACTCCTGAGCAGCTTCCTCAGCAAAGGCCTCTGCTGAGAATGCTGAAGATGTGCTGCAAGGTTAAAAACAAACAGAAACATGGAGGGGGGGGAGGGAGGGGGGGAGCTGCCATCAAGGCTTAAACCCAAGCAGGTTTGGAAAGTGGTGCAGGCAGAGAACCAACAAAAGCTGCCAGGCAACATTCCCAGGGCTGGGCTCAGGCCTAGGGGGAAAGGAGCTCAGAAAGAAGCAGGAGGAGGGTCTGGTATGCACAGAGCAGCCATGGAAAGCCCCAGGCCAACAGAGCACACTGACTGGAGCCACCTGTGCCACCACAGGGGCCAGACCCTGGCAGGGAAGCTGCTGAGGTGTCCCCCCCCGAGATTCCCTCTCTCCAGCTTGGCTCAGGAAGAGAAGGCTCCCAGAGACGGAAGGGCTGCGGCCCAGGGGTGCCCAGCAGCAGGCACAGGCCGTGGGGGCAGCAGGGTTTGGCCTCCAGAGGCTCTGAGCCTCTCCTCAGATCTGCATAGGAAGGTGCTAAGGCCATGAATGTTTGCTACAGTGTGAGCCTTGGCTGCTGGCCCAGCCCTGGGCAGCCTCAGGCCTCAGGGTGCTCCAGCAGGGCCTCCCCCTCAGCCCTCTTCTCCGGGGAGGTGTACAGGAAGTTGCAGCAGATGTAGAGGGGGAAGATCAGGAGCCTGCTGTCCAGGTTCATCACCACCTGCTCCTGGGAGGCAAACAGAGGGCACCTGAGCACAGAGAGTGGGGCTCAGCCTCACAGAGCTGCTTGGCTTGGAAAAGCCTCTGAGAGCCTCCAGCCCAGCACCAACCCAACCCCAGCATGGACACCAGACCAGGCCCCAGCTGCCATGGCCACAGGGCCCTGGAGACTCCACCACCCCCCTGGGCAGCCTGGGCCAGGCCCTGGCCACTCCTGCAGCAAAGAACATTTCCCTCCTCTCCAACCTGAGCCTCCCCTGGCACAGTTCCAGGCCACTGCCTCTCCTAGCACCTGAGATGAGGGAGCAGAGCCCAGCCCCCACCTGGCTCCAGCCTCCTCTCAGGAGCTGCAGAGAGCAATGAGCTCTCCCTCAGCCTGCTCCAGCCTCAACCCCCCCAGCTGCCTCAGCTGCTCCTCCCCAGCCCTGTTCTCCAGACCCTTCCCCAGCTTCCTTGCCCTTCTCTGGCCACACTCCAGCCCCTCAGTGCCTCTTCTGCAGGTCACACTGGCACAGGCTGCCCAGGGCTGGGGCTGAGGCTCCATCCCTGGAGCCATTCAAGCTCAGCCTGGCTGTGCCCCTGGGCAGCCTGCTCCAGCTGGAGCTGTCCCTGCTGAGTGCAGGGGTTGGACAGGATGCCCTGGGAGGATCCTTGCAGCCAATCTTCTGCACTCTGTGACTCCATCAACCCTGACAGTGCCCTGCTGTGCTTACACTGCAAACCCTACCCCCCCCTCCCACCACCTGCTTCAGATTCCACCTCAGTGACCACCCCCAGGACTCCTCCTCAGCAGCACTGCTGACTTCTCAGCATTTTTCTCATGCCTTGGACTCCACAACTCAGGTTGCTCAGCCACTAAGGGCCCCAACCATACCTGATCCTTCTCAAGGGTCAGGATCTGATACCCTGTGGTCCTGCTGCAGATGACTTTCCCACTGCTGTCAAACGAGGCCAGGCGTAGCCTAGGGACACAACAAAGGCTGCTTCAGCTTCCTGCAGCTGAAGGTTTCCAGCACCAGGACCTTCTCCTGGGGAGACAAAAGTGGAAGGCCCTTGGCAGCCAGTCATCCAGCTCTGGGAGCCCCAGCACAGGAGACATAGACCTGCTGGAGAGGAGGACACCAGGGTGGGCACTGGTGGCCAAGGGCAGCCTGGGCTGCATCCAAAGCAGTGTGGCCAGAGATGGAGAGAGGGGATCCTGACATGGAGCTGCTGCAGCAGGCTCTGGAGGCCACAAAGATCATCAGAGGGCAGCAGAACCTCCCCTGTGAAGCCAGGCTGGGAGAGTTGGGGCTGTTCAGCCTGGAAAAGGCTTCAGGGAGACCTTGGAGCTGCATTTCACTCTCTGCAGGGGAGCTGCAGGCAGGCTGGGCAGGGACTGTTCAGAAGGGGCTGTGGGGATAGGCCCAGGGGCAGTGGTTTGAAACTGGAGCAGGGCAGAGTTAGGCTGGACATCAGGAGAAGCTCTGCACAGGGAGGCTGGGGAGACACTGGCACAGGCTGCCCAGGGCTGAGGCTCCATCCCTGGAGCCATTCAAGCTCAGCCTGGCTGTGTCCCTGGGCAGCCTGCTGCAGCTGGAGCTGTCCCTGCTGAGTGCAGGGGCTGGGGAGGATGCCCCGGGGGGTGGGAGGCTGCCCGGGGGGCCGGGAGGATGCCCTGGGGGGCTGGGCAGGGGGCGGGAGGCTGCCTGGGGGGCCGGGAGGCTGCCCGGGGGGGCGGGCAGGGGGCGGGAGGCTGCCCGGGGTCGGGCTGGGGGTGGGAGGCTGCCCGGGGGGGGCGGGCAGGGGGCGGGAGGCTGCCCGGGGTCGGGAGGCTGCCCGGGGGGGCGGGCAGGGGGCGGGAGGCTGCCCGGGGTCGGGAGGCTGCCCGGGGGGGCGGGCAGGGGGCGGGAGGCTGCCCGGGGGGGGCGGGCAGGGGCTGGGAGGCTGCCCGGGGGCGGGCAGGGGGCGGTCGGGCCGGGGGCAGACCGGAAGGCGAGGCTGCGGCGCGGCTGCAGGCTGACGCTGCCGCTGCAGGGCTGGCTCAGGGTGTTCCTCCGGAAGACGATGTAGCGATTGGTGTAGGTCACCAGCAGGTCCAGCCCGAAGTTGAAGCCAGTCCAGCGCCAGCAGTACTGCAGAGAGAGCAGAGAGCAGGCCTGAGGGCTGGCCGGGGCGGAGCAGCACTTTGGGGAGAAGCACAGAATGGGATGGGCTGGAAGGGAGCTCAGAGCTCAGCCAGCTCCAGCCCCCTGCCATGGGCAGGGACACCTCCCACCAGCACAGGCTGCTCAAGGCCTCATCCAGCCTGGCCTTCAGCACCACCAGGCAGGAGGCAGCCACAGCCTCCCTGGGCAGCCTGTGCCAGGCTCTCCCCACCCTCATCATCAACAATTTCTTCCTCATCTCCAGTCTCAGTCTCCCCTCTCCCAGCTCAAAGCCATTGTCCCTCATCCTGGCACTCCCAGCCCTTGTCCCAGGTCCCTGCCCAGCTCTCCTGGAGCCCTTCAGGTCCTGCAAGGCTGCTCTGAGCTCTCCCTGGAGCCTTCTCTTCTCCAGGCTGCACAGCCCCAGCTCTCCCAGCCTGTCCCCACAGGGGAGGCTCTCCAGCCTCTGATCACCTTGGTGGCCTCCTCTGGACACTTTCCAGTCCTTGTGCTGGGGGCCCTGGAGCTGGAGGCAGTGCTGCAGGTGGGCTCTGAGCAGAGCAGGGGGCAGAATCCCCTCCCTCATCCAATTCCCCAGTGATGTGAGCCCAGGAAGATGATTCCCAGCCACAGCTGTGGTGGAAGCAGGGATCCCTGCCAGCTCCTGCACAGATCAGGAGAGGCACCAGGAGGCCTCCACTCCCTGTGGCAGCCAAGCCTTGCAGCCAGGTATCTGCAGAAGGCTCAGCAGCAGCTGCCTCCCAGACACAGCCAGAGAGAAGTGGATCTAAACCACCTCTGCACCTGACAGCTGGTGCTGGGCAACCCTGAGCTGCATGCTTCAGGCACTCCCTGCCATAAAACATCCTGAGGTGCAGAGGCTGCAGGGGAGAACACCATGGCTTGGGTTGGCTTTGCTTCCACAAGCCCTGGTGCTTAATGCTCTGAGAATCACAGAGTGCTTCAGATGGGCAGGGACCTCCCAGGCTCATCCAGCCCAAGCCCCTGCAGCCAGCAGGGACATCCCCAGCCACAGCAGGCAGCTCCCAGCCCACCCAGCCTGACCTGATCACCAGGGATGGGGCAGCTCCCAACCCAACCAGCCTGACCTGATCACCAGGGATGGGGCAGTCACAGCCCCACCAACCTGACCTGATCACCAGGGATGGGGCAGCTCCCAACCAGCCTGACCTGATCACCAGGGATGGGGCAGTCACAGCCCAACCAACCTGACCTGATCACCAGGGATGGGGCAGCTCCCAACCAGCCTGACCTGATCACCAGGGATGGGGCAGTCACAGCCCCACCAACCTGACCTGATCACCAGGGATGGGGCAGCTCCCAACCAACCTGACCTGATCACCAGGGATGGGGCAGTCACAGCCCCAACCAGCCTGACCTGATCACCAGGGATGGGGCAGTCACAGCCCAACCAACCTGACCTGATCACCAGGGATGGGGCAGTCACAGCCCCAACCAACCTGACCTGATCACCAGGGATGGGGCAGCTCCCAACCAGCCTGACCTGATCACCAGGGATGGGGCAGTCACAGCCCCAACCAGCCTGACCTGATCACCAGGGATGGGGCAGTCACAGCCCACCCAGCCTGACCTGATCACCAGGGATGGGGCAGTCACAGCCCAACCAACCTGACCTGAGCACCAGGGATGGGGCAGTCACAGCCCAACCAACCTGACCTGATCACCAGGGATGGGGCAGCTCCCAACCAACCTGACCTGATCACCAGGGATGGGGCAGTCACAGTCCAACCAACCTGACCTGATCACCAGGGATGGGGCAGCTCCCAACCAACCTGACCTGATCACCAGGGATGGGGCAGTCACAGCCCCAACCAGCCTGACCTGATCACCAGGGATGGGGCAGTCACAGCCCCAACCAGCCTGACCTGATCACCAGGGATGGGGCAGTCACAGCCCCACCAACCTGACCTGATCACCAGGGATGGGGCAGCTCCCAACCAGCCTGACCTGATCACCAGGGATGGGGCAGTCACAGCCCCAACCAACCTGACCTGATCACCAGGGATGGGGCAGTCACAGCCCAACCAACCTGACCTGATCACCAGGGATGGGGCAGCTCCCAACCAGCCTGACCTGATCACCAGGGATGGGGCAGCTCCCAGCCCTCTGGGCACCCTCAGTGCCAATCATTTCTTCTTTCTCTCCACTCCAAGTCTCTCTCTCTCAGTTCAAACCATCCCCCCTTGGTCCTGTCCCCCCAGGCCCTGCTCAGCCATTGAAGGCCACCAGAAGGTCTCCCTGGAGCCTTCTCTTCTCCAGGCTGAACAACCTCAGCTCTCCCAGCCTGGCCTCCCAGCAGAGGGCCTCCAGCCCTGCCAGCACTGCTGTGGCCTCCTCTGGCCCTGCTCCAGCAGCTCCCTGTCTGTGCTGAGGGCTCCAGAGCTGCCCCAGCACTGCAGGGAGGTCTCAGCAGAGGGGCAGAATCCCCTCCCTGCCCCTGCTGCCCACACTGCTGGGGATCAGCCCAGGGCATGGCTGGTTCTGGGGCTCCTGTCTAGCTGTGCACCCCCAGCACCCCCAAGTCCTTCTCAGGGCTGCTCCCCAGCCCCTCATTCCCAGGCCAGGTTGGTACCAGTGGCTGCCCAGACCTTGCACTTGGCCTGGCTGCAGCTCAGAGTCACTCCTGGCACACAGGAGGGGTCTGGCTGTCACCAGCACACATTCCATGCAGGGAGCTCCTTCCCCACTTCAGAAGGTGGTGCTCCTGTCCCAGCACTCTGCTCCAGCTGGCTCCCCCCTGCCCAGCTGTGCCTGCATCCCCTCCTTCCACACAGTGGCAGCTCTTCCCAGCATGGCCCTGCCTGCAGCCCCAGGGCACAGTGAGAGCACACAGAGCACAACTCCCTGCCCTCAGTGCAGCAGCTGGGTGCTGCAGGCTGAGAGTGAAGGCCTACAAGCCTGGCAAGCACTCAGCATGTCCAACACAGGGCCAGGGGTGCAGAGACTCAGCCCTGGGCCCTACTTACATCACCATCCTTGGCCAGCTTTCGACCACACCTCATGCTGTTTCCCTCCAGCTCCTCTTTGTTTATTTCCTGAGGCCTACAAGAGAACACAAGTGCACCTTTAAGGACAGTGGAAGAGCTCTGGGTGGTGCTTCCAGAGGATCACAGAGTTGCTGAGGTGGGGAGAGACTTTTCAGATCATTCAGTCCAGCCCTGAGCCCAGCACTGCCCCAGCACCACCACCCCATGGCCCTCAGCACCACAGCTCCAGGGCTCTGGAACCCCTCCAGGGCTGGGGACTGCACCACTGCCCTGGGCAGCCTGGGCCAGGCCTGGACAAACCTTTCCAGGAGGAAATTGTTCCTCATGGCCAACCTGAGCCTCCCCTGGAGCAACTTGAGGCCATTTCCTCTCGTTCTGCCACTTGTGCCTTAGGACCTGAGCCCAACCCCCACCTGGCCTCCTCTCAGCCTCCTCTGCTCCAGCCTCAACCCCCCCAGCTCCCTCAGCTGCCCCTGCCCAGCCCTGTTCTCCAGACCCTTCCCCAGCTGTGCTGCCTCTCTCTGGCCCTGCTCCAGCCCTCAAACTCCTTCTGGCAGTGAGGGGCCTAAAAGTGACCCCAGAAGTTGAGGTGTGACCCAAGCCCCTTGGCTGGGCACAGACACACACCAAAGCTCCTGCAGAGCAGCAGTGCTGTGCAGAACCAGCCACAGAGAGCTTGGGGAAGGGTCCTCAGGCAGCTGAGTATGCAGCTGGGCTAAAAAAAGTTCACTGCAGTGCTCATGGAGTGCTCTGAGCCTCTGGAAGCTGTCACCCTACACCAAGGGGAACTTGGTACACTCAAGAGTTTCCACTGCTGCTTTGCCACCTTGGAACACTCTGGCAGAGGCAGCAGCAGTCACCAGCCTTGGACCGCCAGGGCTGTGCTCATAACCATGGGATGGGTTGGGTTGGAAAGGAGCTCAAAGCTCAGCCAGCTCAAACCCCTGCCATGGGCAGGGACACCTCCCACCAGCCCAGGCTGCTCAGGGCCTCATCCAGCCTGGCCCTGAACACCTCCAGGCAGGAGGCAGCCACAGCCTCCCTGGGCAGCCTGGGCCAGGCTCTCCCCACCCTCACTACCAACAATCTCTTCCTCCTCTCCAGTCTCAGTCTCCCCTCTCCCAGCTCAAAGCCATTGTCCCTCAGCCTGGCACTCCCAGCCCTTCTCCAGAGTCCCTCCCCAGCTCTCCTGGAGCCCCTGCAGGCACTGGAAGGCTGCTCTGAGGTCTCCAGGCTGAAGAGCCCAGCTCTCCCCTGGCTGCAGACAGGCTGACATCAGTAACCAGAGCAGCAGAAAGCTCTGGAGCTCCACTGAGGACAAAGATCTCCAGAGGGTGTTGAACGAGGTAGAAGGCAACTGCTCCCCTCTCAAGCCAGGGACATCAGAGCCCTGCAGGACAAACAACCCTCTGCAAGCCACAGAAGCAAGAAGCAGTGCTGCATCTGCTCCCCTCCTGCTGGACACAGCACCAGCACTGGTGGCTGCAGCTCTGATGGACAGCCACAGGCTGGGGACTCTTTGCCCTGCTTCTGTGAGACCCAATCCTGGCAGTTTTAGAGTTGTTATGGCCAGCAGGGAGGGGATTCTGCCCCCTGCTCTGCTCAGCCCCCACCTGCAGCACTGCCTCCAGCTCTGGGGCCCAGCACAAGAGAGACCTGGAGCTGCTGGAGAGGGTCCTGAGGAGGCCACCAAGGTGATCAGAGGCTGCAGAACCTCCCCTGTGGGGACAGGCTGGGAGAGTTGGGGCTGTGCAGGCTGGAGAGGAGAAGGCTCCAGGGAGAGCTCAGAGCAGCCTTCCAGGACCTGAAGGGCTCCAGGGGAGCTGGGGAGGGACTTGGGACAAGGGCTGGGAGTGCCAGGCTGAGGGACAATGGCTGTGAGCTGGGAGAGGGGAGACTGAGACTGGAGATGAGGAAGAAATTGTTGAGTGTGAGGGTGGGGAGAGCCTGGCACAGGCTGCCCAGGGAGGCTGTGGCTGCCTCCTGCCTGGAGGTGCTGAAGGCCAGGCTGGATGAGGCCCTGAGCAGCCTGGGCTGGTGGGAGGTGTCCCTGCCCATGGCAGGGGGCTGGAGCTGGCTGAGCTTTGAGCTCCCTTCCAGCCCAAGCCTTTGCATCACTCTAGGCTAAGCAGAGGTTCCCCTGCTAAGCACATCCCAGCTGTGCTCTCCCCACCCTTCCCAGCAGCACTGCTGATGGAGCTGACCTCAATCCCAGTGATGAGTTCTTTGTCTCACCAGTGACAGTGCAGACACCAGTCCATGATGCTCACAGACACAGCTGCTCCCTCCCTCTGCTCCTGCAGCAGCCTCACCCCCCATGGCCCTCAGCACCACATCTCAACCAGTCAGGAGCCCCTCCAGGGATGGGAGCTCCACCACTGCCCTGGGCAGCCTGGGCCAGGCCTGGGCAACCTCTTAGGCAGTCACTTGCTCCCATGGAGCAGAGCCCAGCCCCCACCTGGCTCCAGCCTCCTCTCAGGAGCTGCAGAGAGCAATGAGCTCTCCCTCAGCCTCCTCTGCTCCAGCCTCAACCCCCCCAGCTGCCTCAGCTGCTCCTCCCCAGCCCTGTTCTCCAGACCCTTCCCCAGCTCTCTTGCCCTTCTCTGGCCCTGCTCCAGCCCTCAAAGTCCTTCTGGGAGCAAGGGGAAAGATGAACAGCCTTGACTGCAGCTGGGCTGAGCTGACCCCTCTGTGAGCAGAGCTTGCAGATGACCTCCCTGGATCCTTCCCATCCCAAGCTGTCCCATGAACAGTTCTACACAGCTCCCAGCTTTAGTCACTCAGAGCAGCCAAGGGGAGCTGTGAAGTTCTGCCCCAGCACCAGGGCCAGACTGGAAAGGATTCAGCCATGCAGGTGGCAGCTGTCCTGCATCTGCACCAGGTGGGCTATGGAAACAGAGCCTTGCTCATGGGGTGCAAAAATAGAGGCACAGAATGCAGCAGGTTGGAAGGGACCCTCCCAGGGCATCCTGTCCACCCCCTGCACTCAGCAGGGACAGCTCCAGCTGCAGCAGGCTGCCCAGGGACACAGCCAGGCTGAGCTTGAATGGCTCCAGGGATGGAGCCTCAGCCCCAGCCCTGGGCAGCCTGTGCCAGTGTCTCCCCAGCCTCCCTGTGCAGAGCTTCTCCTGATGTCCAACCTCACTCTGCCCTGCTCCATTGCCCCTCATCCTCTCCCCACTCTCCCTTCTGAACAGTCCCTCCTCAGCCTTCCTCTGTGTGCCCTGCAGAGAGTGAAATGCAGCTCTGAGCTCTCCCTGCAGCCTTCTCTTCTCCAGCCTCAACAGCCCCAGCTCTCCCAGGCTGTCCTCACAGCAGAGGTCCTGCAGCCCTCTGAGCATCTTTGAGGCCTTCTCTGGACTCTCTCCATCAAGTCCAGGTCTCTCTTGTGCTGGACACAGTCCTGCAGGTGAGGTCTCAGCCCTGGGCTGCCAGTGCCCACTGCTGGCTTCTTTCCAGCTTCTCCCCCACCAGGAGCCCAAAATCCTTTCCTGGCCATGAGGATCTCATGGGGGCATGCCAACAGAGCCCAGCTTCAGAGCCAGGCCTCCCAGCTCCTGCAGCCCTGCCTCTGGGAGGCCAGGAGTTAAGGAGGCAGAGCTGCACCAGAGGAGGGCTGCACAAAGCAGGACTCAGCTGCAGGCTGGCCCAGGGGGCACAAACCTTTGCTCCAACACAAAGAGCAGTTGCACATCCTCCCTCCCAAGACCTCAGAGCCACAGGCACCTCCCTGCATGGTGCCAGCCCAGCCTGCCAGAGGAATGAGCTCAGCACATCACTAACATTTATCTGCCTGGGGGTCATGAGCTGTGGCCTGGAGCCACCACAGCTGAGCTGCACAGAGCCACAGGGGAGCACTCCATGGGCAGCCCCCTGCCTCCCACACAGCTCCAGAGAACACCATGTCCAAGGAGAGGCAGCCCAGCCCTAAACACCCAGCAGCCTGCATGCCAGCCTGGAAGCTACTGAAGCCAGAGAGAAGAAACTCTGCAGCTCACCCCCTGCCTCCCACTGCTGCCAGGGAGAGGCCTTGGCAAGGAACACTGCACCCAGGCCTGGTGACCCCAGCAGAAGGACACAGAGCTGCTGGAGAGAGCCCAGAGGAGGCCACAAAGATGATCCAAGGGCTGGAGCAGCTCTGCTCTGAGCACAGGCTGAGGGAGCTGGGGCTGTGCAGCCTGCAGAGGAGAAGGCTCCAGGGGGACCTCAGAGCTGCTGCCAGGAGCTGAAGGGATCCTGCAGGAAGGCTGCAGAGAGACTTTTGCTGAGGGGGTCTAGAGCCAGGCCAAAGGGGAATGGTTTGAAGCTGAGGCAGAGCAGGGTTAGAGTGGAGCTGAGGAAGTTCTTCAGTGTGAGGGTGGTGAGAGTCTGGCACAGGCTACCCAGGGAGGCTGTGGCTGCCTCCTGCCTGGGGGTGTTCAAGGCCAGGCTGGATGAGGCCTGGAGCAAGCTGGGCTGGTGGGAGGTGTCCCTGCACATGGAGGGGAGGTTGGAGGAGATGAATCTCTGAGGCCCCTTCCAAGCTGAGCCACTCTAGGATTCCCTGATGCTATCAGCACCAGGGGCTGGGCAAACAGATGCCTACTGCTAAGTACAACTTGCTCTGCCCAACATCTTCCCTTTTAGCTCTTCAATCCCATGAAAGTCTCCTGCTGCAAGAGGGGAAAGCAGAGCAGCAAGGAACACTTGAGACAACTGCTGAGCCCAGGAGCAGGGCACAGCAGCAGTGCTGCAGCTGGACAGGGCAGCTGTGACCCCAGCACCTTCACTTCAGCTTTGGATGGGAAGCTGCACTCCCAGAAGTGTCTCTGACAGCTGACAGCTACTGCACCACTCCCCCTGCACCAAAAGACATCCAAGAATCACAGGCTGCTGGCTCCTGCCTGAATCTGGATGGCTGTGAGGGATGGCATCAAGCTGTGTGGCCTGGCTGAGCCAGCCAGAGGGACCTGGGCAGGCTGCAGAGCTGGGCCCAAGGCAACCTCAGGAAGTCCAACAAGGCCAAGGGCAAGGTTCCTGCAGCTGGGGCAGGGCAACCCCCAGCACAGACCCAGCCTGGGGGAGGAGTGGCTGAGAGCAGCCTGCAGGAGAAGGCCTTGGGGGGGTCAGGTGGTGACAAACTCCCCAGAAGCCAGCACTGGTCCCTGGCAGCCCAGAGCCAGCTGAGTGCTGAGCTGCAGCCAGAGCAGGGAGAGCAGCAGCACAGGGAGGGGATTCTGCCCCTCTGCTCTGCTCTGCTCAGCCCCCACCTGCAGCACTGCCTCCAGCTCTGGGGCCCCCAGCACAAGAAGGACCTGGAGCTGCTGGAGAGGCTCCAGAGGAGGCCACCAAGGTGATGAGAGGCTGCAGAGCCTCCCCTGTGGGGACAGGCTGGGAGAGTTGGGGCTGTGCAGGCTGGAGAGGAGAAGGCTCCAGGGAGACCTCAGAGCAGCCTTGCAGTACCTGAAGGGCTCCAGGAGAGCTGGGGAGGGACTCTGGACAAGGGCTGGGAGTGCCAGGCTGAGGGACAATGGCTTTGAGCTGGGAGAGGGGAGACTGAGAGTGGAGATGAGGAAGAGATTGTTGAGAGTGAGGGTGGGGAGAGCCTGGCCCAGGCTGCCCAGGGAGGCTGTGGCTGCCTCCTGCCTGGGGGTGCTGAAGGCCAGGCTGGCTGAGGTGGATTTGGCAGTGTTATTGTTTGGACCTGATCATCTGAAAGGTCTCTTCCAGGCCTCCTTCACTTTCCAGCCTGCAGTGAGGTGCAGCCATCACCAAGCAAACTCCCTCAGCTCTGAGCAGCCACTGCTGGGCCAGTGGAACCCAGGGCAGAACATGAAGAAGTTTGTTCCCTTTCACAGATCAGTGAAGCAGGACTCTGCTGCCTCCTGAGCTGACATTTACTGCTCACAAAACACAGCAAGAACTCAGAGAGAAGATAAAGGCAGGAACAGTGCAGACCCTGAGCCAGTTTGCTGCTGGCACCAGACTGGGAGCAGTGCCTGACAGCCCCAGGCTGTGCTGGCACCCAGGGAGCCCTGGGCAGGCTGCAGGGCTGGGGGAGAGGAACCTCAGGAGGTTCAAGCAGGGCAAGGGCAGGGTCCTGCCCCTGGGGAGCAACAACCTCCTGCAGCAGCACAGCTGAGGGGGAACCTGCTGGGAAGCAGCTCCAGGAGAAGGAGCTGGGAGGGCTGGGGGACAAGAAGGTGCCCAGGAGCCAGCAGTGTGCCCTGGGGGCCAAGAAGGCCTCAGGGGTGTCCTGTCCAGGGGGGCAGGGAGGAGAGTGTGGGCAGCAGGGCAAGGGAGGCTCTGCCCCTCTGCCCTGCCCTGGGGAGGCCACAGCTGCACTCCTGGCTCCAGCTCTGGGCTCCCCACTTGCAGAGCCTGGGAAGGGCTGGGGAGAGTCCAGGGCAGGCTGGGAAGCTGCTGAGGGGCCTGGAGTAGCTCTGGCAGCAACAAAGACTGAGAGCCCTGGGGCTGAGAGCCTGCAGAAGAGCAGCCCCAGAGGGGAGCTGAGCAATGCTCAGCAAGAGCTGAAGGAGCTGGGGGGGGCAAGAGGCTGGGGCCAGGCTCTGCTGAGTGGTGCCCAGGGCCAGGCCAAGGGGCAAGGGGCACAAAGTGGCAGCCAGGAGATGCCAGCTGGAGAGGAGGAGAAAGGAGTTTGGTGTGAGGGTGCTGGAGGCC
Organism: Melanerpes formicivorus; assembly: GCF_026170545.1. Lineage (NCBI taxonomy): Eukaryota > Metazoa > Chordata > Aves > Piciformes > Picidae > Melanerpes > Melanerpes formicivorus. Next base: position 5,428,582 of record NW_027142386.1, on the reverse strand, counting down.
TGGAGCAGGCTGCCCAGAGAGGTTGTGGAGTCTGCTCTGGAGAGCTCCCAACCCCCCCTGGGGCAAGCTGCTGGAGCAGGAGGGTTGGACTGGCTGAGCTCCAGAGGTCCCTCTCAGTCTCCTCCCTGCTGGGATCCTGCCACAGTTTCCATGTTTAGAAAGAGCTTAAGGACTTGGCTCAGAGCAAGGTGGCACAAAGCAAGGGCAGGAGTGGAGGCAGGCTGTGGTCACACACAGGCAGGATTCATTCAATCAGGAGCCCAAAACACCAGCAGCAGCTCAAGAAACCCAAGGCCACAGTACACAGGCAGCAGGCAGGGGATCCCAGGCAGCAGGGGCAGTGCACAGCTGCCAGGGCAGCTCCTCATGGCAGTGCAATGCCAGGGGTGCAGCACAGAGCCTGGGAAGGAGGAGAGCCAGCAGACAGCCAGAAGCAGGGGAAGCAGAGGCTCTGTGCAGTGGGGATGGCTGCACTCAGGGCTGAGGAGGAGGAGGGGGCCCTGCAGGGAGCTCTCACACAGCACTGGGAGGGGGAAGGCTGTGCCATTAGGCAGGAACAAGGTGAAGAGATGAGAGGGAGCCAAGCCCTGCTGGGTGCTGGGAGGGGAGAGGCAGGACAAAGGTTAGCATGGAGCCAGCCTTGCTTCAACAGAACCTGCCAGGCTGCCTCCTGCCCCCAGACAGTGAGTGCCCAGCACACCACAGCCTCCTGCACAGCTAGCCCAGGCAGGAGGGAGCAGGGCAGAGGAGGCTTCTTATCCACCTGCTGCCTTCTTCCTTCAGGTCTGAGGCTACCAAGCTCCCCTTGCCCAGCCTGGACACACATCCCAGTGCACAGCCTGCTGAGCAGTGTCAGCCAGCACTGAACATCCCTCCCCAGCCTTCACCTCTGCCCACACCACTCAGAGCTCTGCTCTCTGAAGGACAGGAGCTCAGCCAGCCCAAGGGGACAGCCTGCTCCAGACTGTCCACAGCCACTGCAGAGTGCTTCCCCCCACTGCTCTCCAGGGGAGCTCCACTCAGGTCAGAATGGAGGGAGAGGAAGGGCTCCAATGGAGGAGAGAAAGGAAGGCAACCTGTGGAATACCTACCCTGTGTCATTGTCCTGTTCTGCTCTGAGCATGGCAAACCACTGCTGTTTGTAAACACAGCACAGCCACTCTACAAGCAAAAAAACACAGATCAGCCTGGGGGGTCTCTGCAGCTGGGCAGGGGGCAGGGATGGGCATCAGCATGGGAAAGGCAGACATCAAATGGCACTGAAATCAGCAAGGGACAGCAACTGGCAGGCTGGCCCTGGGGGCTCCCTCTGCAGCTCTCAGGAGCAGCAGGACAGGCACAAGGCAGCAGCTCACAGCAGGCAACCCAGGGCTCCACAGCTGACCAAGCACTCACCACTGCCTGGGATGCAGCCAGGCTCAGGCCCTCAGCCCCACAGCTCTGCCCAGCTCAGCTCCTCAGCCCCACAGCTCTGCCCAGCTCAGCTCCTCAGCCCCACAGCTCTGCCCAGCTCAGCTCCTCAGCCCCACAGCTCTGCCCAGCTCAGCTCCTCAGCCCCACAGCTCTGCCCAGCTCAGCTCCTCAGCCCCACAGCTCTGCCCAGCTCAGCTCCTCAGCCCCACAGCTCTGCCCAGCTCAGCTCCTCAGCCCCACAGCTCTGCCCAGCTCAGCTCCTCAGCCCCACAGCTCTGCCCAGCTCAGCTCCTCAGCCCCACAGCTCTGCCCAGCTCAGCTCCTCAGCCCCACAGCTCTGCCCAGCCCAGCTCCTCAGCCCCACAGCTCTGCCCAGCTCAGCTCCTCAGCCCCACAGCTCTGCCCAGCTCAGCTCCTCAGCCCCACAGCTCTGCCCAGCTCAGCTCCTCAGCCCCACAGCTCTGCCCAGCTCAGCTCCTCAGCCCCACAGCTCTGCCCAGCTCAGCTCCTCAGCCCCACAGCTCTGCTCAGCTCAGCTCCTCAGCCCCACAGCTCTGCCCAGCTCAGCTCCTCAGCCCCACAGCTCTGCCCAGCTCAGCTCCTCAGCCCCACAGCTCTGCTCAGCTCAGCTCCTCAGCCCCACAGCTCTGCCCAGCTCAGCTCCTCAGCCCCACAGCTCTGCCCAGCTCAGCTCCTCAGCCCCACAGCTCTGCCCAGCTCAGCTCCTCAGCCCCACAGCTCTGCCCAGTTCAGCTCCTCACCCCCACAGCTCTGCCCAGTTCAGCTCCTCAGCCCCACAGCTCTGCTCAGCTCAGCTCCTCAGCCCCACAGCTCTGCTCAGCTCAGCTCCTCAGCCCCACAGCTCTGCCCAGCTCAGCTCCTCAGCCCCACAGCTCTGCCCAGCTCAGCTCCTCAGCCCCACAGCTCTGCCCAGCTCAGCTCCTCAGCCCCACAGCTCTGCCCAGCTCAGCTCCTCAGCCCCACAGCTCTGCCCAGCTCAGCTCCTCAGCCCCACAGCTCTGCCCAGCTCAGCTCCTCAGCCCCACAGCTCTGCCCAGCTCAGCTCCTCAGCCCCACAGCTCTGCCCAGCTCAGCTCCTCAGCCCCACAGCTCTGCCCAGCTCAGCTCCTCAGCCCCACAGCTCTGCCCAGCTCAGCTCCTCAGCCCCACAGCTCTGCCCAGCTCAGCTCCTCAGCCCCACAGCTCTGCCCAGCTCAGCTCCTCAGCCCCACAGCTCTGCCCAGCTCAGCTCCTCAGCCCCACAGCTCTGCCCAGCTCAGCTCCTCAGCCCCACAGCTCTGCCCAGCCCAGCTCCTCAGCCCCACAGCTCTGCCCAGCCCAGCTCCTCAGCCCCACAGCTCTGCCCAGCCCAGCTCAGCTCCTCAGCCCCACAGCTCTGCCCAGCTCAGCTCCTCAGCCCCACAGCTCTGCCCAGCTCAGCTCCTCAGCCCCACAGCTCTGCCCAGCCCAGCTCAGCTCCTCAGCCCCACAGCTCTGCCCAGCCCAGCTCAGCTCCTCAGCCCCACAGCTCTGCCCAGCTCAGCTCCTCAGCCCCACAGCTCTGCCCAGCCCAGCTCCTCAGCCCCACAACTCTGCCCAGCCCAGCTCCTCAGCCCCACAGCTCTGCCCAGCTCAGCTCCTCAGCCCCACAGCTCTGCCCAGCTCAGCTCCTCAGCCCCACAGCTCTGCCCAGCCCAGCTCCTCAGCCCCACAGCTCTGCCCAGCCCAGCTCCTCAGCCCCACAGCTCTGCCCAGCTCAGCTCCTCAGCCCCACAGCTCTGCCCAGCTCAGCTCCTCAGCCCCACAGCTCTGCCCAGCCCAGCTCCTCAGCCCCACAGCTCTGCCCAGCCCAGCTCAGCTCCTCAGCCCCACAGCTCTGCCCAGCTCAGCTCCTCAGCCCCACAGCTCTGCCCAGCTCAGCTCCTCAGCCCCACAGCTCTGCCCAGCTCAGCTCCTCAGCCCCACAGCTCTGCCCAGCTCAGCTCCTCAGCCCCACAGCTCTGCCCAGCTCAGCTCCTCAGCCCCACAGCTCTGCCCAGCTCAGCTCCTCAGCCCCACAGCTCTGCCCAGCTCAGCTCCTCAGCCCCACAGCTCTGCTCTCAAGCCCTGGGGATGAGATGCTGCTTGCTAACTGCCACCAGACCTCCACAGAAGAAGAAGGAAGGAGAATGCAAGGCTGAAGGATGCAGTGAGTCAGCAGGGACACAGCAGAGGCAAACAGGAATTGTCCCCTCCCAGGAACAGCCACCAATGGCTTCCTGAGAGCCACCAAGGTTTTACCAGCTGCAGCCAAGAAGGAAACCTAAACAAAATCTCATCCAGCTCCTAAGGCAGGGCCACAGGAGGGCTCAGAGGCACCCAGCAGCACAGCCTGTGAGTTCCAGGGAGCACACAAAGTCATGGAGGAGAGCACAGCCTCTGGAGTAGAGGCCTCAGATGGCAGCATCAGGGGGAAGCCTCTCCCCACAGAACAGCTGCTGATGGAGGGGAGAGAAGGGAGCAGCAGTGAGCTCAAGGTGCTGAGACAGTCTTGGAGGTCCCAGAGGCAAGCATTAACCCCAGCCCTTGCCCTCTTAGCTCCAGAGTGAAGGTCAGAGTGCAGCAGGCCCAAAAGAGAGAGGGCCCAAAGCACTGTGGGAAGTATAAAAGCAAGGAGAGGAACAGAGGATGGAGGAGAGAGAGGGGAAAGCAAATCAGAGGAGGACAGAGCAGCTTCCTCATAGCCCAACCTACTGCAGCTGCCATGGGTCAGCCCTAGCTGACAGAGAACCTTCCTGCAGACACCACTGCTCTGTGTGCTTCTGCCTCTCAAACCTTCTCAGGGCACACAAGAACAAACTCTGCTCTGAACACCTCCTGCAGCACTGCAGCTTCCTCCTCCAAGCAGGCAAGGTGGAGAAAAGGAGAGAGGACAGCACTTCCTTCCCCTGCCCCCACAGCAGCCTCCACCTCTGAGGTCTCTCCTCCTGCAAACACAGGGTGCTGGGAGCCAAAATCCTGTTTGGAACTTCACCATCAACAGCTAATGAAGTCTCCTCAGTCCTGATGAGCCAGCAGTGCCCTCCTGCAGCCCCAAGGCAGCTGGGTGCTGGGCTGCAGCCAGAGCAGGGTGGGCAGCAGGGCAGCAGAGGGGATTCTGCCCCTGGGCTCTGCTCAGACCTCACCTCCAGTCCTGCCTCCAGTTCTGGGGTCCCCAGCAGGGGAAGGACACAGAGCTGTGGAGTGAGGCCAGAGGAGGCCACAAAGATGCTCCAAGGGCTGGAGCAGCTCTGCTGTGAGCACAGGCTGAGGGAGCTGGGGCTGTGCAGCCTGGAGGGGAGAAGGCTCCAGGGGGACCTCAGAGCTGCCTGCCAGGAGCTGAAGGGATCCTGCAGGAAGGCTGCAGAGAGACTTCTGAGGGTGTCTGGAGCCAGGCCAAGGGGGAATGGTTTGAAGCTGAGGCAGAGCAGGGTTAGAGTGGAGCTGAGGAAGAAGTTCTTCAGTGTGAGGGTGGTGAGAGTCTGGCACAGGCTGCCCAGGGAGGCTGTGGCTGCCTCCTGGCTGGGGGTGTTGAAGGCCAGGCTGGATGAGGCCTTGAGCAGCTGAGTGCAGCTGAGAGCTGTCCCTGCCCATGGCAATGGGGTTTGGAGGAGATGAGCTCTGAGGTCCCTGTCAAGCTGAGCCACTCTGGGATTCACTGATGATTTGCTCACCTTAAGGGAGCTCTGGGCCACACACTGCTCTCAGCAGGTCACAAGCTCCAGCAGGCAGCTTCCAGCCCTTCCCTACACACCCAGAGGTCTCCATGTGGTGCTTTGCTTCCCTCCCAGCTCTTGGAATCCAAGCTTTTCATTTAGCTCTTCTGTAATTAGCCATCAGTGGGAGAGTGCAAACCTCAGCTGCCCTCTGCAGTGAGCAAACTCCCACTGCCATCACCTCCCCTCTCACCTAGGCCAACCAAGGCAGTTTCAGACTTCCTCACAGCTTAGGAGCTGCTCAACCAGGCAAGACCAAACATTTTGCTCTCTGAATTAGGTGAACATTCCACACTCTTGGTCAGTGAGGACAAGCAAGGAATCCTCTGAGAACTGAAGAAACATTCTCCCCACTCCTGGCTTTGAGTGAAGCCACAGCACTGAGCTCCTGAGGAGCAGCAAGGAAATGCTGCCCATGACAGGCTGGGAGAGCTGGGGCTGCTCAGCCTGGGCAAGAGAAGGCTCCACGGAGAGCTCAGAGCTGCATTTCACTCTCTGCAGGGGAGCTACAGGCAGGCTGGGCAGGGACTGTTCAGAAGGGGCTGTGGGGATAGGCCCAGGGGCAGTGGTTTGAAACTGGAGCAGGGCAGAGTTAGGCTGGACATCAGGAGAAGCTCTGCACAGGGAGGCTGGGGAGCCACTGGCACAGGCTGCCCAGGGCTGGGGCTGAGGCTCCATCCCTGGAGCCATTCAAGCTCAGCCTGGCTGTGCCCCTGGGCAGCCTGCTGCAGCTGGAGCTGTCCCTGCTGAGTGCAGGGGGTTGGACAGGATGCCCTTGGGGGGTCCCTGCCAACCTGACGCACTCTGTGACTCCAAATCACAGCAGGGACATGAAGAGAAGGAAGTCCAGAGCACGTTTCTGGGTGGCAGCCTCTGATTCACTGCTGATAAGGCAACTTCACAAGGAAACAAGCCCCAGCTCTCCTGAGCCAGCACTCCCCTGAGGCTCCAGGGGGTCATTCACCCAAAGCTATCTGGGTTTATGAGAGCCTGAAGGCCAGTTGTGCACCTGGAGTGCCATCTGCACCCACCTCGGCTCAAACACACCCTGTTTACTCTGCACATGGCTGCAGCACAGCCCAGGGAAGGGCAGAGCGGCTGCTGCACACCGCAGCGGGCTGGGACTCGCCGAGGGCCAGGAACTGCTCCACCTGCCGGCCCCCAGAGCCTGCCCAGCGCTGCGGAGCGCTGCCGCCACCTGCCGGCGCCCAGAGCCTGCCCAGCGCTGCGGAGCGCTGCCGCCACCTGCCGGCGCCCAGAGCCTGCCCAGCGCTGCGGAGCGCTGCCGCCACCTGCCGGCGCCCAGAGCCTGCCCAGCGCTGCGGAGCGCTGCCGCCACCTGCCGGCGCCCAGAGCCTGCCCAGCGCTGCGGAGCGCTGCCGCCACCTGCCGGCCCCCAGAGCTTGCCCAGCGCTGCGGAGCGCTGCCGCCACCTGCCGGTCACAGCCTCCGCCGCAGCCGGGGCTGGGCCACGGGAGGCACAGGACAGGGCTGGCTGAAGAGCTTCCACACCGACAGCTTAGCAGAGAGCCAGCACGGGAATAAAGCCCTGCTGGAGAAGTGGGAAGTGACTGGGAAGTGATTGGAGAGTGTCCCCCAAAGGGGCAGCTATCGCCCCAAAGGGCAGCTATCGCCCCAAAGGGCAGCTATCGCCCCCCAAGGCACAGCTATCGCCCTCCAAGGTGCAGCTATCGCCCCCAAGGTGCTGCTATCGCCTCCAAGGGGCAGCTATCGCCCCAAAGGGGCAGCTATCGCCCCCCAAGGGGCAGCTATCCCCCCCAAGGGGCAGCTATCGCCTCCAAGGGGCAGCTATCGCCCCCCAAAGTTGCAGCTATTGCCCCCCAAGGGGCAGCTATTGCCCCCAAAGGTGCAGCTATCGCCCCCAAGGGGCAGCTATCGCCCCCAAAGTTGCAGCTATTGCCCACCAAGGTGCAGCTATCACCCCCAAAGGGGCAGCTATTGCCCCCAAGGTGCAGCTATCGCCCCCAAAGGGGCAGCTATCGCCCCCAAGGTGCAGCTATCGCCCCCAAAGGGGCAGCTATTGCCCCCAAAGGGGCAGCTATCGCCCCCAAGGTGCAGCTATCGCCCCCAAGGTGCAGCTATCGCCCCCAAAGGGGCAGCTATCACCCCAAAGGGGCAGCTATCGCCCCCAAGGTGCAGCTATCGCCCCCCAAGGGGCAGCTATCGCCCCCAAGGTGCAGCTATCGCCCCCAAGGTGCAGCTATCGCCCCCAAAGGGGCAGCTATCGCCCCCAAAGGTGCAGCTATCGCCCCCCAAGGCGCAGCTATCGCCCCCCAAGGGGCAGCTATCGCCCCCAAGGTGCAGCTATCGCCCCCAAAGGTGCAGCTATCGCCCCCAAAGGTGCAGCTATCGCCCCCCAAGTTGGGGCTTGCTCCAAATGCAAAGGCACAGCCTTACAGAATCAGAAGTGGTTGAGTTGTAAAAACCCTCTGAGGGCATCCAGCCCAACCAGCAACCCAACCCCACCAGGACACCAAACCATGGCCCCAGGGTTCTTGAACACCTCCAGCCATGGGGACTCCACCACATCTCTGGGCAGCCTGGGCCAGGCCCTGGCCACTCATCTCCAACCAAACCCTGCCCTGGCAAATTTGAGGACACTTTGTCTCCTTCTGTCACCTGGGAGCAGAGCCCAGCCCCCCACCCCGGCTCCAGCCTCCTCTCAGGAGCTGCAGAGAGCAATGAGCTCTCCCTCAGCCTCCTCTGCTCCAGCCTCAACCCCCCCCAGCTGCCTCAGCTGCTGTTCCCCAGCCCTGTTCTCCAGACCCTTCCCCAGCTCTGTTGCCCTTCTCTGGCCCTGCTCCAGCCCTCAAAGTCCTCCTGGCAGTGAGCCTACCCCTCCCTGCTCCTCTCTACTTGACTTTGTCAGCACTGGGGCACAATCAGTTTCCTCCCCATCTGCTAATTCAAACCAAGGTGGGAGCAGGGAGAGGCAGGACATGCAGGCAGTAGAGGCTGCTCCTTTTCCTCAAGGGATGGACAGATTCCCACAAGGCAGGACCCACCACGGGGACCCCTGTCACAGGCAGCTGTGAATCAGCTTCTGACAGCCACATCCTTCCAGCATTTCAATGCACAGAATGGTTTGGGCTGGGAGGGCCCTTCAGGATCTGGGGACTCTCAGTGCTGGCACTGGTCTCTAGCATCAGGAGGAGCAGGTCCAGGAGGCTACCAAGATGATCAGAGGCTGCAGAACCTCCCCTGTGGGGACAGGCTGGGAGAGTTAGGGATGTTCAGGCTGGAGAGGAGAAGGCTCCAGGGAGAGCTCAGAGCAGCCTTGCAGTACCTGAAGGGGCTCCAGGGGAGCTGGGGAGGGACTTTGGGCAAGGGCTGGGAGTGCCAGGCTGAGGGACAATGGCTTTGAGCTGGGAGAGGGGAGACTGAGATTGGAGAGGAGGAAGAAATTGTTGAGAGTGAGGGTGGGGAGAGCCTGGCACAGGCTGCCCAGGGAGGCTGTGGCTGCCTCCTGCCTGGAGGTGTTCAAGGCCAGGCTGGCTGAGGCCAGGAGCAGCCTGGGCTGGTAGGAGGTGTCCCTGCCCATGGCAGGGGGCTGGAGCTGGCTGAGCTTTGAGCTCCCTTCCAACCCAACCCATTCTGTGCTCCTCTGACAAGCACACTGATGTCAGGAGCTCATTAACAAGAGGATTAATTGCCATCTGCCAACACCACCTAGAAAGAGACATCAGAGACACAGGGGAGTGGAGAGTCATGGTGAGCACAGGTACAGAGGACTTCCAAGCTGTGCAGATGAGAGCTGGGAAAGCCAACAGCCAGAGGGGGGAGAGGCAAGGCCCAGTGCCAGGACTGTGAGCTGTGCTCTGGGGACACCAAAACAGGCAGCAAGGAGCCCAGGGGCCAAACCTGAGGGCAAAAGCTTGAGGAGTGCAAACATTGTCAGAAGGAGCACAGCTCACTCTGGGGAGGGAGGCAAAGGAGGAGAGCAGAAGAAAACCAAGCAGGGAAAGAAGGGGTGGGGGGGACCCATGTGACAAGGGAGGGGAATGGAGGTGGGGAAGCTGACTTGGGAGCTCATTTCCACTCTGATCATTCCTTAGGATGATCTGTAGCTACCTAAACAAATCACTGAACGTTCATTTCACCTCCTCCACAGCCTCCTAAGCATCTGGCAGCAAACAACAGCTGCCTCTGAGGAGCTGAGAAGAGTTCCCAGCACCTTCTGGCCTTGGCTTTTCATTTCCAGGTGTCCTTCCAGATCCCATCCAAAGCTTCCTCCTGTGAGGGGCCCCAGGCCTTCCCAGGTGCTCTGGGGGGGATGTGCTGGGAAGAAGCAAGCAGCAGTGGCTGGCTGAGTGCTCACTCACCTGAGGGGATCAGAGCATCTCTCTCCACGATCCTGGCTGAGGCCAGGTCACTGATGATGTACTGCAGCCTCAGGTGGGAGAACACAGGCAGGAAGGCTCTGCCCTGCTCTGACTCCAGGAATGCCACATCCTCCTCAAAATCTGCAGGGCACAGCACCTCATTACAACCTTTTCCACCCCCCTCCCCTACCCCCTGCATCCTTTGCCCTACAGATATTTGAGACTGAGCTTTAAAATGATTCAAAGAGGGTCAGGATGGGCAGGGAACACCCACCCCACCCCCACCCCACCCCCAGCCCCTTGCAGCTCAAGTTAGGAAGCTGCTTTAAATCCCTACAGGGAGAAGTTAAACCAAAGGTGTCCTCTTTTGAATGCCAGAATGGGTTGGGTTGGAAGGGACCTCAAGGATCATCCAGTTCCAGCCCCATGGGCAGGGACACCTCCCACCAGCCCAGGCTGCTCCAGGCCTCAGCCAGCCTGGCCTGGAACACCCCCAGGCAGGAGGCAGCCACAGCCTCCCTGGGCAGCCTGTGCCAGGCTCTCCCCACCCTCACTCTCAACAATTTCTTCCTCATCTCCACTCTCAGTCTCCAGTCTCAGTCTCCCCTCTCCCAGCTCAAAGCCATTGTCCCTCAGCCTGGCACTCCCAGCCCTTGCCCAAAGTCCCTCCCCAGCTCCCCTGGAGCCCCTTCAGGTACTGGAAGGCTGCTCTGAGCTCTTCCTGGAGCCTTCTCCTCTCCAGGCTGAACAGCCCCAACTCTCCCAGCCTGTCCCCACAAGGGAGGCTCTCCAGCCTTTGACCATCTCTGTGGCCTCCTGACCTGCTCCAACACTTGCATTCCACTCTGGCCTTCCAGTGAGAAGGCAGCAGAAGCTCCTCCTGACTGAGCAGCAGCCAAAACAAGCACAGAGAGTGGCTGTGGCTGCTCCCTTGAACACAGAGGGACAGAGCAGTGCCAGCTGCCTGCTCACTTCACAACAGCTACAAAATCAGTGACAGAGTGGCCTCAGGGTTTTATAGGTGCTGAGAATCTGCTGCTGGGGATTCTTGCCCAGGGAAACATGGAGGAGGAGTGTCCTGTGCCACTGAATCCCACCTTTCCTCCTCTTGGCAAACCAGGCATCAGCTTCAGCTAAGAGCTGCTTCAAAGAGCCATTCCAGGAAGGCACAAGCTGCAGGAACATCCACTGAGGAAAGAAACAAAGCCAGGTGAGGCCATCAGGAGGCTTTGCCAACAAGAGAGAGATTCCCTGCTGCAGGAGTACTCTCATCACCCATTTACTCCTTCAGAGACTCTGACACTCTGCCATTGCACTTTCAGGAAGCACCACAAGGCTGAAGGTCTGCTCCTGCTCTTAAGTGCAGCTCCATGAAGCCCCCCAGCAGCCCCTCTGCCAAGTACCTTCTTGAGAGCAGTGTACACATCCATCTCCACTTGCATCACAAACAGGTTGGAGGAGCTGATCAGCTGCTTCATGAGGTTAATGCTGAAAGAGAAGTAATGAAGTCCTCAGGTAACAGAGGGCAAAGCAGGGAAGGCAGCAAGAGCCTTGTGCTTTGGAACAGAGAATCACTCACTGGGATGGGTTGGAAGGGAGCTCAAAGCTCAGCCAGCTTCAACCCCCTGCCACAGGCAGGGACAGCTCCCACCAGCACAGCTTGCTCAGGGCCTCAGCCAGCCTGGCCTCCAACACCTCCAGACTTGGAGCCTCCACACCTTCTCCAGGCAACCTCTTCCTGTGCCTCTCCACCCTCCCCATCTAACATTTCCTCCTAATGTCCCCTCTCAACCCAGCCTCTTCCAGCTTGAAGCCATCACCCCTTGGCCTACCACCCCATGCCTTTGTACCAAGTCCCTCCCCAGCTCTCCTGTAGTCCCTTGTAAACCCTGGCAGGCAGCTCTAAGGTCCTCCTGGAGCCTTTCTCCTCCAGGCTGAACAGCCCCAGCTCCCTCAGCCTGTCCCCACAGCAGAGATGCTTCAGAGTATGCTCAGAGGATTAGGACCTTCAACACTGCAAGCTAACCAAGGCCTCCTTACCTGAGTTCTTTGAAGAGTTCAACACTCTGGTGAGTCATCAGGTTATTCAAGAGCCACTCAAGGCACCTGGATTAGGAGCAAGGAATTAGAACCTTCAGGTTTTATCTAGGGCAACACTCCTGCAGCCATGAACACACCAACAGGAAGGAGAGCTCTTCAGAAGCAGGAGGTTCACCAGCAAGCCCTCTGCAGCTCCTCAGCTTCCACTTAGTTTCCCTCAGGGCACAGTGAAAGTCAATTCAAAGCACTGCTACTGCCACAACAAGTTAGAATGAACCAGCTTGGAAGAGACCTTGGAGATCATCCAGTCCAACCTATCACCCAGCACCATCTAACCAACTAAACCCTGGCACCAAGTGCCTCATCCAGGCTCCTCTTAAACACCTCCAGGGATGGGGACTCCACCACCTCCCTGGGCAGCACATTCCAGTGACCAATCACAGAATCAGTCAGGGTTGGAAGGGACCACAAGGATCAGCCAGTTCCAACCCCCCTGCCATGGGCAGGGACACCCCACACTAGATCAGCCTGCCCAGAGCCTCATCCAGCCTGGGCTTAAACACCTCCAGGGACAGGGCCTCAACCACCTCCCTGGACAACCCATTCCAGGGCTTCACCACTCTCATGGGGAAGAACTTCCTCCTCACCTCCAGCCTCAATCTCCCCACCTCCAGCTTCATTCCATTCCCCCTAGTCCTATCACTGCCTGAGATCCTGAGCAGTCCCTCCCCAGCCTTCCTGTAGCCCCCTTCAGATCCTGGAAGGCCACAATGAGGTCACCTTGGAGCCTTCTCTTCTCCAGACTGTACAACCCCAACTCCTTCAGTCTGTCCTCACAGCAGAGCAGCTCCAGCCCTCTGCTCATCCTCCTGGCCCTGCTCTGGACACCTTCCAGCACCTCCAGATCCCCCTTGCAATAGGGGCTCCAGAACTGGAGGCAGGACTCCAGGTGGGGTCTCCCCAGAGCTGAGCAGAGGGGGAGGATCACCTCCCTTGCCCTGCTGGCCACACTTCTCCTGCTGCAGCCCAGGCTCTGATTGGCTTTCTGGGCTGCAAGTGCACACTGAGAGCTCCTCTCAACTACACTCAGCTGCTCAAGGCCTCATCCAGCCTGGCCTTCAACACCCCCAGGCAGGAGGCAGCCACAGCCTCCCTGGGCAGCCTGGGCCAGGCTCTCACCACCCTCACACTGAAGAGCTTCTTCCTCAGCTCCACTCTAACCCTGCTCTGCCTCAGCTTCAAACCATTTCCCCTTGGCCTGGCTCTAGACACCCTCAGCAAAAGTCTCTCTGCAGCCTTCCTGCAGGATCCCTTCAGTCCTGGCAGGCAGCTCTGAGGTCCCCAGACCTTAGACCTCTAAGGTCCCTAGACCTAAGCCCCACCCAGAGCCTTCTCCTCTCCAGGCTGCACACCCCCAGCTCCCTCAGCCTGTGCTCACAGCAGAGCTGCTCCAGCCCTTGGATCATCTCTGTGGCCTCACTCCAACAGCTCAGTGTCCTCCCCCTGCTGGGGACACCAGAACTGCCAGCTTAAAAAAGAGAGAGAGAGAGAGAGAGAGAGAGAGAGAGAATAACTCACTTGGGTGATGGGTTTGTGTTTGGAAACCCCCAGTGCCAATTAGCAATGCAGGAAGCAGCTGGGAGAAAGGGCTCCTTACTTTTTCTTCACAGAGTCTAGCCCGTAGGTCCCTGCTGAGTTGTAATAACCACAGACAGTTTTTGCATTGATGGTTTCCTTCATGGTTTCACCACACTGCTGGATCAAGCCATCCTGTGGGGAGGGAACACATAACAACCAACCAACCAAACCCCCCCACAAACATGCCAAGTTTCCAAGAGGAAGTGTCAAAGGCTGAGCAGCCCACAGCTGACTTTCATGCCTGAGCCCCAAACCAAGGTGGCCCAGGGAGAGGTTCTTAAATGAGTCTAATCATGGGCAAGAGAAGCTTGAGAAGGTCAACTCAGTGCCTGCAGGGCAGAACAGAGGAGCTGCTCAGAGCTATTTCTAGACAGGGCTCTCAAAGCAGCACTGAGCAGCAGAGCTGAGTCTCACTCCTAGGGTTGGACACAAAGCCACGCACGGTGTTAAGGTTGGGGCTTCCCCCTCTTGGCCTGAGGAGGAAGAGGAGGAGTTGTGTGGGGGAAGCAGCACACAGCTGTGAGTGAGGGATGGATTATGGCTGCATCTGCAGAGAGAGCAGGAGAGCCCTGGTGTGGTTGGTACTTACAAGCTGCAGCATGCAGGCAGCTGCCAGAAGTGCCACGACTCGGCTGGGCTTTATTAAGACATCATCCCTGTAGAGAGAGCCAAAAGCCACCTGCAGAGCTGAGCAGAAGGACAAGGGTCAGACCAAGGCATGGCACTGAGCCAGAAGCACCACAGAACCCTCAAACAGGCTCACAGAATGCTTTGGGTTGGAAGGGACCTCCAAAGGCCCCTCTAGTCCAACCCCCCTGCAGTCAGCAGGGACATCCTCCACTAGAGCAGGTTGCTCAGAGCCCTGTGGAGCTTCACCTTGCTTATCTCCAGGGGCACCTGGGCAACCTGTTGCAGTGTTCCAGCAGCCTCCTGGTGCAGAACTTCTTCCTCACATCCAATCTAAAGCTGCTCTGCTCTCCTTCCAAACCATTGCCTGGTCCTGTCCCTGCAGGCCTCTGGGAACAGTCCCTCTGCAGCCTTCCTGTAGCCCCCTTCAGGTACTGGAAGGCTGCTCTAAGGTCTGCCTGGAGCCTTCTCTTCTCCAGGCTGAACAGCCCCAGCTCCCTCAGCCTGTCCCTACACCAGAGATGCTCCAGCCCCTGACCATCTTGGTGGTCTCCTCTGGACCCTCTCCATGAGGTCCATGTCCTTCCTGTGCTGCAGGCTCCAGAGCTGGACACAGCAGCACTGCAGGTGAGGTCTGCCCAGAGCAGGGCACCTAGTCCACGCTCTCCAGGCAGCAGTCTAGCTGCAACACCTCCTGTCAGCCTCAGCTTAAGCTCTGCCTTTGTTTCTGTTCACACAGCAGACTCCCACTTACCTTCTATATCAATGTTTTGGTCAGGAATCTCCAACTCTATGACATTCATGTTTGATTCCTTCCAAGACCCACTGAACATGCTGGAAAAGTAGCCTGACTAGAGAGGAGGGAAGAGAGGAGAAAAAAGAGCTCAGAGGCCTCACTCCAGTGACAACCACCCCAAATCCAAACCATTACTAATTAGCCTTGTGCACAATCCAAGGTAGGAAAGGACCTTTTCCCCCTCTGACACACTTGGGGAAGGGCTAACTGTGGCTGTTCTATTTCTGAGAGGGGAGAACACAGAGAGGAAACTTGGCCTGCAGGCCTCTAATCAGGCAGTAAAGAGCTTTAGAGGGCAGAAAAGCCAGCTAAGCTCTTTTCCTACTAAGCACACCACTAACAAGGATATAATTAGTCCAACAATTAAGTCCTTAACGTTATCAGCAGACACCAAATCCTGCGGGCAGCAGGGGAATGCCAGTTTGGGTGGGGGGTTGGAGAGCTGGGCTGGGGGGAGGGGGAAGGGAAGCATGCAAGAGACACAAATTGAAGTACAAGCTGGAGTCTCATAGTGAGGACACACACACAGAGCACTGATGAGAGATACCTGGGCTTACACAGTGCAAGGCAAATAAAACTAGAATTGGATAGGATTCCATCCCCATACATTGTGCTACTAGGGTTCCTGCTTTTCCTTCTCAGCAGCAGCTGTGCCCATTATGAGAGGCTATCACTCACTGAAGTTTACCTGAGAGATCAGAAAAATAAAGTCTAGTTGTACAGCACCATCTGCCCTGAGCCCTCCACTCAGCAGCTCAGCCTGGGCCAGCAGAGAAGCCTCACAGCCAGCTGGGGCCTCAGCGCCTTGGCTGAAGGGCTCTGCAGCTCTGGGACGTGCCCTGGCTCTCACAGAACGTCAGGGGTTGGAAGGGACCTCTGGAGATCATCCAGTCCAAGCCCCTGCCAGGGCAGGGGCACCCAGGGCAGGGCACACAGAACACAGCCAGGAGGGGTTGGGAAGTCTCCAGAGCAGGAGACTCCACAGCCTCCCTGTGCAGCCTGCTTTCCCTTCTCTTCCCCTGGCACCTCCTCTGCTCCAGCTTGCCCCCAGTGCCCCTTGGCCTGGCCTTGGACATCCCTGAGCAGAGCCTGGCTCCAGCCCTGCACATCTTCATCCCCAGCACTGAGGGCAGCCCTCAGGCTCCTCTGCTCCAAGCCCCAGCTCCCTCAGCCTGGCCTCACAGGGAGATGTTCCACTGCCTGCAGCAGCTCTGGGGCTCTGGGATGGACTCTCTCAGGCACTTCCCTGAGGGATTCTTGATCTGAGGGGCCCAGAGCTGGCCACAATGTTCCAGATGTGGCCTCACCAGGGCAGAGGAGAGGGGGAGGAGAACCTCTCTGACCTACTCACCACCCCACTCCTAATCCACCCCAGGATCCCCTTGGCCTTCTTGGCCACTCCTTGAGCCATCTTCTCTGCTGCTGGACTGAGAACCACCCTGCACCTCTGACACCACTCTGGCTGGCACAACATGAAGTCATTTCACACCCCAAACCCCCCAACAACCCCAAATCCTCACTGCAGTGACTCCTCCCAGCCCAGCCTGTGACTCTGTGCTATGATCCATGAACACAAAGCACCAAGGCACTGGGGCATCTCTGCCAGGGGGAGAGCTGGCAAATCTCAGCTCTGGCATGGCAAACCCTTCCCCACACAGGGCAAAGGCCCAGGAGCCCACTTTGGGCACAGCTCAGTGGTGTAATCAGCATCCACCCCAGGATCCCCTTGGCCTTCTTGGCCACTCCTTGAGCCATCTTCTCTGCTGCTGTACTCCCCAACAAGGCTTCATTCAGCTTGGCAGCCCTCATGAGGCTCAGCTCTGCCAGCTCCTCAATTTCCTGAGAGCTGATCACATCAGTAACAGGAAAAGGAAATCCTCCATCTGCCACCCACAGCACAGCAGCACCTTACTGCACCTCATCAAGCCACAGATAGGACCACAGAAACATCTGGGCTGAGATCCCTGCTCCAGGAGGCAGAGGAGGAGTGGCAACTTCATCAGGAGTTATTTACAGAGAGAGATTTTTAACCCCTAAAAGCATTTCACTGGAGTGAGACAATTCCAGTGACCAGGCATGAAAATCTGGCTCAGGAGGTTGGCCAACCACAAAACCTAACCTCCCAAAGTTCATCACCTCTGTTCTCAGCTCCATGGAAGCATTTTGGGTTGAAAAGGAGCTTTAACTCTTGGCTGTTCAACCCAAGCCTCTTCAAAGCATCCACAGAAGGAATTCACCACTCAGTTTTGGTCACCAAACCACACCAAGTCTTAAGGAGCAGCTTCAAGAGCTTGAGAAGCAGCAACCACAGCATTAAACACCTCAGGAGTGACAACCACCTGAGGACAAACCTGCAGTGTGCTCACCCTGCTTATGCCACACAGCATCATCACAGAACAGCTCAGGTTGGAAGGGACCTCACTGCTCACCTACCCCAGCCCCCTGCCATTAGCAGGGACACCTCTCAACTCAGCTTGGTTGCCCAAGGCCTCATCCAGCCTGGCCTTGAACACTCCCAGGCAGAAGGCAGCCACAGCCTCCCTGGGCAGCCTGTGCCAGACTCTCACCACCCTCACACTGAAGAACTTCTTCCTCAGCTCCACTCTAACCCTGCTCTGCCTCAGCTTCAAACCATTCCCCCTTGGCCTGTTGCTGAACTCCTTCATGAGAAGTCCCTTCCAGGCACAGCCAGAACTCCTCCCTGCCTCTGCCACAGGAAAAAGGAAGAGAAAGAACAGACAGTGAAGGGAACAGCCCTGCCTTGCTCCCCACACACAAACACCCAGAGCTTCACCTTGGTGCAACCCTCACACATAGCCCTGGCAGGAACACCACCTGGGCAGGCACCAAGACTTACTCCTTTCTAGAGCTTCTGTGCTAGCTTCCTCAAGCAGCAAGAAGCATTCATCCCCAGATGAGCATAAATGCAAAGGCCTGGCTCCAGCAACTTCCCTTCAGGCTTCTCTCTACCTGGGTCCCACCAAACAGTCCAACTGAACTGGGTCAGCAGCCTCCTGTGCTCTGCAAAAGCATTCAACACCTCAGGAGACCCTCAGCCACCTTCAGCAAACCAGGACATCAGCCTGTTCTGAGGGCATCAGCAGACCACCTGCTGCACTGCCCTCACGCAGCAGGAGTGGATTCAGGAGAATGAAACAGCAACAGACAGAGGAGAAGCTTCTCAAGCATGAAGCTACAGCTCTGCTTCCACACCTCCCCATCAACAGCAGAACCAAAGCATCCACAGCAAGATGGAGTGGTCTGGGTCAGAAGGGACCTGCAAGCTCAGCCAGTTCCAACCCTGCTGCCACGGGCAGGGACACCTCCCACCAGCCCAGCTTGCTCAAGGCCTCCAACACCTCCAAGGAGGAAGCATCCCCACCCCCACCCCCCGGACAACCTGTTCCAGTGACTCCCCACCTAAAGAATTTCTTCCTAATAGTGCTGAATGGGAACCATGGGGGAGAAGAAAACCAACTCCAGCCAACACTGAACACTCATCAGGCACTTCTTAAGCTACAAACACAGCTCCTGCTGGGGGCAAGAAGCAAGCTGCTCACCTGACACAGGTATATCTTATGCAGGTTCCACTCCTCTCCCAGAGCACAAATCTTGATGTCACTGTTCTCCCCGTTCAAGAACAGAGTCTGATAAATATACTTAGAGGTGCTCTTCAGTTTTTTCCTAAACAAAACAAAGCAAAACAACCCAAACAAAGCTACACCCCGTGCTGGTTTTCAGTCACCTCCTTACGAAGCCCTCTTTCCACCCCAGAATGGGCTGTCCCCCCTCCCCCGCGCTCACTTCCCCTCTCTTGTTTACTGCAGCTGCTGCTGGGTCTTTTCCAGGGCCACACGGCGCTAGGCCCTGCTCCAGAGCCACACCACCCCTGCCCCAGACCCGCACCATCCCTGACCGAGACCCGCACCACCCCTGACCGAGACCCGCACCACCCCTGACCGAGACCCGCACCACCCCTGCCCCATCTCCCCGAGGAGCGGCTCCGGGTCCCAAGTGTCTCAACCTCTGTCCCCAGAACGTCCACTCCCGACCCTGAAGCGCCGGCCCGGCTCCCAAGCGTCTCCACCTCTGTCCCCACCACCTCCTTCCCTCGACTCTGCTCGGCCCCGCAAAGCCTCAGCGCCCCCAAGGCACAGTGCGAACACCGCCGCCCTCCGGCCCCTTCCTTCTGCCCTGCGACCACCGCTGCCCTGCGACCACCACTGCCCTGCGGCCCCTTCCTGCTGCCCTGCGACCACCACTGCCCTCCGGCCCCTTCCTGCTGCCCTGCGACCACCGCCGCCCTCCGGCCTCTTCCTGCTACCCCTTCCTTCTGCCCTGCGACCACCACTGCCCTGCGACCACCACTGCCCTCCGGCCCCTTCCTGCTGCCCTGCGACCACCGCTGCTCTCCGGCCCCTTCCTGCTGCCCCTTCCTTCTGCCCTGCGACCACCGCTGCCCTCCGGCCCCTTCCTGCTGCCCCGCGACCACCACTGCCCTACGACCACCGCTGCCCTGCGACCACCGCTGCCCTCCAGCCCCTTCCTGCTGCCCCTTCCTTCTGCCCTACGACCACCGCTGCCCTCTGGCCCCTTCCTGCTGCCCTGCGACCACCGCCGCCCTTCGGACTCTTCCCGCTGCCCTGAGACCACCGCTGCCCTCCGGCCCCTTCCCGCTGCCCCTCGGCCGCGACCAGGGCCCGCAGCCCCTCCGAGGCGGTGGCCGCCAGCCGCCCTCTCCCTTGCCCTCCCCCCAGCCGTCCACCGTGTCCGGACCTGCGGGGAGTGTTGAGGAACCGCTCCTCCCGCTCGGCCTCGCCGTCGCTGTCGCTGTCACCGAGCCCCTCGGCCCCGCCGCGCTTCCTCTTGCCGCCCCGGCCGCCGTCGCCGGGCGCCTGGCCCCTCGGGAGGCCCTGCCGCCGCCTCAGCACCCGGCTGCTCAGCGACCCCATCGCCGCTCCGCCGCCGCCGCCGCCTCCTCCTCATCAGGCCGGCCGGAGCCGAGCGCGGCCGCAGCGGGAAGCGGCGCCGGGGGCGACGGCGGCAGCTCAGCAAGGGCCAGGGGCGGCCATCGGCTCTGCGGCTGCGCGGCAGCGGCACCGGGCACGGGGCGGAGCAGAGCGGCGGCGGGACAGGGCGGCTGCGCGGCACCGGGCGCGGGGCGGGGCAGAACGGCTGCGGGGCGGGGCAGAGCGGCTGCGCGGCACCGGACGAGGCGCGGGGCAGAGCGGCTGCGCGGCACCGGACGAGGGGCGGGGCGGGGCAGAGCGGCTGCGCGGCTCCGGGCGCGGGGCGGGGCGGGGCAGGGCAGAGCGGCTGCGGGGCAGCGGGCGCGGGGCGGGGCAGAGCGGCTGCGGGGCGCGGGGCGGGGCAGAGCGGCTGCGCGGCTCCGGGCGCGGGGCGGGGCGGGGCAGGGCAGAGCGGCTGCGGGGCAGCGGGCGCGGGGCGGGGCAGAGCGGCTGCGGGGCGCGGGGCGGGGCAGAGCGGCTGCGCGGCTCCGGGCGCGGGGCGGGGCGGGGCAGGGCAGAGCGGCTGCGCGGCACCGGACGAGGCGCGGGGCAGAGCGGCTGCGCGGCACCGGGCGCGGGGCGGGGCAGAGCGGCTGCGCGGCTCCGGGCGCGGGGCGGGGCGGGGCAGGGCAGAGCGGCTGCGGGGCAGCGGGCGCGGGGCGGGGCAGAGCGGCTGCGGCGCGCGGGGCGGGGCAGAGCGGCTGCGCGGCTCCGGACGCGGGGCGGGGCAGGGCAGAGCGGCTGCGGGGCAGCGGGCGCGGGGCGGGGCAGAGCGGCTGCGGGGCGCCGGGCGCGGGACGGGGCAGAGCGGCTGCGGGGCACCGGGCGCGGGGCGGGGCAGAGCGGCTGCGCTGTGCCGGCTGCCCGGGGTGCCCTGGTGTGGTCATGGAGTGGTTTAGTGTGGAAGAGGCTTTGAAGCTCATCCAGTCCAGCTCTGAGCCCTCCGCCCCCAGGGCGCCACCGGAACATGGCCCTCAGCACCACGGCTCCAGGGCTCTGGAACCCCTCACAGGCATGGGGACTCCACCACTGCCCTGGAAGCCTGGGACAGGCCTGGACAAACCTTTCCAGGAGGAAATTGTTCCTCATGGCCAACCTGAGCCTCCCCTGGGGCACCTTGAGGCCATTTCCTCTCCTTCCATCACTTGTTCCTAGGGAGCAGATACCAACTCACTCCCACCTCCCTGCAATCTCCTCTCAGGGAGCTGTAGAGAGCAATCAGGTCTCCTCCACACTGAACACCCCCAGGTCTCTCAGCTGCTCCTGCCCAGCCCTGTTCTCCAGACCCTTCTGCAGCTTCCTTGCCCTTCTCTAGCCCTGCTCCAGCTCCTCAATGTCCTCTTGGGAGTGGGGAGCCCCAGACTGACCCCAGATTCCAACAGGAGGCATCTCCCTGCCGTGCAGCAGTCTCCCACCCACCTGGACAGAACCCTGCACACCCCAACCTGAGGGGGAAGAGCTCCAAAGCCTCTCCCTGTGGCCTCTCCCCACTCAGCTGGAGGGCAGAGGGCCACACTGGGGAGAAAAAGCAGCTGAGGAGCACAGAAGTTGTTGGGAAAAGAGGGAGCAGGGGATTGCACCTCTCCCAGAACACAGCCCCATGGCAGAAGGTACAGAAATTAACTCTTTATTCAGTTGTAAAAAGTCAGCAGCGTTACAGGGGGCACTTAAAGCCAAGCCTGAGTGCATCTCCTGTACAGGGTAAGGCAATGTTTCACTGAGCAGGCTTCAGGAGAGGTGGAGAAAGCTCTGCCTCCTCTCCCTCCCAAGCTGAGGAATGTGTCTCCAATTGCAGCATGGAAAGCAAGCAAGGAAATGATTTTATTTAAGGCCACAGAAGTCTCTTTGAGCTAGCAGCAGCAGCAGCCTCGTTGGGAAGAAAATGAGAGACAGACCTGGATGTGGGCCATGCTGGTCTGTGCCTTCAAATTCTAACCTCTGTCTGGCACCTTCAGAACAGGATGGGTTACCAACAGCTGAAGGAGAAGAAATTACTAAGCCCACCAGAACCACAGTTTGGCAGTGAAAACGGAGCTCAGCTGGAGTGGCAGCTGTGTAGGGCCAGGGGGAAGCAGCTCTGGCAGAGCTTGGTGTGGAAGAGCAAGTCAGGCACAGGCACTGCATGTGGAGCCTCCAGTGGGGGCAGCCAGGGCTCTGCCCAGCACTGGTGAGCTCTGCAGAGCTACCCCAGCCCAAGGCATCAGGTGGTGCTGAGGAGATGCATTTGGGGACAAGTCAGTGCTTAAAGGGCATCATTCCAACGACTTCACTTTACCCAGTGGAGAGGTCTGGAGCAGAACTCGGATGATTTATGCTCCCCACAAGTCAGGGAGGCAGAGCAAGAACACAGGGCTGAGTTGAAACCAGAGCAAGAAGAAGTTTCTGATGTCTCCAATGATGGGGAGCTTGGATTGGAGGAGCTCCAGAGGTCCCTTCCAACCCCTATCATTCCATGATCTTCCCTACCTACAGATCTACAGGCAACAGAGACTGCAGCAGGGCTCTAAATGCTCCACACCACCAGAGGGCAAATTGCTATCGAGCTGGGGGAGGTTAGGTTTGGACTGGATCTTGGGAGGAAGTTCTTCAGTGTGAGGGTGGTGAGAGTCTGGCCCAGGCTGCCCAGGGAGGCTGTGGCTGCCTCCTGCCTGGGGGTGTTGAAGGCCAGGCTGGATGAGGCCTTGAGCAGCTGAGTCTGGTTGAGAGGTGTCCCTGGAGCAGATGATCTCTGAGCTCCCTTCCAACCTGAGCCATTCTAGGATGATTCTCTAAGTCAAGAGCCAAAGCTGCTTCTGCTTTAGATGACAAAACTGTCAAGGGTGGAAGGGACCTCAAAGATTATCCATGGGCAGGGCCACCTCACACCAGCTCAACTGAAGCCAGCAGGCTGAGCTCCATGAGCCTGCGCTCTGCACTCACCACCTTCTGCTGGGGTTCATTTTCCCCTCTGCAGCCTGTCAGCCTCTGCTTCAGCTGCTAGGTTTTGCTGGTGCATGCCCTGGCCAAGGGGCTGCTTGTCAGGAAACAAGAGGGTCAATTTGTTTTGTCTCCTCAACTTCTGGCCATACATAACCTGTGCAGGTACCTCTGGAGCCTTCTCAAGAGGGTCACCTTGCAAACACTGCCTTTGTGTGCTGAGAGCTTCCTGCATCATGGAGGAGCTCTTCTTGAGTGTGGAGACCAAGCAATGGCCTTCCTCCTGCCTCTGGCAAAAAAAGAGCTTCTTGGTGTACAGCTGTAGGTTACGGAGTACAGCACTGGGCAGGAGCACTGTGGCCCTCTCACAGGAGCCTTGGTTCTATCTAAGGCGTGCAGGAAGCCAGCTGAATTCAAGTCAGAACAGCAGCAGCTGGGACAAAGCAAGCAGAGGGCAGCAGACAGCAGGTGACAGTCCCAGAACCCCAGGAGTTACCTGGTTACAGTCAGCCAGGTCAGAGTTAGGTTGGACATCAGGAAGAAGTTCTTCACCAAGAGGGTGGTGAGGCACAGGGCCAGGCTGCTCAGAGGAGTTGTGGATGTCCCCTCCCTGGAGGTGTTCAAGGCCAGGCTGCATGAGGCCTTGAGCAACCTGGGCTGGTGGGAAGTGTCCCTGCCCATGGCAAGGGGTTGGAACTGGATGAGCTTTAAGATCCTTTCCACCCCAACCCATTGATTCTGTGATTCTTTTCTCTCTGTGGTTCCAGCATTCTGTTCAAGGAGGGCTTAGGCTGCTCCAAGTAGCAGACAAATGGATGTTGCAAGCCTAGAGGTGTCTTAAAAGGGTCAGCCAGGAAGGCCACTGTGTACCCAGAGCATTAACCAACCCAGCCAATGCTTTCAGCAACTAAGAAGGCATTTGGGAGAAATTAAAAAGAAGGAAATGTTTCTGCTCAGCTGCTTTCCATCACCCAGGCAGTGCAGCCAGGCAGCCTTTAGTCCTCTCCACCACACAGCCTGAGCAGAACTTTCCTGTAGTCTCCTGAGCAGTCTCCCTAGGAAGACAGAAAGAAGCCAATGAGTTTCCCAGCTCCACTCCGGGCTGGGTTGGTCCCAGCAGGGGCAGTTTCTTGTGGGGTTTGTATCCTGGGTGGGAGTTCAGGAGTGTCCTGGTCTCCTCCAGGCTGCTTAGGACGTGCAGCTCTTTGTTTGCCACATCTCACCTTGATGAAGGAGTGCAGAGACTTCCCATACATGGCCAGGAACTCCCTCCTGATATCCAGCATGTCCAGCTCGGAGCGGGACACCATCACTCGGATCAGTGTGCTGTCGTCTGTCCCCAGGCCCTGAGCAGAGAAACCAACCAGCTGCAGCTCCAGAGCCTTCCTGATACATCAGGGGCTCAAAAGCTCTAGCCCTTGGGTCTTCTGGGAGATCTGCTCCCAGTCAGAGCATTTCTGCAGCAGGGGAGTGATCCACCAGCAGCTTGCTGCCAGGCAGGAACACTGCTGTGAGCCTCCTGAGGGAAAAGAGTCCTTAGGACAGCTCAGACATTTGGGGTTCCCCAGCTGATGGAGGAATTGTCCAGCCCCAAGTGTGGGCAGCAGGGACAGGGAGGGGATTCTGCCCCTCTGCTGTGTTCTGCTCAGACCCCCCCTGCAGTGCTGGGGCAGCTCTGGAGCCCTCAGCACAGACAGGGACCTGGTGGAGCAGGGCCAGAGGAGGCCACAGCAATGGAAGCCCTCTGCTGTGAGGCCAGGCTGAGAGAGTTGAGGTTCAGCCTGGAGAAGAGAAGGCTCCAGGGAGACCTTTTGGTGGCCTTCCAGGACATAAAGGGAACATGAATAAATCTGGGGACAGACTTTTGAGCAGAGCCTGTTGGGACAGGCCGAGGGGGGATGGTTTGGAGTCAAGGAGAGAGATTTGGAGTGGAGGGAAGGGAGAAATGTTTGACAGGGTGGTGAGACCCTGGCCCAGGCTGCCCAGGGGGGTGTGAGCTGCCCCATCCCTGGCACCATCCCAGAGGAGGTTGGTTGGGGCTGTGAGCAGCCTGCTGTGGTTGGGGATGTCCCTGCTGGCTGCAGGGGGTTGGACTGGATGAGCTTTGAAGGTCACAGCAGTCTGAGGCAAGGGGGGGCTGGGAAGGGCAATCCTCCAGCAGCAGCTCTTTACCTTCATGGATTTGTACAACCGTTCAGCAAAGTAAGCAGGTTTGTTTCGCACACACTTCACTGCAGGGGGGACAAGAAGAACAGAATGAAGGTCAAGAAACACTGAAGGTCTTCCAAACCTCCCCAGGGCTTCCTCATGGAGGTGTTTGTGAAGGTGCAGCTCAGGGCCAGCAAACCACGAGGAGAGTGCAGACAATGAGTTTAAGTTGTGCCAGGGGAGGTTTAGGGTAGACATGAGGAAAAATTCCTTGACTGAGAGAGTGGTGAGGGGTTGGAACAGGCTGCCCAGGGAGGTGGTGGAGGGTCCAAGCCTGGAAGTGTTCAAGGCCAGCTTGGATGAGGCCTTGAGCAGCCTGGTCTGGTGGGAGGACATGGTGGAGCTGGGGAGAGCAGGCTGCCCAGGGAGGTGGTGGAGTCACCACGCCTGGAGGTGCTCAGAAGCTGTAGCTGTGGTGCTCCAGGGTATGGCTTAGTGGCCACAGCAGTTGGGTTATGGTTGGACTTGATGATCTTAAAGGTCCTTTCCAACCTGAATGATTCTGTGACACCTGCAGCCAGTGACCTGCTGTAAGCTGATGTCTCCAAGCCCAGTGCCCAGGATTGATTTCTTTGGGGCTTTAAATGCTTCCTGGCAGCAAATGGCAGCTACCAAAGCATGGCTGGGGAAAGCTAAGGAGATCAGAAAGCAGAGAGCTGCCTCATCTGAGTGGATGTGCAAGGAGTAAAGCACTCAGGCTTGCAGGCAGTGTCTGAGGTGTGCAAGCAGCCAGCCAGGGTGAGGCAACACCTCCAACTCTGTCAGGGCTTTGCAGACCAGGTCTGAAGGCAGGGAACTCACCCACAGCTAAGAGAGCATCCTCCAGGTGTCCTGACATCTCTGATTTGATGCTGTCTGTGATGTCCTTGTTAGCAATGCTTCTGTACACATCAAAAACTAGGAGGAGAAGCAGCAATAAAGAGCCAGTGAGGCAGTGACAGGATGAGGGGCAAGGGATTGAGGCTTGAGGATGATGGGGCTGTTCAGCCTGGAGAAGAGAAGACTCCAGGGGTTCCTCAGAGCTGCCTTCCAGGGCCTGATGTTTTCAAGGCCAGGCTGGATGTGGCTCTGGGTAACTTGGTCTAGTGGAAAGTGTCCCTGCCCATGGCAGGGGGTTTGGAACTGGATGAGCCTTGAGGTCCCTTCCAACCCTGACAATTCTGTGACTCTGTGAAGGGATCCTGCAGGAAGGCTGCAGAGGGCTTGTCCTGAGTGGGTCTGGAGACAGGACAAGGGGGAATGGTTTGGAGCTGAGGGAGAGCAGGGTTAGACTGGAGCTGAGGAAGAAGCTCTTCAGTAGGAGGGTGGTGAGAGTCTGGCCCAGGCTGCCCAGGGAGGCTGTGGCTGCCTCCTGCCTGGAGGTGTTCAAGGCCAGGCTGGATGAGGCCTGGGGGATGGAGCAGATGATCTCTGAGCTCCCTTCCAACCTGAGCCATTCTGTCATTCCATGTTTCTATTCCTGCTGCCTCAGGAAGGGTTCCCAGGCAGTTCATGAGCAAGCAGAGAGCTCCTACAGAAGCAGTCCTCAGACAAAGGCAAAATGCAGGACAGAGCAGAGTCCTACCCATGAGCAGGTGCTCAGTGTTCCGTGTGCAGAGGATGGAGATGAACTGCACCTCATCTGTTCCCCATTTGTTTTCCCCAGCTTCATACAGGCACTTGAAGACATTATGAAGAGACAAAGTAAGGCTGAGTGAGAAGATCAAGTACAGGTGACCTTTGAAGGTGGCTCCCAACCCACAGCAGCCTATCACTCCATGGTACACAGCAGGAGGTTTGATCTCCTCGGTGCTTGGGCACTGCTGGCCTCTACAGCAAATACCAACCAGCCACAGCAGCTCTTGACTGAAACATCAACTCCCCTCTTCAACATCACCTCCCCTCCAAACATCACCTTCC
The DNA here is from genome assembly GCF_026170545.1 of Melanerpes formicivorus. NCBI lineage: Eukaryota > Metazoa > Chordata > Aves > Piciformes > Picidae > Melanerpes > Melanerpes formicivorus. The sequence goes on along the minus strand of NW_027142386.1, from coordinate 5,401,959 downwards.
TTCCTAATTATCTCCCCTCCAAACATCTCCTCCCCTCCCATACATCTCCTCCCATCCCAAACATCACCTCCCATCCCAACCATCTCCTCCCCTCCCAACCATCTCCTCCCCTCCAAACATCTCCTCCCCTCCAAACATCACCTCCCCTCCAAACATCTCCTCCCCTCCCAACATCACCTCCCCTCCCAACATCACCTCCCCTCCAAACATCTCCTCCCCTCCCAACATCACCTCCCCTCCCAACATCACCTCCCATCCCAACCATCTCCTCCCCTCCCAACCATCTCCTCCCCTCCAAACATCTCCTCCCCTCCAAACATCACCTCCCCTCCAAACATCTCCTCCCCTCCAAACATCTCCTCCCCTCCCAAACATCTCCTCCCCTCCCAAACATCTCCTCCCCTCCCAACATCTCCTCCCCTCCCAAACATCTCCTCCCCTCCAAACATCTCCTCCCCTCCCAAACATCTCCTCCCCTCCCAAACATCTCCTCCCCTCCCAACATCTCCTCCCCTCCCAAACATCTCCTCCCCTCCAAACATCTCCTCCCCTCCCAAACATCTCCTCCCCTCCAAACATCTCCTCCCCTCCCAACATCTCCTCCCCTCCCAAACATCTCCTCCCCTCCCAAACATCTCCTCCCCTCCCAAACATCTCCCCTCCTCCCAAACATCTCCCCTCCATACATCTCCTCCCCTCCCAAACATCTCCTCCCCTCCCAAACATCTCCTCCCCTCCCAAACATCTCCCCTCCATACATCTCCTCCCATCCCAAACATCTCCTCCCCTCCATACATCTCCTCCCATCCCAAACATCTCCTCCCCTCCAAACATCTCCTCCCCTCCAAACATCTCCTCCCCTCCAAACCATCTCCTCTCCTCCAAACCATCTCCTCCCCTCCAAACATCTCCTCCCCTCCCAAACATCTCCTCCCATCCCAACCATCTCCTCCCATCCCAACCATCTCCTCCCATCCCAAACATCTCCTCCCCTCCCAAACATCATCTCCCCCCCAAACATCTCCTCCCCTTCAAACATCTCCTCTCCTCCAAACATCACTTCCCCTCCAAACATCACCTCCTCTCCCAAGATCACCTCCCCTCTCAAACATCATCTCCCATCCCAAACATCATCTCCCCTCCAGACCTCTCAGCACAGAGTTTCAGGGACACCCCCACCCCCACACTCACACCCCCCCAGCCTCCAATCCCCTCTCCCAGAACAGACAATTCTTGAGGAAGCAAACGACCACACACCTGAGCATCCTGCTGAGCCAGGCTGCCATCCACATACCTGCTTTCATCTCTGTTTCCCTGCAGAGACACAAGGGGGAAAGACTCATGGCATCAGAGCACCTCCTGGAGACATCTCCTGCAGCTGCCCCATTCAAAACAGCTTCCTGGAGGTGCTGCCAGTGGAACAGCAGCTGGTAAGCACAGCTCAGGTGCTGCCTGTGCTGCCTGTGCAGCCAGCAGCAAGGCCCTTGGGCTGGGCTGTGTTCTCAAGAGACATGGACAGGGTCAGGCTCCTCACCCTGCAGAAGCTGGGCATGAAAGGCAGCCAGAGAGAATCACACAATCATAGAAAGGCAGGGTGGGAAGGGACCTCTGGAGATCATCCAGTCCAACCCCCTGCCAGAGCAGGCTCACCCAGGGCAGGGCACACAGGAGCACATCCAGGTGGGTCCTGAAAGTCTGCAGAGCAGGAGACTCCACAACCTCTCTGGGCAGCCTGCTCCAGGCCTCCAGCAGCCTCACACCAAACAACTTTCTCCTCATGCTCAGGTGGAACCTCCTGGATTCCAGCTTGTACCTGCTGATCCTTGTCCTGTCCCTTGGGCACCACCAACCAGAGCCTGGCACCTTCTTCCTGACCCCCACCCCTCAGATACTGATAGACATTGATCAGATCCCTCTCAGCCTTCTCCTCTCCACACCAATCACCCTCAGGGCTCTCAGCCTTTCTCCACAGCACAGCTGTTCCAGTCCCTTCATCATCCTCATTGCCTCCATTGGCCTCTCTCCAGCAGGTCTCTGTCTTGACCTGGGGAGCCCAGAACTGGACCCAGGATTGCAGCTGTGGCCTCAGCAGGGCAGAGCAGAGGGGCAGGAGAACCTCCCCAGCCCTGCTGGCCACACTCTCCTTGCTGCCCCCCAGGATCCCATTGGCTCTCTTGGCCCCCAGGGCACTTTGCTGTCCCATGCAGACCCTGCTGCCCCCCAGCACTCCAAGGTCTTTCTCCATGGAGCTGCATACCAGCAGGTTCACCCCTGGGCTGTGCTGATGCCTGCTGCTGCTCCTCCCCAGAATCAGGAACCTGCACTTGTCCTTACTGAAGTTCATGAGCCCTCCAGGCTGTGCAGATCTCCAGATCTTGCCCCCACTGCCCCTAGGTTGGACTTACAGTGGAGAGGGACACCAGGACTCGTTGGAACTTGCCAGATGTGTCAGAGGCAATGTCCTCCTCCAGGGTGGAGCCATACTCTGGTGAAAGCACACAGAGGGCAGCTGTCAGCCACAGCTCCACCAGCTGCACACCACCACAGGATTTGCCAGCCTTCAGCTGGGGAAGCACTCAGCTGAGCTCAGGGCACTAAGCATCACAGAATCCTTTAGGTTGGGAAGGACCTTTAAGCTCATTCAGCCCAACCCTGAACCCAGCACTGCCCCAGCACCACCCTCCCATGGCCCTCAGCACCACAGCTCCAGGGCTCTGGAACCCTTCCAGGGCTGGGGACTGCACCACTGCCCTGGGCAGCCTGGCCTAGACCTGGACAAACCTTTCCAGGAGGAAAGTGTTCCTCATGGCCAACCTGAGCCTCCCCTGGGGTAACTTGAGGCCATTTCCAATCTTGCCCTGTTCTTGTTCTTTGGGAGCAGAGCCCAACCCCTACCTGGCTCCAGCCTCCTCTCAGGAGCTGTAAAGAGCCAGAAGGTCTCCCCTCAGCCTCCTCCACACTAAACACCCCCAGCTGCCTCAGCTGCTCCTCCCCAGCCCTGTTCCCCAGACCCTTCCCAGCTTTGTTGTCCTTCTCTGGCCCCGCTCCAGCCCCTCAATGTCCTTCCTGGAGTGAGGGCCCCAAAATCGACCCCAGGACTCGAGGTGTGGCCTCCCCAGTGCCCAGCCCAGGGGCACAATCCCTGCCCTGCTCCCAGCGCTGCTGATCCAAGCCAGCCCAGCCATCATATTCAGTGCTGCAGCAGCACAGCCAATCCAGAACTGGCAGGAGCTCCACACCTGGCCAGGCACCCAGCCACAGAGCCTGCCCCCTGCAGTGCTGCTGTGACAGCCGCCAGAGCCTGCCCCCTGCAGTGCTGCTGTGACAGCTGCCAGAGCCTGCCCCTGCAGTGCTGCTGTGACAGCTGCCAGAGCCTGCCCCTGCAGTGCTGCTGTGACAGCTGCCAGAGCCTGCCCCCTGCAGTGCTGCTGTGACAGCTGCCAGAGCCTGCCCCCTGCAGTGCTGCTGTGACAGCTGCTTCTCGCTGCACAGCTGCCAGCAGCTGCAGTGCCTGCTGTGTCACAGTCCCAGGCTGCCAGCCCTCTGCTGGCTGCACTCACTGCAGGGCTGCACTCACTGAAGGCACTGCATGCACAGCACACCACTCACTGTACACAGTGCACTCACTGCACACACTGCACTCAGCACACACAGCACTCACTGCAGACACTGCACACACTGCACTCACTGCACACACTGCACACACAGCACTCACTGCACTCACTGCACACACTGCACTCACTGCACTCAGCACACACAGCACTCACTGCACTCACTGCACACACTGCAGACACTGCACTCAGCACACACAGCACACACTGCACTCACTTCACACACTGCACTCACTGCACTCAGCACACACAGCACTCACTGCACTCACTGCACACACTGCAGACACTGCACTCAGCACACACAGCACACACTGCACTCACTGCACTCACTGCACACACTGCACTCACTGCACTCACTGCACACACTGCACACACTGCACACACTGCACTCACTGCACTCAGCACACACCGCACTCACTGCACTCACTGCAGACACTGCACTCCCTGCACTCCCTGCACACACTGCACTCACTGCACACACTGCAGACACCGCACTCACTGCAGACACTGCACTCCCTGCACTCCCTGCACACACTGCACTCACTGCACACACCGCACTCCCTGCAGACACCGCACTCACGCAGTTTGTAGTTCTCGTTGATGCGCCGAATCTCCTCGTTGGTGCGAGAGGCCAGGATCTCGATCAGGCAACCTTCATCTGTCCCTGCACCCTAGGGAAGGGCAAAGGCATGAGCCAGGAGTCATGGAAGGGACTGGGTTGTAAGGGACCTTAAAGCTCATCCAGCTCCAACCCTCTGCCTTGGGCAGGGACACTTCCCACCCGCCCAGGCTTGCCTTGAACACCTCCAGGGAGGAGGCAGCCACAGCCTCCCTGGGCAGCCTGTGCCAGTGCCTCCCCATCCTCACTGGAAAGAATTTCTTCATAGAACCATCAAATGTCTCAGGTTGGAAGGGAACTCAGAGCTCATCTGCTCCAACCCCCTGCCATGGGTAGGGACACCTCTCAACTGGATTCAGCTGCTCAAGGCCTCATCCAGCCTGGCCTTGATCACCTCCAGGGAGGAGGCAGCCACAGCCTCCCTGGATAGCCTGTTCCAGACTCTCACCACCCTCACACTGAAGAACTTCCTCAGCTCCACTCTAACCCTGCTCTCCCTCAGCTTCAAACCATTCCCCCTTGGCCTGGCTCTAGACACCCTCAGGAAATGTTCCTCTGCAGCCTTCCTGCAGGATTCTTTCAGATGTTCTTCCTCATCTCCAAGATGATGATGATAACTGCTGTGATCTGCAGCTAGGGTTCCTCCCTCCCCTTAGCTGGGGAGGGACTTTTTAGGCTGTCAGGGAGTGATAGGACTGGGGGGGATGGAGCAGAACTAGAAGTGGGGAGATTCAGATTGGATGTTAGGAAGAAGTTGTTCCCCATGAGGGTGGTGAGAGCCTGGCACAGGTTGCCCAGGGAGGTGGTGGAAGCCTCAGCCCTGGAGGTTTTGAAGGCCAGGCTGGATGTGGCTGTGAGCAACCTGCTGTAGTGTGAGGTGTCCCTGGCCATGGCAGGGGGTTGGAACTGGCTGAGCCTTGAGGTCCCTTCCAGCCCTGCCAGTTCTGTGATCCTTCCTCTATGTTAACAACAACAAATTAATGACAAATGTATCACTAGGCCTTTACCACACTGAAGTGATCAGAACTTAAGCACCAGAAAAGGAAGCTATCCAAACCTTCATGGCCCTCCTCAGCTCATGCACATCATACATGATGCTTGGAGTCATCAGACCAATGATCACCCTTTCAAAATTCCCTGACAGCTCCGACTTCAGGTCATCAATCAGGTCCTAGGAGGAGAAAGGAGTTGGGTCAGGGCTCAGCCTTTGAGAACAAACCTCCTTCTCCACTGCTCTTCACATTCCAACCCTCCTTGGATGAAGAAGTGAGCTGAGCAAGGCCAAAAGAAACTTGGCCAGGGCGAGCCTGTGCTAACCTTACTGCTGTGGAGAGCAGGCAGTTCACCTTTCCCCCAGGTGACAGAACCCAGGCAGGGTCTGCATCTCCCAGACAAAGCCATGGCTGCTCCCCTCTGAGGACCTCCTCTCTGAGGACCTCCTCTCTGAGGACCTCCTCTCTCAGGACCCCATCCCTCAGCACCTCCTCTCTGAGGACCTCATCTCTGAGGACTTAATCTCTCAGGACCTCCTCTCTCAGGACCTCATCCCTCAGCACCTCCTCTCTGAGGGCCACCTACCCTGCCAATGGTGCTTTTATAGGTGATCAGAACTTGCTGACGTTGGGCACTGTTCAGGTTTGTCAGGATGTCAATGATGGCATCTTCATCAGTGCCTGGAAGAAACCAGTGGGAACCAGTCAGGCTGCTTGCACCAGAGCCAGGCACAGGCTCTGCTTTTGTCCATCCCCTGCCCCTTACACACCCTGCTCCTCAGCCCCTGCCCCTTACACACCCTGCTCCTCAGATTCTGCCCTTTACACACCCTGCTCCTCAGCCCCTGCCCCTTACACACCCTGCTCCTCAGATTCTGCCCCTTACACACCCTGCTCCTCAGCCCCTGCCCCTTACACACCCTGCTCCTCAGCCCCTGCCCCTTACACACCCTGCTCCTCAGATTCTGCCCCTTACACACCCTGCTCCTCAGCCCCTGCCCCTTACACACCCTGCTCCTCAGATTCTGCCCCTTACTCAACCTGCTCCTCAGCCCCAGCCCCTTACACACCCTGCTCCTCAGCCCCTGCCCTTTACACACCATGCTCCTCAGATTCTGCCCCTTACTCAACCTGCTCCTCAGCACCTTCTGCTTCTCAGACCACCTGGATCTCACCAGCACTGGGGACTAGAGCAGTCTACAAAGTGCCTCAGACCAGCCAGTGGCAGGCATCACCACACTGCAGCAGAGACAAGAGCCTGGCTAAGGAAGTCTCTATGGCCAAGATTTGGATTTCCAGTTGGGTTCATAGAACCCTGGAATGGCTCAGCTTGGAAGGGAAAAGTTCCTCTGCAGCCTTCCTGCAGGATCCCTTCAGCTCCTGGCAGGCAGCTCTGAGGTCCCCCTGGAGCCTTCTCCTCTCCAGGCTGCACATCCCCAGCTCCCTCAGCCTGTGCTCACAGCAGAGCTGCTCCAGCCCTTGGAGCATCTTTGTGGCCTCCTCTGGCCTCACTCCACAGCTCTGTGTCCTTCTCCTGCTGGGGACAGCAGAGCTGGAGGCAGGATTGGAGGTGAGGTCTGAGCAGAGCCCAGGGGCAGAATCCCCTCTGCTGCCCTGCTGCCCACCCTGCTCTGGCTGCAGCCCAGCACACAGCTGCCTTGGGGCTGCAGGAGGCACTGCTGGCTCCTGGGGAGCTGCTCAGCACCCAGCACCCCCAAGGCTCTTTCTGCAGGGCTGCTCTCAACCCACTCTGCCCCCAGCCTGGAGCTGTGCCTGGGGTTGGCCCAACCCAGCTGCAGGACCTTGCACTGTAGCTTGTTGAACCTCATGCAGTTGGCTCTGGCTCACTTCTCAAGCCTGTCAAGACCCTTCTAGATGGATCCCTGCCCTCAAGTGAGCCCAGAGCACCACACAGCTTGGTGCCAGGAGCAGACCTGCTGAGGGTGCCTCAGTGCCACTGCCCACAGCACTGACAGCCTGATCAAGTCTCTGATTGCTTTTTGTGCCCCCCCAGGGCTGTGGGGTGGTTCAGATGGTTTGGCTTCCCCTCTAACAAACCAACCAACCAGCAGGGCAAACATTCCCAGTGTCCAGGGTTAAAAAGGGAGGGAGATCAACTTACCCAATCCCTTCATGGCCTTCCTCAGTGCCTGTGCTTCGTGCTCAGCATTGAAGCTTGGGACCCCCTTGACTGTTGCCTAAAGCCACAGGAGAGGAGTCACCAAAGGTGGACTCAGGGTGAGGCATAAGGACAGTGAAGAACCAACAAGGCAGCAGCAGCAAACTCAGTGGCAGCAAGTGCAGCCCATCCACCCACCATGGGGAAACTGACACCATCCTACCCCAGAGGGGAACAGTTCCTCCCAGGGAAACAAGCCTCAGGGACACAACTGCAAGGAGACATTCTCTCCAGAGAGCTGCCATGGAGGATCTGGTTTCCAGTTCAGTGGTGATTCACAGAGAGCTCTCTCAAGCTTCTGCCCAGTGCCACTTCTGTGGGACCAACCCTGCCTTGCACAAAGCTCTCCTGTTCCCAGCAACCTGTGCCCACTGGGTTGGAAGGGACCCTCAGAGGCCATCCTGTCCAAGCCCCCAGCACTCAGCAGGGACATCTCCAACTGGGTCAGGGCCTCAACCACAGCCCTGGGCAGCCTGTGCCAGTGACTCACCACCCTCACTCTGCAGAGCTTCCTCCTGATGTCCAACCTTAACTCTGCCCTACTCCAGTTCCAAACCCTTGCCCCTGGGCCCATCCCCACAGCCCCTTCTGAACAGTCCCTGCCCAGCCTGCCTGTAGGTCCCCTGCAGAGAGTGAAATGCAGCTCTGAGGTGCCCCTGGAGCCTTCTCTTCTCCAGCCTGAACAGCCCCAACTCTCCCAGCCTGTCCCCACAGCAGAGGTTCTCCAGCCTCTGATCATCTTGGTGGCCTCTTCTGGACCCTCTCCATCAGCTCCAGGTCTCTCTTGTGCTGGACACAGCCCACAGCTGGACACAGCCCTGCAGGTGAGGTCTCAGCAGAGGAGGGGGCAGGATCCCCTCTCTCCATCTCTGGCAATGCTGGCTCATGTCCAGCTTCTCCCCCACCAGCAACCCCAATTCCTTCTCTGCAGGGCAGCTCCCAGTCTCATCACCCCCAGCCTGGACTGGTAGCTACCCAGGGTTGTTTGATCAGCAAACACTGCTGTAGGTTGGGCTTCCTGCAAGGGGCACAGAATGGTGGAGCTGGGAGAGAACTTTCACATCATTAAATCCCAGAGGAATGACTTCCTGCAGGCTGAACCTGGGTAGAACAACAGCCAGGGGAAAATTGCTGCTCTTTGCCCTACTCTCTGCCAGGGATCCCCCAGCTGGAAAAGCCTCAATGTGTGAATTGTTCTCCTGCATGAGGAAGTAGAGGAGTGATAACTGCACCCCCCTAAAGGGACAGACAGTGACAGTGTTCCTCCTGCTGTATCCTTATCTCAGCTCTGCTCCCCACTGTGATCAGATCAAAGCTTGGCACAGGCTGGCACGGGCTGGCACAGCAAACACACACTCACCATGGTGCTGGTCAAGCTCTCGGTCTCTGTGTGCCCAGGCAGGTAGAGAACTGTCATAAAAACCAGAGGCAGGGTCAGGCTTCTAGCAAATCATTCACAGACTGCCCCTGCCCCTGCCCCTGCCAGCTCCTGGGGCTGCCTGAGCAACCATCCCCTTGCCCAAGGACCCAAAGCTGCCCTGCTGAGCACCCGTGGCACATCCCTGCCCTCTCAGCCCTGCCTTGTACCAAGCAAACAAAGGCTGCTTGCAACAGCACAGTGCCAGGAGGGATGTGCTGCAAACCAGCAGGTGCCCAGCACCAGGAGCTCACAGGGTCACAGAGTCACAGACTGCACTGGCTTGGAAGGGACCCTCAGAAGTTATCTTGTCCAAGTCTCCTGCAGTCAGCAGGGACAGCTCCAACCAGAGCAGGCTGCCCAGGGCCACATCCAGGCTGACCTTGCATGTTCCAGATTTCACCACCCTCATTGTGCAGAACTTCCTCCTGGTGTCCAACCTAAATCTCCCCTGCTCCAGTTTCAAACCTTTGTTCCTCATCCTGGCACTCCCAGCCCTTGTCCAGAGTCCCTGCCCAGCTCCCCTGGAGCCCTTCAGGTACTGCAAGGCTGCTCTGAGCTCTCCCTGGAGCCTTCTCCTCTCCAGCCTGCACAGCCCCAACTCTCCCAGCCTGTCCTCACAGGGGAGGTTCTGCAGCCTCTGATCACCTTGGTGGCCTCCTCTGGACCCTCTCCAGCAGCTCCAGGTCCTTCTTGTGCTGGGGCCCAGAGCTGGAGGCAGTGCCGCAGGTGGGGGCTGAGCAGAGCAGAGCAGAGGGGCAGAATCCCCTCCCTGTGCTGCTGCTCTCCCTGCTCTGGCTGCAGCTCAGCACTCAGCTGGCTCTGGGCTGCCAGGGCCCAGTGCTGGCTCCTGGGGAGTTTGTCACCACCTGAACCCCCCAAGGCCTTCTCCTGCAGGCTGCTCTCAGCCACTCCTCCCCCAGCCTGGGTCTGTGCTGGGGATTGCCCTGATCCAGCTGCAGGAACCTTGCCCTTGGCCTTGTTGGACTCCATGAGGTTGCCTTGGGCCCAGCTCTGCAGCCTGCCCAGGTCCCTCTGGCTGGATCTCTTCCCTCAGCCAGGCCAGACCACTTGTTCCCACTCACAGACTTGCTGAGGGTCTCTCAAAGCCACTCTCCCTCTCTCTCCTGAGTCCTGCTGAACAGCAGCTCCCCATGGGCCCAGGCAGTTGTGCAAGAGCTGCAGTGCCTGCCCATGGCTCACATGACTCTGAGGAGGCTGCAGGGTGCTGCTCAAGTCCCAGCAGGGTGTTGGCCACAGCTGTGGTACACAGAGGCACTCTCCAGCTCACCTGTACCCTGGGACATGTTTTGCAAGGAAAATTATTAGTGCTGAGCTCCTTTTCATCATTTGATTACAGAGGGCAGCAGCCTAATTATTAGCAGCCCTTGGGGAAGTCAGAGAGTCATAAAATGGTGGTGGTTGGAAGGGAGCTCTGGAGCTCATCCAGTCCCACCCCCTGCCACAGCAGGGATCACCCAGGGCAGGATCATCCAGGAAAGGGTCAGGAAAGTCCTCAGAGCAGGAGACTCCACATCCTCTCTGGGCAGCCTGCTCCAGGCCTCCAGCCCCCTCACACCTAAGAAAGCTTCCCTCATGCTGAGGTGGAACCTCCTGGGCTCCAGTTTGTGCCCCCTGCCCCTTGTCCTGCCCCTGGGCACCACGAGCCTGGTCCCTTCTTGTCACCCAGCCTTCACATAATCACAAACATTGATAAGATCTCCTCTCAGTCTTCTCCAGCCTAGACAGCCCCAGGTCTCTCAGCTTTTCCTCATCAGACACGTTCCAGCCCCTTCAGCATCCTTCTAGCCCTCTGCTGGACTCTCTTCACCAGGTCTCTGCCCCTCTTGAACTGGGGAGCACAGAGCTGGCCACAACACTCCGGCTGTGGCCTCACCAGGGCCCAGGGGAAGGGCAGGAGAATCTCCCTTGCCCTGCTGGCCACACTCTTCCGGATGCCTGAGGCCAGCAGTGGCTCTCTTGGCCACGGGGACAAGCCCTCTGCTCCTCTCTGATCTCTCACAGCTTGCTTTGCTTCAGCCAGACAATGAAGAATGGCTTCAGCTCTCACAGAGGTTTTGCTGATGCAGCCCTGCCACTCAGCTGGTTTGCACACAGCAGCAGCAGCAGTGCCAGGCTGGTTTAGCAGGTCAGGGAGAGGGCAAAGAAGAGGCAACAAACAAGGAAAAGAGGGCAGGAGGCAGGAAAAAAATCTGAGTGGAAATGAGCTGGCAAAAAGAAACCAAACCTTGAGGAAAGGCAAAGAGGGCCTGGAGTCAGGGCAAACCTGCAAGATCCAATTACAGAGAGCACACTGGGCAGGGACTGGAGGCTTCTGCTCTCTTCATGCAGTTTAAATGTCACTGGGGCTATACAGAGCAGAGCACTGCAGCTGGCAGCAGTGCTAACTCCCCTGCCCAGCCTGCAAATGCTGCTCTGTGCCCAGCACTGCCTGTGAGCCACACAAGTGGCAGCTGGAAGCACCCAGCAGGCTCTCCAGCTGTGCTCCCTGCCCTGGGAACCCTCTTGATGCCTTTCCCAGGTGAAGGTGTCCCCATGGACCGCTCAGGCTGGGGCAGCAGATGAATCAGACTCTCCTATCCCCTCCTTAGCTAGCAGAGAGGGAAAAGAATTGCTCAGTCAGAGCTGGCAGTGCTCTGCAGCTCAGCACAGCTCCTTGCCTGCAGCCCCAAGGGTGCCAGCAAGCTCCTGGGGAGCAGCAGCACCCAGCTCTGTGCTTGGAAGGGAACAGCAGCACCCAGCTCTGTGTTTGGAAGGGAGCAGCAGCACCCAGCTCTGTGCTTGGAAGGGAGCAGCAGCACCCAGCTCTGTGTTTGGAAGGGAGCAGCAGCACCCAGCTCTGTGTTTGGAAGGGAGCAGCAGCACCCAGCTCTGTGTTTGGAAGGGAGCAGCAGCACCCAGCTCTGTGTTTGGAAGGGAGCAGCAGCACCCAGCTCTGTGCTTGGAAGGGAGCAGCAGCACCCAGCTCTGTGCTTGGAAGGGAGCAGCAGCACCCAGCTCTGTGCTTGGAAGGGAGCAGCAGCACCCAGCTCTGTGCTTGGAAGGGAGCAGCAGCACCCAGCTCTGTGTTTGGAAGCATTGAACTGAGAGCAGAGGGGCAGCCACCAGTGCTAAGGTGTCCTGGCTAAGCCCTGTCCTGCTGTTATTTGTTTCACCCCAGAACAAAGGCCTGGGTGAGGGCATCCTGCAAACCCGGCTGAGCAGAGGTCCCAGCCCTGTGGCCAGATGACAGAGCACAGGGGTGTGAGGCTTCCCTCCCAGTGCCCATTCACATTTCCCAATGGATCACCCTTTCCCAGCAGGATTTATCAGCTGGTCAGGCAGTTAAAGGCTACAGGAATGCTCTCTAGAAGCTAAATCCAGGGTGGCACAGAGCACCCTAGCTCCCAGTGAGGCTCCCAGCGAGGATCCCAGTGAGGCTCCCAGTGAGGCTCCCAGTGAGGCTCCCAGTGAGGATCCCAGTGAGGCTCCCAGTGAGGATCCCAGTGAGGCTCCCAGTGAGGCTCCCAGTGAGGATCCCAGTGAGGCTCCCAGTGAGGATCCCAGCAAGGATCCCAGTGACGATCCCAGTGAGGATCCCAGTGAGGCTCCCAGTGAGGCTCCCAGTGAGGCTCCCAGTGAGGCTCCCAGCGAGGATCCCAGCGAGGATCCCAGCGAGGATCCCAGTGAGGCTCCCAGTGAGGCTCCCAGTGAGGATCCCAGTGAGGCTCCCAGTGAGGATCCCAGCAAGGATCCCAGTGACGATCCCAGTGAGGGTCCCAGTGAGGGTCCCAGTGAGGCTCCCAGTGAGCATCCCAGCAAGGATCCCAGCGAGGATCCCAGTGAGGCTCCTAGTGAGGGTCCCAGTGAGGATCCCAGTGACGATCCCAGTGAGGCTCCCAGTGAGGATCCCAGCGAGGATCCCAGTGAGGATCCCAGTGAGGCTCCCAGTGAGGATCCCAGCAAGGATCCCAGTGACGATCCCATCGAGGATCCCAGTGAGGATCCCAGTGAGGCTCCTAGTGAGGGTCCCAGTGAAGATCCCACCGAGGATACCAGTGAGGCTCCCAGTGAGGATCCCAGTGAGGCTCCCAGTGAGGGTCCCAGTGAGGATCCCAGCAAGGATCCCAGTGGGGCTGCCAGTGAGGATCCCAGTGAAGATCCCAGTGAGGATCCCAGTGAGGCTCCCAGTGAAGATCCCAGTGAGGCTCCCAGTGAGGGTCCCAGTGAGGATCCCAGCAAGGATCCCAGTGAGGCTCCCAGTGAGGGTCCCAGTGAGGGTCCCAGTGAGGCTCCCAGTGAGGCTCCCAGTGAGGGTCCCAGTGAGGGTCCCAGTGAGGGTCCCGGTGAGGATCCCAGCAAGGATCCCAGTGGGGCTGCCAGTGAGGATCCCAGTGAAGGTCCCAGTGAGGATCCCAGTGAGGCTCCCAGTGAAGATCCCAGTGAAGATCCCAGTGAGGATCCCAGCGAGGATCTCAGTAAGACTTCCAGGAAGGTTCCCAGTGAGGCTCCCAGGAACCTCCCAGGACACACACAGAGGCTTCCATCCCCACACCCGGGCTCACGACCACCCTGCCGGCCCTACCCCTGGAAAAGCAGCGTTTAGTGACCCGCTGCAAGGCGAAGCCTGGACTCGTCTGACGGGTTCCTGGGTGCAGCTTCCCTGTGTCCCAACCCCACACCCTGCTCCAGCTCACGTTTTCCACGGCTCTGCCACCCTCAGCCGTCCCGGGCGCGCTGGATCCAGCTGCTGCCCGCGCAGCTGGCCGGGCCCTGGGCAGCCCGAGTGCCCCAGCAGCCCCGGGTGCCTGCCCGATGCCAGCCCCGCCTGCAGCTCGGGGCAGGGTCTCCCTTCTGCTGGCGAGTCCTGGGCACCTAGAGTATGCCAGCACTGCCCGCACGGTGCCTTTTGCGCGGCCACTGCCCTCAAAAGGGGCACAGCCACAATCCGGAGCCAGCAGAGCCTCCTGCTCCTCGCCTCAGCCTGGGCACTCACCCACGGCCGCTCCGCCAGCCCCTGCCGCCCCGTCCCCGCCGCAGCACCCCGCGGGCAGGCGGTGCCAGGCTGGGCACGGCAGGAGTCGGAAGCCAGCGCCACGCTCCCGCTGCCCGGGAGCCGTCAGCCATCTTCCTCCTTCCCACCGACCTCCTCCCTGCCCTTCCTCCCCCCGGCCCCGTGCCCTCCAGGGCTCCCCACTGCCCCGGTGCCTTGGCACGGTGCCCCCGATGGGCATCGCCCACCCAGCGGCCGTCCGGCACCATTCGCCGCCGCGCTCCGCAGGCGGGGCCGGGGCCGGGCACCTTCCCGAGCCCCTCCAGCCACGGGACCCCTACCCCGTGCCAAGGGGACCTGGCACTCACCTGCTGTCCCCGGCGGGCTCCTGGGCAGGGCTGGCAGAGGTGCTGCGGGCTCGCCCTGGCCGCCAAGTCCCCGCCCGGTGCGGGTGTGGCGGTGGCGCAGAGCTCTGCCCCCCCCCGCCCGCCCCTGCGCCGCCGGCTGCCGCCCGGGGGAGGTCCCAGCCCGGCCCCACATTGCGGTGCCCCTCGGGTGGCCTGGCACCGCCTGTGGCAGCCCCTGCGGGCTCAGCAGAGGCCTGCCCGCAGCACACAGCCCCGGAGGGCAGGGCCGGGGGGGATGAGCGGGACGGAGGCTGGAGCCCGAAGGCAGCCACAGCCTGGAGCCATCGTCCTGGGACACCTGGCTCCAGGGAGACCTCAGAGCAGCCTTCCAGTACCTGAAGGGGCTCCAGGAGAGCTGGGGAGAGACCTTTTAGGGTGCCACGGAGTGACAGGACTGGGGGGGATGGAGCACAAGTAGAAGTGGGGAGATTCAGCTTGGATGTGAGGAAGAAGTTGTTGCCCAGGAGGGTGGTGAGAGCCTGGCACAGGTTGCCCAGGGAGGTGGTGGAAGCCTCAGCCCTGGAGGTTTTTGCAGCCAGGCTGGATGTGGCTGTGAGCAACCTGCTGTAGTGTGAAGTGTCCCTGCCCATGGCAGGGGGTTGGTTGGAACTGGATGAGCCTTGAGGTCCTTCCAACCCTGACAACTCTCTGATGCTATGATTATTGTCACCACCTCCCACCTCAAGTGAAATGGCAAACTGAAAGCTGTCCTTAGGCTCATCTCTACTGTGCCTGGTCTTAACCCCCTCCCCCTTTGAGCCTAGTTTAAAGCCCTTTCAACCTCTCTGGGTTGGGACTGAGTGATCCTTGAGGTCCCTTCCAGCCCTGACAGTTCTGTGATTCTAAAGGGATTTCAATTTCTCCTCAGTTTTACCCTGCTGTGATTGTGCCTGGGTCAGTGCTGGACAAGACCATGGTGGTGACAGAGGGAACTCAACCCTGTAGCAACACAGATCTTGGCTTCCCTGGGTTTATTCCCTGGGCTTTAGCCTGATGTCAAAGTGCAGTTGTTAGAATGAGTAAAGCAACCTTCTGAGGTTCTTTTCCCAGCTCATCCCACCCTCGTGCCTCAGCCCAGTGCCTCTGCACATGCTCTGCTGCTGCAGGAGACCTAAATTTAGCAGCTGGGCTGCCCCAGGCTGTGCTCCAGGGAGCATGGCTGTGTGGCTGCCTCAGCACAGCTCCTGCTGCAGCTCAGGCTCCCCCAAACCCACCCCACACAGGCCAGGCTCTGCTCACTCCCTGTGGATGTGTGGGGACACACACAGAGCAAACCAGGGGTCCAGCCCCCAGCACTCTCTCTTTCCATTCCAGGCAAAACCTGGCACTTTCCCCCCACCAGGGTTCCAAGTGGACTGGCACATGTCACCAACAGGCACTAAGGAGAAACTCTGCCCTACAACTGTTCAAGTTTCCACTCTCATCCCTTCCTGCCACGTCAGCTCCCTCCTGCTCTGGCCCATAGCCACTCACTCTGGCTGCTGTGTTTCTCCATTTTGTGTTCACAGATTGATGGAATGGGTTGGAAGGGAACCCCAAAGCTCATCCAGCTCCAACCCCCTGCCATGGGCAGGGACACCTCCCACCAGCTCAGCTTGCTCAAGGCCTCATCCAGCCTGGCCTTCAACACCTCCAGGGAGGAGGCAGCCACAGCCTCCCTGGGCAGCCTGTGCCAGGCTCTCCTCACCCTCACACTCAACAATTTCTTCCTCATCTCCAGTCTCAATCTGCCCTCCTCAAGCTTCAATCCATTGCCCTTTGTCCTGGCACTCTAAGCCCTTGGGAAAAGTCCCTGAATGTTGGTTTTATTTCCAGCCTGTGTATTTTCACCAACATCCTCCTCCTCTTTGCTCTCCAGCCTCTCCCAGCCAGGGCCTGGCTGGCTGTGACACTGAAGTCACTGCTGTGTGCAACAGGAATTATTTAAGAGTTATTCATCTGCTTTAACTCTTGCACCAACCCTGCCACTCATGATCTGCACAATTCACCCTCTTCTTCCTCCCTGGGAGAGGTTCCAAGCTGGGGGCAACAGGTGAAGGTGCAGAATGTTCAGGAGCCAGATCCTGACCCAACACAGAGCCAAATTTCTGTCCCCTTGGCTGGTTGTGGCTGCTGCTTCCACAGCCAAGTGGTTCAGGCACTCATCAGAGAAATAAAACACAAAGTACAGAAGTTTCTGACCGTGCTGGCAGTTGGCTGAGCTCTCCTGGAGCCTCCAGCAGGTAATGGAAGGCTGCTCTAAGGTCTGCCTGGAGCCTTCTCTGCTCCAGCCTGAACAGCCCCAACTCTCCCAGCCTGTCCCCATAGGGAAGGTTCTCCAGCCCTCTGAGCATCCTTGTGGCCTCCTCTGGACCCACCTGGTTGGCCCTTGCAGGGTGACACTTTGACCTTCAGAAGAGCCCTTTGCAGTCACACAGGTTGTCCCTTGCCCTTGTTCCTAGCTGTGTGGTCTCACCTCCCAGCTGGGGAGAGCAGCTTTGATGTAATGCCTTCCTCAAAGCTTGAGGTTGTGGCAGGAGATGCCCAGCAGTCTTCACGTGATTTAGGGCTGTGTGACCTTGATAAGCCATTCCCATGGCTGGCTGGGAAGCCATCTCCTGGGGTGGCTGCAGGGCAGTCAGTGTCACTCCTGCCATGCTACAGACTCTTTGCATTAAGGACCAGGGAGAGTTCAAGGCCCAGGTGCTCTCCTTTCCCCTTGAGAAGCTCTTCCCTGGCAGGCTCTGGGCTAAGCACTGTGACTGCACCCAATTTGTGCAAACACAGCAGTCTGGGCTCTAACAACCTCCCCCCATCAAAACCTGCACAGGAGCTGGGGGTGCTGGTGGGGGAGAAGCTGGACAGGAGCCAGCAATGGGCACTGGCAGCACAGAAGGCCAAGGGCAGCCTGGGCTGCATCCAAAGCAGTGTGGCCAGAGATGGAGAGAGGGGATCCTGCCCCTCTGCTCTGCTCTGGGGAGACCTCACCTGCAGGGCTGGGTCCAGATATGGGGCTGCCAGCACATGAGAGATCTGGACCTGATGGAGAGGGTCCAGAGGAGGCTGCCAAGATGATCAGAAGCTGGAGAACCTTTGCTATGGGGACAGGCTGAAGCAGCTGGGCTTGTTCAGGCTGGAGAAGGGAAGGCTCCAGGGAGACCTTAGAGCTGCATTTCAATACCTGAAGAGGACCTACAGGCAGGCTGGGGAAAGACTGTTCAGAAGAGGCTGTGGGGACCAGGGGCAGTGGTTTGAAACTGGGGCAGGGCAGAGTTAGGTTGGACATCAGGAGGAAGTTCTGCACTGTGAGGGTGGTGAGACACTGAAACAGGCTGCACAGGGCTGTGCTTTAAGGCTCCATCCCTGGAGCCATTCAAGCTCAGCCTGGCTGTGTCCCTGGGCAGCCTGCTCCAGCTGGAGCTGTCCCTGCTGAGTGCAGGGGGTTGGAGAGGAAGCCCTTGGAGGATCCTTTCCAACCCCATGTATTCTATGATTTTAAGACTAATTGGTACCATTTATCCCCAGGCCTTGGGGCATTCTCCAACTCCATGGAGAGGCTTTCAGTGGGGGAAGGTCCTGGTGTCCCTGGGGAAGCTGTAGATGATTTGTGGTAGAAGCTAAAGCTCCCTTCCCCAGAGCTGCAGGCTATGAACTGCTACAGCACTGCTGCCAGCAGCCCTAAAAGCATTATTAGCCCTAACTCTCACTTAATGGGCTTAATGAATGTTTACTGCAATTAGCATACAGATAGTTCTGAGGAGGAAATGAGGAGCTTTCATTTTTTCTCCCTTCTTAATTAATATCTGCCTCTGGGTAGCTTTATCTCACTTAGCTGCTCTGTGATCTGGCTGTAAAACCCAGCTCTAGGGGATGGGACCAGAGCTGGGCCTGCCCAGCTATGGAGGCTCCCAAGACACACTCAGGTCCTTCATCCTGGCACTGCTGGGTCAGTGTTGGACATGATGATCCTAAAGGTCTCTTCCAACCTGAATGATTCTATCCCAGAAACTCTTGGCTGGGGCAGTGCTTGGGGGGAGGGAAGCAGGTTAGGCATCTGGGGCTGAAAAGCTGCAGGAGCAGGGCTGCTGCACAAACCAGCGAGGAGCAAGGAGGGATGGCAACAGCACTGAGAACAGGACCCAGTCCTTGCTCTGCTTGGCACTGGTGAGGCCACACCTCAAATCCTGGGGTTAGTTTTGGTCCCATCAATCCAAGAAGGACTTTGAGGGCTGGAGCAGGGCCAAAGAAGGAGCACAAAGCTGGGAAAGGGTTAGGGTTAGGGTGAGGGCCCCTGCTGGTGAGAAGCAGCAGAGGGACTTAGGGGTGTTTAATCTGCACAAGAGGAGGCTGAGGGGGAGACCTCATTGCTCTCTACAGCTCTCTGAGAAGAGGTTAGAGCCAGGTGGGCATTGGGCTCTGCTCCCTAGTCTCAAGTGAGAGAAGGATAGGCAATGGTCTGAAATTGTGCCAGAGGAGGGTTAGGTCGGAGAGGAGGAAAAATTCCTTTGCTGCAAGAGTGGTCAGGGTCTGGCAGAGGCTGCCCAGGGAGGTGGTGGAGTCCCCATCCCTGGAGGTGTTCAAGAACCCTGTGGCCATGGCACCTGGGGCCGTGGTTTGGTGCCCATGGTGGGGTTGGGTTGCTGGTTGGGCTGGATGCTCTCAGAGGCTTTTCCAACCCAAGGCAATCTCTGATTCTATGCAGTGTGTGTGGTTAATACCCTGACGGGCGGCCGAGGGAGCAGCGCCTGCCGGCCAGGGCTGCAGCCAAGAGCAGGGAGCTGCGGAGCAGTTCGCCGCCGCTCGGCGCGGCCAGGAGGGGACACTGCGCCCTCGCTGTTGCGCTGCTGGCAGGAGCCCTCCCCACAGCCACGTCGTGGGTTAGAAAACGCTGAGCTGTCCGGAAAGTTTGACCACGAGGGATGCAACTGCCTTAATCTGCTTCTTCCTGAGGCCTGGAGCGGGACGAGCGGCTCAGGGAGAGGCCGTGCAGGCAGTCGGCTGCGCCGGGCTCGGGAGGTGTGACCTGACACCGAGGGGTTAGGCAGAGCCCCAGCCTGGGGTCTGGGACTGACAGTGTGAGACTGAGGGAACTCTGCAGTGGGACACATCTCTGAGCTCCCTGCCGCTGCTTCAGGCTGAGCCAGAAGTACCAGACCATGCCCCGGGCTGCAGCCAGAGCAGGGAGAGCAGCAGCACAGGGAGGGGATTCTGCCCCTCTGCTCTGCTCTGCTCAGCCCCCACCTGCAGCACTGCCTCCAGCTCTGGGCCCCAGCACAAGAGGAACCTGGGGCTGCTGGAGAGGGTCCAGAGGAGGGCACCGAGATGATCAGAGGCTGCAGAACTTCCCCTGTGGGGCCAGGCTGGGAGAGTTGGGGCTGTTCAGGCTGGAGAAGAGAAGGCTCCAGGGAGAGCTCAGAGCAGCCTTGCAGTACCTGAAATGAGCTCCAGGAGAGCTGGGGAGGGACTTTGGACAAGGGCTGGGAGTGCCAGGATGCCCTCATCTGGGAGAGGGGAGACTGAGACTGAAGAAGAGGAAGAAATTCTTTGCAATGAGGGTGGGGAGAGCCTGGCACAGGTTGCCCAGGGAGGTTGTGGCTGCCTCCTTCCTGGAGGTGTTGAAGGCCAGGCTGGGTGAGGCCCTGAGCAAGCTGGGCTGGTGGGAGGTGCCCCTGCCCATGGCAGGGGGCTGGCACTGGATGATCTTGAAGGTCCCTTCCAACCCAACCCATTCAGTGATTCCATGTGAGGGGACAGATGGATGGAAATGAGTAGAACTGTTGACACTCCAGAAGGGAGAGACAGCCTCCAGCAGGATCTGAACAGGCTGAAGGACTGGGCCAGCAAGAACCTTATGCAGGTTGGAAGGGACTGGTGTAGGGTCTTGCAGCTGGGAATACATAACCCAGGAGTGCAGCTCAGACTGGGATCCAGCTGAGTGGAGAGCAGCCTTGTGGAAAGCGACCTGGAGGTCTCTGTGGACAAGAAAGTCAACCTGAGAGAACAGTGAGCTGCAGAGGTGAAGAAAGCCACCAGAATGCTGGGTTGCATCAAGAAGGGCATCACCAGCAGAGATGAAAAAGTCATTATCCTACTCCTTACCAACAGGGATAAAGAATCACAGAATCAAGAATGTTAGAGGTTGGAAGGGACCTCCAGAGATCAGTCCAGAGATCAGCCCCAGCCCCTGCCAGAGCAGGGCACCCAGGGGAGTCTGCACAGGAACACAGCCAGGGGGGGTTGGAAAGGCTCCAGAGCAGGAGACTCCACAACCTCTCTGGGCAGCCTGCTCCAGGCCTCTGCCTCCCTCACACCAAAGAAATTTCTCCTCATGTTGAGAAGAAACCTTCTGTGTTCAGGCTTGAAGCTGTAGTTCCTTGTCTTATTGCTGTGCACCCCCATAAAGAGCTTGCCACCTCCACTTAACACCCACCCCTCAGATACTGATATTGATCAGATCCCCTCTCAGCCTTCTCTTCTCCACACCAAACAGCCCCAGGGCTCTCAGTCTCTCTCCAGAGGGGAGATGCTCAAGTCCCTTAACCATCCTCTTAGCTCTGTTAGACTCTCTCCAGCAGGTCTCTGTCTCTCTTGAACTGGGGAGCCCCAAGCTGGACACAGGATTGCAGCTGTGGTCTCATCACAGCAGAGCAGATGGGGAGAAGAACCTCCCTAGTCCTGCTGGCCACACTTTCCTTGATGCACTCTGGCCATTGTCCCACTCCACTCAGAGCTCTCAGGCTGCACCAGGGGAGCTTTAGGCTGGAGGTGAGGAGAAAGTTCTTCACTGAGTCATTCCTCATTGGGATGTGCTGCCCAGGGAGGTGGTGGAGTCCCCATCCCTAGAGGGGTTCAAGAGGGGATTGGATGTGGCACTTGGTGCCATGGTCTAGCCATGAGGTCTGTGGTGACAGGTTGGACTTGACGATCTTTGAGGTCTCTTCCAACCTTGGTGATACTGTGAGCTGCTCAGGCCACACCTGGAGCACTGCCTGCAGCTTTGGTCACTGCTGTGCAACAAAACCCAACCAACCAAAGAGAAAATACAGGCTGGAAAGTGCCCAGAGAAGGGCCACGAGGGTGATCAGAGGGCTGAAGCCCTGCCATGTGTTGTAGGCTAAGGGAAATGAAGAGTTAATTGGTACAAACACAAAGAAAAGCCCTCCAGAGGCTAGAGAGTCCCATGGGGCTGGGCAGGTGGTCCCAGGGCACTGTAATCTGTTTCTCCATTCCATTTTCCTGTGTTTCTCTTTTTCAGGCAGTGCACAGCCAAAGCTCTCTCTCTCCTCTCCACCTTGGGACATGTGCTGTTATCTTTTGTGGGGGAGAGGTTTTTTTTCTCCTAGCCTCGGCTGGCAGCAGTTTGATCTGTACAGGGCAGGGAGGCTCTGCAGAGGGACTTGCATTGATTGGATCCATGGCCAACGTTACCAGGAGGAGCTTCAACCAGGCCAAGTGCCAGGGCCTGCACTTGGGTCACAACCACCCCAAGCAGTGCTGCAGGCCTGGGGCAGTGTGGCTGGAAAGCTGCTGGCAGGAAGGGACCTGGGGGTGCTGATGGCCAAGCAGCTGAATGGGATCCAGCCAGGTGGCCAAGAAAGCCAAAGGCCTCCTGGCTGGGATCAGCAATGCTGTGCCCAGTAGCAGCAGGGAGGGGATTGTGCCCTGGGACTCAGCTCTGGTGTTCAGTTTTGGGAACTGGCACAGGGTGCCCAGGGAGGTGGTGGAAGCCTCAGCCCTGGAGGTGTTGAAGGCCAGGCTGGAGGTGGCTGTGAGCAGCCTGCTGTGGTGTGAGGTGTCCCTGCACATGGCAGGGGGTTGGAACTGGCTGAGCCTTGAGGTCCTTCCAACCCTGACAACTTTCTGATGCTATGATTATTGTCACTACCTCCCACCTCAAGTGAAATGGCAAACTGAAGGCTGTCCTTAGGCTCATCTCTACTGTGCCTGGTCTTAACCCCCTCCCTCTTTGAGCCTAGTTTAAAGCCCTTTCAGCCTCTCTGGGTTGGAACTGAGTGATCCTTGAGGTCCCTTCCAGCCCTGACAATTCTGTGATTCTAAAGGGATTTCAATCTCTCCTCAGTTTTACCCTGCTGTGACTGTGCCTGGGTCACTGCTGGACAGTGCTCTCAACCTCTCTGGCCAGCCTGCTCCAGGCCTCCAGCACCCTCACACCAAACAACTTTCTCCTCATCTTCAGGTGAAACCTCCTGAGTTCCAGTTTGTTCCCCTTGTCCTGTCACTGGGCAGCACTGACAAGAATCTGTCCTCATCCTCTTGTCCCTTGCCCTTTAGTTCTTACTAAGCACAGGTGGCTGATGGAAGAGCTGCTCCAGTAACCACAGGGAAGAGGCCTGGTGGCTCAGCAGAAAAGCAGCTGCAGTGATGCACTTTTAGTTCTGTGCTGAACATTCCCAGCACCAATGTGACCTGACCATCCTGGGAGCCTCATGCCTCTTAAAAGCCTCAAACACTGGGGGAAGGAAAACAATTAGTGCTGCCTAAAGGGCTGCTGATGCAGTCTTGCTGGCATTGCTGGCAGCCCATGGCAAGAGGAAGGGCACTGCAAAGGGGCAATCTTTTTGCTGTCCCACAGGAAGCAGAGCTTGCCCAGCCTGTCCCCTTGGGGCAGGAGCCTGGCAGCAGGATGGCAGACAGGACGTAAGAGGCATGGGGGAAATGGGAGTGTGTGCTGCTCTCCTCCTCTGCCCCAGCCAGTGGGGAGGGAGGAGGGCAGTGCTGGCATGGAGGATGACTCTGGCAGCTCCTCAGGGTTCTGTACTCTCTGTCTCAGGCTGAGAAAAATAATTTTTGCCATTTTAATGTTTCCCTCTGCTGTCCAAAATCCCAGCTATGGCCTTCCCTCTTCATGGAGAGAATAGAATAGGAATAGGAATAGGAATAGGAATAGAACAGAACAGGAATGGAATGGAATGGAATGGAATGGAATAGAATAGAATAGAATAGAATAGAATAGAATAGAATAGAATAGAATAGAACAGAACAGAATAGGATAGAATAGAATAGGATAGAACAGAACAGGATAGAACAGAACAGAAACAGAACAGAAACAGAACAGAACAGGAGTGGAATATTTCAGATGGGTTTTCTGATATCTTTTGCATGCTGAGCTGAGAGCAACCCCAAAACCAGTCCTTCAACTAGTAACCAGAATGATTTGCTTGCCTGACTCAGATCCTGCAGTATAGAAGAGGAGAGGGGAGAGGAGAGGGGAGAGGAGAGGAGAGGGGAGAGGAGAGGGGAGAGGAGAGGGGAGGGGAGAGGGGAGGGGAGAGGAGAGGGGAGGGGAGAGGGGAGGGGAGAGGGGAGGGGAGAGGAGAGGGGAGAGGAGAGGGGAGAGGAGAGGGGAGAGGAGAGGGGAGAGGAGAGGGGAGAGGAGAGGGGAGAGGAGAGGGGAGAGGAGAGGGCAGAGGAGAGGGGAGAGGAGAGGGGAGAGGAGAGGGGAGAGGAGAGGGGAGAGGAGAGGGGAGAGGAGAGGGGAGAGGAGAGGGGAGAGGAGAAGGGAGAGGAGAAGGGAGAGGAGAAGGGGAGAGGAGAGGGGAGAGGAGAGGAGCGAGGAGAGGGGCGAGGAGAGGGAAGTGAAGCCAGCTGGTGTAGATGCTATAAGCTGGGAAAAAAACCTCCTGATCCCCCGAGGGAAAGAAGAGTCTGAAAAGAGCCCAAAGTGCATTTAAAGGAAATTTCAGAGTTTGAGCCGAACTAAGCCCTTCTGAAGCGTGTGAGGACGAGCCTGGCACCGCAGCTCGAGGCCAGGATGCCGCAGCCTGGCGCTGGTGCCGTGCTGGTAGGGAAGTGCCAAGTTTAAGCGCAGAGCCTGGAGAATAAACGCAAACCGCCAGGGCCGGGCGCAGGCCGCGGCCCCTCGCTGACGGGATTGCTGCGGCCAGCCCTCACGGGGGCGGGGGGAGGATGCGGCCCGCGGCCCCCTCCGCGGCCCCGCCGGAGCCGCTCTCGCCGCTGGGGTGCTGCGAGAGACCCCGCGGCATAGGGGCCTGGCGCACGGCCCCGCCGAGCCCGCGCCCCCCGCCCGCGCCGCGCTGCATGCTGGGAGTTGTAGTTCCCGCCGCGCGCTGAGCGGCACCCGCCGCTACCCAGCGTGCCCCGCGCGGCCGGGCCGCGGCCGCCATTCCTCCTGCCCTTCCGCCCGCCCGCCCCCGCCGCCCGCCGCAGCGCTTCGGTCTCTCCGCCGCGCCGTGGGGCGAGGCAGTGGCGGCCGCGCTCTCCCGCGTCTCCGCCGCCGGTGGTGGTGCTGTGAGGGGCGGCCCGGCCCGGGCGGGCTGCCGGGGGCGGTGCTCCCGCCGGGACTTCCTGTGCCAGCCCATTTCCTGGTCGGATGGGGCCGGCTGGGGGCGGCGGCGCTGGGGTCGGTCCCTGACGGGCTCGGTGGCCGCCGGGAGCTCCGCCAAGCAACGATGCGGGCCCCGGGCCCTGAGCGCAGGCGGCCCCCGCCGTGACTCGCCGCGGGCAAGCCGGTGGGGCTGCGGCAAGGCCGGCCGGCCCCGGGTGCCGCTGCGCGGGTGCATGGAGGAGGCAGCCCCCGCCCGCAGAGAGCTACCGGGCAGGGGGCCCTGTCAGGGGCCCTATCAGTCGGGGCTCCCCTGAGGGGGCTGCGGCGGCCGGGCCTTTGCCTTCCCGCGGTCCCCACTGCGGTTTTGCAGGCGTGAGTCCCCCGGAGAGCGCCGCGCCGGCTCCGCTCGGCCCCGCCAGGCGGGCGGCCCCGGGCCCCCCTCGGCCGAGCCACGCAAGGGAGGGGGCTCGGGACCTTCAAACCAGCATCGCCCCCGTCAGCGGGCGGCCGCTGCCGCTGTCTCCTGAGAAATGAAGAAGTTTTTCGACTCGCGTCGGGAGCAGGCTGGCTCTGGCCCTGGGTCGGGCACCAGCGGCGGCGGCGGCGGCAGCAGCGGCCCCGGCAGCGGCTACATCGGTCGGGTCTTCAGCATCGGCCGCCACCAGGTGACGGTGGACGAGGTGCTGGCGGAAGGTAAGAGCGCGGCGCCTTTCGCGGGGCGCGGTGCCTTTCGCGGGGCGCGGTGCCGTGGCTGCCCGCGCTCCTGGCGGGGCTGGAGCGGGAGGCCTCGGCCGTGCGCCCCGGGCCTCCCCTGCGCTCCCCGGGTCCCGCACGCTTTGTCCTTGGCGGAGCTGCCGCCCAGGGCTGTCTGCCAGGTGACAGTTTCGGGCTCCCGGTGTGCGGACCCGGGGCGGGCTTGCTGGGCTGGGTTCGGTGTTTTCCTTAAGCGCTTTGCAAAGGGGGCTGATTGCAGGAGTCGGTTGTTTCTTCACCTTCCCTCAGCTGGGAGCTATTTGAAAGGGTGAGAAACCAGACAAACCCAGAGCTGGCTGTCAGGTGTCTGGTGCAGATCAAGGTGCTGGAAATAAAGCAGGCAGAGGGCCTTCCCTCTTAACTTTGTCTGCAGTTGGTTGCCTCCTTTCCTACCTTAAGCAGAGAGGATGAGAGACTTGGAGTAAATCCCTTGTAGCTGTATCATGCACAGAGGCTGAGTCGAGCTGGCTGTGATCTGGGCTGAGGGCTGTGCAGGGGAAGCAGTAATCCCAACTGCTGCTTTTAGTGGTTTGTTGGGGTGTTTTTTTTCCTCCCCCCTGAAACAGGACAATTAAAGAACTACAAAGGAGCAGCAGGGATTGTAAAACTCTCTAGGTGCACAGCCCCGGTGAGGCAGCAAGCTGCTGGTGGTGTTGTTTTAATTGCAGCCAGCACTGCTGCTTTAACTATCGTTTTACACTGCGTTTGTTTGGGCTCTGAGGAGCCTCTGGAGCGGCTCTGGCTGGGTAACCTTAGCCTCGACCTTCAGGGAGGCCTCTTTGGACCCGCTCCTGGCCCTCTCTTGCACAGCATCCTCTGCAGTTTCAGTCAAAACAGTGTTTTGTTTGGCTCCTGTAATTGCTGAGGAGAGGGGAGCTGCTGTGTGAGAGCTGAGTGGGAGGCCCCGTGTTGGCTTTCACAGAAACAGCCCTGAGACGGGCAAGGGACTCCGTGTATGCTCTGTGCCTTCAGGCTGCCCCAGGGAGCGGGGAAGCAGCTCTGGGACCGCCTTTCAGATGGGGTTTCTGATGTCTTTTGCATGCTGAGCTGAGAGCAGCCCCAAAACCAGTCCTTCAGCTAGTAACCAGAATGATTTGCTTGCCTGACTCAGATCCTGCAGTATGGCTTTGCCTTGCCTGGTGTTTCCAGGGCCCTTTTTGGCCCTGGGAGCTTAGGAACTGTGTGAGCTAAACCTGAGGAGCTGTCAGAGGCTTTTTTTAATGCAGGTTGGCCTCATCCTGGTGACAAGGCAAAGCAGAGGCTGTTTTTGCTGATGAATAATCCGTTGGCAGGTTCTGCCCTGGTGCTGACAGCAGCAGGAGGTGAGCCTGTGTGTTACTGCTTCAGCTACAGGCACCGAGGCTGGGAGGTGGCAGCCCAGGCTGTGCAAGAGAGGTTTCTCCCCTCTGTACCTCACTGTTTTGGAGCAGCTGCTGCTCGTGAGAGGCTTTCCCCCATAACTCCAGGCTTCTTGGCTGGCCCCTGGGGTGGTCTGGCTGCAGCTCTTGGATTTGTGTGCACAGGCTCAGTGAGGTGCTGTGGAGCAGGGGCTGTGCTCCCTTCCTGAGCAAGCTGAGAGGCTAAGGGGGTTGTTCAGGTGCCTTGCTGGGGTTTTCCTCACACAAGGGCAATGAGGCTGGGGAGAGGCCTTGAGCACAGCCCTGTGAGGAGAGGCTGAGGGAGCTGGGGTTGCTTAGCCTGGGGAAGAGGAGGCTCAGAGGTGACCTCATTGCCCTCTACAACTACCTGAAGGGAGGTTGGAGCCGGGAGGGGGTTGGTCTCTTCTCCCAGGCAACCAGCACCAGAACAAGGGGACACAGTCTCAAGCTGTGCCAGGGGAGGTTTAGGCTGGAGGTGAGGAGAAAGTTCTTCACTGAGAGTCATTCATCATTGGGATGTGCTGCCCAGGGAGGTGGTGGAGTCCCCATCCCTGGAGGTGTTCCAGAGGGGATTGGATGTGGCACTTGGTGCCATGATCTGGTCATGAGGTCTGTGGTGACAGGTTGGACTCGATGATC
Organism: Melanerpes formicivorus; assembly: GCF_026170545.1. NCBI lineage: Eukaryota > Metazoa > Chordata > Aves > Piciformes > Picidae > Melanerpes > Melanerpes formicivorus. Next base: position 5,374,685 of record NW_027142386.1, on the reverse strand, counting down.
TTTGAGGTTTCTTCCAACCTTAGTGCTACTGTGATCCCTGGGGTGGGAAGTCTGAGCTTGCTCTGTGTGGTGAGCAAAGCCTCCAAGAGGACAAGAGCAAGGTGGCTTGGAGGCCTTGCTGGGAGTAGAGGGCTGGAAGTGCCATTTCCTTGATGGGGCACCTGGGGAGTCAGCATGGGTCAGAGGTGCTGCAGCTTTGCACGCTGCTGGCCTTTTGGTGAGGCTCTGAGAGCTCCCCAGGGCTGCTGAGCAGCCTTTCTGCCTGACTCAGCTGGAGACCTGGGCAGTTCTCTGGCAACCTGGTCTCTGCCCTGCTGATGTCTGAGTCCTCAGCTGGAAAAGTCTTTTCTGTATCTGCAGTGAATTTTGGTTGTTCAGCAGTGTGGAAAAGGCAACTTGTGAAGTCCTGGCTGTTTCTGCTAAAAGGAAAAGTCCCTGGGGAAGCACTTTGGAGGAGGAGTATCCTGTCTGGAAAGGAAACATCTCTCATCTCCTTTGCTTTAAGGAGAGGCCAGGCCTGTGTCTTGGTGCAGCCCAGAAAACAAACGAGAGATGGGGGGGGGGGGGGGGAACCCAAAAGCCAGAGTCTCTGAAATGGTGATGCATGGTGTGGGGGAGACTTGAGCTGCAAGCCTGAGGAGCTGGGTGAACCAGGGCTTTGAAAGTGTTGGGTTTTACCTTGCTCTGTCAGAGCTGTGACTTGGTCACCCTCAATTCTGCTGAGCAACCCTGCTGAAGGTGCCTGGCCAGGCTGGGCCTCCCTTGCAGGAGCCCCAGGGTGTGCCAGACGTCTGCATGTGCTCACAGCCTCCTGGGTAGATTCCCCAACATACACACCCCTGTGGAAAGAGTTGTCTGGATGCTCACTTCTCTGAGAGGGGAAGAGAACAGAAAACAGAATAGACCAGGTTGGAAGAGACCTTCAGGATCATCACATCCAACCTATCAGCCAGCACCACCTAATCAACTAACCCATGGCACCAAGCACCCCATCAAGTCTCCTCCTGAACACCTCCAGTGATGCTGACTCCACCACCTCCCCAGGCAGCCCATTCCAATGGGCAATCACTCTCTCTGTGTAGAACTTCTTCCTAACATCCAACCTGAACCTCCCTTGGTGCAGCCTGAGACTGTGTCCTCTTGTTCTGGTGCTGGTTGCCTGGCAGAAGAGACCAACCTCTGCCTGTCTACAACCTCCCTTCAGGTAGTTGTAGAGAGCAATGAGGTCACCCCTGAGCCTCCTCCTCTCCAGGCTAAGCAACCCCAGCTCCCTCAGCCTCTCCTCGCAGGGCTGTGCTCCAGACCCCTCCCCAGCTTTGTTGCCCTTCTCTGGACTCATTCCAGCAACCCAACCTCCTTCCTAAACTGAGGAGCCCAGAACTGGACACAGGACTCAAGGTGTGGCCTAACCAGTGCAGTGTCCAGGGGCAGAATGAGCTCCCTGCTCCTGCTGGCCACACTGGTCCTGATGCAGGCCAGGATGCCATTGGCCCTCCTGGCTGCCTGGGCACACTGCAGGCTCATGTTCAGCCTACCATCAACCAGCACCCCCAGCTCTCTCTCTGCCTGGCTGCTCTCAGTCACTCTGACCCCAGCCTGGGGTTTCTGTGGCCAATGTGCAGCACCTGGCACTTGGATGTGTTCAATCTCTGCCCTTGGCCTCTGCCCATCTGTCCAGCCTGTCCAGGTCCCTCTGCAGAGCCTCTCTACCCTCCAGCAGATCAACTCCTGCCCCCAGCTTGGTGTCATCTGCAAATTTACTGCAGATGGGCTCAATGCCCTCATCTGGATCATCAGTGAAGATATTGAAGAGCACAGGGCCCAGCACTGATCCTTGGGGCACACCACTGGTGCCTGGCTGCCAGCTGGCTGTGGCACCATCCACATTCCTTCCTGTTGGGAGGAAGTGGATGGGAAGACCATAGAAGGAGCCTGAGTGGTTGTCTGTGGTGTCACCGTGCTGGTGAATCAGTGTTTGTTTATTTACAAGCAGTATATTGCAAGAGGTGATTCTCAGCTGAGACTTTGTCTTGCTCTAATCCTTATAATAGCACAAATCTCTTCAAAAATTCCCCTCCCTGTTTCCCTGAGGATTAGCTGCTGTGGGAGGTCAGCACTGCTGGCCTGAGAGCTCTGCAGGGCCGTGGTTAAACCCAGGAGCAGCGTGGTGGAGTTGCAGTCTGGGCTGAGGGGGCTGGGGGCTGGTGGTTGAGGTGTCTGGGCTTTGGGGAGCTGTGCCTGTGTTGGTGACTCAGGCTGCTGTCTTACTGCTGTGCTTGTGAAAAGGAACCCAGACAGGGTGAGCACGTTGGATGCTGCTTTTATTTCTGCCTGTATGGTGTGTGTGGGGGGAAATCCCACCAGCAAAAAACCTCCCAGCCCAGCCTCCTGCCTGGAGCCATCAGGAGGAAGGTGTCCCTCTGCTGAGGAGCAAGGCAGCAGGAGCACTTAGCAGTCAGAACATCCAAGGAGTTTGGGGCATGCTGCCTGTGTGGCAGAGTGCCACAAGCCCCAGGTGCTCCTCTGAGCTAGCCCAGCAAGGGTCAGCACTGCCCCAGCAGCACAGGATCACAGAGTAGCCTGGGCTGGAAGGGAGCTCCAAAGCTCATCCAGTCCAAGCCCTGCACTCAGCAGGGACATCCTCCCCTAGATCAGGCTGCCCAGAGCCCTGTCCAGCCTGACCCTGAATATCCCCAGGGCTGGGGCTTCAACCACCTCCCTGGGCAACCTGTTGCAGTGTTCCAGCAGCCTCCTGCTGCAGAATTTGTTCCTCACATCCAATCCCAATCTGCTCTGCTCTCATTTCAGACCACTGCCCCTGGTCCTATCCCTGCAGGCCTTTTGGAACAGTCCCTCTGCAGCCTTCAGGTACTAGAAGGTCACTGTTAGGTCTCCCTGGACCCTTCTCCTCTCCAGGCTGGACAGCCCCAGCTCCCTCAGCCTGTCCCCACAGCAGAGGTGCTCCAACCCCCAGTCGTTTTTGTGGCCTCCTCTGGACTCTCCCCATCAGGTCCATGTCCTTCCAGTACTGAGGGCTGCAGACCTGGATGTGGTGCTCCAGGTGAGGTTTCCCCAGAGCAGAGGGGCAGGATGAGCTCTCTCCAGCTGCTGCTCACCCTGCTTTAGGGCCAGCCCAGGCTGTCACTGACCTTCTGGCCAGTCTGATGAGCTCTGTGCTGGCAGTTTTGCCAGAGGGTGCTGCACTGACCCAGGTGTGAGGGTGGTGGTGGGATGTTTGAGCTGGTCTTTGGTCTCCTTCCAGCTGTGCTTCCTCAGGCCTGTGGCAAGGCCCTTCCTCAGTTAGCAGCCGTTCTCTGAAGGTGCTCCTTGCAGTCTTGTCCCCTTGAGCCATGGCAGCCAGGGGCTTGGGCTTTAGTGGCTGTCAGGTCAGCACTGAGTGTTTCTGGTGCATGCCTGGTGTGCTGCTGGCCAGCCTGTCTGTCACAGCCTCTAATGGCAGGCATTCAAAAGCAAGGCAGGAGCAGCTCCAGCTTACCAGCTCTGCTTTCCACTCTGGTTTGGGCAGATGGATGTCTTGGGAAGGTTTCATTGTGATTTCCTGTGGCAGACCTGCAGGCCCCCAGGGGTCTGAGGAGCTTGGTAAGGCTGTGAAGTGGGGCAGGGTGACCCCTGTGCTGCCTGAATGTGTGGTGGGGCTGACTGCAGAGGACTTCTGTTGGCCCCTGCCTGGCTTCCCCTCAGCACCTCCTGTCCCTGGACTGTGCAGCATTGTAACCTGAAGCCACTAGAGCTACCCCTGAGCTGCTTCTGAGGCTACTTCACTTCAGCACAAACCCCTGTTGAGGTCAATGTTGCAGGCTTATGGGATGATTCTCAATCCCATTCCAGTGTGGTTGGGTTCAAGACATCACTTTGAAGTACATTTTATCAATTCACAGAATGCTTTGGGCTGGAGGGGACCTGGAAGCTCATCCAGCTCCAAGCCCCTGCCATGGGCAGGGACACCTCCCACCAGCCCAGGCTGCTCAAGGCCTCATCCAGCTTGGCCTGCAACACTTCCAGGGAGGGGACAGCCACAGCCTCCCTGGGCAACCTTCCTTCCTCATCTCCAGCCTAATTACTGCCTTCTAGCTTCTGCCCAGTGCCAGCTGCTGAGCAGCTGAGCAGTGCCATTTGGATTAAGATCTGAACTCTTTCTCCTCCTGGCAGGAGCCATGTGATTTGTGTGTGTGTGTGTGCCCCCTCCACTGCTTTTCCTGTGTCTTGTGTGAGGCAGAGCATGTCCCCTGTGCTCTGCACTGCTGGGTGGGATGTTGGCAGAGCACTGTGTGGGTTTTAGTGGTGTGCACAGAGCAGGCCTGCTGGTGGAGAGCCCAAGGGGAGTGGTGTGGGGAGTGCTGAGGTGCCTCAAGAGCTTCGGTGCTTTAGCAGCGCAGGGCAGAGCGTGTGCTGTGTGCCCAGGTGTGGGTGGGAAGGCAGGGCAGGGGGTTGTGTGGCCCAGAGGCTGCCCCTGCCCGGCCTGGCCTGCAAGCTGTGCACAAGAGGTGGGGGAGCAGGGCCGGGGTGGTGCCCGGGGGTGGCTGGGGGCTTGCGCAAGAGCTGTGTCAGCTCCCTCCGTGCTGCCAGCCCCGGGGGGCCAGGGGAGGAGGAGTTCTCTGCAGGCAGCTTCCCAGCACAGAGCCTTCATGGGACAACAAACCAGGGTCTAATTCCAGCAGTCCTGCATGAAGGTGTCAGCAGGAGAAGGCTCTGGCTGGGGTCTAACTGAGCCTGGCCTTGCAGCTGTGCCCTGGTGGCTGTGTCTGAGGAGGTTACTCACTCTGGCTGCACCACCAGCCATGCCATGGTGGGTCTGAGGGGAACATGCACTGCCTGCATGCTCTTGCTCTGCCCTCCCTGGGCCTTCTCCCCTTTGCACAGGAGCTCATCAGCAGTGGAGGGGAGCAGGTGGCAAGTTACAAATGTGCCCAAGACAGGCTGGAATCCGCTTTGGGTTTAGCCCTTGCTGCCCCCTGAGCTTGCCCAGCACGTAAAGCATGGCTGGTGAGGGGGCAGGAGTGACTCAGTGCTGCACACTTGCACTGGGGCTGCAAGCTGCTGCCTTTGAAGGTGACTCTTTTCCAGTGATTTGGGCAGGCTGAGGCTGTGCCTGTTGGAACAGCAGCTTGGCAGCTGCAGGGCTTGCTGCTGCTCTTCTGGAAAGTCACAACCAGTTGGCCTTCATTTGTACCAAGTAAGTGCTTGCTGCTGTGCCACCTGTGGAAGCACACAGGCAGCCTCTGAGAAGGAACATGCCACAGGCAAAGGCTGTTTGCAGGGGAGCTCCCTTTTGATCAGCAGAGGTAGCTGAACAGATAAGTGTCCCGTGGAAGGATGCTGTCCTTGGGGGGGAGCACCTCAGGATGTCCTTGTGGCCATGCTGTGCTGCCAACACCCCTCCTTGCATCTGCTGCTGGCATTGTGTGAGTGGAGGAGCAGCACTGGTGGTGGTTCACAGGCACAAGGAGAAGATTTGGAAGGGCTTCAGTGAAAGATAGTTACTTGCCAGGTAACTTTCTCTGGTTTGTGGCTTCTGATCAGGCTGAAGGTGGTTTGGATGTTGTGCCTGGGGACATGGTTCAGGGGTGACCCTTGCAGAGAGGGGTCAGGGCTTGGAAGTGGTGATCCTGAGGGCCTCTTCCAAGCTGAATGTTTCTGTGATTTCTCTGCTTTCTGTGCTGATGGAAACTTCCCTTCTCTTCTAATGTAGGAGCCTGATGCACAGGAGGTTCTTGTTAGCTGCCTACAGCATGAGGTAGTGGAAGGAAAGCAGAGGAGAGCTGAGGCAGCTCCTCTGAGGTGAGGAGCTCTCCCTACCCTTGCCAGAGTATCTGGGCCCTGGCAGAGCCAGAGGATGTCCTTAGGGCTGCTGGGCAGTGATGCCCTGAGTTGGGCAGGTGAGGCAGTGCAGAGTGTGTGTGGCCAAGGCAGGGAGCGATCCCTGGCTGTGCAGGTGGAGTGCAGGAGCTGCAGGCTGTGCTCTCCCTCTCAGCAGCCTGTGCTCCTGGCACTCGTGTGCTGGGCCCTCAGTTCAGGCCTGCTCTGTGGCAGAGCCCATGCTGACATTGCCTCCCCCCCATGCTGCCATGGAGCCCCCCCTGCTGCCATGGAGCCCCTGGGCCATGTGTCACAGCACTGCATGAAGGGCTCTGTTGGAAGAAGATGCTGAGAGCATCTGGTTTGCTTCATGCTCTTGCAGAGACAAGTTCCACAGCAGTGCTGGGTGAGCTCATGGAGCAAAAATAAAGCAAGCCACCAGCAGCTGAGTTCCCCCAGCACAGCCTTTGCCTGCCTGTGCATCCAGCCCTCAGCTGAGCTGGGAGCTGGCTGGGGCAGTGCTGGGAGCAGGTACAGCTGACCTGTGTCCATTCCCTGTTAGGAGCATGCTGGGTTTGCTCCCTGTCTGCTGCTTGTGGGGCTGTAAGAGGGAGGTGACTCCAAAACGCCTCTGTGAGCTTACAAAGCTTCTGGCCTGCTGCTCAGGGGGTGTGGTGGTGAAATCTGTGTGCTGCTGAGCCTCTCTGCCCAGCTGATGGATGTCTGGGGCTCTGGCTCTGTCACTCCTGTGAGGTAAATGATGCTTGCAGGGCTGACATGCTCCTGCTGCACAGCTCTGATGGCAGCAGCAGAGAAGCCTGGGGCTGGTCTGGGGGAAGTGCAGAGCGCTCTGGGCTGCATGCTGGGGCATCTGAGCCCTCCCTGCACACCAGAGCAAGCAAGAGGAGCCCCTGGCTTGCTGGGCTGCAGCTGGTTCTGTGGCTTTGCTGGATTCCTGGGTCCTGCCTGGCAGCTGCTCACATGTTGCAGCAGTGAGGGGTGGAAAACTCAGGCTTGCAAAATGTTTGGAAGTCCTTCAAATGAGCACAAATAATCTGTGCTGAGGTGAGAGGAGCAGGGATGTGCAGGCCTGCTGCTTCATGTCCCTGTGGGGACAGCCTGGGAGAGTTGGGGCTGTTTGGCCTGGAGGAGAGAAGGCTCCAGGGAGACCACAGAGCAGCCTTGCAGTGCCTGAAGGGGCTCCAGGGGAGCTGGGGAGGGCAGGAGATGAGCAGAGGGAAGCATGGGTGGCTCAGGAGTCCTTTCTGTAGGATCTCTGTGGCTTTGACTAAGGCTGAGAGCCCTGGGGCTGTTCAGCCTGGAGAAGAGAAGGCTGGGAGGGAATCTGACTGATGTTTATAAACATGAGGGGTGGGGGGCAAGGGGAAGGGGTCAGGCTCTTCTTGTCGGTGCCCTGTGATAGCAGGAGGGGCAAGAGGCACACACAGGGCTCCAGGAAGGTCCACCTCCAACGTGAGGAGAAACTTCTTTGGTGTGAGGCTGCTGGCCTGAAGCAGGCTGCCCAGAGTGGCTGTGGAACCTCCTTTGCTGGAGGCCTTCCAGAGCCACCTGGATGCTTTCCTGTGCCCTGCCCTGGGTCATCCTGCTTAGGCAGGGCTTGGACTGGGGGAGCTCCAGGGGTGCCTTGGGGCCCCTGCCGGGCCCTGAGCTCCAGGGGTGCCTTGGGGCCCCTGCTGGGCCATGAGCTCCATCAGGCCCTGAGCTCCAGGGGTGCCTTGGGGCCCCTGCTGGGCCATGAGCTCCATCAGGCCCTGAGCTCCAGGGGTGCCTTGGGGCCCCTGCTGGGCCATGAGCTCCATCAGGCCCTGAGCTCCAGGGGTGCCTTGGGGCCCCTGCTGGGCCATGAGCTCCATCAGGCCCTGAGCTCCAGGGGTGCCTTGGGGCCCCTGCCAGGCCGTGAGCCCCAGGGGTGCCTTGGGGCCCCTGCCAGGCCGTGAGCTCCAGGGGTGCCTTCCAACCCCTACCATTCTGTGCTTCTATGTCTGGAGTCCTGCAGCCTGCAGAGGAGGTTCCTGCTGACCTTCCCCAACACCTCTGTGCCTTCTGTCCCTCTTGCAGTGTGGGGAGTGGCAGCAGAGTGCAGGTGGGGAGCAGGGCATGTGGAAACCTGTGCATGGAATATTCCCTGGGGACTCCAGCAAGTGCTGCTGGCACTGCTCAGAGTTCTGAGTTTGGCTCTTTGGCTGTGTGCAGCCCTGCCACAAGATAGCGAGTGGAAGGTGACACAGGAAGCGAACTCCTGGTGAGGTCCTGCTGGCCCTTGTGTCCTTTTCTATTGCTTGTGTTTGTAAGGACACAGAAGTGCCCTGTGGAGCACTGGGGTGTGGCTGGTGGGGTGACAGAGGGTGAAGGGGGCACAGCACAGGCAGGGAGGGGACAGCACAGGCTTGTCTCAAGCTCTGCCCTGGGGGGCCCTGACTGCATGTTCCTGGCAAGAAAAGCTCTGCTGACAGTCAGAGCCTTTCTTTTGTCCCTCAATTCTTAGTATCACAGTATAACTAAGGTTGGTAGAGACCTCGAGGATCATCAAGTCCAACCTGTCACCACAGACCCCATGACTAAACCATGGCACCAAGTGCCACATCCAATCCCCTCTTGAACACCTCCAGGGATGGGGACTCCACCACCTCCCTGGGCAGCACATCCCAATGGCTAACAACTTGCTCAGTGAAGAACTTTCTCCTCACCTCGAGTCTAAACCTCTCCTGGCATAGCTTGAGACTGTGTGCTCTTGTTCTGCTGCTGGGTGCCTGGGAGAAGAGACCAACCCCCTCCCAGCAACAATCACCTTTCAGGTAGTTGTAGAGGGCAATGAGGTCTCCCCTGAGCCTCCTCTTCTCCAGGCTCAACAATGCCAGCTCCCTCAGCCTCTCCTCACAGGGCTGTGCTCCAGACCCCTCCCCAGCTTTGTTGCCCTTCTCTGGACACCTTCAAGTCTCTCAATGTCCTTCCTAAACTGAGGAGCCCAGAACTGGACACAGGACTCAAGGTGTGGCCTAACCAGTGCTGAGCACAGGGCACAAGGACTTCCCTGCTCCTGCTGGCCACACTGTTCCTAATGCAGGCCAGGATGCCCTTGGCCTTCTTGGCCCCCTGGGCACACTGCTGGCTCATGTTTAGGTGGCTGTCAATCAGCACCCCTAGGTCCCTCTCTGTTTGGCAGCTCTCAGCCACTCTGACCCCAGCCTGTAGCTCTGCCTGGGGTTGTTGTGGCCAAAGTGCAGCCCCTGGCACTTGGACTTGAGTGAACTCAGCTGTGTGATCATCAGCTTGCCCCTCTGTCTCTGTGCCCTGCTGCCAGCTGTGGGTTGAGCTGTTGGGCTGTGCCTGCACTCCACACACATGAAGGCCTCCCCCTTGTAGGGGGCACCCAGCTTGTGGCTCTGTGTGGCTCTTCCCCTTCCCTGCCAAGCAAGCAGCTGCTGGAGGGAAGGCTCATCCTACAAACAGGAAACTGAAGCTCATGAAGATGTAGTGAGTTGGTCAGGGCCCTGCAGAGAGGCAGTGCTGGAGCCTGGTGTGCAATGCAAATGGGAGTCCTTGGCCAGTGCTCCAAGCAGGCTGCCATCAATATTCATGCACCAGGGCAGTGAGGAGCTCCTAGCATGGAGCAGGGCCCCTGTCACCTCCTGCAGCCGTGGAACAAAGGCTGTCCATGCTCCTGGGACCTGCCTGGCTGCCCTTGGCTCTGCCTGCTGAGGCCCAGACCTTGTGTGTGCTGCTGAAAGGCTTTCATGTGCTGCTGCTGCCTGGGGAGACCCCCCCTGCTCAGGGGGAGGGGAGGGGGAGACCCCCTGCTCAGGGGGAGGGGAGGGGGAGACTCCCTGCTCAGGGGGAGGGGAGGGGAGGGGGAGACTCCCTGCTCAGGGGGAGGGGAGGGGAGGGGGAGACTCCCTGCTCAGGGGGAGGGGAGGGGGGGAGACCCCCTGCTCAGAGGGAGGGGAGGGGGAGACTCCCTGCTCAGGGCAGGCAGCTGTAGACTCACAGAATGGTCTGGGTTGGAAGGGGCCTCTGAAGGTCCAACATCCTCTGCAGTCAGCAGGGCCATGCCCAACTCGATCCTGACCTGGGGGCTGATTGCCACCCAGAATGTGCTGAGGGTCTGCTGGTGTGCAGAGCCCCCAGGGAGCTCCCTCAGCCTTGCTCCCCCAGCACTCCCAGGACATGAGAGGATGAAAGAGCCCCTGGAGCCTCTGAAACTGGAAGCAGGGCTATTTCTGGAGTGGGCCAGGTGGTGGTTTCCTGCCTTTGGCTTTTGTTTTCAGCTTGCCAAGGAGGCACTGAGGTTGTGCCTTTTGGAGCTTGCTGCTGTGGAGCAGGCTGGAAGTGCTGCTGCTGCTAGAATCCCTCCAAGCTGGGCCCCTGAGCAGTGGTGGCAGGGCAGCTGAGGTGAGCATCCCACCTCCAGTGCTGGTGGAGCTTGTGAGTAGCTGTCACAGCACTGCAGGTTCTGGAGCCCTGGCAAAGGACCAGACAGGCACATGTGTGCTCATAGCTCTCCTTCCTCACACCTGCAGGTGTGGAGACCCTCAAAGCCTTGCTACAATCAGTGTTTCCCTTTGCTGAAGGATGGCTGCTGTGTGCTCCTCACCATCCCCAGAGGCCTGAGTCCCCTGTCTGGAGGGTGCTCTGTGCTTGGTGTGCAGGGAGGAGTTGAGTGCAGGGTTCCATCGGCATCTCTGAGGAATGTTTTGTAGCCCTGTGCTCTCCTGTGAGGTAGCATTGCTGTCTGCAGGGTTCCATCAGCATCTCCTGGGCCAGAGGAATGTTCATCCAGCTGGCAGCCAGGCACCAGTGGTGTGCCCCAAGGATCAGTGCTGGGCCCTGTGCTCTTTAACATCTTCATTGATGGTCTGGATGAGGGCATTGAGTCCATCAGCAGTAAATGACACCAAGCTGGGGGCAGGAGTTGATCTGCTGGAGGGTAGAGAGGCTCTGCAGAGGGACCTGGACAGATGGGCAGAGGCCAAGGGCAGGAGATTGAACAGATCCAAGTGCCAGGTGCTGCACATTGGCCACAGCAACCCCAGGCAGTGCTACAGGCTGGGGTCAGAGTGGCTGAGAGCAGCCAGGCAGAGAGGGACCTGGGGGTGCTGGTTGAGGGTAGGCTGAACATGAGCCTGCAGTGTGCCCAGGCAGCCAGGAGGGCCAATGGCATCCTGGCCTGCATCAGGACCAGTGTGGCCAGCAGGAGCAGGGAGGTCATTCTGCCCCTGTACACTGCACTGGTTAGGCCGCACCTTGAGTCCTGTGTCCAGTTCTGGGCCCCTCAGTTTAGGAAGGAGGTTGACTTGCTGGAAGGTGTCCAGAGAAGGGCAACAAAGTTGGGGAGGGGTTTGGAACACAGCCCTGTGAGGAGAGGCTGAGGGAGCTGGGGTTGCTTAGCCTGGAGAGGAGGAGGCTCAGGGACGACCTTATTGCTCTCTACAACTGCCTGAAGGGAGGTTATAGACAGGCAGAGGTTGGTCTCTTCTCCCAGGCAGCCAGCACCAGAACAAGAGGACACAGTCTCAAGCTGTGCCAGGGGAGGTTCAGGTTGGATGTTAGGAGGAAGTTCTACCCAGAGAGAGTGATTGCCCATTGGAATGGGCTGCCTGGGGAGGTGGTGGAGTCAGCATCCCTGGAGGTGTTCAGGAGGAGACTTGCTGGGGTGCTTGGTGCCAGGGGTTAGCTGTTTAGGTGGGTTGGATTAGTTGGTAGGTTGGCTGTGATGATCTTGAAGGTCTCTTCCAACCTGCTGTATTCTATGTATTCTATATGTAGTCTGTGTATGTTTTGTAGCCCTGTGCTCTCCTGTGAGGTAGCACTGCTGTCTGCAGGGCTCCATCAGCATCTCCTGGGCCAGGGGAGTGTTTTGTAGCCCTTAGGTTGTGCTCTCCTGTGAGGTAGCACTGCTGTCTGCAGGGCTCCATCAGCATCTCCTGGGCCAGGGGAGTGTTTTGTAGCCCTTAGGTTGTGCTCTCCTGTGAGGTAGCACTGCTGTCTCCCTGTACTTGGTTGGAGCAGGAGCAGCTGTTTGAAGCAGACCTCCCTGCACTGCTCTCAGCTCTTTGGGTCTGGTGTCAGCTGTAAGCTGAAGCTTCTCCTGTGCTCCTGAGGGGTTCTCTCAGGTTCCTGTGTGCTCTGGGGCCGTCTGGGTGCTGCCATAGCAATCAATCCCACACCCCAAACTTGTCTGTTGCCATGAGCTCTTTGAATCCTCGCATAATTGCTTCCCAAGAGGAGTTTGCTGTTGCCATAGCGCTCAGGGTCCCCTGTAAGCCCCTCTTGCCTGCACGCCCGGTTACAAACTAGTTTTAGGCCAAGCTGGGTCTTGCTTTCTGCTTGCCCTGCCCCTCCAGCTGCACCCTGCTGCGTGCTCCGGAGCTGTGCTTTCCCTCCTGCCGGGGTGATTCACCACTCCCTCGCTGTTCCAGGGGAGCTCTTCAGCTGCCTGCCCGCAGTTGCTGCAGCTTCTCGCTGGCTTTGCAGTTCCACTCATCTTCACTCCCAGCCAGTTGTGCTCTGCAGCACGTTTGTGCCGTTGCTGAGCTCTCACTGGAGAGGAGGGAGGTCTGGGATGCTGTTAGCAGCTGCTTGGGGTAACAGCAGCTGAGATGTGCTCCAGAGAGGGCTGATTGATAACTAAACAAATGATTGCTTTAGCATTTTCTCCATTCAAGCTGGGAGTTATTCATCAGCCAATAATTTATCTCTCTCTCTCTCTTTTTGTTTTGGTTGTTTCAGCCTTAACAGTGGAAGTTCAAGGACTAAAATAGTCACAATAGAGAGGGATTGAGTCTGTTGGCCAAGTAATCGACTTGGAGGCAGAGCATCTTGCTGCACAGTAATAAAGTGCTGCTCCACCAGCTCTGGGTTTCCAGGTCTGCCTGTCAGGGAAGAGCTGAGCTGGATGCTGAGGGCTGTGGAGCTGAGCACATGCCCAGCAGCTCTCCCCACGTGAGCACCTCAGCTGGGGAGGCCAGCAGCTTCCTCAGCCTCTGCTCAGCTGCTGTTTGGGATGAAATTGCTGTCACAAATGCTGGGAGACTTTAATACCCTGAAATGAAGGTATCCAGGCTGTGCTCTGGCAGGCAGGGTGGGATGCCAAGCCATTGCTGCCCTTGCAGCAGAGCTTTGGAAAAGGACATGCAGGGCTCATGCATGGTTTGGATCTTGCCCACTGAGTGTTTTATGCTTCCAATATGATGTTGCATGGCAGAGATGAATTTCCTGTCCTTCCCCCCTCTCCTCCTTTTTCTCTTCCCTCCTTTCTCTGCTGTATCCTGATTTACAGCTTCCTTTTTTCTGAGCTGGCAGGGAGTTGGAGGGGAAGGATTGAGGAGAGGCTCTTAAAGATGCTGGAGGATGCAGAGAAATGCAGCTGAACAGCATTAAATGAGACTTATCCAAATGAACCCTAGGGGAGTGAGGAAGAGGCATCTGGAGCTTCCTCCATGGCATCCATGCAGGGCAACTGCCTGTGGTTACATAAACATCCTGGGGCTGCCTGTGGTGGTGAGTCACAGCTGATAACCTCAATGCTCAAAAGCCAGCAAGCCTTGCTCTCCTCAAACAGGGAGAGCTGAGGACTGTGCTGCTCTGGCTGGTGGAGTCCTGCTGCCCAGGCTGGGCCCTGCTGGCTGTGGCTGCCCCTCCAGCCTCAGCTGTGACATCCTGCCTGCCTCACGTGTGCCCAGGAGAGGGTGGAGCCTGCACATCTAAATCTGTCTTGTCATGGCCTAGATATTGCAGAATGACACTAAGCAAGGGCCCTGTGATGATGTTGGTGATGTTGGATAATCACATTAGGACTTGGCTCTGGCAGATCTGTGCAGGGCCTGCCTCATGCTTCTGGGGAGCCTGCCCCGACAGCTCTGCAGGAGCTGCAGCCTCTCTGTCACCTCAGGAGGACTCATTGCCCTCCTGGGTTCATAGATGGCTTGGAAGGGACCTCCAAGATCACCCAGTGCCAACCCCCTGCCAGGGGCAGGGACACCTCCCACCAGCACAGGCTGCTCAAGGCCTCATCCAGCCTGGCCTTCAGCACCTCCAGGCAGGAGGCAGCCACAGCCCCCAGCCCCTCTGGCAACAGGAGCAGGCCTTAGCTGGGTGGAAGCAGATGTGTGTACTTGCTCTGCAGGGGGGGAGGGCAGCTGCTGCTTTTATGGAGCTGCTGCCCAGCTGGGTGGGAATTGGAGCTGGTCCAGCACCAGGAGGGTGCTGTGCTTGGATGTCCTGGGAGACAGAATGTTAGAGGTTGGAAGGGACCTCCAGAGATCATCCAGTCCAACCCCCTGCCAGAGCAGGGTCACCCAGGGCCAGGCCACACAGGAGCACAGCCAGGTGGGGCTGGAAAGTCTGCAGAGCAGGAGACTCCACAACCTCTCTGGGCAGCCTGCTCCAGGGCTCTCTCACCCTCACACCAAAGAAGTTTCTCCTCATGGTGAGGTGGAGCCTTCTCTGCTCAAGTTTGTGTCCATTGGGCCTTGTCTCATTACTGTGCACCACCAAAGAGAGCTTGGCCCCTTCCACCTGACCCCCAGCCCTCACATTGACAGAGGCCTGGAGCACAGCCCTGTGAGGAGAGGCTGAGGGAGCTGGGGTTGCTTAGCCTGGAGAAGAGGAGGCTCAGGGGTGACCTCATTGCTCTCTACAACTACCTGAAGGGAGGTTGTAGCCAGGAAGGGGTTGGTCTCTTCTCCCAGGCAGCCAGCACCAGAACAAGAGGACACAGTCTCAGGCTGTGCCAGGGGAGGTTTAGGCTGGAGGTGAGGAGAAAGTTCTTCCCAGAGAGAGTTGTTAGCCATTGGAATGTGCTGCCCAGGGAGGTGGTGGAGTCCCCATCCCTGGAGGTGTTCAAGAGGGGATTGGATGTGGCACTTGGAGCCATGGTTTAGTAGTCAGGAGGTGTTGGGTGACAGGTTGGACTTGATGATCTCTGAGGCCTTTTCCAACCTTATTGATTCAATGACATTGATCAGATCCCTCTCAGCCTTCTCTTCCCCAGCCTAGACAGCCCCAGGGCCCTCAGTCTCTCTCCACTGGGGAGCTGCTCTCACAACCTGTGCCTGTGGTCCTTGGATGCTTCCTCTAGTTAAAGGCTCTCCAGGAATGAGATGAGAAGCTTCACTTCCTGCAAGCTCAGCTTAGCTCAGGGCTCTCCTGCCTTTCTGTAGTTGTCACTCAGTGTCTGTGGGGCATAAGTGCAGTGCAGCTCCTGATCTTGTGGTGCTTCCTGAGCTGCTTCTCCCCCTGCTTGCTCTCTCACCCAGGGAGATGCAGCTTTCAGCTGATTCTTCTGATTCTTTGTGCTTGTCTCAGGTTTCCTGCTTTGAAGTCTCAGGTGTCCTTTACACTTCATGCAGCTGCTTCCCCTCCTGTTCTGAAGCTGTGATCTGCTCCCACAGCCACTTCAAATGCTCAGGACATGGGTGAAATCTGAGTGACTGTGCCCAGTGCCCCTTTCCCAGGAGAAGCTCTTTCAGCTGAACTCAGTGCTTTGCTTTTTGCCTTTGCCCTCAAGATCCCTCTCCAGTGTTCAGCCTATTTAATTGGTGGTTGATGCTTCAGGCTCTGGTTTGATAAGTTTCCCAGAGCAGCTCTATCTCCCCTCCAGTACAAAGCCTTTTAAAGTGCCATTTAGAGGCAGTGGGAGCAGCTCAAAGGAGCAGACCAAGCCACAGCTGAAAGCTGTGTGAGCCAACCAGCCTCTCCACTGCTCTTGGCTTTGTTTAACTCCCTGTGCAGGTAGAGGTGGTGAGGTGAGGCCCTGAGAGCTCTGCCTCTTGGCAATGAGCTTGGGGAAGCTTCCCAGGGCCTGCTCCCATGCATGAAAGGCAGCGTGGGGCTTTGTTGGCCACAGGCTTTCAGAACAGAATAACCCAGGTTGGAAGAGACCTTCAAGATCATCACATCCAACCTATCATCCAACACCACCCAACCAACTAACCCATGGCACCAAGCACCCCAGCAAGTCTCCTCCTGAACACCTCCAGGGATGCTGACTCCACCACCTCCCCAGGCAGCCCATTCCAATGGGCAATCACTCTCTCTGTGTAGAACTTCTTCCTAACATCCAACCTGAACCTTCCCTGGCACAGCCTGAGACTGTGTCCTCTTGTTCTGGTGCTGGCTGCCTGGGAGCAGAGACCAACCTCTGCCTGTCTACAACCTCCCTTCAGGTAGTTGGAGAGAGCAATAAGGTCACCCCTGAGCCTCCTCTTCTCCAGGCTAAACAACCCCAGCTCCCTCAGCCTCTCCTCACAGGGCTGTGCTCCAGACCCCTCCCCAGCTTTGTTGCCCTTCTCTGGACACCTTCCAGCAGCTCAACCTCCTTCCTAAACTGAGGGGCCCAGAACTGGACACAGGACTCAAGGTGTGGCCTAACCAGTGCAGTGTCCAGGGGCAGAATGAGCTCCCTGCTCCTGCTGGCCACACTGTTCCTGATGCAGGCCAGGATGCCATTGGCCCTCCTGGCTGCCTGGGCACACTGCAGGCTCATGTTCAGCCTACCATCAACCAGCACCCCCAGGTCCCTCTCTGCCTGGCTGCTCTCAGCCACTCTGACCCCAGCCTGTAGCACTGCCTGGGGTTGCTGTGGCCAAAGTGCAGCCCCTGGCACTTGGATGTGTTCAATCTCTGCCCTTGGCCTCTGCCCATCTGTCCAGCCTGCCTGGAACACAAGAGCTTGGGGCTGTGTCTTTGGGAGCCCTGCAGCTGAAGCACTGCACACAGAGCTCAGTTCCTGCTTTGCAGAGCTCAGTGTCCCTGATGCACAGAGCTCATCCTGGAGCTGCTTGGAGCAGGCCTTTGGGGCTGGAGCAGTCCCTTCAGCTTGGCTGTGCTCTGCTTCAGCAGAAGTCAAGTGACTTAAAAATAAACCAAAGCAGCTAAGTGCAGCTTGGTATTTCCTTTGAGGTAGCAGCCTGGGCTGAGAGCAGACCTGTTTGGTTTAGCCTCATAATCTGCTGCTCTCAGCTGGGCAGCCTGCTGCCAGGGTATAAGGGCTGGTTTTGTTCTGCCTCAGAGCTGGCCTCTGTTCCTGGCACACGTCTGCACACCCAGACAGGAGCCTGGCTGGAGGGAGACCAGGCCCCCTGCCTCCCCAGAGACTCCCCACTTTGTCCTCTTGCCTGCAGCATCTCCTGCACTGCTCTTCTCATTGCCACCTCCAGAGAGTCCTTGCTTGGAGCTGTGGCTTGCTGTCCATGAGCCTGTTCTGGTTCAGCTGGTGGCCAAGTCCCTGTGTGCTTGAGCTCATGAGCTGTCGGCACAGCTTAGCCTAAGTGAAGAAAACCTTCATCTCCCTCTCTGCTCTGCTGAGACCTCACCTGGAGTACTGCATCCAGTTCTGGAGCCCCTATTACAGGAAGGACCTGGAGGTGCTGGAAGGTGTCCAGAGAAGGGCCAGGAGGATGAGCAGAGGGCTGGAGCTGCTCTGGAGTCAGGCTGGGAGAGTTGGGGCTGTTCAGTCTGGAGAGGAGAAGGCTCCAAGGAGACCTAATTGTGGCCTTCCCGGGTCTGAAGGGAGCTGCAAGAAAGCTGGGGAGGGACTTTGCAGGGTGTCAGGGAGGGACAGGACTGAGGGGGATGGGGGAAAACTAGAAGTGGGGAGATTGAGATTGGCTGTGAGGAAGAAGTTGTTCCCCAGGAGGGTGGTGAGAGCCTGGCACAGGTTGCCCAGGGAGGTGGTGGAAGCCTCCTGCCTGGAGGTGTTTGCAGCCAGGCTGGATGTGGCTGTGAGCAACCTGCTGTGGTGTGAGGTGTCCCTGCCCATGGCAGGGGGTTGGGACTGGCTGAGCCTTGAGGTCCCTTCCAGCCCTGCCAGCTCTGTGATTCCATGATTCATTTTGTAGCCTGCATGGTGGGAAGCAAACCTCAGTTGTGTCCCTGTGCTCCTCAGAGGTGAGGCAAGGCTGTGCCTCTGGGACAGGCTGTGTGTGTGCTGGGCCTGGGTGAATCATCTTCCCTGGTATGGATATCAAATACCATGGAAGTGCCCTGATGGCAGCAGGGGGTTGTGGCACTGGGTGGGGGAGTGAGTCAGAGGCCTTAATTAAAGCCCAAAGCCCAAGTGTCACCCTCAGCAGCACACCACCATGTAGTAATTAACCAGCAACAGACAAACACCGAGGAGAGCAGGAGGCCAACCTCTGCTGCCTCAGGGCTTTCTGTGCCAGGGAGGCTGGGAAAGCCACTCCAGTACCACCCCCAGCTGGGGAGAGGAGCCTGGCAGAGGCTGCCTGTGGTGAGGAGGGTAAGAATCTGGGGTTGAAGGGAAGCCAGGGGAGAGCTTCCTGAAGCTTCTGGCAGGAAGGCTACCAGCAGGTTGGGGAGAGAGCAGCAGAGCCTGTGCAGAAGGTGTGAGCAGGGCAGGGGAAGGACAGGTTAGGCAGAAGGGTCAGGAGGCTCTGTGGGCATTGGCAGCCCTGCCTGGGAGAGGCTGAGTCAGCTGAAGCCTGGGCTGGGCTGGGCTGGGTGATCTCAGAGGTCTTGCCCAAGCAGAGCAGTGCTGACTCCCTGCTTGCTCAGGGTCACACTGTCTCAGTGACACAGCCCAGTGCTGCTTACCAGCATCCTGCTGCCGTCTGGGGAGGGTGAATGAGGCTGCAGAAAGCCTCCCTCTGTCCATTTATCTTGCTGCCCTCAGCCTACCTCCGTTGGACTCCCCTGGGGCAAGAATAAAAGCCTCAGCTCTCTGCCACTCTGTGCTCCCTGCAGGCTTTGCATTAGGCATCAAGCTGCAGGACAAACAAATCTGAAGGCCCAAAGTGCTCAGCATTTTAAAGGCTGCTGAGGTGGAGATGGCCATGAAAGAGGAAGAGAACAGCAGAGGCCATGCTAAGGACCCTGCAGTTACCTGGTTAAGTGCAGGGAGGCTGCTGGGAGCCTGAAGTGTCCTTTGCCTGCAGGCTGTGTGGTGGCAAACACCTCCTGAAACAGCTGAGGGGGCAGGAAATGCTCTTGGGCTCTACCTTCCAGCAGACCAGAGCAAGACACAGACCTGATGCTCACTTCCAAGACTGAGTTCTTGGTACCAGTCAAGGCCTTTTGTGATACAGAACCACAGAAGAGATCTGCTTGGGAGAGACCTCCAAGCTCAGCCACTCCAACCCTGCCCCCAGCACTGCAGGGTCCCCACCAAACCATGACCCTAAGCACCAGCTCCACACTGCTGGAACACCCCCAGGGATGGGGACTGCAGCACTGCCCTGGGCAGAGCATTCCAGTGTCTGAGAGCCCTTCCAGGGCAGAAAGATTTCCTGAGCTCCAGCCTGAACCTCCCCTGGGGCAGCTTGGGACCATTTCCTCTGCTCCTGTTTGCCCCCAAGGAGCAGAGGCTGTCCCCTGCTTGCTCCAACCTCCCTTCAGGGAGCTGCAGGGAGCAATGAGGTCTCCCTCAGCCTCCTCTGCTCCAGCCTGAGCACCCCCAGCTCCCTCAGCCCCTCCTCACAGCCCAGGGGCTCCAGGCCCTTCTGCAGCCTCATTGCCCTTCTCTGGCAGGCTCCAGCCCCTCAGTGTCCTTCCTGCAGGGAGGGCCCAGAGCTGAGCACAGCACTCCAGCTGTGGCCTCCCCAGTGCTGAGCACCTCCTGGCCCTGCTGCCCCCCCTGCTTCTGACCCAAGCCAGGCTGCCAGTGGCTTTCTTGGCCCCCTGGGCACTGCTGGCTCCTGGGCAGTGAGTGCCAACCACCACCCCCAGGTCCCTCTCCAGCTTGCAGCTTTCCAGCCACACATCCCCAGGGGGTTGCTGTGACCCAAGTGCTGGACCTGGCTCTTGGCCTTGTTGAGCTTCACCCAGTGAGCCTTGGCTCATGGGTCTGACCTCTCCACATCCCATGGTAAAGCTTCCCAACCCTGTAGCAGATGGACACAGCCACCCAGCTTGGAGTCATCTGCAGGGTGCCTCAGTGCCCTCACCCAGGTCATTGATACAGACATGAAAGAGCTGGGAACACTTTAAGACCATCTCTTCCTGCTGATGAGATGTTGTGCCCTACCCAGAGTACAAGGAGAAGGGTTCCCAGTCCCCCCTCAGGAGCAAGACATCCTCACAGGCTGGGGCTGTCTCATCCATTGAGATGTTGTGATTTGAGGGGTCCCTGCCTGGCTGGACCCCTGAAGGTGCCCTTCCAGCACAGGTTGGCTTTCTGGAGACAGCCTGCAGAGCTGCTGCCTGCAGAGCAGAGCTCAGGGAGCAGAGCTCGGGGAGCTGAGCTGTGCCAGCATGGCCTTGGCTGGGTGCTGCTGCTGGAGGAGTGCCTTCTCACACTGCCCCACAGCTGCCCTGGGCAGACCCCACCTGCAGCACTGCCTCCAGCTCTGGGGCCCCAGCACAAGAAGGACCTGGAGCTGCTGGAGAGGGTCCTGAGGAGGCCACCAAGGTGATCAGAGGCTGCAGAACCTCCCCTGTGGGAAAGTTGAGGCTGTTCAGGCTGGAGAGGAGAAGGCTCCAGGGAGAGCTCAGAGCAGCCTTGCAGTACCTGAAGGGCTCCAGGAGAGCTGGGGAGGGACTCTGGGCAAGGGCTGGGAGTGCCAAGCTGAGGGACAATGGCTTTGAGCTGGGAGAGGGGAGACTGAGAGTGGAGAGGAGGAAGAAATTGTTGAGAGTGAGGCTGGGGAGAGCCTGGCACAGGCTGCCCAGGGAGGCTGTGGCTGCCTTCCCCCTGGAGGTGCTGAAGGCCAGGCTGGATGAGGCCCTGAGCAGCCTGTGCTGGTGGGAGGTGTCCCTGCCCGTGGCAGGGGCTTGGAGCTGGCTGAGCTTTGAGCTCCCTTCCAGCCCAACCCATTCAAAACAAAACACAACCCTTCTTTGGGGTAAAACATCCTGCCCTAGGGGTGAAGAGCTTGGAGCTGCTGCAGACATTTCATTCCAAGAGGGAAAACTGGGGTTTGGAATGGTAGCTTTTAACAGGTGTGTGGCAGGCTGCCCTCCTGCTGGGCTGTGCAAGGGGGGTAGGGAATGCCAGCAGGGAGGATCTCTTGGTTCTGATGGATCCTGACCAAAGCAGCCCTGCAGAGCAGTGCCCATGGTGGTTGTGCAGTGGAGCTGCAATGCACAGCCCAGGTGAAGGGTGGCCAGCAGAGAGCTGCCTGTGTGGAGGGCAGCACAAGATATGATCAGCAAGGCACTGCTCCCTTCCCTTTCCTTCCCCTCATTGTGTCCTTGGGACAGGCTGTGGCTGCTGAGGAGCTGCTGGCTGCCTCCTGGCAGCAGGAGGAGCAGTGCTGGATGCTGGAGCGGTCAGGGGAAGCTTCTCTGAAGGTCTCAGCACCTCCCCAGCTCTGCTGTGGTGTGAGGAAGAGTGTGGGCAGCAGGAGCAGGGAAGTGATGGTGCCCCTGGGCTGGGCACTGCTCAGGCCTCAATCCTGGGGTCACTTTTGGGCCCCTCACTCCCAGAAGGACCTTGAAGGCTGGAGAAGGGCAACAGAGCTGGGGAAGGAGAACAGCACTGGGGAGGAGCAGCTGAGGGAGCTGGGGGGGTTGAGGCTGGAGGAGGCTGAGGGAGAGCTCATTGCTCTCTGCAGCTCCTGAGAGGAGGCTGGAGCCAGGTGGGGGTTGGGCTCTGCTCCCCAGTCTCAGGTGACAGAGGACAGGCAGTGGCCTGGAACTGTGCCAGGGGAGGCTCAGGTTGGAGAGGAGGAACAATTCCTTTGCTGCAGGAGTGGTCAGGGCCTGGCCCAGGCTGCCCAGGGGGGTGGTGGAGTCCCCATGGCTGGAGGTGCTCCAGGGCCCTGTGGCCATGGTGGGGCTGGGCTGCTGGTTGGGCTGGGTGGTCTCAGAGGGCTTTTCCAAGCCAAACAATTCCATGATTCTGTGGGGAAGGAATCCTGGGGCACCTTGGGTGTTTTTCCCTGTCCTGCAGATGAAGATGGACAAATGAGTCATTGCTGGGTGAGATGAAGCTGTGAGCTGTGGGAGAGCAGCACTTGGCACATCCTGGTGCTGGTCCCTGACGTGCCTGCAGAGCTTGATGCTGCTCTTAGCTGAACCTGGCTGTTGTCTGCAGTTGCTGCAGCTGATTGCACCACTGAGCTCTGCCCAAAGTGGGCTCCTGGGCCTTTGCCCTGTGTGGGGAAGGGTTTGCCATGCCAGAGCTGAGATTTGCCAGCTCTCCCCCTGGCAGAGAAGCCCCAGTGCCTTGGTGCTTTGTGTTCATGGATCATAGCACAGAGTCACAGGCTGGGCTGGGAGGAGTCACTGCAGTGAGGATTTGGGGTTGTTGGGGGGTTTGGGGTGTGAAATGACTTCATGTTGTGCCAGCCAGAGTGGTGTCAGAGGTGCAGGGTGGTTCTCAGTCCAGCAGCAGAGAAGATGGCTCAAGGAGTGGCCAAGAAGGCCAAGGGGATCCTGGGGTGGATTAGAAGTGGGGTGGTGAGTAGGTCAGAGAGGTTCTCCCCCTCTCCTCTGCCCTGGTGAGGCCACATCTGGAATATTGTGGCCAGCTCTGGGCCCCCCAGGTCAAGAATCCCTCAGGGAAGTGCCTGAGAGAGTCCATCCCAGAGCCCCAGAGCTGCTGCAGGCAGTGGAACATCTCCCTGTGAGGCCAGGCTGAGGGAGCTGGGGCTTGGAGCAGAGGAGCCTGAGGGCTGCCCTCAGTGCTGGGGATGAAGATGTGCAGGGCTGGAGCCAGGCTCTGCTCAGGGATGTCCAAGGCCAGGCCAAGGGGCACTGGGGGCAAGCTGGAGCAGAGGAGGTGCCAGGGGAAGAGAAGGGAAAAGTTTGTCCCTGTGAGGGTGCCAGAGCCTGGAGCAGGCTGCCCAGAGAGGTTGTGGAGTCTCCTTGTGTGGAGAGCTTCCAACCCCTCCTGGCTGTGTTCTGTGTGCCCTGCCCTGGGTGCCCCTGCTCTGGCAGGGCTTGGACTGGATGATCTCCAGAGGTCCCTTCCAGCCCCTGCCATGCTGGGAGGCTGAGGTGGCTCTGCTGTTGCCTGCTGGTGGTGCCCTGGGGTGGGTAATGTGCAGTGTCAGCCTCTTGTGCCTATGACTGTGAGGAGTATAAAGGCTGGGAACTGAGTTTTGGGGGAGCTTGGGGGCTGGTGAGCTGCAGCCAGGCTGGGCAGGGCAGGGCAGGGCAGAGCAGAGGGTTTTCCTGCAGCTGGATCACAGTGTCCTGACTCAGGGGGGAACAAAAGCTCTGAGCCAGCCTGCCCCTTGTAGTTGGGAAAGTCAGTGCTGAGGAAGTGCTTGTGGCTGGGGAGATAAGGCAGAGCATGACATCATCCTTAATGGCTAAGGCTTGGGAAGCCTTGGGATTGTGCAAGTGAAGAGTGGTTTTGTGCCTGGTTCAGCAGAGCACTTAAAGTGAGATGCCTGCTAGCACAGCCCGGGCTCAGAGTGCTCTGCCCCTGCCCCAGGAGCCTCAGTGTTCCTGGGGACAGCTGAAGAGCACTTGGCTGTGCCCTGGCTGCCACAGCCACAGCCTGGTGGGCAGGCTGGCACACACAGTCCTGAGCTGGAGCTGAGAGAGAGCTGGGAACAGCTCAGGAGCAAGCAGACTGAAGGAGTTGGGGCTGGAGAAGAGAAGGCTCTGAGGTGACCTCATTGTGGCCTTCCAGTATCTGAAGGGGGCTACAGGAAGGCTGGGGAGGGACTGCTCAGGATCTCAGGCAGTGATAGGGCTAGGGGGAATGGAATGAAGCTGGAGGTGGGGAGATTCAGGCTGGAGGTGAGGAGGAAGTTCTTCCCCATGAGAGTGGTGAAGCCCTGGAATGGGTTATCCAGGGAGGTGGTTGAGGCCCCAGCCCTGGAGGTGTTTTAAGCCCAGGCTGGATGAGGCTCTGGGCAGCCTGATCTAGTGTGGGGTGTCCCTGCCCATGGCAGGGGTTTGGAACTAGATGATCCTTGTGGTCCCTTCCAACCCTGACTGATACTGTGATGTTCAGTGCTGGTCCAGCTCAGGGAAGAATGTGACCCCTGAGGAGAAAAGCCCTTCCTGGCATCCAGAATGTTCCTGAGGAGCTAGGGGGAGGGAGAAGAGTGAAGAAGTGGTTTGTATTTGTGTGTTTGTCTTCAGGGTGGGAAGTGGTAAGCTGATCAGTGACTCTCTCCAGCCCAAAGCTTTCACTGACTTGGCTAAAAGCTGTGGCCTAGAGGGAAGGGATCCAGCCAGAGGGACCTGGGCAGGCTGCAGAGCTGGGCCCAAGGCAACCTCAGGAAGTCCAACAAGGCCAAGGGCAAGGTTCCTGCAGCTGGGGCAGGGCAACCTCCAGCACAGACCCAGCCTGGGGGGAGGAGTGGCTGAGAGCAGCCTGCAGGAGAAGGCCTTGGGGGTGTCAGGTGGTGACAAACTCCCCAGGAGCCAGCACTGGGCCCTGGCAGCCCAGAGGCAGCTGAGTGCTGAGCTGCAGCCAGAGCAGGGAGAGCAGCAGCACAGGGAGGGGATTCTGCCCCTCTGCTCTGCTCAGCCCCCACCTGCAGCACTGCCTCCAGCTCTGGGCTCCAGCACAAGAAGGACCTGGAGCTGCTGGAGAGGCTCCAGAGGAGGCCATGAGGATGATCAGAGGCTGGAGAGCCTCCCCTGTGGGGCCAGGCTGGGGGAGTTGGGGCTGTGCAGGCTGGAGCATTGCTGGCTGCCTCTGGCTTGCTTGTGAGAGGACTCCAGGCCCAGGACACTGCTGAGTGCCCAAGTGCAGCAGGCTGCTATCTTCTTACCTTGCCAGGGGCTGAGAGGGGATCATGTGCAGCAGCATGAGGCTGCTTTTACCTCCTCTAGAAGTGCTTGCCTAGCAGTGAAGAGTTTTACATCCTGCTGAAATTACAGAAGGGCTGAAAATACAACTCCAAGTGCTGGCAAGTGGCCAGGACACTGTCACAAACCTGCATGAAATCTGCTCTGGCCTCTGCAGGGACTGGGGAGAATTGGAGCTTCCCATTTTCTTGCTTAGCTGCTCCTAAAAGCAGTTAGCAAGAGCAGCAGTCAGGCCAGAAGAGTGTAGCCAGACAGCATCAGGAAGAATTTAGTCCCTGAAAGGTTGTCAAGGCCTGGCCCAGGCTGCCCAGGGCAGTGGTGGAGTCCCCATCCCTGGAGGGGTTTAAAAGCTATGGTGCTGAGGCACAGGGTTTGGTGGTGCCCTGGCAGTGCTGGGTTGGTGAATGGACTGAATGAGCTTAAAACTCTTTTCCAACCCAAATGATTCTGTGATGCCATGATCCCATGTGCCTGTTCAGCCTGGAGAGGAGAAGGCTCCAGGGAGAGCTCAGAGCAGCCTTCCAGGACCTGCAGGGGCTCCAGGGGAGCTGGGGAGGGACTTTGGACAAGGGCTGGGAGTGCCAGGCTGAGGGACAATGGCTTTGAGCTGGGAAAGGGGAGACTGAGACTGGAGATGAGGAAGGAATTGTTGAGAGTGAGGGTGGGGAGAGCCTGGCACAGGCTGCCCAGGGAGGCTGTGGCTGCCTCCTGCCTGGAGGTGTTGAAGGCCAGGCTGGCTGAGGCCCTGAGCAGCCTGGGCTGGTGGGAGGTGTCCCTGCCCATGGCAGGGGGTGGGAGCTGGCTGAGCTTTGAGCTCCCTTCCAGCCCAACCCATTCCATCAGTCTGTGTTCCCCAAGAGCCTGCAGGCCATTGCTGGCCCTGTGGTGCTGGCAGTGCTGGCTGCACACCCCCTGCTCAGCAGTGTGAGTGGCTCAGGGCTGAGCTGACAGGCAGCTCTTTGTGCCTTGGGACGTGAGCAGTGCTCTAGCTTTGCTGGCTTGGATGGGAGAGGAGCTGAATTGCCTCCAGAGCTTCACCTCTCAGGCACTGGCTGAGGAGTGCAGGGGAGGGGTGGCCTCTGAGCTGCCTCTCAGCTGGCTTCTTGCTTCCCTCCCTTCTGCTGCCTGCAGACTCTGGATGTGCTTGCTGTGTTGGCTCTCATGCCTGGGCTGGTCCCTGGCCTTTGGCTGTCCTTACAGAGTGGCAGGAGGCTGTCCCAGCAGAGGGTGAGGATGCAGTGCCTGGATCAGTGTGGTGCTGAGCCCTGCCTCGCTGTGCCCCTGCCCCACACGTGGCACAGCTCCCCAGCCTCACCTGGGGCACTGCAGGCTCTTCAGCTGCCCTTGGCTGGCTGCAGTGCCACAGATCCTGGCATGTTGTGATGCAGTGGAGCTGGCAGTTCCTGGCCCTTGGAGGCCTTCTCTTGCTGGCTCTCTGCTGAGGATGGCAATAAATTCAAGGACCCTTTCCATGGAGTGTGAGAGCTCTCAGTGCCCAGGGGTAGGGCAGCAGGCAGGCAAGGGAGGAATCATGTCCTGGAATGGCTTGGGTTGGAAGGGACCTTAATGATCATCCAGTTCCAACCCCCTGCCACAGGCAAGGACACCTCAAGGACTGCTAAGATTGGAAAATACCTTTGAGATCCCTGAGTCCAACCATAACCCAACTGCTGTGGCCACTAAGGCATACCCTGGAGCACCACAGCTACAGCTTCTGAGCACCTCCAGGACTGGGGACTCCACCACCTCCCTGGGCAGCCTGCTCTCCCCAGCCTCACCCTGCCCTCCCACCAGCCCAGGCTGCTCAGGGCCTCATCCAGCCTGGCCTTCAACACTTCCAGGCTTGGATCCTCCACAACTCCCCTTGGCAACCTGTCCCAGTGTCTCATCACTCCTCACCCCTGGAGCCTGCTGCAGTTGGGGATGTCTCTGCTGCCGGCAGGGGGGTTGGACTCCATGACCTCCAGTGGTCCCTTCCAACCCAGTGCCTTTTGTGGCTCTCTGACAAAAGCTGGCAGCTTCTGGCCACTGCAAGGCTTCTCTTGCTTGCTGGTTGCTGAGAATAGAAATAAATGGTCCTGTAATGTGCATCTGGCAGAGCTTCATCTTAATTGCTTGTCAATTTGCCTTTGATCTGCTTGCCTCTCAACTTTGCCCAGATTTAGCAAAGTTGGAGGCTGGACTGGAATAAAGAGGGAGAAATTGGTTGTGGTCTGAGGTTCTGGCAGCTGAAAGTCGTCCTTGAGGCTGAGGAGGTGGTGGTTTGTAGATGGGCAGTGTGCAGGGAGGAAGGGCTGAGCAGCTCTGAGCTGCAGGCTTTCCATCTCTGCAGGGTGCTGTCAGAAGCCACCAGAGTTCAGAGGAGTGCTGGAAGCCTTCTCAGAGTGACCCCCAACTGTTCAGGGCAGTGTCCAGGCAGGCAGCAGGACCTGGGCAGCAGCAGGGTCTGGGCAGGCAGCAGGGTCTGTGCGGGCAGCAGGGTCTGGGCAGGCAGCAGGGTCTGGGCAGCAGCAGGGTCTGGGCAGGCAGCAGGGTCTGGGCAGCAGCAGGGTCTGGGCAGCAGCAGGGTCTGGGCAGGCAGCAAGGTCTGGGCAGCAGCACGGCCTGGGCAGGCAGCAGAGCCTCGGCAGGCAGCAGAGCCTCGGCAGGCAGCAGAGCCTTGGCAGCCAGTAGGACCTGGGCAGCAGCTGTCCCCACCACAGCAGCCTCTGCTGTCTAAGGCTGAAAGAGAGCTCCTAGCCCCACCAGAAAGCCCTCACTGGGCACTGCTGGCTGTGCTCACTCCCTGGGCTGTCTGCTGCTGCCAGGGGGAGGGTTCAGCCACCTCTTGGGTCCTTCTTCCCTCTGGCACCTCGCTGGGAAAGCTGAACTGCATTTGCTTCTGCTGCTGCTCTTGAGGCCCCTCTGCAACCCTCTTTGAAGTGTGGATCTTAGGTGCAGGCCACAGCTCCTGGGCTTGCAGACATGACCTCCCCGTGCACCTTAACCCCTAACCTTCAAACCCTGGGGTTTGAGCTGCAGGGGGGCAGAGGACAGATTGGAGATTAGGAACAAGTTTGTGACAGTGAGGGTGGGAAGGGGCTGGAGCAGGCTGCCCAGGGAGGCTGTGGCTGCTCCCTCCCTGGAGGTGTTCCAGGCCAGGCTGGCTGAGGCCCTGAGCAGCCTGGGCTGGTGGGAGGTGTCCCTGCCCATGACAGGGGGTTGGAGCTGGATGAGATTTGAGCTCCCTTCCAAGCCAGCTCATGCCATGGTTCTCTCACTGGTGTGGTGTTGCTGTTGGCCTTCTCTGCAGTGCAGCAGTGCTGGAGCAGTGCAGGCCATGAGCAGTCAGTGACCAGCATGGGAGGCACCAGGGGTGGTGAGGGGCTGACCAAAGCTCCAGAACCACCATCTCTTGTGCAGGGGAAACTGGAATCTCCTCTGCTCTGTGTACAGACCACTGAAGGCCCCTGCCATTTCCAGCTGTTGGAGCAGGCTGCCCAGGGAGGTGGTGGAGTCCCCAGCCCTGGAGGTGTTCAGGAAGCTGTAGCTGTGGTGCCTCAGGTTGCAGTTCATGGCCCTGGTGGCTGGCTTGCTGCTGAGCTTGCTGACCTTAGGCATCTTTTCCAACCTTAATGATTCTGTGAGAAGTTTCCAAGCAGACACCCCCAGAGCTGTGACCTCAGCCTGGCAGCACCTGCAGCCCCAAGGCTCCTGGAGGCAGCAGGGATCCTGCAGGAGCTCTGCTGTGTGCTGCTGCCTGGCTGGGATTGAGCCCTGTGCCTGTAAACCTTTGTGACCCCTGAGAGCTGGGGGCCTGATCCTGCCCCCTGGCTCTGCCCCTGCCTTTGGAAGCCAGGCAGCAGCTGTGGTAGGCTCTGGATGTCCTTCCCATTGGCCTCTGTGCCCTGCTGATGGATCTGAGCTGTGCTTTGGAGCCTTCCTGGATGAGGAGGGTGGCAGGGAGCTGCTGTTCTTTGTGCTTTGTCCTTCCCTTCCTGCCCCCCTCACCCCCCTGAGTGTTGCACAGCTCCAGCCTGCCCTGCAGGCAGGGGGTGCTGGGCCAGTGGGGCCCATGCAGGGCCATGCAAACCCGGGGGGGCTGTCACACCTGATCTGATCTACATGTGGGCTGAGGGCAGTCAGACTCCTGGGTAGGTTGTGCCTTGCTGGCTACACTCCAAACCTGGCCTTAGTAAACTGTGCTTTGGAAGTGAGGCCACAAGGATGGTCAGAGGGCTGGGGCCAGGCTGGGAGGGCTGGGGCTGGTCAGGCTGGAGAAGGGAAGGCTCCAGGGGCACCTCAGAGCTGCATTTCACTCTCTGCAGGGGAGCTACAGGCAGGCTGGGCAGGGACTGTTCAGAAGGGGCTGTGGGGATAGGCCCAGGGGCAGTGGTTTGAAACTGGAGCAGGGCAGAGTTAGGTTGGACATCAGGAGGAAGTTCTGCACAGGGAGGCTGGGGAGACACTGGCACAGGCTGCCCAGGGCTGGGGCTGAGGCTCCATCCCTGGAGCCATTCAAGCTCAGCCTGGCTGTGTCCCTGGGCAGCCTGCTGCAGCTGGAGCTGTCCCTGCTGAGTGCAGGGGGTGGGAGGATGCCCTTGGGGGGTCCCTGCCAACCTGCTGCAGTCTGGCTCTGGAGCTGACCTGTGAGCTCTGCTGGCAGCTGCCGAGTACCCTGCTCCTGGCTGTGCTGTGGGGGTGCAGGGGCAGCAGGCAGGGGGCAGGAGGTTGCTTTGGTGGTGCTGAGGCTGTTTGTGTCCTCCCCAGGGGGCTTTGCCATCGTGTTCCTGGTGAGGACCGGCAATGGGGTGAAGTGCGCCCTGAAGCGGATGTACGTCAACAACGAGCACGACCTGCAGGTCTGCAAGAGGGAGATCCAGATCATGGTAAGGCTCCCCTGGGGCTGGGGCCAGGCTGGGGTGGGGAGGCTTAGAGCCTGGGCTCCTGCTGCCTGCCTCCTGGGCAGCACCATGGTGTCATCCGTGGGCTTTCAGAGCAGGGCTGCCCTCGGGGAAGGGCTGAGCCCCGGAGTTAGGTGGCTGGGTGAAAATCTGGAGGAGAAGGCTCCAGGGGGACCTCAGAGCTGCCTTCAATAACTGAAGGGATCCTCCAGGAAGGCTGCAGAGGGACTTTTCAGGAGGGTGTCTAGAGGTAGGCCAAGGGGGAATGGTTTGAAGCTGAGGCAGAGCAGGGTTAGAGTGGAGCTGAGGAAGGAGTTGCCCAGGGAGGTTGTGGATGTGCCCTGCCTGTAGGTCTGGTGCACCCAGCATGGAACTGCAGCCAGGCAAGCTGTGAGGTGGAGAAGCACCATGGAAATGCTGCTCCCTCTCCCTGGCTGGTTCATGTGTGAGCTTTTCTCTTGCAGAGGGACCTCTCTGGCCACAAGAACATCGTTGGCTACATTGACTCCAGCATCAACTCGGTGAGCAGTGGAGATGTGTGGGAAGTGCTGATCCTGATGGACTTCTGCCGAGGTGAGCCTGGGCTCCAGGGGTGGCTGTGGCCTTCTCAGTGCTTGCAGCAGAGCTTCAAGCATCTTCCCTTCCAAAACCAAACACAAACCTGGCCTGGGCCTGGCCCTCCTTGGCTGCCAAAGCAAAGGCAGAGCTTGGTGTGGAGAAGTGGATGATGCCAGACCTGAAGGAGGGGGTGATGGTGTCAGGTGTTTGAGGGTATTTCAGGTGAGGAGGGACTGTGCCAAGGGCTGGGAGTGCCAGGCCCGGGGACAACGGCTTTGAGCTGGGAGAGGGGAGACTGACACTGGAGAGGAGGAAGGAATTCTTTGCAGGGAGGGTGGGGAGAGCCTGGCACAGGCTGCCCAGGGAGGCTGTGGCTGCTTTCTCCTTGGAGGTGTTGCAGGCTGAGGCCTGGAGCAGCCTGGGCAGGTGGGAGGTGTCCCTGCCCATGGCAGGGGGTTGGAGCCCTGTCTGTGAATCTGGAGGGAGGTTGGACTCGATGATCCTTGAGGTCTCTTCCACCCTTGGCAATACTGTGATACTGTGATACCTGCTGCTCCTGGGAGAGGGCAGAGCTGCTCCAAGAGGGCAGAGCTGTACCTGCTGCCAGCAGACACACAGCCCCCTGGGATCTGGGTGAGGGAATGAGGGCAGAAGCTGAGTGAGCAGATTGCAAAGAGCCTCTGGGGAAGGCTTGGTGTGAATTTGGAGTCTGAGCTCCTGGGGTGCTGAGTGTGCAGCCAGGCTGGGAGGGGGAGCATGCTGAGAGCAGCTCCCTCTGCAAGGCTGGGCCTTAGCCCAGGCTTCATTTTGCTGCCCTGCCTCCTCTGCTCCAGGCTGGGGTTGTGTAGTCTGGAGCAGAGGAGGCTGAGGGAGAGCTCATTGCTCTCTCCAGCTCCCTGGGAGGAGGCTGGAGCCAGGTGGGAGTTGGGGCTCTGCTCCCTAGTCTCAGGTGATAGAAGAGGCAATGGCCTGGAATTGTGCCAGGGGAGGCTCAGGTTGGAGATGAAGGAAAGTTTTTTCACTACAAGAGTGGTCAGGGCCTGGCCCAGGCTGCCCAGGGAGGTGGTGGAGTCCCCAGCCCTGGAGGTGTCCAAGAATTCTGGGTTGAGTTTTGAGCCCCTCCAAGAAGGACACTGAGGGCTGGAGCAGGCCCAGAGCAGGGCAACAGAGCTGGGGAAGGGTCTGGAGAGCAGGGCTGGGGAGGAGCAGCTGAGGCAGCTGGAGGGATTCAATCTGGCAAAGAGGAGGCTGAGGGAGAGCTCCTGAGAGGAGCTCCTGAGAGGAGGCTGAAGCCAGGTGGGGGTTGGGCTCTGCTCCCTCACCTCAGGTGCTAGGTGGCAAGGAAGTGGCCTCAGGTTGCCCCAGGGGAGGGTTAGGTTTGGGATGAGGAACAATTCCTTTGCTGCAGGAGTGGTCAGGGCCTGGCCCAGGCTGCCCAGGGGGGTGGTGGAGTCCCCATGGCTGGAGGTGCTGCAGGGCCCTGTGGCCATGGCAGCTGGGGCCCTGCTCTGGTGGCCATGCTGGGGCTGGGTTGCTGCTGTGCTGGCTGCTCTCAGAGGCTTTTCCAAGGCAGCCTCCGGGGCGGTTCTGATGGCTGGCTGTGCTCTCCCCAGGGGGCCAAGTGGTGAACCTGATGAACCAGCGGCTGCAGACAGGCTTCACCGAGGGGGAGGTGCTGCAGATCTTCTGTGACACCTGCGAGGCCGTGGCCAGGCTGCACCAGTGCAAGACCCCAATCATCCACAGGGATCTGAAGGTGAGTGGTGGGCTCCAGCAGGGCAGCAGCAGGGGGCTGCTGTCCTTCTCAGGGTGGCTCCCTGCTGCCCAGGCCATGGCAGGCAGCCCTGCAGCCCTGGAGCTGGGTGGCTGCTGGGAGCAGTGAGGCAAGTGGGCATCAGGCCCTCCCTCCATTGGGAGATAAAGACAGCCCCCAGCCTTTGGTGCTGCTGCTCACCAGGTGTTTGCCATCTCCAGAGCTGCTGAGGCAGCACAAATGTTTGTGAAGGAGCTGCTGTGCACAGGAGATATGCCAGAGCCTGGCTGGTGAATTCTTCTGCCACCTGAAAGCTGTCAGTGGTAGAAAGCAGCTGGCAAAAAGCAGGCTGGAAATTTGTCCCCTGGCCACACACTCAAAAGGTCCCTCCAGGCTGAGCCCAGAGAGTGGTGGTGAATGGTGCCACAGCCAGCTGGCAGCCAGGCACCAGTGGGGTGCCCCAAGGAGCAGTGCTGGGCCCTGTGCTCTTTAACATCTTCATTGATGGTCTGGATGAGGGCATTGAGTCCATCAGCAGTAAATTTGCAGATGACACCAAGCTGGGGTCAGGAGTTGAGCTGCTGGAGGGCAGAGAGGCTCTGCAGAGGGACCTGGCCAGGCTGGACAGATGGGCAGAGGCCAAGGGCAGGAGATTGAACACATCCAAGTGCCAGGTGCTGCACATTGGCCACAGCAACCCCAGGCAGTGCTACAGGCTGGGGTCAGAGTGGCTGAGAGCAGCCAAGCAGAGAGGGACCTGGACAGGCTGGTTGATGGTAGGCTGAACATGAGCCTGCAGTGTGCCCAGGCAGCCAAGAGGGCCAATGGCATCCTGGCCTGCATCAGGACCAGTGTGGCCAGCAGGAGCAGGGAGGTCATTCTGCCCCTGTACACTGCACTGGTTAGGCCACACCTTGAGTCCTGTATCCAGTTCTGGGCTCCTCAGTTTAGGAAGGAGGTTGAGTTGCTGGAAGGTGTCCAGAGAAGGGCAACAAAGCTGGGGAGGGGTCTGGAGCACAGCCCTGTGAGGAGAGGCTGAGGGAGCTGGGGTTGCTTAGCCTGGAGAGGAGGAGACTCAGGGGTGACCTTCTTGCTCTCTACAACTACCTGAAGGGAGGTTGTAGCCAGGCAGAGGTTGGTCTCTTCTCTCAGGCAGCCAGCACCAGAACAAGAGGACACAGTCTCAGGCTGCACCAGGGGAGGTTTAGGCTGGAGGTTAGGAAGAAGTTCTACCCAGAGAGAGTGATTGCCCATTGGAATGGGCTGCCTGGGAAGGTGGTGGAGTCACCATCATTGGAGGTGTTCAGGAGGAGACTTGCTGGGGTGCTTGGTGCCATGGGTTAGTTGTTTAGGTAGTGTTGGATTGGCTGATGGGTTGGACACAATGATCTTGAAGGTCTCTTCCAACCTGGTTTGGTTTATTCTAAGTAAAGGTTTATTCTCCAGGCCTGGGGCAGGAGTCATTAGGAGCTGTTGAAACTGGCCTCCAGCTCTCTGTTGAACGTGAAACTGTTTTGTCAAACCCTCTGGGTGTAGCTTGGAGCAGAGCTGGGCCAGCAGGAGAGCTTTGGAGAGATCCCCCTGGCTGTCATCAACCAAACAAAGAGACACAAAGCCCTGCCCTTGCCTCTCAGCCACCTTGGAAAGTGCCTGACTAATGCATTCAGGCAAGGAGGAGGCTGCTGCCTGCATTGGAAATTCAGATGTGCTCCCTGTGCAGAGGCTTCAGCCCCTGCTTGCTTTGTGCCTTTGGGCCTTGGCTTCAAGCAGGGGAAGGCTCCAGGTAGCACAGAGGGAAAAGCCCTCAAGGTTTGGGCTGCATTGGTGAGATTGCAGGGAGGGTCAGCACAGTGCTGAGGGAGAAGGGATGCATGAGGCAAGTCTGAGGTGGATCTGTAGAGTGAAGAGAGAGGAGTCCTACAGACCCAGGCTGGGGGAGAAGTGGCTGAGAGCAGCCTGCAGGAGAAGGCCTTGGGGGTGTCAGGTGGTGACAAACTCCCCAGGAGCCAGCACTGGGCCCTGGCAGCCCAGAGCCAGCTGAGTGCTGAGCTGCAGCCAGAGCAGGGAGAGCAGCAGCACAGGGAGGGGATTCTGCCCTCTGCTCTGCTCTGCTCAGCCCCCACCTGCAGCACTGCCTCCAGCTCTGGGCCCCAGCACAAGAAGGACCTGGAAGTGTTGGAGACGGTCCAGAGGAGGCCACCAAGATGAGCAGAGGCTGGAGAGCCTCCCCTGTGAGGACAGGCTGGGAGAGTTGGGGCTGTGCAGGCTGGAGAAGAGAAGGCTCCAGGGAGAGCTCAGAGCAGCCTTGCAGTACCTGAAGGGCTCCAGGGGAGCTGGGCAGGGACTCTGGACAAGGGCTGGGAGTGCCAGGCTGAGGGACAATGGCTTTGAGCTGGGAGAGGGGAGACTGAGACTGGAGAGGAGGAAGAAATTGTTGAGAGTGAGGCTGGGGAGAGCCTGGCACAGGCTGCCCAGGGAGGCTGTGGCTGCCTCCTGCCTGGAGGTGTTGCAGGCCAGGCTGGGTGAGGCCTTGAGCAGCCTGGGCTGGTGGGAGGTGTCCCTGCCCATGGCAGGGGGCTGGCACTGGGTGATCTTGGAGGTCCCTTCTATCCCAACCCATTCCATGACTGTGTGAGAGTTGAGGCCTGGGTTTCAGGCTGCTCAGGTCCTTGGGCATCCTGCAGGAGTTGGTACAGTCAAGGAGAAGGAGGCTGAGAGGAGGAGGCTTAGGAACAGGAACCTCTCCTGTTGTGTTTAACTCTGCTGTTCCCCTCTGGTGAGCCCCTGGGGCTCCTCAGGAAGGACAGGCTGCTGGTGTGGTTGGGAATAAATTCTGGGCTGTCTGTTGTGGCCTGGGGAGCAGCTCTGGAGTGCTGCTTCCTGTGTGGAGCTGCAGATGAAGCAGGCTGCTGCTGCCTGCTGTGCAGCTCACAGCTCTGTGCTTGGAGCACTGAAGGCCACACCAGGCCTGGCTCTGGCAAAGCTGTGTCCCAGCTCAGAGGGTTGACTCTGCTCTGCTTTGGGAGGTTTCCCAGTGGAACATTGGACTGTTCCAAGAGCCTTCTCCAGCCTAAATGATTCCATCTCTGTGGGGATGACCTCTGGAGCTGCAGTCAAAGCTGAGAGCAGAATTAATGAATTAGAGATGGTTTGGGTTTATTTGAGCTCAGGTTTGCTGTGCCAGGAGGGAGCTGCAGGTCCAAGAGGCATCAAGGAGCAGGGAAGTTTCCTGAGAGTGCTGAGTGTCACAGAATCACCAAGGTTGGGGGAGACCTTGAGGATCATCAAGTCCAACCTGGCACCACAGACCTCATGACTAGACCATGGCACCAAGTGCCACATCCAATCCCCTCTTGACCACCTCCAGGGATGGGGACTCCACCACCTCCCTGGGCAGCACATCCCAATGGCTGGGAAGAACTTTCTCCTCACCTCCAGCCTAAACTTCCCCTGGCACAGCTTGAGACTGTGTGCTCTTGTTCTGGTGCTGGTTGCCTGGGAGAAGAGACCAACCCCTTCCTGGTTACAACCTCCCTTCAGGTAGTTGTAGAGAGTAATGAGGTCTCCCCTGAGCCTCCTCTTCTCCAAGCTAAGCAACCCCAGCTCCCTCAGCCTCTCCTCATAGGGCTGTGCTCAAGGCCTCTCCCCAGCCTCATTGCCCTTCTCTGGACACCTTCAAGTCTCTCAATGTCCTTCTTAAACTGAGGGGCCCAGAACTGGACACAGGACTCGAGGTGTGGCCTAACCAGTGCTGAGCACAGGGCACAATGACTTCCCTGCTCCTGCTGGCCACACTATTCCTAATGCAGGCCAGGATGCCCTTGGCCTTCTTGGCCCCCTGGGCACACTGCTGGCTCATGTTTAGGCAGCTGTCAATCAGCACCCCCAGGTCCCTCTCTGTTTGGCAGCTCTCAGCCACTCTGACCCCAGCCTGTAGCTCTGCCTGGGGTTGTTGTGGCCAAAGTGCAGCCCCTGGCACTTGGACTTGTTGAATGCCATCCTGTTGGCCTCTGCCCATCTGTCCAGTTGGTTGAGGTCCCTCTGCAGAGCCCTTCTGCCCTCTAACTGACCAACATCTGCTCCCAGTTTGGTGTCATCTGCACATTTGCTGATGATGACTCCATCCCCTCCTCCAGATCATCAATGAAGATATTAAACAGGCTGGGGCCCAGCACTGATCCCTGGGGCACACCAGTGGTGCCTGGCTGCCAGCTGGCTGTGGCACCATTCACCACCACTCTCTGGGCTCAGCCTCCAGCCAGTTCCTAACCCAGCTCAGAGAGCTGCTGTCCCAGCCAGGGGCTGACAGCTTGGCCAGGAGTTTGCTGTGGGGGATGGTGTCAAAGGCCTTGCTGCAGCCCAGGCAGACCACATCCACAGCCTGCCCCACAGCCACCAGGCAGTCACCTGATCACAGAAGGAGATCAGGTTGGTCAGGCAGGACCTGCCCCTCCTAAATCCATGTTGGCTGGACCTGAGCCCTTGGCCATCCTTCAGGTGCAGTGATTGCCCCCAGGATAATCTGCTCCATCACTTTCCCTGGCACTGAGGTCAGGCTGACTGGCCTGGAGTTTCCAGGTTCCTTCATCCAACCCTTCTCATGGATGGGGACCACCTTGGCCAGTTTCAGTCACCTGGGACCTCACCTGTGAGCCAGGAGTGGAGGAGAATGATGGAGAGTGTGAGGCAGTGTGTCCAGCAGGAAGGTTGGGTGAACATAACCTTGGGGAAGAGTGGGCAGAGGTCGACTCTGCAGCCAGCTGCATGGGGGTTGGAGGCTTTGCTTTGCCTCCCAGCTCTTTGAAGTTGCTCCAGGGCTGGAGGTTCCTGCCCAGAGAGCTCTGCCAGCAGCAGGAATTGTGTGAATGGTCCTGAAGGCCTTTCAGACAAGTGCAGCTGGGTTGGTTTCAGCAGCCTGGGGCTGGGAGGTTTTTCAATCAACCCAACAGGCTTTGGGCAAAGCAAAGCAACCTCCTGCTGGCACAGGCTCCAGCTGCTGGCAAGGAACCAGGGGCAGGGACAAGAGCACCTTTAAGCAGCCTGCCTGTGGGCAGGAGTGGGCTCCTCCCTGTGAGTGAAGGCCAGGGAAGAGACTCAATCAGCAAATGCTTTAAAGCTCATCCAGTCCAACCCCCTGCAGCCAGCAGGGACATCCCCAACCACAGCAGGCTGCTCATAGCCCTGAACAGCCTGACCTGCAGAGGTGCCAGGCCTGGGGCAGCTCCCAGCTCTCTGGGCAGCCTGGGCCAGGCTCTCCCCACCCTCAGTGTCAAACATTTCTGCCTTCTCTCCACTCTGAATCTCCCTCTCTCAGTTTCAGACCATCCCCCCTTGGCCTGTTCCAACAAGCCCTGCTCAAAAGTCTTCTCTGGGCTGAACAACTCCAACTCAGCTGTGCCCTGGGCTGATCCCCAGCAGTGTGGGCAGCAGGGGCAGGGAGGGGGTTCTGCCCCTCTGCCCTGCTGAGACCTCCCTGCAGTGCTGGGGCAGCTCTGGAGCCCTCAGCACAGACAGGGACTTGGGGGAGCAGGGCCAGAGGAGGCCACAGCAATGCTGGCAGGGCTGGAGGCCCTCTGCTGGGAGCCCAGGCTGGGAGACTTGGGCTTGGGCAGCCTGGAGAGGAGAAGGCTTCACAGAGACCTTCTGGTGGCCTTCCAGGAGAGCTGCAGAAGGACTTTGTGTAGATGCATGGAGTATGGAGTGACAGGACCAGGGGTGATGGCTTCAGACTGGAAGAAGCTGAGTTGAGGTTGGACATGAGGAAGAACCTCTTCCCCAGGAGGGTGGTGAGGCACTGGGACAGGTGGCTCAGCCAGGCTGTGGAGAGTCCAAGCCTGGAAATGTTGAAAGCCAGGTGGGATGGGGCCTGGAGCACCCTGAGCTGGTGGGAGGTGTCCCTGCCCATGGCAGGGGGGTGGAACTGGATGATCTGTCAGATCCTTTCCAACCCAACCCATTTGATGATTGTCAGCCTGCAGCCAGAGTTGTCTCAGCAGAGCTGGTGCCAGGTTGCAGCTCCAAGTGCTGGATTGCAGCTCCAAGTGCTGGGCTGCAGTTCCAAGTGCTGGCTTGCAGCTCCAAGTAAGTGCTGGGCTGCAGCTCCCAGTGCTGGGTTGCAGCTCCCAGTGCTGGGCTGCATCTCCAAGTGCTGGGTTGCATCTCCAAGTGCTGGGCTGCAGCTCCAGGTGCTGGCTTGCAGCTCCAGGTGCTGGCTTGCAGCTCCAAGTGCTGGCTTGCAGCTCCAGGTGCTGGCTTGCAGCTCCAAGTGCTGGCTTGCAGCTCCAAGTGCTGGCTTGCAGCTCCAAGTGCTGGCTTGCAGCTCCAAGTGCTGGGCTGCAGCTCCAAGTGCTGGCTTGCAGCTCCAAGTGCTGGGCTGCAGCTCCAAGTGCTGGGCTGCAGCTCCAAGTGCTGGCTTGCAGCTCCAGGTGCTGGCTTGCAGCTCCAGGTGCTGGCTTGCAGCTCCAAGTGCTGGCTTGCAGCTCCAAGTGCTGGCTTGTAGCTCCAGGTGCTGGGCTGCAGCTCGAAGTGCTGGGCTGCAGCTCCAAGTGCTGGCTTGCAGCTCCAAGTGCTGGGCTGCAGCTCCAAGTGCTGGGCTGCAGCTCCAAGTGCTGGCTTGCATCTCCAAGTGCTGGGCTGCAGCTCCAAGTGCTGGCTTGCAGCTCAGTGAGCAGCCCCTGGCAGCCAGGCTCCTTCAGGCTCTTTGCTTTGCTGTTGCATTGGGCTTGTCCCTCTCTGGGGAGGGGACTGCAGCAGCCTGTTGCTGGCTGCCCAGTGCTGATGTGGGGTGCTCAGAGGCCTGTCCTGGCAGCTCTCAGCCAGCTAAAGTAGAAGGCTTCTTCTGGAAGTGTTTGCAGGGAGTGAGGCTCCCAGAGGTGCTGTGCTGGTGAGCAGCACATCTGTGTGCAGGGCCTGAGTCAGAGCAGATGGCTGCTGGGGGGAGGGGGTGCTGCTTAACCCTTGCTTTCAAGCCAGTGCTTCCCCCTCTCAGCTGCTCTAATTTGGCTGCTTGTTCCCTGCTGGAACTGCTGACAGCTCCCTTTCCTTTGCTCCTGGTGGAGCTCAGCCCCAATGGGAGGCTGCTTCCCCAGGAGTTCATTAGTGAGCACTTGTGTGGTGGTTTGGGGGAGGGCAGGAGCAGGGCTTCCAGCTCCTGATGTCTGTAAGGCTTTGGCACTGGGGGCAGAGAAAATCAGACAGAATTGTGAGCAGGGCCCTGAGAGGAGGTGCTGGGAGTGCTGCTGTGCAGACCCTGCTCCACACACTCACAGAGTGGAGCAGGTTGGAAGGTACCCTCCAGGGGCATCTTGTGCCACCCCCCTGCAGTCAGCAGGGACAGCTCCAGCTGGAGCAGGCTGCAGAGGGCCAGAGTCTGGTCTTGGAGCAGAGTTCTTTGATCTCCTGAAGCAGAGAAGTGACCTCAGGATTCTCACCTCCTTGGGGAGGGGCTGAGGTACTTTGGCAGCTGTGTCAGGAGGACAGGAGCTGTGTGTCTGCTACTGAGTGCTTGAATGGGAGTGCTGGGGGCAGGCAGTGGGGCCAGGGGCAGGCAGTGCCCAGGGAAGGCCACCACAGTGATCAGGGCACTGGGAGCAAAGCTGGGAGCTGGGTTTGCTGAGCCTGGATGAGAGAAGGCTCAGGGCAGACCTTGCTGCCATGGAGCAGGACAGCAGGGCTGGCTGCCAGGAGGATGCAGACTCCCTTGTCCCAGGGAGGCCTGTGGGAGAGAGCACCCCTGGGTGATGAGGTTACTGCTGGGGCCATTGCCACTGGAGTCCAGATGGAAATGTTTGCCCCTGGGGGTGGTTGGAGAGTGGAATCATCTGCCAAGGGAAGCAGGGCAGTCCCCTGCCCTGGGCAGTTTGAGACTCAGCTTGGCAGGCTGCTGGCTCAGCTCCTTTCCACTGCCCCAGCACCCAGAGAGGGTGGAGCAGATGGGCCCTGGGGTCCCTTCCAGCCTGGCCTCCTGTGTCCCCCTCCAGCAAGGCTCCTTGTGTGCTGTTAGCTCAGGGAGGCTTTGTTGAGCACCAGAGAGCTGAGCAGGTCTTTGCTGGTGGAAGAGTGGAGGAGATGGGAGAAGGCAGCACAGCAGATGGGGTGGGTGGGCAGCAGAGCACATCTGCCCTGTTGTGCCCTCTGTGCCAAGGAGCAGCAAGGTCCAGGTGCCATGGCCTGGGCCCTGCAAGGGCACATGGAAGGCTCTGGGTCTGTACCTGGCCAAGTCAGAGTCTGGGACTGCTGGGCTGGGGTCTGTGGGTCAG
Organism: Melanerpes formicivorus; assembly: GCF_026170545.1. Lineage (NCBI taxonomy): Eukaryota > Metazoa > Chordata > Aves > Piciformes > Picidae > Melanerpes > Melanerpes formicivorus. Next base: position 5,334,723 of record NW_027142386.1, on the reverse strand, counting down.
GCCCTGGCCAAGTCAGACTCTGGGGCTGCTGGCCTCCTCTCTGCCCCACTACCCAGAGGCCCTACAGCCCTTGATGAAGCTGTGGGCAGCTCCTGCTGGCTGTCCCAAGCTCAGAGGCCAGGCCAGGGGCCACAGCAGCTCAGGGAAGCTGGGCACTGAAGACCCCAGGCCACAGTCCCTGTCCTGAAGGCAGGCTTGGCAGGGGGCAGGAGCTGTGCTGGCAGGAGAGAGGAGAGGTGGCAGGGTGGCAGCACAGCTGTGCTCTGCCTTTTGCCTTCCCTGCCAGGAGATGTGAGAGAGCTCTGCTGCAGCTTTGCCTTGCTCTCATCTGCTGCCAGGCCAGCCAGGCCTGCTGCATCTGCAGGCACTGCCAGCCCTGCCTCCGCTGAGGGAGAGCACGGCGCTGAGCCTGGCTGAGTGAGGCTGGCTGACTGACTGAGGCTGGCTGTCTGTCTGACCTGAGGCTGTCTGTCTGACCTAAGGCTGTCTGTCTGACCTGAGGCTGTCTGTCTGTCTGAGTGAGGCTGTCTGACCAAGGCTGTCTGTCTGAGTGAGGCTGTCTGACCAAGGCTGTCTGTCTGAGTGAGGCTGTCTGACCAAGGCTGTTTGTCTGTCTGAGGCTGTTTGTCTGACTGAGGCTGGCTGTCTGTCTGTCCTGAGGCTGGCTGTCTGTCTGTCCTGAGGCTGGCTGTCTGTCTGTCCTGAGGCTGGCTGTCTGTCTGAGTGAGGCTGTCTGAGGCAGGCTGTCTGTCTGAGGCAGGCTGTCTGTCTGAGTGAGGCTGTCTGTCTGACTGAGGCTGTCTATCTGACCGAGGCTGTCTGTCTGACCTGAGGCTGGCTGTCTGTCTGAGTGAGGCTGTCTGACCAAGGCTGTCTGTCTGTCTGAGGCTGTTTGTCTGACTGAGGCTGACTGTCTGTCTGACCTGAGGCTGGCTGTCTGTCTGAGTGAGGCTGTCTGACCAAGGCTGGCTGTCTGAGGCTGTCTGTCTGTCTGAGGCTGTCTGTCTGTCTGAGGCTGTCTGTCTGACCGAGGCTGTCTGTCTGACCTGAGGCTGGCTGTCTGTCTGAGGCTGTCTGACCGAGGCTGTCTGTCTGTCTGACCGAGGCTGTCTGTCTGTCTGACCGAGGCTGTCTGTCTCCAGGTCGAGAACATCCTGCTGCACGACCGCGGGCACTACGTGCTGTGTGACTTCGGGAGCGCCACCAACAAGTTCCAGAACCCTCAGACAGAAGGGGTGAACGCGGTGGAGGAAGAGATCAAGAAGTAAGTGTGGTTGGCCCTTCCCAGCTGGGCCAGGGCTTGGCTTGGAAGGGCAATTTCTGCCTGGTCCTGGGCTGGGTTTTGCTCAGCAGGTTGGATGCTGCTGCAGAGCTCTGCCTGCTGCAGGTAAGTTACTGCTTGGGGGAAGGTGAAACAGTGAACTGAGCTTGATGTGACTGCTCTGGGTTTGAAAGGCTGAGTGTCCTCATGCAGAGAAGCTGCCCATCTTCAGACCTGCTGTTAGCCCTGGGGTCAGCCTCTCTCTGTCCTTCATCTCTCTTGGCTGCCTTGAGCTGCAGCTGACCAAAGCCCTGTGAGCCACTCAGAAAGGCCTGCAGTGGCTGAGGGGAGGCAGGGCCTGGCTGCACAGCTCCTCTTAGAAGTGTAAGGACCTTGAGGAGTTCAGTTGGGCTCCTTCCCTTGTCCCATGCACCACCAGCTGCAGTGGAATCAACTTGATGCCTCTGCAAAGGAGCTTAGCTGGTGTGTGTCAGGAGTGGAGCAGGTTCCAGGTCAGTCAGAGAATCCTGGAATGGTTCAGGTTGGAAAGGAACCTCAGAGATTCATCTCCCCCAACCCCCCCACCATGGGCAGGGACACCTCTCACCCCCAGGCAGGAGGCAGCCACAGCCTCCCTGGGCAGCCTGTGCCAGACTCTCACCACCCTCACAATGAAGAACTTCTTTCTCAGCTCCACTCTAACCCTGCTCTGCCTCAGCTCCAAACCATTCCCCCTTGGCCTGGCTCTAGACACCCTCAGCAAAAGTTCCTCTGCAGCCTCCCTGCAGGATCCCTTCAGCTCCTGGCAGGCAGCTCTGAGGTCCCCCTGGAGCCTTCTCCTCTGCAGGCTGCACACCCCCAGCTCCCTCAGCCTGTGCTCGCAGCAGAGCTGCTCCAGCCCTGTGTTGTTCTCCAGGCTGAGCACCCCCAGCTCTCTCAGCCTGTGCTCACAGCAGAGATCCTTGGTCCTGCTGTAGTTCTAACAGCCTCAGTGCTGCAAGCTTTCCAGCTGCTGGTAGCAGAGTGTTCCAGCACCTCCTGGTTGCTAGGCCTCAGCTCCACCATCATGGCTTTCCTGGCCATGCTGGGCTGGGGCTGTTGGGGCTCTCTGCAGTGTCCTATTCCTGCACTTGTTGACAGCTTCAAGGCCCTTTGCCCTGAGCTGTGCTCTTGTGACCAAGGCAAGCAGCATGCAAGGTGGCACAGCACCAACTAGAGACCTGCAGCAGAGGCACTGAGGGGCTGGAGTGTGGCCAGAGAAGGGCAACAGGGCTGGGGAGGAGCAGCTGAGGGAGCTGAGGGGGGTGAGCCTGGAGCAGAGGAGGCTGAGGGAGAGCTCATTGCTCTCTGCAGCTCCTGAGAGGAGGCTGGAGCCAGCTGGGGGTTGGGTTCTGCTCCCCAGTCTCAGGTGCTAGAAGGAGAGGCAATGGCCTGGAACTGTGCCAGGGGAGGCTTAGGTTGGAGATGAGGAACAATTCCTTTGCTGCAGGAGTGGTCAGGGCCTGGCCCAGGCTGCCCAGGGAGGTGGTGGAGTCCCCAGCCCTGGTTCAAGAGCCCTGTGGCCATGGCAGCTGGGGCCATGGTTTGGTGTCCATGCTGGGGCTGGGCTGCTGGCTGGACTGGATGACCTCAGAGGGCTTTCCCAACCCAGTTCTCTGATTCTGTGACTCTTACTGTGAGGCTCCTCAGCTCTGGCACAGCTTCCAGCTGCCCTGTTTGCAGTGCTGTGTTAGTGTGAGGCAGGCTCTGGCTGTAGCCTGAGCTCTGCAGTAACCTTTCCTCCTCTCCAGGGGCTCTGAGCAGGACTCCTGCTGTAGAAGCCTCTTTGAAGGAGCCACAGACCTGGTTCCAGTGCTTGGAATACAATTGGCCAAAGCCCCAGCAGTGTGGACACTGCAGAGAACATTTGGCTATCGACCTCCTTGATGCTCTGAGCCCCTGAATATTCCTGTGCTGGTGCTTCAGATGCCTGCAGGGTTGTGAGGAAGCAGCTGCCTTCAGAAACTGTCTTGGTGCCTGCTCTGGCCCCACAGGGCAGCTTGCAGTGCTTGGGCACCTTGTTAGAGGGGAAGCTGATGCTGGCAAATGTGTGGCCAGCAGCACAGGGAGAGGATTCTGCCCCTCTGCTCTGCTCTGCTCAGAGCCCACCTGCAGCACTGCCTCCAGCTCTGGGCCCCAGCACAAGAAGGACCTGGAGCTGCTGGAGAGGGTCCAGAGGAGAGAGGCTGCAGAACCTCCCCTGTGGGGACAGGCTGGGGGAGTTGGGGCTGTTCAGCCTGGAGAGGAGAAGGCTCCAGGGAGACCTCAGAGCAGCCTTCCAGTACCTGCAGGGGCTCCAGGGGAGCTGGGGAGGGACTTTGGGAAAGGGCTGGGAGTGCCAGGCTGAGGGACAATGGCTTTGAGCTGGGAGAGGGGAGACTGACACTGGAGAGGAGGCAGAAATTGTTGAGAGTGAGGGTGGTGAGAGCCTGGCACAGGCTGCCCAGGGAGGCTGTGGCTGCCTCCTGCCTGGAGGTGTTGAAGGCCAGGCTGGCTGAGGCCTTGAGCAGCCTGGGCTGGTGGGAGGTGTCCCTGCCCATGGCAGGGGCTTGGAGCTGGCTGAGCTTTGAGCTCCCTTCCAACCCAACCCATCCCATGGAATCCAGTTGCTTATCTCCTTTAGTATCCCTTTGCCTAAAGTGCAAGGGAGGGAGGGAGGGAATCTTGGATTGCTTGGCTGTGTGCCCCAGAAGCCTCTGCTCCCTGTGTGGCCCTCACTGCTGCTCTCCCTGCTGCAGGTACACTACCCTGTCCTACAGAGCACCAGAAATGGTCAACCTGTACAGTGGCAAACTCATCACTACAAAAGCAGACATCTGGGTACGTAACAAAACCACTCAGGGGAGCTGTCTGTCTGTCTGTCTGTTTGTCTGGGGCTAGCTCTGTTTCCATAAGAGACTGGAGAGGTTTTGACTCAGGAGTTGCTCTGCTTGATGCCTGTGCTGAGCAGGGTGGCTGTGGCTCAAGCACAGCTTGGTCTTTGTGTGTCCTCTGTGTGTTTGCTTAGAGCATTCCCAGGGCTGTGACTCCCTCTGCTTGGGTAATCCAAGGCAGACTCTGGTAGGAAGCTGAGCAGACAGCCCTGCCCAGGAGCCACAGCTGGCTTGCCCTGGGCACTGGCACAGCTCTGAGCTCTCCTGCCTGGCCACAGACCAAGCCTCTGCCCTGCTGTTCCTCATCCGCACTGAGGTCTTGCTGTGCTTTCCATCCTGAGAGCAAACTGCAGCCCTGGTGTGACCCAGTGCTGGCTGACCTGATCAGAGATGGAAACCTCCCTTGCAGCAGGGATGGAGATGAGAAGTCTCTGTGGGGGGTGGTGGCAGCTCACAAATGGGATGCCCCAGGTGTGAGTTCAGAGCAGAACTGCTGAAGCCCTGAGCTGGAGAGAGCAAGGCAGCAGCAGGGTAAAAGGGCAGCTTCAGTGATCCTCAACAGCTCTGCATCTCTGTGGGCAAGAGGGAAGACTGCTGGTGTGGCATCTGCTGGGAAGAGTCCTCTGTCCCCTGCCAGCTCAGCATGGACACAACAGCAGCTCCTGTGGGGTTCCTGCTCTGCTGAGCTAAGCAGGAGCTTGTGGAGCTGGGCCCTGTGGCACTGCTGGAGCGCCAGAGAGGGGAGGTCACAGCTCTCAGGGGTGTCAGGGCCTCAAAGGCAGCCAGAGGAGGAGCTGGGATCTGCAGGCCTCCCTGTGATCAGGTAGAAAGGTGGAATTCCAGAGGCTCAGAGGGCTCTTCCTGGCCTGGAAGGAATCCTGCTGCAGTGAGCCCCACTGGGCATTGCCAAGGGAGCCCCTGGGGTGTGTGCAGCGGGACCTGCACCGCAGGGCTCTGCAGCGCTCCTCCTGCCGGGCAGCGGCCCCAGGCTCTGCCAGGGGAGCTCCAGGTTGGGTAGCAGGAAAAAGTCCTTCCCAGAAAGGGTTCTCAGGCCCTGGGTCAGGCTGCCCAGGGAGGTGGTGGAGTCCCCAGCCCTGGAGGTGTTTAAGAGGCCTGGATGTGGTGCTGGGGAAGGTGGGTGAGTGGCGGTGGCTCAGCAGCAGTGGTGGCAGTGTGAGCTCTGGGGTGGACTCGCTGATCTTCAAGGTCTTTTCCAACCCCAACAGCCCCTTAAAGCAGTTGCTCAGGAGTGGAGTGCAGTGTGACTGTGGAATCCTCTGCCTCAAGCTGGAGGCTGCTGCTGGGGTGCTGAGGGTGAGGCAGTGCCTGCCCCTCTCCCCGCTGCAGGAGGAGCCCTTCCTGCACAGCTCCTGCGCTCTGGGGGCTCACAGCGAGGTGGAGGGGGATGGAACCCTGCAGCCTCAGCTTGCTCTCTCCCTGCTGCATCTCTGCAGCAGTTGGCAGTGCTTTGAGGTGAAGCTTGGGGGCAGTTTGAATGTTCTTTGGCAGCAGGGAAGCCCCAGGGGCGATGGCTGCCGCCTGGGGCGATGGCTGCCGAGTTCTGCTGGCCCTTGGTGGCAGAGAGAGGCTTTGCCTGCTGGGTGACACAAACTGTGTGGAGCTGTGGGTGGGGTGGTGCTCAGTCAATCCCTAGCTCTCAGGCTGGCCAGGCACATCTCTCCATGAGTTCCTCTCCCTGCCCCCACCCTGCTTCCCCCGGCAGTGGTGTTGCAATGCCTGAGCCCCGCAGGGGCCCCGCAGCACTTCCCCGCCGTCTGCAGCGGGGTTTGGCTGCACCACTGCCTGCTTGGCTTCACTTTGCTAAGTCCTGTGCTGTGTTGTGTCTCTCTGCAGGCCCTTGGCTGCTTGCTGTACAAGCTGTGTTACTTCACCTTGCCCTTTGGGGAGAGCCAGGTGGCCATCTGCGACGGCAACTTCACCATCCCGGACAACTCGCGGCACTCGCAGGACATGCACTGCCTGATCCGTGAGTGGGACAGGCTGCCCTGCTCCAGGGGCATGCAGTCAGCCTCTGGGAGCTAAGGGAGGAAATGCTGCCAGGCTTTGTGCTTGCCTGGGCCCTGCTGGATGCCCTCTGTGGAAAGGCAGGAGAAAGGAGAAGTGTTTGGCTTGGGAGCCCTGCAGGAACTTCCCAGGATCACAGATCCCACAGGATCGCAGATCCCAGGGGGTTGGAAGGGACCTCCAGAGATCATTGAGTCCAACCCCTGTGCCAGAGCAGGAGCATAGAATCCAGCACAGGTCACACAGGAATGCATCCAGATGGGGCTGGAAAGGCTCCAGAGAAGGAGATTCCACAACCCCTCTGGGCAGCCTGCTCCAGGGCTCTGGGACCCTCACAGTGCAGAAGTTCCTCCTCATGGTGAGGTGGAGCCTCCTGTGCTGGAGTTTCCATCCATTGCCCCTTGTACTATCCCAGGGTGCAGCTGAGCAGAGCCTGTCCCCTCCCTCCTGACCCCCAGCCCTCAGATATTCATAGACAATGCTCACATCCCCTCTGAGTCTTCTCCTCTCCAGACTGAACAGCCCCAGGGCTCTCAGCCTCTCCTCACAGGGCAGTTCTGCAGTCCCCTAATCATCCTGGTAATCTGTTGGACTCTTTCCAGCAGATCCCTGTCCCTCCTGAACTGGGGAGCCCAAAATGGGATGCAATAGGTGTGGCCTCAACAGAGCAGAGCGGGAGGAGAACCTCCCTGGCTCTGCTGGCCACGCTCCTCTGAATGCCCCCAGGGCCCCCTTGGCCTTCTTGGCCCCCAGGGCACATTGCTGCCCCATGCAGAGCTTGTTTTCCACCAGCACTGCCAGCTCCTTCTCCTTGGGGCTGCTCTCCAGCAGATCCCCTCCCAGCCTGTCCTGCTGCAGGTCATTCTCCCTGCCCAGCTGATCCTTGTTGAACCTCCTTAGGTTCCTCTCTGCCCAGCTCTCAGTCTTGCACAGTGAGGCTGTTTGTGCAGGAACTTCCTTTCTCCAGCAGTAAATCTGGTTGGGGAGGGAAGAAGCACAGGGCCTTATCCTAGTGATGGGGATTAATCTCCTGTGAAGTGAGAAGCAGAGCTGCAGTGGCTCATAACTGACTCCTGTCTAGCTGCCTATGCACTGAGGCTACAGTGCAGTGCTGCTGGCAGGGCTGGGACAGCTCTTGCTTGCAGCACAGCATTTGGGTTGATTATTTGTCTTGTTCCTAGCCACAGTCTTTGACTACCACAGGGCTGGCTGTGTTTGCAGAGCAGCCCTGGTGTGTTCCCTGCTGCTGTGTGTGCAGTGCTGCCTTCCTGCCCCAGTGACACAGCAGGCTGGCATCATCAGGCTCTGTCCCTGCAGCTCTACTTGGAGATGCAGAATTCAGACCCAGTGCTTATTTCTTGACCTGGCAGCTGCATTTCTCCTCCTTGCCCTGGAGCCTTTGCCAGCAGCTACAGCTTGTTCATGGCTGCCTGGAAAGGATCTCCTGGTTCACCCTGATCACCCTGCCCCTGAGGCTAAGCCCAGGCCTTCTGTCCCATGACTGGATGCTTTGGAAGGGGCAGGAGAGGCACCCTGGGAGCATCTGCTCACACCAAATGCAGAGTCATAGAATGCTTGGGGCTGAAGGGACCTTTCAAGGTCCTCCAGCCTACCTCCCCTGCAGTGAGCAACTAGAGCAGGCTGCTCAGAGCCCCAAAGCACCTGAGCTGGAATGGTTCCAGGGCTGGTTCCAACCCCAGGCTCTCAGCACCCTCAGTGTCAAACATTCTGTCCTGCTAGAGTGCCACTAGAGTACCTGTCTGTTCTCTGGCTCTGATGGTAGCCTCTCTGTCTTTTGCAGGGTACATGCTTGAGCCAGACCCTGATAAGAGACCTGATATTTACCAAGTCTCCTACTTTGCATTCAAGCTGGCAAAGAAGGAATGCCCAGTGCAGAACGTCCAGGTGAGTGGCGAAGGGGTGGGCTGCTGGGGGGCTTTGGAAGGAGCCTGGGCAGGGCTCAGGAGGCTCTTTCAGGTGTTTGTTTTCCTTTCTCCCTGGTTTACCTTGTCACCCAGCTGCTGGTGTGAAGCCAACCAAGAGATCTTGGGAACATGGAGAGCTGGGACCTGCCTGTGGCACCCATCTCATTTCCAGGCACGCTCGGCACAGCCTGTGCTGTTCCTAGACTGGGTGCAGGGACACCTCCCACCAGCACAGGCTGCTCAAGGCCTCAGCCAGCCTGGCCTGCAACACCTCCAGGCAGGAGGCAGCCACAGCCTCCCTGGGCAACCTGTGCCAGGCTCTCCCCACCCTCACTCTCAACAATTTCTTCCTCCTCTCTAGTCTCAATCTCCCCCCTCCCAGCTCAAACCCATTGCCCCTTGTCCTGGCACTCCCAGCCCTCATCCAAATTCCCTCCCCAGCTCTCCTGGAGCCCCTTCAGGTACTGGAAGGCTGCTCTGAGCTCTCCCTGAAGCCTTCTCCAGCCTGAACAACCTGAACTCTCTCAGCCTGTTCCCCTTTGTTTATGCTGTGGTTGGTTTCAAACATCTCAGTCCTGTGTCTGGCTGGGCCTAGCCAATTGCTTTTGAAGTCCCTGAGACCTTCCCCAGCCATCTGCCACTCCTGAGTGTGGCTTTGCAGGTTTCAGTTGTGCAGGAGTGTCTCTTTGCTGTGGCCATCTGTGCCATGACTTTTTGTTTTGTTGTTTTGAAGGAGGAGGAAACTCTTTGGTTTTCCTTTGCCATATTCAGGTGGTTATTTGTGGTCTTCCTGACCCAGCCATGGATTGATTCCCACCATGCCTGTAGTTTCTCATAGCAGCATTGCTGAGTGTCGCTGCTGCTGTCCCCAGCTATGAATCTCTGGCTTCAGATTCCAGGTGTAGTCAATGATCCAAAAGCTGAAGCAGGCTTGGCCCTTGCAGGGCCTCTCCCAGGCTGCCATCTCCTCAGGGACCTGGGGCTGGGGGGTTTGCCCTGTGTCCAGCATGAGGAATCATTGCTTTGGGCAGCCCCCAATCCCTCTGTTTCACTGTGATGCTTTTGCAAATGATTTCTGACTCCTTTCTGCCCTCAAAACACCAAACTCTCTGGTTTTGGCATCTGCAGAACTCTCCAATCCCTGCTAAACTCCCAGACCCAGTGAAAGCAAGTGAAGCTGCTGCAAAGAAGAGTCAGCCCAAGGCCAGGTAACCGCTTCTGCATGCTGCTCAGCCCTCTCCTCCTTGGCTTTTTCTGCTCTTTATTAGGGAGGATGCTTAGCTGCTCCCTCCTGGTCTTCCATTTGCACATGCACACAAACCCAGCTGCTGCCACCACATAAATAACCAAGGATCTGAGAGATCTCAGAGAGAGATCTCAGGGAAAGATCTGAAAGGTCTCAAAGGAAGATCTTAAAGGCCTCAAAGAAAGGTCTCAAAGGTCTCAAGGAAAGATCTCAAAGAAAGGTCTTAAAGGTCTCAAAGAAAGGTCTCAAGGAAAGATCTTAAAGGTCTCAAAGAAAGATCTTAAAGGCCTTAAGGAAAGATCTTAAAGGCCTCAAAAAAAGGTCTCAAAGGCCTCAAAGAAAGGTCTTAAAAGGCCTCAAAGAAAGATCTTAAAAGGCCTCAAGGAAAGATCTTAAAGGCCTCAAGGAAAGATCTTAAAGGCCTCAAGGAAAGATCTTAAAGGCCTCAAGGAAAGATCTTAAAGGCCTCAAAGAAAGATCTTAAAGGTCTCAAAGAGAGATCTTAAAGACCTAAAAAATCTCAAGAAAGATCTTAAAGGTCTCAAGGAAAGATTTCAAAGACCTGGAAGAAAGACCTCAAAGAAAGATCTCAAAGTCAGATGTCAGAGATCTGGAGGGCAGAAAACGCAGCTCTTAAGGGAAGTCTTCTGCATGAGGAGGGGAGACTTGAACACTGCTCAGCATGACTCAACCTCTTGGCTGTTCCTACTGAAGGCTTGACAGCAGCACTTGAACTTCATGCACTTGGATGACTTCAGCATAGCAACCATCCAGGCAGTGCCCAGAGAACTTGGGTGGGAGCCTAGTCAGGAGAAAAGCTGCAGTAGGCCTGGAAGTGACCCAAAGAGCATGACCCTGCTGAGGAGCACTGGGAAGTGGCCCTGTTTGAGCTGGACACTCAGCATCTGCTAACCTGGCTGGCATTGCTGTGGTTTCTGGGGTTCCTTCTTGGGGGACACACACAAAAGCCCAAGTGGACTCCATCTGAAGAGCCCAAGGAGCACTTCAGATGATGTTTTGCTGCTGATGTTTGCAGCTTCCTTCAGACTTGGCTGCAGCATCTCTCCTGTCTGGAAGTGCTAGGAATCCCCTTTGGCTTTGGAGTTGAGTGCAGAACATCTTGATCTCCTCCAAGCTAACATAGCCACAGAGTGGTAGGGTGGTGTCTGGTGGCTTTGGCTCTGTTGCTGAGTGGTTTGGGAGCTCAGTAAACGGAGAGCAGAGATCAGCTGAGGTCAGCTGGGGGTGGATGGACCCAAGTTAAGGTAAAGATGGCAACTTAGACAGTTCTGCCCAAAGGCACCAGCTGCTCTTCAGCTAATTGGTGATGTCCTCCATCTGCTCCTCCAGATCTGGAAGTGGGGTTGGGCAGTGTGTGGTTGGAGCTGGAGTGAGCTGAGTGTCTGTGCCAAGGTGCAGCTGTCCAGCAGGAGGAGATGCCACAGCTGGCAGAGAGGCCAGAACGCCAGGGTGCTGGGGTGGCTGTTGTGAATGCATCCCTTCAGCTTCCCCTGTGCTGCAGGGCTCTGGAAGCAGCTGTGCTGAGTCTATGGCTGCTCAGAAGGGTTTCACCTGCCTCACTTCCATCCTGGAAGAGCCTTTGAAGGCTTGTGTGTGCCCCAGCCGCCAGCCTCACAAGGGCTCTTCCTTTCCTCCCTGCAGGCTGACAGACCCCATCCCCACGACAGAGACGTCCATAGCGCCCCGGCAGAGGCCCAAGGCGGGGCAGACACAGCCCAACCCTGGCATCTTGCCCATCCAGCCGGCCCTGACGCCCAGGAAGAGGCCCACGGCGCAGGCGGCTGTGCAGCCGCAAGGTGAGGCCCGGCCCCTGCACGGTGCCTGCAGGAGGGGCACTGGGGCCCACGGGGCTTGGGGCTGCATCTAACGGAGCTCTCCTCTTGTGTGTCCCCAGCGGTGGCAGGGCCTGCAGCCCTGGGCAGCGGGCAGCCTTCCCTCCCTGCCGGCGGCCCCCAGCAGAAGGCAGCTCCCCAGCAGCCTCCGGCCCAGCCACCAGCCAAGGCGGCGGCGGCTCCGCAGCAGCAGGGCTCGCAGGGGCAGCCCCAGGTCCCTTCCACTCAGCCACAGGCCACCCCTCAGCATCAGCAGCAGCTTTTCTTGAAGCAGCAGCTTCTGCAGCAGCAGCAACAGCAGCAGCAGCAGCAGGCTGCCTACTACCAGCAGCAGCAGCAGCTGATGCAGGCTCAGCAGGTGGGTGTGCGTGGCCGTGCACTCAGCAGATCCTCTTGGCTGGAAGGGACCTTTAAGATCAAGCCCAACCATTCTCTAACTCCACCAGGCCTGGTGCTGAACCATGGCCCTCAGCACCACATCTCTGTGGCTTTCAAACACCTCTGGGGGTGGGGATTCAGCCACCTCCCTGGGGAGCCTGTTGCAGGCTTTGAGAACCTTTCCAGGGAAGGAATTTCTTCTACTCGTTGCATGCTTCCTGTGCTGGGGGCCTGCAAGGCCTCAACCTTGTGCCAGGGAGGTTTAGGTTGGATAGCAGGAAAAACTCCTTTGCTGCAGGAGCATGCAAGGTGGCACAGCACCAACTAGAGACCTGCAGCAGAGGCACTGAGGGGCTGGAGTGTGGCCAGAGAAGGGCAACAGAGCTGGGGAAGGGTCTGGAGAACAGGGCTGGGGAGGAGCAGCTGAGGGAGCTGGGGGGGTTGAGGCTGGAGCAGAGGAGGCTGAGGGAGAGCTCATTGCTCTCTGCAGCTCCTGAGAGGAGGCTGGAGCCAGGGGGGGGCTGGGCTCTGCTCCCAGGTGACAGAAGGAGACAAAGTGTCCTCAAATTTGCCAGGGCAGGGTTAGGTTGGAGATGAGTGGCCAGGGCCTGGCCCAGGCTGCCCAGAGATGTGGTGGAGTCCCCAGCCCTGGAGGTGTTCGAGAACCCTGGGGCCATGGTCTGGTGTCCTGGTGGGGTTGGGTTGCTGGTTGGGCTGGATGCCCTCAGAGGGTTTTTACAACTCAACCACTTCTGATTCTGTAAGGCTGTGCCTTTGCTTTTGTAGCAAGCCCCAACTTGGGGGCAATAGCTGCCCCTTGGGGGGCGATAGCTGCACCTTGGTGGGCAATAGCTGCACCTTTGGGGGCAATAGCTGCACCTTTGGGGGCGATAGCTGCCCCTTGGGGGCAATAGCTGCCCCTTGGGGGAATAGCTGCCCTTTGGGGGCAATAGCTGCCCCTTGGGGGAATAGCTGCCCTTTGGGGGCGATAGCTGCCCCTTGGGGGAATAGCTGCCCTTTGGGGACACTTTCCAATCAGTTCCCAGTTCTCCAGCCAGGCTTTTTTCCTGTGCTGGTCTTTCTGCTAAGCTGTCAGTGTGGAAGCTCTTGAGGTAATCCTGTCCTGTGCAACCATAAACCTGCCAGTGCTGGTTAACAATTTACAGCTCCCAGTGGTCCAGGGTCTTGAGATCAATCCTGAAGAGCAGAGTGATGCAGTTTCTCTTCTGCTCCCTCCCAGAAGCCTGAGCTGCCTTTTGCATGCTAAAACATTTGGGTCTGTTTTTGTGGTAGGCTGCTGTGGGGAGGAGGCCTGGGAACAGCTGCTGTGTTAGACAGGATGTGTCTGAGCTGACAGACTTGGGTGCTTGACTGAGGTGTTGGGAGCAGCACAGATCCCTGCTGAAATGAATTTGGGAGTGGAGCAAAGGGCCAGGGAATGAATCTTCCTGTCCTGGGGAATGGATAGAAGTGGAGGAGGGAGTTCAGGGCCACAGGAGAGTCAGTTCCCTAGCAGCTGTGTGAGGGGGACCACAGGAGGAGCTGGCCTCAGAGCAGAGGCTATTGCCCACTACTCCAAGCCCTCACAGCCTGCTGGTGCTTTGCCACTCACAGTGGCTGTCCCCACTCCTGGGCTGTCCCCCCGAGCTCAGGTGGTGGTGCCCCAGGTCCCAGCTGCGGCCCAGGAGCTCAGCCAAGTGATTGCTCCCCAGTTCCCAGTGATGCAGCAAGGAGCAGTGGCACAGCAGCAGCTGATGCAGAACTATTACCAGCAGCAGCAGCAGCAGCAGCTGATGGCCCAGCAGGCAGCCATGCAGCAGAAGACAGCAGCAGCAGCAGCAGCAGCAGCTCAGCAGCAGAAGCCCCAGGCGCCGGCGCAGCCCCAGGCCCAGCCAGGCACGGCCCAGCCAGCACAGCCCCAGGAGCAAGGGGTAAGAGCCTGGGAAGCAGCACTGGGAGTGCTGGGAAGTGCTCTCCTGCTGGTCCTGCATGCTGGGAAGACACAGCAGGGTAGTTAGAATCATAGAATTGTCAGGGCTGGAAGGGACCTCAAGGCTCAGCCAGTCCCAACCCCCTGCCATGGGCAGGGACACCTCCCACCACAGCAGGTTGCTCACAGCCACATCCAGCCTGGCTGCAAACACCTCCAGGCAGGAGGCTGCCACCACCTCCCTGGGCAACCTGTGCCAGGCTCTCACCACCCCCATGGGGAACAACTTCTTCCTCACAGCCAATCTGAATCTCCCCACTTCTAGTTTTGCTCCATCCCCCCCAGTCCTGTCATTCCCTGACACCCTGCAAAGTCCCTCCCCAGCTTTCCTGTAGCTTCCTTCAGATGCTGGAAGGCCACAAGAAGGTCTCCTTAGAGGTTTCTCTTCTCCAGATTGAACAGCCCCAACTCTCTCTGTTGGCTGAGAGATCTGCTCTGGGGTCTGCTGGTCCCCCTGGGTGGCAGAGGTCAGCACTGACCTTGCAGCCTCAGCTGTGCTCTGCCCAGGGGGGTGCAGAGCTCTGGAGTTGTGCTCAGGGTCCATCAAAGATGAATCATGAAATCATCAAATGGTCTGGGTTGGAATGGACCTTAAAGATCATCCAGTTGCAACCACCCTGCCAGGGCCAGGGGTGCCTCCTACTAGGTGAGGTTGCTGCAGGCCCCATCCAGCCTGGCTGTGAACAATTCCAGGCTTGAAGCCTCCACATTTTCCCTGGGCAGCCTGTTCCAGTGCCTCTCTAGCCCCATAGGGAAATATCTCTTCCTAATGTCCAATCTCAATCCAGCTTCTTCCAGTCTGAAGCCATCACCCCTCCTGTCCCTCCGTGCCCTTGTACAAAGCAGAGCAGGTGGCTGGAAGATGAGTGGAGAGCAGAGCAGAAGGCAGAAGCAGCTGCTTAATGCAGCTCCTCTCCATCCCTCCCCTGCCATGCTGCAGTACAGTTATTTGTGCTGCATGCCCAGGCTGGCACCAGGACCTCTTCATGGTGCAGACTTCCCCCTGGCCCCCAGGGCTCAGATGCAGGGGAAGGGGCAGGCAGCCTCCCTGGCTGTTCCTGGCACTGGGAGAACCTTTGTGTCCTGCCTGCTGTGGAAAGACTTTTCCAGAGCACCCAAGCTACAAACAAAGCAACCAGCTGCTGTGCTCCCATGGGCTGTACCCAGGGGCAGCTGTGGCTGCCTGCAGCAGGGCCAGGGCCAGCTGGCTGCAGAGTCATGGCCAGGGGAGCTTGGCCTTCTTGGCCATGAGAGCACTGCCAGCTTGTGGTCATCCTGTTGTGCACTCCCAGGTTCTTCTCCTCAGGGCTGCTCCCCCAGCAGCTCAGCCCCCAGCCTGTCCTGATCCATGGGGTTGTTCCTCCCCAGGTGCAGGACCTTACACTTGCCCTGATCGACCTTCATTCCATTTCTGTCCTCACAGCTCTCCAGCCTTGTACTGAAGAGCTGCTTCCTCAGACCCAGTCTAAGCCTGTTCTCCCTCAGCCTGAACACTGCCTTCAGCTCTGCTGTCCCCAGCAGGAGAAGGACACAGAGCTGCTGGAGAGAGGCCAGAGGAGGCCACAGAGATGATCCAAGGGCTGGAGCAGCTCTGCTGTGAGCACAGGCTGAGGGAGCTGGGGCTGTGCAGCCTGGAGAGGAGAAGGCTCCAGGGGGACCTCAGAGCTGCCTGCCAGGACCTGAAGGGATTCTGCAGGAAGGCTGCAGAGAGACTTTTGCTGAGGGTGTCTGGAGCCAGGCCAAGGGGGAATGGTTTGAAGCTGAGGCAGAACAGGGTTAGAGTGGAGCTGAGGAAGAAGTTGTTCAGTGTGAGGGTGGTGAGAGTCTGGCCCAGGCTGCCCAGGGAGGCTGTGGCTGCTTTCTGCCTGGGGGTGTTGAAGGCCAGGCTGGATGAGGCCTTGAGCAGCTGAGTGTAGCTGAGAGGTGTCCCTGCCCATGGTGGGGAGTTGGAGGAGATGATCTCTGAGGTCCATTCCAGCCTGAGCCATTCTGTGGCTGTGCTCATCCTGAAGTCTACAGGTCAGCAAATTCCCCCTGCCCACAAGTCTGTTTGCTTGCTTTCCCCCCTCCAAACTATGCCCAGGCCAGAACTTGAAGCTCAAATGCTCCACAGCTGGGGGTTGTTGTTCACAGCCAGAGCCTCACTGTTTCTCTTTGCCTCCTAGGTGCAGGCAGGGCTGAGGCAGCAGCAGCAGAAGCCTCAGAGCAGCCCTCCTGCAGCAGTGCAGGGGCAGAAGCTTGGCTCTCTCACCCCTCCCTCCTCCCCCAAGACGCAGCGGGCAGGGCACAGGAGGATCCTGAGCGACGTCACCCACAGTGCAGTCTTTGGGGTTCCAGCCAGCAAGTCAACCCAGCTGCTGCAGGCAGCTGCTGCTGAAGCCAGCCTCAACAAGTCCAAGTAGGTGCCCAAGGGGAGGGAGCAGCTGAGGCTCTTCAGAGCTGTGCTAGGGGAAGCTCTGAGGTGAAGGTAGGCAGCAAGCTCTGTGCTGTCCCAAGGCCACAGCCTGGGGCTTGGCAGGAAGGCTTGCCCAAGGCCCAAGGGCAGGAGTCCTCCAGTGCTGCTGTGTTGCCCAGAGCTGAGCAGGCAGAGCCTCCTGCTGGGTTATGGAAGCTGGTGGCACTTCAGCTGTGCTGCATGGCCACTGCCTGGCATCAGCACTGCCCCAGGGGTGCTGGCTGCATCACTCCTGTGGTGGCTGTGGGCAGGGGGTCTCCTGTGCAGGGACTGGTTTCAGATGGGCTGGTTCTGATGCTTGTGCTGACTCATGGCACCAGGATGCTCACCAGACTGAGGAGAGGAGGCCAGCTGGTGTCAGCTCTCTGGGCACACATGGACAGAGAGTTGGTTGTGCAGAGTGTTTGGAGGAGTCACTGAAATGCAGGAGCTTGGAGCAGCTCCAGGTGGCTTTGGGTGGGTTATTGCTGACTGCTGTTGCCTTGGGCTGGTCACATCCAGGTCTGCTTCCACCACCCCCTCGGGCTCCCCAAGGACCTCCCAGCAGAATGTCTATAACCCTCCTGATGTCTCCTCCTGGAACCCCTTCGATGATGACAACTTCTCCAAGCTGACTGCTGAGGAACTGCTCAACAAGGACTTTGCCAAGCTGGCTGAGGGTAGGTGCCTGGGCAGGGCTCCCAGCAGGGCAGCTGCCAGGGGCTGAGCATGGCATGTGCAGGTGCTTCAGACCTTTCTGTCGTGCTCCTCTGTGCCCCTTCTGCTGTCCCCAGCATAAGAGGGACATCAGCCTGCTGGAGAGGGTCCAGAAGAGGATATGAAGGTGATCAGAGAGCTGAGGCACCTCCCCTATGGGGCCAGGCTGGGAGAGTTGGGGCTGTTCAGCCTGGAGAGGAGAGGGCTCCAGGGAGACCTCACAGCAACTTTCCAGTAGCTGAAGGGCTCCAGGAGAGCTGGGGAGGGACTTTGGACGAGGGCTGGGAGTGCCAGGCTGAGGAACAATGGCTTTGAGCTGGGAGAGGGGAGACTGAGAGTGGAGATGAGGAAGAAATTGTTGAGAGTGAGGGTGGGGAGAGCCTGGCACAGGCTGCCCAGGGAGGCTGTGGATATCTCATCCCTGGAGGTGCTGAAGGCCAGGCTGGCTGAGGCCCTGAGCAGCCTGGGCTGGTGGGAGGTGTCCCTGCCCATGGCAGGGGGTTGGCACTGGGTGATCTTGGAGGTCCCTTCCAACCCAACCCATTCCACCAACCTGAGAGCTAAATCCTTCCAGCCTCCCTTCTCAGGTCCAGCTCTCTGCTGAGCAGTTGCAGTGAAGTCAGCATGACCCCAGAGGTGCTGGCTGCCTTCTGGGGGGGCCTCCAGCTGCTGGCTGTAGAAGCTGTGGTTTAAACTCTGCTTCCTCAAGTTAGGATTTGCAGGAAGGAGCTTAAGTCCTAAAAATATCCAGGCAGCAGCAGCTTGCCTGCAGAATGGACTTTTGTATTCCCCTAACTCTGCCTCTGGCATTTCAGGGAAAGCTCCAGAGAAAATGGGCAGCTCCACAGAGAACTTGATTCCAGGCTTCCAGCCTGCCTCAGCTGCAGCCCAGGCAGATGCTTTTGGTGGCTCTTCCTTCACTGCTGGCTCAGGTGAGTTTGTGAATGCATCCTGCAGGGCAGTGCCCTGGCCAGCACTGCAGAATCTCTGCCATGGCCTCTTGGAAAGGGAGCTGGAAGTGGTGTGAAGTGAGCTGGGCCTTGGCTCTGAGAGCTGCAGGGCAGGAGTGGCCCTTCAGTAAAGAAGGGAAGGTGACCAGCACCTGAGTGTGTCACAGCTGGGTAGCAGGGGCAGGGGGTACCCTCTTTTGCTGAGGGGGGAACTCAGTGAGGCCCTCGAGCTGTGGAGGTTCTGCACAGCTCCTGAGTGGAGATGAAGTGTGTTGGGTGGTGGTGGGACTGGGAGGCAGCAGTCAGATGTTCTTGCTTCAGCTGTGTGAAGGAGAGGGGCAGGGGTGATGATGTCCCTGCCACAGCATGAGGGCAGTGGCAGAAGTGGAGAGCAGAGCTGCTCATGGAAAACGGGGGAGGCCAGAAGGCTCCCATGGCTCTGCTGCCTGGGTCCAGGGGCCTGGAGTCCTTGCTTGGTCTGTGGAGCTCCTCTGCAGAGGACTCTGCATGTGACCCTGTGTGGTGCCTCCTTTGGTGCTTGGGTGCTGAGGTTTTGCCATGAGCAGCCCCTGGGTGAGTCTGTGGTGCTGCTGTGCCTGGGGCAGCAGCAGCAGGAGCCTGCCAAGCACAGCATGGGGAAACTGCTGCCAGCAGCCCCAGCTGGAGGGGATCCTCTGCCCCACCTTGTGCAGCCACTGCTGCTGGGGACAGAGCAGTTGCTTGGTGCTTCCCCAGCCCTGGGGCAGCAGCCCTGGGGGAGAGGAGGCCTGAAGAATCCTCTGGGGGGCAGGAAGAGGCAAATCCATTTATGCTAATTTGTACTTACAGAGAGCTTTAGAGGAGCTTAAAAGTGAGCCTTGGTGCTGTGGACTCTCACCTGAGAGCTAAGGCCTCAGAGCCCATGGTGCCAGAGTGCTGTGGAGAGTTGCTTTGTGGTCTTGTCCAGCTGCCTGGGCCCTGGCAGGATGGTCCTGGGCCCTGGCAGGGTGGTCCAGCAGCCTTTGTGCAGTGATGCTGAGCAGCTGCAGCTCCCCTTCTGCAGAGCCTGAGAAGCATCTGCACCATCTGGCTGCTGGAGCAGCTTCAGTTCTTCTTGTGGTCGTCTTTAAAATGTGCTCCTTGACTCTCCTGTGCTGTGGCTTGGTGCAGGAAGCTGCCTCGGACCTGGTGCTGGGCACTTGCAGCCTCTTTCTTTGCCTGCTGCAGCCTGCTGGCTCTGCCACTGCAGACCCTGAGGCCCAGCCTGGGGCCGGCTGCTGCCTCCCCTTTGTTAGGGCACTGCACCTTTTGTGATGCTGCAAAGTGAGGGGAAAAGAGCTTCCCTGGGGGGGAATCTCCTGAGATGTGTGGGCTGTGTGCTGGGGAGCCCCAGGGCTGCAGTGCTGGGGGTTTTCCTTCTCAGCAGCAGCACAGAGCTTGTTCTGAGCCTGCCTGTGTCTGGGGCCCTCGGCAGGGCTTGGGCTGTAGCTCTGTGCTGAGACTCTGCTCTGTGCTTTCTGCCTCTCTCTCTTCTCTCTGTTTCACTCTGCCTTTTCTCTTCCTGCTTAGCAGCTGAGAAAGCAAAAGACATCCTGGGTTTGGACACCAGCCCTTCCCTCCTGACTGTGCCTGATCCTTTCATTCCTCTCCCGCTATCCGACACGCCAGGTAACCGCCTCTGGAGGGGCCCAGGCTCCAGCTGCTGGCTTGGTGCTCTCCCAGCTGTGCTCCTGGGCCCAGCTGAGCTCCTGGGCCTCAGGCAGCGGTGCTGGGTGCTGGCAGGCCCTGCTGAGCTGTGGGGCTCTCAGGTAGCACTTCTGTGCCCATGTCTGGGGCAGTGGTGCTGGGCACAGAGCTCCCGTGGCTCGTGGAGCTGTTCCTAGCAGCAGCAGCACTGTTGGGGTCTTGAAAAGGTCGGTGTTCAAAGGCAAAAATAATCCCTGGGTGATGTTCCACCGATCCCTGCCCTGCCCAAAGCTGTTTCCAGCTCAGGAATTGTCATCTTGCCTCCTGCTGTCCTCTCCTTGCCCACCAGAGTTGGAGTTTCTTTGGCTTCCCGGGCCCGCTGCAGCTTCGTGCTTCACATGGAGCCCCACTTGAGCTGTAACCTTTCAGAGCTGGCAGGCTTTGCTCCCTGGGAGCTGTTTGCCTTCCCTTTGCAGTACCACCTGCAGGCCTCTGCTGCCTGCAGCAGCCAACACTTTTCAGCAGCAGGTTATGTAAGTGCTTTAGCAGCTTATGTGCAGGTGGGTGGGATTTGGAAGATGGGAAGGGTTTTATCTTGGGAGGCTCTCTAAGCCCTCTGGTGAAGGTGTGGGGCAGGTCCCTTCTTGGCAGCTAGCAGCAGAGGACAAGAGCTGCTTACAGCTCTCAGCCCTCTCCTCAGCTCAGGCTGTGAGGATGGCATCTCACCATGCAATCTTGAGCAGTTCAGGGGAGAAAAGGATCTATTTTGTCCCCCAGCTGTGTGGCACTTGCTTCCTTCTGCTTGGTGCCCAGAGAGCATGAGAAAGATGTTTGCATTCAGAAGAGACTTTGCTTCTAAATGCTGCAGGTTGAGAGAAGCAGCAGAGCTCACAGCCTTTGGGGGTGGAGGGGGGGTGTGCCCAGAGCTGAGCTGCCCAGCTGCAGTGTGCCAAGGCCCTGCAGAAGGCAGCTGAGTGCATGTTTGTCTCCACTCCTCCCCACAAATGCTCCTGGGAAGTGCTGGGTTTCCTGACTGGAAGTCTGTCAGCCCAGCCTAGCATTTAGCTGCCCCCCCAGCAGGCTGCCTATGCCCAGCTGCACACCAAGGCTCTGCTCTTCCTCACTGCCTTGTGCACAGCACAGAGCAGGAGCTGCTGCCTTAGCTCTGCCTGCTCCAGAGCTCTTCAGAGCAAAGGAAGCACTGCAGAGAAATTGCCTCTGAACCCTGCCCTGGGGGGCAGACAGCCAGAGCTGCAGCTGGCTGCAGTGGTGGTGGTGCCACAGATCTGTCCCTGCCCATGGGGTGTCCCTGCAGGCACCCTGCAGGTGCTGAACCTCCTCTTGCTCATCTCTCTGCCTGTGTCTGCTCCCCTTGAGCTCCCTCTTCCATGGGCTAGGAGCATGCAGGGGTTCTGGGGTTCTGCTCTCTTAGCTTCCTGCAGGTTCCTGCCAGGATCTCTCCACTTTTATTTGCTCTACCCTAAGATGTGAGGAGCTCAGGAATGTGTCCAAAAGCCAGGCCTGTCACTTACCCTTACCTCTGGGCCCAGAGAGGGATCACTGTGCTTGTGAATGCAGCAGGAGAGGTAAATCCTGGAATTTTGAGTCCCTGGGTATCTGCCACACAGAACAGAGTCTCCTCTGTTCTTCTGTGCCTGCTATACCTGTGCAGGCAGTCCCCACAGCAAGCCCAGAGGTCCTGGCTGGGTGGGAAGTGCTGACCTGCAGGGGAAAGCCACCTGCCAGGTGTGCTCCTTGGCTCAGGACAGCTGGGGGGGTTCTGGTCCCTTAGGATCTCCAGCTCCAGGCTGCCTCAGTTCTGTGCAGAGGTTGCTGGAGCTCTCAGAGTGCTTGCTGAAGGTTTGCTTCCTGCTGGAAGTAGGCTTCTTTCTGAGAGAGCCTCGGTGGTGAATGTCTTGGGCAGCATTTTCCCCCTCTCTGTCTAGCCAGGGAGCGTGGCAGAGCCCTAGCAGGAGCAGGAGCTGCTGCCCCTTGGTGACAAGAGCAGTCTTGTTCAGGAGGGCTTTCAGCAGAGGCATAAGTGAGGCTTTGAGCTCCTGCTTGTCACACACAGCCACTTTTGTCAGCCCCCTGCCCCCTCAGCCTCCACAGCTGAGGCTCTGCCTGAGAGCTCAGCTGCTTTCTGTTGACTCCAGCCATGACCTTGCTCCCTGTGCTGGCACCTGAGGGGCCAGGGGGCATCACTTGAGTGTTGGCCAAAGAGCTCCTTGGGTTCTCTCACCTTGCCTCTGAGTGCTCAGGGGGAGCCTTTCTGTCACAGACTGGAAGCAGTGAATGGTGATGAGGGTGTCCTGGGGGGCATGAAGAGGAGAGTGGTTAGCAGGGCAAGGGAGGTTCTGCTTTCCATCTACACTGCTGTGGTGAGGCCACAGCTGGGGTCCTGTGTAGAGTGCTGTGCTCCCCAGCTCAAGGGGGACAGGAAACTGCTGGAGGGAGTCCAGTGGGGGCTAGGAAGATGATGAAGGGCCTGGAACATCTGTGTGAGGATGAAAGGCTGAGGGCCTGGGGCTGCTTAGCCTGGAGAAGACTGAAGGTGGGGGTCAAGAAGAAGGAGCCAGGCTCTGGTCAGTGGTGTCCTGGACAAGGGGCAGTGGGCACAAACTGGAACCCAGGAAGATTCACTTCAACATGAGGCTCCCAGAGGCCTGGAGGAGGCTGCCCAGAGAGGTTGTGGAGTCTCCTGCTCTGGAGCCTTTCCAGCCCCACCTGGATGTGTTCTGTGTGCCCTGCCCTGGGGGAGCCTGCTCTGGCAGGGGGTTGGCATTGATGATCTCTGGAGGTCCCTTCCAACCCTTCCCATTCTGTGACTGTGATTAGCAGAGGAGCAAGAGCCACAGAGTGCATCCCCAGAGAGCCTCAGGATGTTCCCATGGAGGGCCCTGAGCTGCTGAGGAGCTGCAGCCAGCAGGTGTGGTCTTGGTTGTCTCTGCTGGCCTGTGGCTCTGGTGAGATGACTCTTTTGGTGCTGTGTGGCCAGCTCCAGAGACCTCTGTCCATGAGGATCCCAGAGGAGGCTGTTTCCCATGCCTCACTCAGTGCTTCTAGAGAAGAGGGCACAGAGAGCAGCCCTGGGCAGCAATCAAGTGGCAGCAGAATGGTTTCTAGCAACTTTCTCCTTCCCCACCATGGAATGGTTGCAGTCCTTAGTGGAACTGTACCCAGTAGGAGCAGCTGGTGAGAGGGAGGGAGGGCTATGGCAAAACATCTGCTAAAGGAAGGGGGAAGGAAAGCTTCCTGCTGCAGACATTTGGAGGAAGGGGAGGCAGGCTCTTGAGGAGCTGCCTGCAGGGTTCACTGCTGCTGGGCCCCAGGGGAGAGCTGGGGCAGGGGGGCACTGCCCTGCTTCATGCCTCTCACTGGGGACTGAACTGTGAGCAGGGGAAGCTGCACTTGGCACAGGGAGGCCTGGGGGGCTGAGATGAAGATGAGCTGAGAAGCTGCAGAGGGGAGCACTCCCAGCCCTTGTCCAAAGTCCCTCCCCAGCTCTCAGCTCTCCCAGGAGCCTTCTCCTCTCCAGCCTGAACAGCCCCAACTCTCCCAGCCTGTCCCCACAGGAGAGGTTCTGCAGCCTCTGATCACCTTGGTGGCCTCCTCTGGACCCTCTCCAGCAGCTCCAGGTCTCTCTTGTGCTGGGCCCCAGAGCTGGAGGCAGTGCTGCAGGTGGGGGCTGAGCAGAGCAGAGCAGAGGGGCAGAATCCCCTCCCTGTGCTGCTGCTCTCCCTGCTCTGGCTGCAGCTCAGCACTCAGCTGGCTCTGGGCTGCCAGGGCCCAGTGCTGGCTCCTGGGGAGTTTGTCACCACCTGACCCCCCCAAGGCCTTCTCCTGCAGGCTGCTCTCAGCCACTCCTCCCCCAGGCTGGGTCTGTGCTGGGGGTTGCCCTGCCCCAGCTGCAGAAACCTTGCCCTTGGTCTTGTTGGACTTCCTGAGGTTGCCTTGGGCCCAGCTCTGCAGCCTGCCCAGGTCCCTCTGGCTGGCTCCCTTCCCTCCAGGGTGTCAGCCACACCACACAGCTTGGGGTCATCTCAGACTTGCTGATTGTGCCTCCACTGTGCCCATGGCACTCACATACCTGTCCAGCCCCTGAGGGCCACCACTTGTGTTTGCTCTCCACGTGGACCTTGAGCTGTTGACCTCAGCTCTGAGTGCAGCCACCCTGCCAATCCCTTACCCAGCCAGTGGCCACCTCTCCAGGCCATGCTTTCCCCCTCTGCTGACCAGGATGTCAGATGGATCATTGGCTGGGCAAACCCAGCAGCCCCCCAGGAGCCCAGCTGAAGGAGGGTGAATGGTGCCCAGTGCTGGCTTTGGAGTTTGGGCCCAGAGGTTGCAGTGTCTGAGTGTCTGAGCTCTTGAGCTAGCCTGGGATGGTTGCATTGGGCTCTCCCCTGGGAGCCTCTGTCAGAGTGCTCTGCAGCCAGGTGTGAAGTGGGAGCCTGCCACTTGCTGCTCTCCTGCCTCTGTGCTCTGCAAGCAGCATTCCCTGGCACTGCTCTTTGCTTTTCCTTCCTGGAGTCTCTGTGGTGCTTCTCTCAGAAGAATTCCCTTGCACTGGAACTCCATGAAGGGAAATTCAAGTCCAGGGCATTTTCCAAGGTCCTCTGCTGCTGAGCAGCCTGCAGGGCCTCCTGTGACCTCTGGCACTTGGTTCCTCAGCAGGCAGAGGTGCCCCAGGGGCTGTTCTGCACTGTCTGCTCTGCCCTCCCCCTCACAGCAGCATCTTCTCCCTCTGCCTCTTTCCCCAGCTGCCCTCCGAAGGACAGAGCTCTGCTGTGTGCTCTGTTGAGCTGTCTCTCTCTTTGCTAGCCCTCCCCAGCACACCAGTGAGTAACCTTCTTGCTGTGTGTGGTGCCTGCCTGCTGGCCTTTTGGCTCTGAGATGCTGCATCCTGGTTGTTCCCCAGGGCTGGCAGACCCTGACCCCTCCCTTCCCTTTCTAACCTGCAGGTTTCTCAGCACTCTTTCTTCCTGCCAGTAAGCTGCTCTGACTAACCCCCAGCTGCCTCCTCAGCTCTTGCTTTGGGTTTCTTTCACCTCACTCTGTGTCTCTTGAAGATGCTTCCTGCAGCTGCTCTGTGGCTGGCTGGGTGTGTGGCCAAGCATGCCAGCAGGGAGTGCTGGTCAGTGGTGGTGCAGCTGCAGCCTGGCTGAGTGTGGATCTCCACCAGCAGGTTTCTGCAGGTGTTAGGAAAGAAGGGAGCTGAAGGGAGAGGTCAGAATGTGCTCACTGGGTTGGCCAGAGCTGCAGCTGCTCAGCCTGCACATGAGGCTTGACCTTGGTTTCTTGTCCCAAGCTGCAAAGCCATCCTGCATCCTCTGGTGGTGATTGATGCCTTAGAGAGAGTCCCAGAGGCTGGAAGGGGCTTCCAGGGGCATCCAGGCCAACCTTCTACCCAGCTGAGGCAGAGCTGTGGCTGGAGCTAGGCCTTCCCTACCTTCCCCTTTGCTCCTAGGCTGGATGTGAGCTTCCCCCCCCTTGGGCAGCTGCTGCTCCATTATCTTTTATTCCTACAGGTCAGTCCAAGAGCAAACACAACTCCTGTCCTGGGGGAGTCCTCTGCTGGGCCCCAAACAGTGAGGCACCTGGGGGCTTTTTGTCACTCTTGGTATCTCCCACTCATCCTGACCCCTCTTGGGCTTTGTGCAGCTTCTGAGCCTCACTCAAAAGGGCTGAAGTTCCTTTTCCCCCTGCCCTGAGTGGAGCAGTGGCTGTGACAGTGTTGGCACCAATGAAGGGCACAAGAAAGGTGACCTGAGACAGGTGACAAAGAACCCTGACAGGCCAAAGCTTTCCATAAACCCAGCTGAGCCCAGGGGGCAGGAGGGCAAACTGAGCTGTGGGGAGGAGAAGAGAAGCCACAGGCTGCTGATTCTGGGGGGTTGAAAAGTGTGTGGGGGGAGCTCAGTGGGCAGCTGGCTGGGGGCTAGACAAGAGGCAGCTCCACTGAGCTCAAGTGAAACCCTGAAGCTCTGGAGAAGGCAACTGGGAAGGTAAGGTTGGTGGAGACCTCCTGCAGGCAGACACTTGGGAATGGGCTGGTGAAGGGAGTGAGCCCTGTGTGGATGGGCTGGGAGGTGCAGCTGGATGCCAGGGAGGAGCTGGCAGAGGCATTGACAAGCAGGGGTTTGGGAAGGCTCTGCTTGGAGAGGACTCTCTTAGCCCTGAGCTGGGGGAGCAGTCACAGTGTCCACATCTTCATCTCCAAGGGGGGTGGAACCCAGCCTGGCACTGCCCAGCTCTGGGCCAGTCCATAGCTCCTGTCCCAGCTGTGCCCTCTGCTTGCTGCCTGCCCTGGCTGCTGTGGAGTCAGCTCTGATGGACACCTCCCTCCCTGGAGGAGCCCTGAGCATGCTCCCTGGCCTCCCAGGTCTCCCCTGGGTTACTTTTCCCAATGTGCTGTGATCCCTTCTGTCCTTCTTAGCCCCCTCTTGATGGCACCAGCAGCTCTTGCCACTGCCCAGCCCTGCTCCCAGCCTCTCCATCCACCCAAGGATGCTGCTGGGAGGCCCAGGGGGCTGCCTCTGGCTGGGCTCTGCTGCCTTCAGCAAATCCCAGCTCAGAAACTGAGTGTTGCTCACAGAGTTGGGAGGGTTTGGAGTCTGCTCAGGGTTCCCATCAGGTTTCTCCTTTCAGCTGACCTCCAGTGGTGCAACCACTGCCTCCTGGGTGGCTTGGGTTTGGTTCCTGGTTGCTTTAGTGTGTTGGCTTGGGAGGTTTGACATGGGGAGGAGAAGCTGTCCTGCTGTGAAGAAGCAGTTCCCAAGCCCCCAGGCTGTTGAGTTGTTTCTGTAGGACAATCAGAGGGTTGGATGTCACTGCCAGGTGCAGAGCAGTGACTGCAGTGTTTGTGTCTGCAGCTCTGCTCCACAGGCTCTGCAGTCCTGAGCACACTGAACTGCTCAGAGCAGCCTCTGAGCTCAGAACATGAGCAGTGGATGGAGAAGGGCACAGCAGTGGCAGTGCCACAGATCCTGCTGAGGTTGGCTTCCAGATGTAACCACTCCAGCCTGAAATGGCCACATTTAAACTGCTCTGCTCAGACCTCACCCCCAGTCCTGCCTCCAGCTCTGCTGTCCCCAGCAGGAGGACACAGCTGCTGGAGAGAGGCCAGAGGAGGCCAGAAGGGTTGGAGCAGCTCTGCTGTGAGCACAGGCTGAGGGAGCTGGGGCTGTGCAGCCTGCAGAAGGCTCCAGGGGGACCTCAGAGCTGCCTGCCAGGACCTGAAGGGATACTGCAGGAAGGCTGCAGAGAGTCTTTTGCTGAGGGTGTCTAGAGCCAGGCCAAGGGGGAATGGTTTGGAGCTGAGGCAGAGCAGGGTTAGAGTGGAGCTGAGGAAGAAGCTCTTCAGTGTGAGGGTGGTGAGAGTCTGGCCCAGGCTGCCCAGGGAGGCTGTGGCTGCCTCCTGCCTGGGGGTGTTGAAGGCCAGGCTGGATGAGGCCTTGAGCAGCTGAGTGGAGCTGAGAGGTGTCCCTGCCCATGGCAGGGGTTTGGAGGAGATGATCTCTGAGGTCCATTCCAGCCTGAGCCATCTGAGCAGTGTTGGAGGTGCTGTCTGCCCAGCTCTAGCACCTTCAGCTTCTGTTCAGCTCCTCTTCATGGATGGAATGGGTTGGGCTGGAAGGGAGCTCAAAGCTCAGCCAGCTCCAGCCCCCTGCCATGGGCAGGGACACCTCCCACCAGCCCAGGCTGCTCAAGGCCTCATCCAGCCTGGCCTTCAGCACCTCCAGGGGAGAGGCAGCCACAGCCTCCCTGGGCAGCCTGTGCCAGGCTCTCCCCAGCCTCACTCTCAACAATTTCTGCCTCATCTCCAGTCCCAATCTGTCCTCCTCAAGCTTTGATCCATTCCCCTTTGCCCTGTCGCTCCCAGCCCTTGTCAAAAGCCCCTCCAGCTCTCCTGTAGCCCCCTTCAGGTGCTGAAGGCTTCTCTAAGGTCTCCTGCAAAGGCTAACAAAGATCTCCTGTGGGTGAGGATGTCCTCAGCTGCCCTAGGGCACCATGGCCAGCTGCTGAGTCGCTGCCCTCTGGTGCCTGAGTGCCGATGTGGAGCTGTGCAGGTGCTCCCTTGGCACACTGGGCAGGAGGCACTGAGCCCAGCACCTCACTAACCTTCTCTTTTCTTGTATCCTCCCCCTCCTGCTCTCTGCTGCCTTCCTCCTCTTCCTGCTTAACCCAGAGAAACTGATTGAGGGCCTGAAATCTCCTGAGCCTGCGCTGCTGCTGCCCGAGCTGCTGCCCCTGGCTGACCCCTTCGGTAGCACCTCAGACACTGGCAATGGTAAACAGGACCCCAGGGGCCTCCTCCCCCTGCCCTGCCCTGCCCTGCATGGTACTGGGGTGCCCTCCACTGGGCTGGAAACTGGCCACTGGTGCTGCTCAGGTGCAGCCTGCCAGGAAGCTATGGATGGTGCTGAGCTGGATCTGCCTCTGCTGCAGTGGAGCCTTGGTGCTCGAGGGCCAGGCTTGCTGCCCTGGCCTGCCTGTGCCTGCTGTCTGCTGCTGGCCTTGAGAAGCTCCTTGGGTGAAGGAGAACAAACTCCTTTCATTCCTGCTTGCTGTGTACCCACAGCCCAGGCTCTGGCCAGCACCCTCAGCACCTTGAGGGCAGCCTTGCCTTCCCCATGGGTCATATCCTGAGCATGCCCCTGCTGGGCTGGCAGGAGCCCAGCTGCAGCAGGCTCCAGAGCTGTAGTCAGGCTTGGAGCTCCTTGCTGGGCACTAAGCACTGCAGGCTGCAGAGAGTTGCAGTCAGCTGCTTTGGTGGGGTTGGGGCCCAGGCAGGGACCCCTGGCTGGCTGCTTGCAGCCTTGTGGCTTTGGTTAGGAAGGTTGGGAGTGAGGCACCTCAGGACTAGGAAGGGTTTCTGCCTTTTGCAACTTGTGGCAGTTGTCTGAATGCTCTTAGGGAATGGTCCTGCAGACCACAGCCCCACAGCCTGCTGTGCCACCAGAAACACTGCTGCAGCTCCCAGGCTGACCCACAGGCCTGGGCTGCTCCCAGCATTTGAGCAAGCAGAGCCACACAGTGGGTTGGGTTGGGAGGAATCTCAAAGCTCAGCCAGCTCCAAGCCCCTGCCATGGGCAGGGACACCTCCACCAGCCCAGGCTGCTCCAGGCCTCAGCCAGCCTGGCCTGGAGCCCCTCCAGGCAGGAGGCAGCCACAGCCTCCTGGGCAGCCTGTGCCAGGCTCTCCCCAGCCTCACTCTCACTCACTTCTTCAGTCTCAATCTGCCCTCTTCAGGCTTCCCTCCTCTCCTGTCACTCCCAGCCCCTGTTTCAGTTTGGGCTGCACCAAGTCAATCAAACACAGAACTACCCCAACCCAACCCCCCCCCCACCACTGCCTTCCCTGGCCCTCCCCTGGCAGGGCTCTGACTGCAGGCTCTTGGAGCCAGCACACACAGTCACCAAAGGCTTCAGACAGCTGCCACTGCACTTCCTGCTCTGTTCTGCCAAACTAACCTCTGGCTTCTTCTCTGCCCTGCTGCTGTGCCCCCGTGGAAAGGAAAAGCTGAGGTGGCTGTGGAGAGCCTGATCCCGGGGCTGGAGGCTCCGCTGCCCCAGCGCCTGGCGTCCCAGAGCGAGTCCCTCGCCTCCAACAGGACAGGTTGGTGAGGCAGGGGGTGCTGCAGGGGCAGGGCTGTGCCAGGCTGCTGTGGGCAGTGGAGACTGCCAAGCACAGCCTGGCTGAGCCTGGACACCTCTGTGGCAGCTGGGCTTGCTCCTGTGTGTCCTGGCAGCGGAGGCTGCGCGGTCGCTGCTGCCTGCATCCTTGTGGAGAAGGCTGCTGCACTGCTGCAGCGCTCCCCAGCCCCTGCCCATGCTCTGGTGGAGCAGCCACTGCCTTCTCTCTGTGCTGCTGGCCTGTGGCAGGAAGCAACTTATGGCCCTTTTACTGTAGGGCCTTGGTCTGGCCACATCCACAGCAGATTCATGGGATGGGTTGGGTTGAGAAGGGAGCTCAAAGCTCAGCCAGCTCCCACCCCCTGCCATGGGCAGGGACACCTCCCACCAGCCCAGGCTGCTCAGGGCCTCACCCAGCCTGGCCTTCAACACCTCCAGGCAGGAGGCAGCCACAGCCTCCCTGGGCAGCCTGTGCCAGGCTCTCCCCACCCTCACTCTCAACAATTTCTTCCTCCTCTCCAGTCTCACTCTCCCCTCTCCCAGCTCACAGCCATTGTCCCTCAGCCTGGCATTCCCAGCCCTTGCCAAAAGTCCCTCCCCAGCTCTCCTGGAGCCCTTCAGGTCCTGGAAGGCTGTTCTGAGGTCTCCACAGAGCCTTCCCTTCTTGGGACTTGATATCTCTACATGGCCAGAGCACTGCCAGAGGGTCCCTGCCCACCCTTCCCTGCCCCTCTTGTGTCACTGCTGTGGGGTTCCCCTGTTGCCTGCTCAGCTTTAGGTCACCCCCAGCCTGTGCTGTGCATGGCTTGGAGGTGTTGGGAGCCCCTCTGCCCTTGCAGAGCAGCGAGGAACCTTTGCCATCAGACAGGGGCAGCCTCTGTGCTGGCTTTGCTGCCCAGCTCTTTGTGCCCTGAGTGGGGACAGGAAGGTATCCATGAGGGCTAACTCTTTGTGTCTGTTCCACGCTGCCTCTGGCTGCTGCTCTGGATCCAGACTCACTCACTGGGGAGGATTCACTGCTTGACTGTTCTCTGCTTTCTAACCCTGCTGCTGACCTCTTGGATGAGTTTGCTCCTGTAGCTTTCACAGCTCAGCCTCACAAAGGTAAACTCTCCCTCCCTCCCTGAGCTCTCCCTCCCTCCCTGAACTGTCTCTCCCTTCCTCCTCAAGCTCTCCCTCCCTGCCTCTGCTCTCCCTCTCCCTCTGCTCTCCCTCTCCCTCTGCTCTCCCTCTCCCTCTGCTCTCCCTCTCCCTCTGCTCTCCCTCTCCCTCTGCTCTCCCTCTCCCTCTGCTCTCCCTCTCCCTCTGCTCTCCCTCTCCCTCTGCTCTCCCTCCCTTCCCTATGCTCTCCCTTCCTCCTCAAGCTCTCTCTCCCTCCTCAAGCTCTCTCTCCCTCCTCATGCTCTCCCTCCCTCCCTCTGCTCTCCCTGAGCTCTCTCCCCCTCTTCCTGAGCTCTCGCTCTCCCTCCCTCCCTGAACTGTCCCTCCCTTCCTCCCTCTGCTCTCCCTTCCTCCCTCCCTGAGCTCTCCCTGAGCTCTCCCTCTCCCTCCCTCTGCTCTCCCTCCCTCCCTCCCTGAGCTCTCCCTGAGCTCTCCCTCTCCCTCCCTCTGCTCTCCCTTCCTCCCTCTGCTCTCCCTTCCTCCCTCTGCTCTCCCTTCCTCCCTCTGCTCTCCCTTCCTCCCTCTGCTCTCCCTTCCTCCCTCTGCTCTCCCTTCCTCCCTCTGCTCTCCCTTCCTCCCTCTGCTCTCCCTCCCTCCCTCTGCTCTCCCTCCTCATGCTCTCCCTCCCTCCTCGAGCTGTCCCTCTCTGTCCAACACCTCACTCCTGGGCCATGTTTTGGCTCTCCCAAAGCCAAGCTGGTTCCAGTTTGCAGCAGCAGTGCTCTGACAGGTTCTGGGAGTGGCTTTTTCCCTGTCCCCAAGCCACTGCATTCTTTCCCTGCCAGGCTGGTGAAACTCAGAGTGCAACCTGAAGTACTGAGGACAGAAGTGTTCAGCTGGACTTGTCCAGACCAAGTTTGTCCAGGATCTTCCCTGGCCCAGGGATGCAGCAGAAGGGAGAAGGGCTAAGGGGAGGTGTGAGGAGCTGGCTGTTGTGTGCAGCCCTTCCTCAGGTTCCTGAGTGGTTTGCTTTTGGCACATGGGGTTTAGGAGCTGCTTTTAGGCTGCATGGAAGGGAGCCTGAGGATCACCTCTCCCATGGGGGCAGTGCCAGCTGGGGGCAGTGCCAGCTGTGAGCAGTGTGTGTGTCCCATGGGGCAGTGCCAGCTGGGGGCAGTGCCAGCTTTGAGCAGTGTGTGTGTCCCATGGGGGCAGTGCCAGCTGGGGGCAGTGCCAGCTGTGAGCAGTGTGTGTGTCCCATGGGGGCAGTGCCAGCTGGGGGCAGTGCCAGCTGTGAGCAGTGTGTGTGTCCCATGGGGCAGTGCCAGCTGGGGGCAGTGCCAGCTGTGAGCAGTGTGTGTGTCCCATGGGGCAGTGCCAGCTGGGGGCAGTGCCAGCTGTGGGCAGTGTGTGTGTCCCATGGGGCAGTGCCAGCTGTGAGCAGTGTGTGTGTCCCATGGGGGCAGTGCCAGCTGGGGGCAGTGCCAGCTGTGAGCAGTGTGTGTGTCCCATGGGGCAGTGCCAGCTGTGGGCAGATGTCTTGCACAGGCACAGTGTGGGCAGCAGGAGCAGGGCAGGGATTGTGCCCCTGGGCTGGGCACTGGGGAGGCCACAGCTGGAAGCCTGGGGTCAGGGTTGGGCTCTGACTGCCAGAAGGACTTTGAGAGCTGGAGCAGGGACAGAGAGAGCAAGAGAGCTGGGGAAGGGTCTGGAGAGCAGGGCTGGGGAGGAGCAGCTGAGGCAGCTGGGGGGGTTGAGGTTGGAGCAGAGGAGGCTGAGGGAGAGCTCATTGCTCTCTGCACCTCCTGAGAGGAGGCTGGAGCCAGCTGGGGGTTGGGCTCTGCTCCCTCATCTCAGGTGCTAGAAGGAGAGGCAATGGCCTGGAACTGTGCCAGGGGAGGCTTAGGTTGGAGATGAGGAACAATTCCTTTGCTGCAGGAGTGGTCAGGGCCTGGCCCAGGCTGCCCAGGGAGGTGGTGGAGTCCCCATGGCTGGAGGTGCTCCAGGGCCCTGTGGCCATGGCAGCTGGGCCCTGCTTTGGTGTCCATGCTGGGGCTGGGTTGGGGTTGGGCTGGAGGCTCTCAGAGGCTTTTCCAACCCAACTCATTCTCTGCTCCTCAGTGGTTTCTTGCCTCATCTCACCACAGAGCTGTTCCCTGTCTGTCAGCTTTGGGTGAGAGCTTGCACTCTGCAGAGCAGCTGGCCAGGAAGGTTCCTTGGCAGCCCTGGCCTTGGCATGGCCTTGCCAGGCTCTCAGGAACATTTGCTGTGGGAACTGGGGACCAGATTCTGGCAGGTCCTGAGTACCCAGTGGTGATACACAGCAGAGTGGGACAGTCCCAGAGGGTCTGTCCCTGCATGCCCTGCTGTGCAGAGTGGTGGCAGTGCCTCTCACCAGCTGCCTAACTGCAGCTGACAGGGCAGGGAGGCAATGGGCAGCTCCAGAGGCCCTTTGGGTGTCTGGTTCCATCTTCAGGCATTCCAGCCCCTTAGGCTTCCTATTGCACTGCTTGCTGGAGCACCACAGGAGCTTTATCTCACACTGGAAGTTCTTCTGTGCCTTGGTTTGGGTTTTTCCAGCCCTTTTCCCCCCTCCCTGTGCCCAGGAGCTGGCAGCTGGAGAGCCAGGCTTGCCCCCTCGCCCTCTGCTGATACCTGACTGCCACTGGCTGAGGGCAGGGAATGCAGAACCCCCAGATCCCAGCATGGGGGCAGAGGGAGGAAGCTCTGGAGCTCAGCCAGCCCAAGCCCCCTGCCCCACCAGGGCACCCACAGCAGCTTGCCCAGGAGCACAGTGCCCAGGGGGGGTTGGAAGCTCTCCACACAAGGAGGCTCCACAACCCCTCTGGGCAGCCTGCTCCAGGCCCCCAGCAGCCTGACAGCAGAGAAGGAAGGGCTGCTGACACCTAAGGGCAGCTCAAGGGGAGGCTGTTGGCACAGCCCTGTCAGGCTGGGCCTGGTTCTCTCTGGCTCTCATCTCTTGCCTTGCTGCCTGGTTTGCTTCCCCCCCCACCCCCCTTCTGTATTCAATTTGCTCTCTTCACTTCTGCTCCTCCTTGCCCAAGACTTGGTTGCAGCTTCTAAATGCAGCTCTGCTCCTAACCCCTCTCTGGGATCAGGAAGCTGTTCTAACCCTTTGCAACAACCCTAACCAACCTTCTCTGCTCTCTGTGCTCCTTTACCTCTGTTTCTCCTTCCTGCTGCAGAAGATACTAACCTGATATCAGGCTTTGATGCTCCTGAGGGCTCTGAGAAAGTGACAGAAGATGAGTTTGATCCAATTCCAGTGCTGATATCCAAAAATTCCCAAGGTAAGCCAGGCTGTGGGGGTGAAAAAAGGAAAGGGAAGGAGAGCAGTGAGGAGAACTGAGCTGTGGAGCAGTGCTGCTGCAGCACACCTGAAGGAGCTGAGCTGCTCAGCTTCAGGAGCTGTCCCTGGGAGTGTTCAGGGAGCTTAGGCTGGGGTTGCTGTGGGCCTTGGAGCTCCTCCAGGCTCTTTGGGAGAAGCTTGCACATCCACAAGTACAGAGCTGCAAGCATCTTCAGAGCCCAGGCAGTCATTGCTCCCTGCCAGGCAGCACACAGAGGCCTCTGGCTCAAGTGCAGTGGAGAGCTGCATCCTCTGACCTCCTTCGGGACTGCCTGAGCCAGGAGGGGACAGCCCTTGGCTGTGGAGTTCACTTAGCATGAGGCACAAGAAAGAGAGGTGGTGGAGAGCCTCTACAGCCCTGGCAGTCCTGCTGAAGGGCAGGTTTTCCCCTTCAGATGCCTCTCAGAGGTGCTTGTGGGAACTGAGTGTGAGATGCAAGCAGTCAGTGCTCATCTCCTCTGAAGAGCTTTGAGCAGAGGCTGCTTCTCCAGCACTGCTGTGCCCTGGCTCACATCAGCCTGATCCACAGACCCACAGAATGGGTTAGGTTGGAAGGGACCTTCAAGCTCATCCAGTTCCAGCCCCCTGCCATGGGCAGGGACACCTCCCACCAGCCCAGGCTGCTCCAGGCCTCATCCAGCCTGGCCTGGAACACCCCCAGGCAGGAGGCAGCCACAGCCTCCTTGGGCAGCCTGTGCCAGGCTCTCCCCACCCTCACTCTCAGCAATTTCTTCCTCCTCTCCAGTCTCACTCTCCCCTCTCCCAGCTCAAAGCCATTGTCCCTCAGCCTGGCACTCTCAGCCCTTGTCCAAAGCTCTCCTGGAGCCCTTCAGGTCCTGGCCGGCTGCTCTGAGGTGTTCCTGGAGCCTTCTCCTCTCCAGGCTGAGCAGCCCCAGCTCTCCCAGCCTGGCCCCAGAGGAGGATCTCTGCACACACTTGCAGCATTATCTAGGCTGAGTCCAAGCAGCAGCTCTGCTCCCCTAAGGAAATCCTGGTGCTGCTCTGGGAGCTGTGCAGGGGCAGAAGCAGGAAGCCTGCTGCAGCCTGGTCACTCCCTGGGGGCTTCTCCCTGCGGTCAGGCTGTGGAGATGTTTGGATGGCAGCAGTTGCTGTGCTGGTGTGGGGCTGAAGGTATGCCCCAGGGCTCCTTTTGGGGTGATTCTGGGGGTTGGGTTTGATGGGAGTGAGCTTTCTGAGGCCCCTGCCTCCCATTCTGCTCACAGCTGCAGTGTGCAGCTGCTCTGCACCCAG
Source organism: Melanerpes formicivorus (assembly GCF_026170545.1). Classification (NCBI taxonomy): domain Eukaryota; kingdom Metazoa; phylum Chordata; class Aves; order Piciformes; family Picidae; genus Melanerpes; species Melanerpes formicivorus. Next base: position 5,300,007 of record NW_027142386.1, on the reverse strand, counting down.
TGCTGCCTGCCAGAGACTGGAGCAGCCTGCCCAGGGAGCAGCAGTTGAATCCTCATCCCTGGAGGTGTTTCAGAAAGGCAGAGCTGTGGTGCTGAGGGCCACAGTTTAGCCCCAGGCTGGGCAGAGTTAGAGAATGGTTGGGCTGGATGAGCTTGAAGGTCTTTGCCAACCAGAATGCTTCTGTGATGCTGTGGCTGCCACTCACTGAAGTCCTCAGGCAAGAGAGACTGCTCCTGCTGGAAGGCAGAGAAGCTTCCTACCAAAGCTGGGCCTAGGTAGGCTCCTTTGAGGCCTCCAGTACCAGCTCTAGAAAGGCCCCACATAGTTGAGGGGGGCTCTGAGGCAGCTGAGGGGGGCTCTGGAGCAGCTGAGGGGGGGCTCTGGAGCAGCTGAGGGGGACTCTGGGGCAGCCACCTCTGCGCAGCACCCTGCAGGCTGTGGGAGCTGCCACAGAGCCTTTAGCCAGGACAGGATTGTGCAGCCTGGGTGTGGAGTTCAAGGGAAGAGGGCTGTGAGGTGCTGGCAGCGCTGTTTCTCCCTGCAGGGGCAGGCAGGGGGCTGGGGGGTGGGCAGAGGGGGCTGCTGGGGGGTGCTGCAGGGCAGGAGCAGGGCTGGAGCTGCTTCGCTCGCCGTCTGTTCGTTCCTTCCCGGCTGGCTCTCCAGCGCCTGCCGCTGTTGTGTGTCTGTGTGTCCTGCTCAACACTGAATCCCTATCTCTCACACTTCCAGGTGGGCATTCTAGAAACAACAGTGGAAGCTCTGAGTCCAGTCTTCCCAACATAGCCAGGTCCCTGCTGCTGGTGGATCAGCTGATAGACCTGTAGCAGTGACACAGTAGCAGCAGCAGCAGCAGCAGTTCCGTCCCCACTCCTCCGCTTTCATTCCCAGAAGAGTTAACCTCCACTTGGCCTTCTTTTGGCCTTTGCTTCTTGCAGGCTAAAGAGTTTTCTTCCTTCATCTTTCTGTTCTTGGCTTTTGTTGCTTGTTTGTTTGGGGTTTTGTTTTTCCCTTCCCCTCCTTAATGAAAAGACAAAGCAGCTGCCCACAGGAGACAGTCACCAACCTTCCTGCCTCTCTTCCCAGGCCCTGGGGAAACAAACTCTGTCTCACTTCTCCAGGTGTAGCCCTCTCTAAAGCTGGTGAAAACCTGTTGTTGTTCTCCTCCACCAGGTGTAGCCCTCTCTAAACCTGCTACAAACCTGTTGTTGTTCTCCTCCACCAGGTTTAGTCCTCTCTTTCTCCTCCACCAGGTGTAGCCCTCTCTAAACCTGCTACAAACCTGTTGGTGTTCTCCTACACCAGGTCTGTAGCCCTCTCTAAAGCTGGTGAAAACCTTTGCTGATCCTCCTCCACCAGGTTTAGTCCTCTCTAAAGCTGCTACAAACCTGTTGGTGTTCTACACCAGGTTTAGTCCTCTCTAAAGCTGCTACAAACCTGTTGTTGTTCTCCTCCACCAGGTCTGTAGCCCTCTCTAAAGCTGCTACCAACCTGTTGTTGTTCTCCTCCACCAGGTGTAGCCCTCTCTAAAGCTGCTACAAACCTGTTGGTGTTCTCCTACACCAGGTCTGTAGCCCTCTCTAAAGCTGGTGAAAATCTTTGCTGATCCTCCTCCACCAGGTTTAGTCCTCTCTAAAGCTGGTACCAACCTGTTGGTGTTCTACACTAGGTTTAGTCCTCTCTACAGCTGGTACAAACCTGTTGTTCTCCTCCACCAGGTCTGTAGCCCTCTCTAAAGCTGGTACCAACCTGTTGTTCTCCTACACCAAGTCTGTAGCCCCCTCTAAAGCTGGTACCAACCTGTTGGTGTTCTCCTCCACCAGGTCTGTAGCCCCCTCTAAAGCTGGTACAAACTTCTTGTTGATCCTCCTGCCCCTGTCCTTCAGAGCCTGTGTCTAAAGGGAGCCCTGTCCCCAGCTGCCCTGCTGAGCTGCCCTGGTGTCACTGCTCCCTGTAGCTGCTGGGTGAGCCCTGCCTGCTGCTCACTCCTTCCTCCTTAGCGTAGAGTGTGAGCAACTGTGTTCTAATCCTTGTCCTTGGGTTTGGGTTTGTTCCTGGTGTTTTTGTTCTCCTGGTGAATGGGCAGGAGGAAGGGGCCAGGGGGGCTGGGAGCTGCTGCTTCTCACCTGCCAGTGTGTGCTTCAGAGGAGGAGAGAGCCCCGAGGGCCTCTGAAGCACCTTGCCTGGTTCCTCTGGTGATGGTGCATATGAAGAGTTTTCTGGACTGCCCCCAGCTCGTGGTTTGCTCTTGACTGATCCTGCTTGTGAATGAACTGCACTTCTTTGGGGGAAGAGGGGGGGAAAACCCCACCCCTCCCCCCACCAAACCTGCTGCAGCTGCAGCACAGCCCTGGGTGAAATCTGCCAGGGTTTGCACCCAGCCCCAGGGGAGCCTGGCTGCGACCTTTTGGTCTCTGTTGGGGTGGAGAGGGCACTGTGGCAGCAGCAGATGTATCTTCTGTCCATTCCTTTCTGTGTGTGACTGGAAAACAAGCCAAAAGCAAGCCCCTCCCAAGCTACTGTGAGTGGTGTATGAAGCAAATGGTCCTGCAGGTGATTGTCTCTCTCCAGCCCTGGGTTTAGCCAAGCATCAGGTACCTGCCCTGCCTTCCCCTTCTCTCTCTCATGACTCTCTAGTGCAAACCAGTTGAGTATGGAACCATTTGTGCAGTAGACAAAGATTGCTGTGGACTCTCTGGCACCCCTCAGCCTGTGTGGAACAAGCATGCCCTGGGTGCAGGTGGTTTGGAGTCGGTGCTGCTTCAGCTCCGTGGCTTCCACCTTTTCTTTGCTCGCCTCCCCTCCGCCGCGCTTAGTTTGTCACCTAGCTGGGACTCCTCCTCCTCCTCCTCCTCACTGGCTTTGTGGCCACCAAGTCTGGGATTTCTCTCTTGTGTTTGCAAGCTCTTTCTGAGCAGAAGGACTCTTCCTCCTCTGTAGTGGAATGACTAGTAGCTTCCTGCTGCCCCCGTGTACGTGTTCGTAGCCGTAGTAGTACCAAGTGCAGTTCCCCTGTGCGAAAGCCCCGACGGCTGGAATGTGTCTGTACCACCTCTGGCTCAGAAGGCAACAACTCAGAGTCTCTGACTGCTCCTCTCCTCCACTCTCTGCTCTGCCCCCACCCCACCACCACCACCACCACCACCTCCACCTCCACCACCTAGCCTAACCACCTCTGTACATAGAGCTGCCCTCGGCTGTGTCTCTGCTCTCCGCTCCCTCTTCTCTGCCGCCCTCTCCACCCCTTACTAATAAAAGTATTGCTTAAGTGTGTTGTATCCTGAGCTGTGTCCACTGCACCTTCCCAAGAGAAGCTTTACATCAGACCTCATGGAGATGACCTTTAGCCCCAAGTGTGGATAGAAGTTTATGATGATTACTGATTACTTACTTACTTAATTGATGATGCTGATGCTGATTATTTTTGTTTTATATTCCTGGAAGCACAGGCAAAAAGCTGGACTGGAACCCACGAAGCTGTGATAGATAGACAAAGCTATTGTATAGACAGAGCCTGAGATTATATGAAGAGAGAATGGATTTTACAAAGCACCACCTGCTGTATATTAGAGACAAAAGATTTCTGTCAATTAAAGTACTTTTGAAGAATGTTGCTAATGGCACTCGTTCCAAGGGCCCTGCAGAGCCTGCCCCCCGGGCTCTCAGCTCTCTCTATTAAATCAGCAGATCCCCCCCTGCTTGCTCTCTGATTGCGCTTGATTTGCCAAGCAGCCTCCTCCTGGCTGCAGGATGGGGACCCAGTGCCCTGCCAGCTGCCTTCTCAGAGGTCTCTGCCCCTGGGAGAGCCTTCCCTGCTTGCTCCTGGAAGGGATAGGAGTGGGAGAGCCCTAGGGGGCTCTTCCAGCCTTGGTGATACTGGGAATGCTGGGAAGGGCTGCAGGGAATGGGTTGGGTTGGAAAAGCCTCTGGGAGCATCCAGCCCAACCAGCAACCCAGCACCACCATGGGCACCAAACCGTGGCCCCAGCTGCCATGGCCACAGGCTCCTGGAGCACCTCCAGGGCTGGGGACTCCACCACCTCCCTGGGCAGCCTGGGCCAGGCCCTGACTGCTCTTGCAGCAAAGGAATTGTTCCTCATCTCCAGCCTAACCCTCCCCTGGTTCAATTTTAGGTCTTTTATCACCTGAGAGCAGGGAGAAGGGGAGGGGGTGTGGTGTGTGTGGTTACCTGGCCTTAGCCTCTCTTCAGGGAGCTGCAGAGAGCAATGAGGTCTCCCCTCAGCCTCCTCTTCTCCAGACTAAACTCCCTCAGCTGTTCCTCACCTGTCTTCCAGCCTCTTCCCTCAGCTTTATTGCCTTCTCTGACCCTGCTCCACCCCTTCCATGTCCTTCTTGGAGTGAGAGGCCTAAAGCTGACCCCAGGATTTGAGTTGTTTTGGGGGGTTTATTATGTGAAGCTCTCTGAGTGGCCTCCAGGCCTTGGGTTACTGCTGGTGTGCTGCTGAAATGTCAGGGGGGAGTTGTGTGATAGCTGCTGCTGGGAGGGCCCAAACTGAGCTTTCATCCAGGAGCTGCTGTGGGTCCAGCATTCCCAGAAGGGTGTCAGGATGGTTCCCTCACAGCCATGCTTGGAGCCTTGCTTGGAGCCATGGGAGAGGTTTCTGTCCCCTTTCAGGGGCTGTAGGCTCTGGTGATGCTCAGCAGTGGAATGCAGCCAGCCAGGTCCCAGCAGAGCCTTTCTGCCCTGTCTGTGCTGGTGCCTCAGGGCAGGCTGCTGGGAACCTTTCTGCCCTGAGAGGCTGGAGCTGGGGGCAGTGTTCTTGGCATGAGCTGGAGGGGTTCCCCTGCCAGGATGCTGCAAATGCAGCCACAGTGCAGGGGGCAGCTCCCAGGGGGTGCTCTGGATGCAAGAATCCCCTCTGGGTTTGGGGTGTGCAGAGGGGCAGCTGGACCTTGGATGTTGGCTCTTGCTTCACTCTGGGGGGGTCTGGGTGCTGAGCTGCCTCTGCCTTTGGAGATCTCTCTTAGCTGGGGGAGCACAAGCCTGGCCCTCAGAGGCCAGCAGGGCTGTGTTTGTGGCAGCAGTCGCTGTGTCTGCCCCTAGAGCAGAGGTGCTGCAGCTCCAGCTCAGGCTGTGCAGGTCCTCACAGGCTGCAGCATGTGGCCAGGGCTGCAGGCACAGTGCAGCCTGCTGGAGAAGCCTGAGGTGGGTGGAAGAAGCCAGTGGTGGCTTCGTGGCATCCTCTAACAGCCACAGGCGAGTGGCAGCCTGAGAGAGTCTCTGTGCAGAGCAAAGTCACTGTGGAGGAGAGTGGTGATGGCCTGAAAGCTCTGAGGGTGCTGCCTGCAGTCACTGCCCAGCACCACCTGCTCCAGCAGCTGCTTTCAAGCTGTGTTGTGTTGTTGCAGTGGAGGTTCAGCTGGGGGTCAGCAGGTCTGGGGGATCCTGGCAGACCCCAGACTCGGAGCTCAAAGGCCTCTGCCTGCAGAGCTGTCAGGCAGCTGCTCCTGCAGCCTGGCTGTGGTGGTGTGGAGGAAGGGCTTGGGGCTGGGGCTTGGGTTGCTTTGCTTTGCTTTGGGCTGGGTTTTCTTTTCCCTTCTTTGTTCCTTTTGGTATTTGATTCTCTTTTTTTTCTTTATCCAGTGTTTTCTGGTGGAGGAACTCTGGGGGGAATCCATCAGAGCTGGGGAGAGGCTGTGGGGGAGGTGTGGCTGAGCTGGGCAGTGCTGTGGTCACCACGGTGGGATGGAGCCCCCAGGGCAGGGCAGGGCTGTGCTGAGCTGTGTGGGCACTGCATGGCCAAACACAGACCTGGGGAGGAGACAAAAGAGGCTTTGTGCTGTTTGGTTTTCATTCCTGTGTCTGTAGCTGGGAGCTGTGCCCTGGGGGAGCACAGACCGTGCTCAGCAGCAGCTCAGGGCTCCCGGGGAGCAAGGCTTGGCTGCCTGGATGAGGTTGGTCTAAGGCCATAGCTGCTGTGTGAGACTCCTGCCCTGCACGGGAGAAACTCCACCTCCTGTCTTGCTCAGGCAGTGCCAGGCTGCAGCTGAGGCAGGACTCACAGCTGGCACTTGGCTGAGCGAGGGGAGGGCACCCAGCCTGCTGTTAGCTTCCAGCTGCTCAGCCCTGGCCCCAGGCTGCTGGGGTTGGCTGGGGGTTGGTGTTTCACACCTCCCCCTGGCTCACTCTGCACAGGGCCAGTGTCTGTGGCACTGAGCCCACACTGGGGCGTTCAGTTCCTTCTCTTCTGGAACTGCAGAGCTGAGAGCCCCTCCCAGCCCCAGGCAGTGCTTCCTGCTGCTCTCCAGCCACTCAGTGCTGTGGGGATGCTGACCTGTGCTGCTCTGCTGTGCTGGCTCCTCCCTGGGAGCACCCAGAGCTCTGTGGGGGTGTTTAATGGCTCTGCTTCAAGGAGTTGGAATGCAAGGGAAAGTGTCAGGGAGGAAGGAAGGGAGGGAGGAAGGAAGGGAGGGAGGAAGGAAGGAAGGGAGGGAGGAAGGAAGGGAGGGAGAGAGGGAAGGAGGGAGGGAGGGAGGGAGTGAGTCTTGTGACCCTTTAGAAATGTCAGACCTTGTCTGGGAGGGATTGTGCTGCTCTTTAGTTGTTACCAGAGCCCTGCAGCAGGCTGCTCTGAGGTGGTGGATTCTCCTCTGGAGAGATTCCAAACCCACCTGGACTCTGTGACCCTGGGCAACCTGCTGTGGGTGCCCTGCTGGAGCAGAGGGGTTGGTCTGGAGGGTCTCCAGAGGTCCCTTCCAACTGCCACCACGCTGGAATGTGTGAAAAGCTTCCTGACCTGGTGAAATCACAGAAGGTTTGGGTTGGAAGGGGCCTTAAAGATCATCCAGTTCCACCCCCCTGCCATGGGCAGGGAGAGTTACTTGGTGGAAGAGAGCTCCAGAGCCTAGGAATGCCTCTGTCTGCCCTGACCTCCTTGTTGTGGGCTGAGCTCCAGCAATGAGGTCACCTTGCTGCCTGCTCTGCTTCCTGGCAGTCCTCATCACAGGCAGAGTGAGTCTTGTTTAGCCTTCCTGGCAGCTGTTCCCGCTCCCTGCCACCTCAGTGCCCTCTTTGCCTTACAGGGTGGGAGAACTCTCTCAGCCTGCTGAGAGCCTGCTCTCTTCTCCAGGTTGCCCTCAGAGTGCCTGCAGGCTGCACTCCTGGGGTCCTGAGTGAGCAGTGGGTTTGTGCTTGCAGAAAGGCAGCCTGAGCATAGGTCAGGAATGGGTTCTGTAGTGCATGGATCTGAACCTGCAGCAGAAAACGTGCAGGGCTAGGGAGAAAGCTCAGCCCTCACCTCAAGCTTCTGAAGGGTTCTGTGGTGGAAAGCTTACAGCTGCTAGGAGCCTGCAGAGTATTTGCTGCCAAGCTGAGGGCTGCTGCCCCATCAGGCCACACAGCTGCCCCTTGGCAGTGCCCATCCTGGCACAGGCAGGTGCTGGGAGGTGCTGCATCCCTTTCTGCAGGAGGGGCGGTGAGGGCCTTGCTGTGTGACCTGGAGCAAACCAGCTGCCTGTGACAGGAGCTGAGGGCAGGGCTTCCAGCAGCAGGCACTGCCCTGGCTGTGTGAGGCTTGTCCTTCACCCTCACGCTGCCAGCAGCTTCCAGTGCCCCTATCTGCTCCCCTGCAAGGCAGCACAAAGCTGCCTCACCCCTGCCTGTGAAACCAGCCCTGGAGTGCTGCAGCCTGGCCTCTGACCTCAGACCAAAGCATCTCTCAGTGCTGGCTGCAAGCTCTGTCCTCAAAGCCGTGCAGCAGGAGCCTCTGAGGTGTTTGTCTGCAGGGGCTGGAGCTGTGGCTGCTTGTGGGGAGGTGCTGACCTCCTCTGCTGAGCTCTGACCTGCCCTGCCCTCAGGAGGGGTTGGGGTTTGGTTGCACCTCGGTGCCTAAGCAGGGCTCAGACCTTCTCTAGTGCAGGAGATGGAGATCTCCTCTCACAGCTGCTGAAGCCACCCTCTAGCTGGACCTGCACCCTGCTGTTAGCTGCAGTAGCTGCTGGCATGATGCTGCCTGCCTCGTGGGGATGCTGCCACAGCTCCTCCTGGGAGTGGCCTCCTGCTTTCAGCTGGAGGAAATGAACTGAGGAAACCAGGAAAGGAAAGGTGGCTGGGAGCAGTTCCTGTGGGGTGGTGCCTGGAAGCCAGCTCTTGTTCCTTCAGCATCACTGAAACAGCAAGAGGGTGCAGAGGCTGCTCCCCCCTCTCAGCAGGCTCCCAGACTCCGCTGTGCTTTGCTGCTGCTGTGCCTCTTTGTCTTCTTTCCAGACTGCCAGAGCCCCTTCCTCCTGGCTGTGCTGCCTGGCAGCTTTGGGTGAGCCCAGCTCTAAGCAGAGGCCAGCACCAGGCCTGAGCACTGCTCCACTTTTCCCTCCCAGGGGGCTCACAGCTCCTGTGCTGACCTTGGCAAAGGAGCAAACTGCTGCTGAGCATTTGGTGCCCTTCCCTCGATGGGCTGGGAGGGCAGGAAAGCCCTGGGCAAAGGCTTTGTTGCTGAGAAGGGAGCTGCCTGTTGTGCACATCACACACAGCTCCTGCCCCTGTGCTGAGCCCCTGTGCTGAGCCCCTGCCACCCTCCTGCCCCTCTGCCCTAGGTGCCATGGCTCGTGTGAGCCCAGGCAGCAGCTGGCACAGGGAACCCTGTGGCAGGAGGATTCTGATCAGGAGCCTTGGTGCTGCTGCCCCTGGCCCAAGCCCTGCTGTGCTGCTCCCCCCACATAAATCCCTTTTCCCTTTCCCCCTGCTGTGTTTTGGTGAGGCAACTGGTTCTGCTCTGCCCTGCTCTCCCCAAGCCTCCTGGTGAGCACCTAACCAGCCTCAGCCTCCTGGAAGAAAGCAGCACTGCCAGGGTAGCACCCCTGGAAGTCCAGAGCAGTGTCCAGGGCTGAAGCAGTGCAGAGGCTCCAGGAGAGGCAGGCAGTGTGTCTGGAGGGCCCTGCTGCATGCTGACAGCTCTCCAGCAGTGCCATCCACCCCACCCCCCCCAGTGAACAGTTGCCCAGTGAAGCCTGGCTTGGGTGCCCACTGCCTGGCTTGGGTGCCCACTGCCTGGTTTGGGTGCCCACTGCCTGGCTGCTGTGTCATTGGTTGTGACACCAAGGAGGGCCCCCTGGAGCTGCTGGAGGAGTGGTGCTTGCAGGTGGCACTGGGTGCCCAAATGCTGACCCTGGGAGAAGTTTGGGTGCCACAGCAGGGGGGGTTGGTCCTTACCTCCCTTGTCCCTCGCTCAGTGGCCACCAGCCAACCTCCTGCTGCTCCCTGCACTGCACACTGCTTAGTTCTCATCTGCCTTCTTCCTGTCCTCTTGCTAACCTGAGCCCAGGGACACCCTCCTAGCCTGCCAGTAGTTCTCTGAAGGTAAGAGATCTTCTCTTCTGTCTGTGTCGAGTCCTAAAGCAAAGCCAACCCCAGGCTGGGCTCTTGCAGCTGGAGGGGAGCAGAGCTGCAAGGCTCTCCCCACACTGAGTGCACTGACACAGAAGCAAGGCAGAGCTTTAGAGCTGTGTCAGATGCTTGGCCTGAAGGCATGGTCTGGAGTGTTCCACATCATTTGCCTTGCAGTGGTCCTCAGTGCTGCTGCTGCAGCAGCAGGAGGCAGCCAAAGCCTCAGGCCGGCCTGTGGAACGTGGATGTTGTACAGCTGGGAGGGCATCCCTCTGGATTTCAGTGGCCTGAGCATCTCCCACTGTTCCCAAGGGATGTTTCAGACACAGAGGCCATGCTAAGCTCTGTCTGTGGGTAGGGCCAGCAGTGCAGGATGCCCAAGCCTGCCCCTTTGCTGGAGCTTCACCCCAGTGTCGCCAAGTGAAAGGCTCTGTGCTGCTGGTGATTGTCGTGGGGCACAGGAGCCCTTGGGGAGCAGTGCTGAGAGTCCAGCATCTCCCATCTCTGCCTGGGCAGTGGTGTTTGTGGTGTGCCCAGGCTGTGGGGCAGTGCTGGGCTGTCTGTGGCTGTGTGTCATCAACATCTCCCCTGGCATTTGCATTTGCTTTCCGTTGTCCTCCCTCCTCTGCCCGTTCCCCATGCGTGGCGGTGGTGGTTCCAGGCTGACCAGCATGGTGGTTCTTGTGTGCTCAGCACCTTCATTCCTGCCTGAGGAGATGGAGCTTGTGGGGTTGATAACTGACTCTCCTCTCTTGCATTTGCAGGTCTGCAGAGGGACCCTGCCCTCTTCCCAGCTGTGGCTCTCGACCTCTCCAAAGGGCCTCCTGGCGGCGATGGCCTGGCTCCGTGCAGGGGGCAGCCTGAGGTGCTGGAGGGGAAAGCACAGCACGGCTCAGAGGCAGAGCTGCTGGCGAGAGATGGACCCTCCAGCAACAGCTCCTTCTACAGCAGCGAGGGAGAGGGCACAGACCAGGAGGGAGACCTTCTGGACTGCAGCGGCTCCAGGCCTCTGCTGCTGGATTCAGAAGAGGAGGAGGAAACCTGCAAGCTGTGCCCAGGCTTCCTGCAGGCTGCAGCCAAGGAGCGACGTGAGGCCTCCCGAGAAGATGCCCAGCCCCAGTCCTCCCAGCCTGGAGCAGGGGAGGTGCTGTTCCCTGCCTTCCAGTCCCACACCGGGGAGGTTTTCAACGAGCCAGACGTGTTTGCCACGGCTCCCTTCCGCAGCTCCAGGAGGGTGCCTGACGACGCGGATGTCTTCACCAAGGCTCCTTTCGTCTCCAAGGGCAGCCTGGCTGCCAGGCAGCCAGAGGAAGCAGATGTCTTTCTGAGAGCCCCTTTCACTAAAAAGAAAAGCCTGGAGGAGTTGACTTCCCAGGGTGTGGCTAAGGAGCCCTTCCCACCGCCCGTCTTCCGCAGCCCGGGAGGTGACGTCCAGCACAGGGCTGCGTTCCCAGCCGCGGCCAGAGCTCAGTATCCCTCTGCCAGCTTTGCTCAGCCAGGCAACCTCCACCCCTCCTCTGTCAGAGCTGCGGAGCCCCCAGCCCCCGGCCCTTCCCCAGGGGTGCTGCAGGAGCAGGCTGGCAGCGAGAGGAGCCAGGGAGGCCAGGGGGCGGCGCAGGAGGCCGCGCTGGGCTCCGTGCCCAACAAACCTTTCCGTCCGCAGTCCCTCTCCAAGTACTCCAGGCACTACGGCCCGGAGGATGGGCAGGGGCTGGAGGCCAAGCCCATAGCTGCTTACAAAGTGATTTCTCAGACCAACAGACAGGTGATAGCAGGATCTGTCTCCATCACCCCTTTGTCTTCCAGGACTACAGAGCTGCCCGGTGCTGACCCCTTCGCCTCTGCTCCCTTTCCTTCCAAAGTGGGGAAGCAAAAGCCTTAATCTGCTGGGGGCTGGGGGCTGGGAGCTGTGTGTGTGCCCTGCAGGACCCCACCCACCTCTTGCTGGACCTTGAACCTCTTAGTTGAGATGACTGACATAGCAATATATATATAGATATATATATATAAAAGAATGATTATTTTTGGGTCAGAACTCTCTTTGCAGTGATCTAGAGTGAAGCATTTTAAGTTATGTTAGTCTGGATGCTTGGCTCTCAGGACCTTCATATCCTCTGCAGTTGCTTCTCACCTTCCTTCTCTCCCTGTCTCTTCCCCCTTCCCACTCACATTTATGTTTGGAGATGCTTTTCCAACCCAGTCCTGGCTGGGGAAATGCATTCTCAGATCAATGAAGAGGTTTACTAATCACAGAGAGGTCAAGGAGAGGTTCATTAATCACAGGCAAAGCCAAGCAGAGGTTTATTAATCACAGAGAAAGTCAATCAGAGGTCTGTTAATCACAGACCAAGTCAAGCAGGTGCTCTGGGAAGGAAGGGATGGCAGAGGTGAAAGAGTTGCTGTGGGTTCCTGTGTCAGTGGGGCTGGGGGAGCAGGGTTGGAGGTGGCTGTTCCTGCTGCCGGTGCTGGCAAAGCTGGCAGCAGGCTGATTCTGTGCTGTGTATTTGGAGGCTGTCTGCACACCCAGCTGCAGGTTTGTGCAGCTCTGGCAGGAGCAGAGCAGAGCTGTGGCACTGCACAGGCTGTGGTTGCAGCTCCCTGCTGGGCTGCACTTGAAGTGCCTTCAGCGTCCTGCAGCTTCCCAGGCGCAGCAGCCTCGGCAGAGCTGCTCCTGGGGGGATGCTCAGGCAGAGGTTGGGGTCTGTGTTTGCTCTCTGGTTTAGTGGCAGTGTAAGGAGCCAGGATGGTGCTGCAGAGGGGAGAGCTGTGCAGTTTTACAGTGTCCAGAACACCCCTGAGTGAGAACTGTCCCAGGCACAGGGCAGGGTGGCTGTGCTGCCCCACAGACCTCTGCTGGATTCATGCTGCAGAGGCTGCAGGGCTCTGTGTCTGCAGATGCTGCCTTTGGGGTTCCTGTGGTTAAGGATGAACCTGACCAAAGTCCAGGCACACTCCTTTGGCAGCATTGGCCTGGAACAGAGTGGTGCTGGCTCAGTCACTGAGGTGGTGAACCCCAGTGTGGTGTTTGGAGGAAGAGTCACTGGCTGGCAGGAGCACAGCACTTTGCTTCTCCCTCTTCTCACTAAGCTAAGGCAGAGCTCAGGGTGAGACCTCTCATCTTCACTTTGCAGGGTGCCTGCTTGCATCACTTGTCCTGGCTCTGCTCCCTCTGGCCCTTGCAGTGTGGTCAGGGCTTCCAGACCCCCCTGTGGCAGGATGCCAGGAGCTGGTGAACCCTCCTCTGACAGCTGCAGAACAAAGCCTGCTAGGTTTGTGTCTAGGGACTTGACATCTGTGGCACAAAGTCCCCACTGAGTGCAGCAGCATGTCTCACTCCTACATGCCTTGAGGTGGCTGTTTCCCAGGGGACTCTCTTGTGCCCTGTGAGCTGGAGCCTTGTGCAGAGGGCAGTGGCAGAGTTCTGTGTTGGGCTTCTCCCATCGGTGGCTCTGAGGTGTTTGGGTGTGGGGATGCCACATTTGGGCAGGGGAACTGCTGCTGAGGTCAGGAGCTGCTGAACACAGAGCAGGTTCCTGCCTTGGTGCTTGCTGGGAATGGAAGTTTTGCTGTCACTGAGGAGCAAGGACCAGCCCCAGCTGCTCCCAGCTCACCAGGGTCACACCTGGGAGAGCTTCTGCAGCTGAAAACTGCTTCAGATTAGTTCTGTGGGGGAAAATTGCTGAGCTCCAGGACTGGCTTTGTCTGGTGTGCAAATATGAAGGCTGCTGGACCAGAGCAGAGCATTGCAGGGACTGGGGCTGGCTCCCAGCAGTGTGTGGGGAGGCTGCCTGCAAAACCCCAAGTGCTGGGAGCTGCCCAGTGAGGCCTCTGCAAGCAGGAGCTACCCACAGCTCCCTGGTTCCTTTCCCCTCCCCACACTTCCCCTCCAAACCACCTCCAGGTGCAGAGCCAAATGTTCTGCTGGATGTGCTGGGTGTGAAGCTTGCCTGGGAGGGAGAGGGAGAAGCTGGGACAGGTCTGGGGTGGGGAAGGAGAGGACTTGGAAGCAGGGAGGCTACAGGGCTTGCACAGCCTCCTTGCTGAGCCCAGGGCAGGCGGAGCAGGAGCTGGGAGCCTGCTGCCCTGCTCTGCCCCACTCACAGCTGAGCAGCAGTGGGTGGTGGTGGCTTGGGGTTTGTTCTGACCCTCCAGCAGCACCTCCTGGAAACAGAAGTGCTGTAAAGAAATGCCTGAGAGGTGTCTCCAGCACGGCTGAGGCTGCTCCTTGCTGTGTTTCTGGTCTCTTGCCTTTCACTGTGTCCCCCAGAGGTGGTTGCTGGCTCTGTTTGAAAGCTGCTGTGAGAGCAGCAAACTGTGAATCCCACGGGTCCTGAGGAGCCCCAGGGCCAGGGTCAGTTCAGCACAGGAGCTGTGCCACAGCTGTGCTGGTGGCCAGGAGGCTGCTTTTGACCTGGAGCTGTGGGATTCCCTGGGGAAGCTGCTGGAAGGGAGGTCAGGCCTCGCAGGGATGGATGTGGGGAGCAGGGAGATGCTTTGCTCCCCAGGCAGCACCTCTGCAGCAGGTGTGGGCTCAGGCCATTCCCTCTGCTAGCTGCATCCAGGTTCTCCTTCCTTTCCTGCACTTTTACTTGAGAAGCTTGCTCTTGAATCATTCTGTGAAACTTCTCCATGCCATGCCCAGCCCTCCCTCAGCTGCAGAGGCACTGCCCTGCTCCCCTCCATGCTGCCAGCAGAGCCTCTCACCTCTCCTCTTGGGGAGGTGGGGATGAGCTGCCTGGAGGTCAGACCTTGCCCCCCTGCCCTGACAGCCCAGGGAGGGAGGGAGGGAGGGGAGATGCAGCAAGGTGTGCAGCTTCTGCCCAGCCCTGACTCTGCTGGGGGCAGGCTGCACTTCCATACAGCATTTTGGCAGCTTTGAGGTTCTTGAAGCACTTTACACATGGAGCAAGCTAAGGATCCTGCCCCAGCCTCCAGCCAGGGCTTCAACGGTTTGCAGTCTTGGCCCAATCTCTGCATGTGACCTATAAAGGGAAGAGACTGCTGGCTGTGCTCAGAAGAGTGGATTTCAGTGCCTGTCACTCTCATCTGCTTCTCATTCCTATTCTGTAGCCATTCCTCCTGATCCTGCACTGCCAGCAGTGCAGCTCCAGCTGCTGGACCCTGCCTGGACGTTTCATTGCCATACTCTGAAGCTTGCTGGGTTTAATGTGTGCTTTGCCACCCCCTGGTGATCTTAATGAACTGAGACCTGGATGGCCTCAGTGCAGTGTCTGAAGTCAGTTTTCTGACTGAACCCCTGCTCTCATCTCTTTTCCAAGCTGTAAGCAATTCTGTTTGCTGCCCTGGGTCCTCCTGCTGGGCCCCAGGGCTGCAGTTATGGCTGCAGCCCTGCCCCTGGGGAAGGGGCTGCTGCTTACCCACCCCCAACCCCAGCTGGAATGCACTTCCAGTCCTTTTCAAAGGGGTTCATCAGAGCTCCTGCATGCAACAAGACAAAGCAGTTGGCTTGGCCTCTCTGTGCCTCAGAGCTGTGATGTTTGTCCAGAGCACGGAGCGGGACCAGCCCAGGGCAGTGCCCTGCACCTTCCACAGTGTCCTGGGGCTTTGCCCCATCTCTCCTCTGCCTTCCAGCCAGCTCAGCACTGCTCAGCATTTACAGCCCAGCCCCTGGCAGCCAGCAGAGGCTCAGTCTGTAATGCACACTCTGCCTGGAGCACACAGGAGGGGTTCCACCTGCAGCAGCAAAGCCCTGCAAGCAATCCTGATGCACAGCAGGTCTGCAGCAGGACTTCAGCAGGAGGCTCCACGAGACCTGGGGAATCACTGAACTCTCACTCACTCCAAAGGGGTAATCTGTACCTTTAACTCAGCTTCCACCAAAGACTCTTGTGTTGGGGAGTTGAATTCGTGTGGTGTTTGGTTTGGGGTTTTATTCCTCATGGTGTCAAGTCAAGGCCCTTCAGCATGCAGAGAGACTCCAAAGCATTTTTACTGTAGTGTCTTGACAGGGAAATCAGGTTCCAGGTCTGAAACCCCTTCCTGAGTCAGGGTCCAGGCCTGAAACCCCTTCCTGAGTCAGGTTCCAGGCCTGAAACCCCTTCCTGAGTCAGGTTCCAGGCCTGAAACCCCTGCCTGAATCAGGGTCCAGGCCTGAAACCCCTGCCTGAGTCAGGGTCCAGGCCTGAAACCCCTTTCTGAATCACGTTCCAAGTCTGAAACACCTTCCTGAATCACGTTCTCAGTCTGAATCCTGTTCCTGAATCATGTTCCAGGCCTAAAGCCTGTTCCTGAATCAGGTTCTAAGTCTGAAACCCCTTCCTGAATCACATTTCAGGCCTGAAACTCCTTCCTGAATCACATTCTAAGTCTGAATCCCATTCCTGAGCCACGTTCCAGGCCTGAACCCCCTTCCTCAGAATCCTGTTTAGGCCTCAGAGCCATTCCTGCACCCTCAGCAGCTGGGTCAGTATTAGTAAGCCTCAGCCACAGCCTGCAGTGTCCATTGCAGCAGGGTGAGCACCCTCACACACACCTGGGAGTACCTGCCTGTGAAGTTGGAGGGATGGTGATGGTTCATATTCCCTCCTCCCTCTGCCTGCAGGGATGCTGAGGGCTGGGAGCTCTGCAGGGGGATGCAGCTGGTGCAGCATCGCTGCAAGCTGGGGCCAGCACCCAAGGACCCCCCCCCAGTGTTCCTGTGTGGAGACCTCCACTCACTGTGACAAACAATCTGTGACTTGTGTCCCACGAGCAGGACATTGCTGGGGGAGCTGGGAGCTCCTCTGCCCTGCAGAGCAGGTGGAGCTGAGCCCTGCACCCCGGGTGTGCTCTGCGCTGCCTCTGTCCTCGCCAGCTGTAAACTTCTGTACGTTGCATTAAAGCTGTACCTGGTTACCACAGCCCTGCTCTGCTGCCTCTGCCTTCTGCCCTCCACAGCCACAAGAGCTCTGCTGGCTGGGTGAACTCAGCTTCCAGGGAGCTGTGCTGAGCTGGGTCTGTCCCTGCTGCTTTACCAGGCGCTTGGAAAGTCAAACTGAGCTTACTGCTCGGAGCAGAGAAGGGCCTCGGGGGTGTCAGCTGGTGACAAACTCCCCAGGAGCCCCAGAATCAGCCAGGTTGGAAAAGACCTCAGAGATCATCAAGTCCAACCTATTACCTAATACCTAACTAACACCTCCTGACAGCTAAACCATGGCTCCAAGTGCCACATCCAAGCCTTTTTTAAACACTTCCAGGGATGGGGACTCCACCACCTCCCTGGGCAGCACATCCCAGTGGCAAATTCCTCTTTCTGGGATGAACTTTCTCCTCAGCTCCAGCCTAAACCTCCCCTGGCACAGCTTGAGACTGTGTCCTCTTGTTCTGGTGCTGAGTGCCTGGGAGAAGAGACCAACCCCCTCCTGGCTACAACCTCCCTTCAGGGAGCTGTAGAGAGCAATGAGGTCTGCCCTGAGCCTCCTCTTCTGCAGGCTAAGCAACCCCAGCTCCCTCAGCCTCTCCTCCCAGGGCTGTGCTCCAGACCCCTCCCCAGCCTTGTGCCCTTCTCTGGACACCTTCAAGTGCCTCAATGTCTGTCTTGGATCCCTGGCAGCCCAGAGGCAGCTGAGTGCTGAGCTGCAGCCAGAGCAGGGAGAGCAGCAGCACAGGGAGGGGATTCTGCCCCTCTGCTCTGCTCTGCTCAGCCCCCACCTGCAGCACTGCCTCCAGCTCTGGGCCCCAGCACAAGGACCTGGAGCTGCTGGAGAGGGTCCAGAGGAGGCCACCAAGGTGATCAGAGGCTGCAGAAGCTCCCCTGTGGGGCCAGGCTGTGTGGGTTGTGGCTGTTCAGGCTGGAGAGGAGCAGGCTTCCAGTAGCCTTCCCCTCGATGCCCTCCCGGCGCTCGCTGGCCACGGCCGCAGGCTCCGCTGCTGGCTCTGGGCGACCTCTGTCCCCGGCGCTGCCAGAGGCCGGGCCGCGCTGTGCCTTTGCCGTCCGTGGCCGCCAGGGGGCAGCGCAGCGCCCGCGCGGGCTCGGGGCGGCTCGGCGGGGAGCGCCAAGATGGCTGCGCGGTGGCTGGGCGCGGCGGCAGCGCTGGGCGGCCGGTAGGTGACCGCGGGGCTCCCCCGGCTCCCCGCGGCCTCGGCCCCGCTTCTCCCTAGGCCCCGCTTCGCCCTAGGCCGGCTCTCCTCTCGCCTTTTCCCCGCAAGGCAGCGGGGAGCTGCCGTGTCGTACCGCGACCTGCCGGCCCGCGCCCGACTCCCCTCACCCTGCCCCTTCCCCTTCCCGTCCGGCAGCGGCAGGGCGCTGGCCGTGAAGTTACTTCCTCCTCCTCCTCCTCCTCGTTACGGCCGGGCGGCGAGAGGCCGCTTCTTCCCCCGAGTACATTCCAAGGGCGCGGCGGCCACCGGTGCCCACCCGCAGTGCTCAGGGCCCCTGACTCTGAGTCAGGGCCGGGAAGGAGCCCGCAGCGCCCGGGGCCGCCCCGCGAGCGGTCCCTGCGAGAGGTCCCCGCGAGGAGTCCCTGCGTGCCCCGCGAGGGGTCCCTGCCAGGGGTCCCTGCCAGGGGTCCCTGCGTGCCCCGCGAGGAGTCTCTGCGTGCCCCGCGAGGGGTCCCTGCGTGCCCCGCGAGGGGTCCCTGCGTGCCCCGCGAGAGGTCTCTGCGTGCCCCGCGAGGGGTCCCTGCGTGCCCCGCGAGGAGTCTCTGCGTGCCCCGCGAGGGAGTCCCTGCGTGCCCCGCGAGGAGTCTCTGCGTGCCCCGCGAGGGGTCCCTGCGTGCCCCGCGAGGAGTCTCTGCGTGCCCCGCGGGGAGTCTCTGCGTGCCCCGCGAGGAGTCCCTGCTCGGCCTCCCTGTGCTCAGCCTCCCTGTGCTCGGCCCCAAGCCGGCAGCGGCAGAGTACCCTCCGTGTGCGCAGGGTCATGACGAGAGGGGAGGTCGCTCCCCCACGCCTGTGCTCCAGGTGCGGCCGCGGGAGGTCCTCCGCCGCCGCTGCTGGAGCCAGGGGGAGCGCAGCCTGAGCCCCGCGGCTGTGCTTGGAGACCTTCCCCACAGCCCCGCGTGGGCTCTGTGTCTGCTAGCGAGGCCACCACGATGAGTAACTGACCTCCCTCACCGAGCCCTGCAGCAGGCTGCCCAGGGAGGTTGTGCAGTCTCCTCCCCCGGAGCCTTTGCAGCCCCATCTGGCTGTCTTCCTGTGTGCCCTGTGCTGGGATCTCTGCTCCTGCTCTGGCAGGGGCTTGGACTCGATGATCTCCTGAGCTCCCTTCCAAGCCCTCACACCCTGTGCTCCATCCCTGGAGACGTTCAAGGCCAGGCTGGATGGGGCCCCGAGTAACCTGGGCTGGCTGAGAGGCTCCCTGCCCGTGGCAGGGGTTGGATAGAGGATCTCTCAGGCCTCTTCCAGCCTGAGCTGTTCTGGGGGTCTATGACTTAGAGCTTTTCTGTGCTCACACTTCCCTTGCTCATAGCAGGAGCTCCAGTCCTCGAGGTGGAGCTTAGCTGCTGCTGGTGTGTGTGAGGGTCTGTGCCTAGGTGTGGTGCCTGTGTTCTGATGGGACCTCAGCCTCTGCCCTTGGCAGCAGCCCGGCAGATGTCATTTATGTGGTTTCCCTGCTTGCCCTGCACCATAGCAGAGAGCCCAGCTGGGGAGATTCACATTGGCTGTCAGGAAGAAGTTGTTCCCCATGAGGGTGGTGAGAGCCTGGCACAGGCTGCCCAGGGAGGTGGTGGCAGCCTCCTGCCTGGAGGTGTTTGCAGCCAGGCTGGATGTGGCTGTGAGCAACCTGCTGTGGTGTGAGGTGTCCCTGCCAAGGGCAGGGGGTTGGAGCTGGCTGAGCCTTGAGGTCCCTTCCAGCCCTGCCAGCTCTGTGATTCTGTGACAGTGTCCTAGCACTGCAGGTGGGCGTCTTGCTGAGCTGTGGGGCTGCAGGAAGCACAGCAGACCCTTGCTGTGGGGCAGGGCAAAGCTGGTCTGTGTGACATTGGTGGCAAAATGATTCCTCTGTAGGTTCTGTCGTGTGGCACTGCAGGATCACAGCCGGGGAGCCCAGGAGGCCTTCCACCACCTCGTGCAGAAGAAATCCTCCCCTCCTCCTGCAGGGTGGCAGAGTGCAGGTGAGTGCTGCTCAGGAGTCTCTGTGTGTGTGGTGAGGTTCTGTGTCTCCTGCTCGCTGGGGCCTCTGCCTGGGGGGCTTTGCATGAGCTGCCAGGGGAGCGTGGGGAGAGGATGTGGGCAGCTGGCAGGTGCTTGGTTGTCCATGGGCTGTGTGGGGCACTCAGCTGCCAAGGCTTACAAGAGGCTTAGAGCACAGTGGTGGTTGGGCTTTGCTGGGCTGCTGGTTCTGGTCTCAGTCTTGGTGTCAGTGTGGCCATTGTGAAAGGCTTTTCCTTGCCCTCTGTGCTGCCTCAGCTGCTGAGCTCTGTGAGGTGCAGTTGTTGGCCACCCAGAGAGCCTAGCAAGGAGGAAAGCAAAGCCTTGCATCCTGGACAGGAGGGGGACCTGCAGCAAGACTGGGCAGGGACTGTTCAGAAGGGGCTGTGGGGTAGGCCCAGGGGCAGTGGTTTGAAACTGCAGCAGGGCAGAGTTAGGTTGGACATCAGGAGAAGCTCTGCACAGGGAGGCTGGGGAGACTCTGGCACAGGCTGCCCAGGGCTGGGGCTGAGGCTCCATCCCTGGAGCCATTCAAGCTCAGCCTGGCTGTGTCCCTGGGCAGCCTGCTGCAGCTGGAGCTGTCCCTGCTGAGGGCAGGGGTTGGGCAGGATGCCCTTGGGGGGTCCCTTGCAGCCCAGTGCAAGCTGTGGCTCTGCATTCTTAGACCTGCAATATTCTCAGTTTGGTTTCTTCCCCTCCTGAGCACATGTCCCTGTGTGGTGCTTTCATGACTCCTGCAGCTGCCACCTGCAACTTGGTGCTTCCTGAGGCAGCAGTGGTTAACACTGAGCTGTCTGCTCTGCTGCTGGGAGGCCTTGGTGCTCCCTGAGGCAGCAGTGGTCAGCACTGAGCTGCCTGCCCTGCTGCTGGGAGGCCTTGGTGCTCCCTGAGGCAGCAGTGGTCAGCACTGAGCTGCCTGCCCTGCTGCTGGGAGGCCTTGGTGCTCCCTGGGGCAGCAGTGGTCAGCACTGAGCTGCCTGCCCTGCTGCTGGGAGGCCTTGGTGCTCCCTGGGGCAGCAGTGGTCAGCACTGAGCTGCCTGCCCTGCTGCTGGGAGGCCTTGGTGCTCCCTGGGGCAGCAGTGGTCAGCACTGAGCTGCCTGCCCTGCTGCTGGGAGGCCTTGGTGCTCAGAAAAGAAAGGGGGAAACCAAATCTGTGAAACCTGCAGCACAGCAAACCCTGGAGGCTTTGGCACCTGCCTGCATGAGGCCTTCTGCAGCTCTCCAGTGCTGGAGCAGAAAGAGTGTGAACCAAAACTCCAGGGAGGCTGGGGAGGCTCTGGGACAGGCTGGCCCAGCTGGGGAGGGGCTGTGACAAGGGCTGGGAGTGCCAGGAGAAGGGACAGTGGCTGTGAGCTGGGAGAGGGGAGACTGGAGATGAGGGAGGGCAGGGACACCTCCTGCCAGCACAGGCTGCTCAGGGCCTCATCCAGCCTGGCCTTCAACACCTCCAGGCTTGGAGTCTCCACAGCCTCCCTGGGCAGCCTGTGCCAGGCTCTCCCCACCCTCCCTGGCAAGAATTTCTTCCTCATCTGCAGTCTCAGTCTGCCCTCCTCCAGCTTCAGTTCCTTGCCTCTCATCCTAGCAGAGCAGTAAAGGATTGAAACTCTGAGCAGGGGAGGCTGTGCCTGGGCCTTCAGCAGGGGCTGAGGGTGCTGTGGCTCAGGCAGTTTGCTGCAGCTGCAGCTGGGTGGTTTTAAGTAAATAGAAGCAGCAAGGACGAGGTTCCAGGTCTCATTTGTGCCCTGGGTGATGCCATCCTTGTGCTTATCAATCCCCCTGGCAGCAGGGAGGCTGCATGCAGCACATCACATTCTGCTGGGAGCTGTCACTGCTGCAGCACTGGCACCACCCTGGGCTTGGCTGCTGGAGCCATCCCCCTCCTTGACTCCCCTTGAGCTCCTTAGGCTTGCTCTGACTGTTGCCCTTCCTTTTGCTCCCCAGTCAGAAGCATGTTTATCCAAACCCAGGACACACCAAATCCAAACAGCCTGAAGTTTATTCCAGGGAAGGAAGTGCTGGAGTCCAGGACCATGGAATTTGCCACACCAGCTGCAGCCTTCTGCTCTCCTTTAGCAAGGTATTAAAGACTTCTGGGGAGGAGGGGCTCAGGGTGGGCTCTGTGGCTGCAGCTGACACTTCTGAGGACAGCTTCAGCTCATTCCCTTCCTCCCTGGCTGGCTTTGAAGGTGCTAAAGGCATTCTGCTGGTGCATAAAGGGAAGGCTGGGGGGGTTGTCCCTGCAGTTGTTGTGTGTGTGCCTGTGGGGCTGGGTCCTGGCAGAAGAGGCCTTGGTTTGGTTGATGAAGCTGAGCTGAGTGGTGCTGTCAGTATCATAGTGTCATAGTATCAGTCAGGGTTGGAAGGGACCACAAGGATCATCCAGTTCCAACCCCCCTGCCATGGGCAGGGACACCCCACACTAGATCAGCCTGGCCAGAGCCTCATCCAGCCTGGCCTTAAACACCTCCAGGGCTGGGGCCTCAACCACCTCCCTGCACAACCCATTCCAGGGCTTCACCACTCTCATGGGGAAGAACTTCCTCCTCCCCTCCAGCCTGAATCTCCCCACCTCCAGCTTCATTCCATTCCCCCTAGTCCTATCACTCCCTGAGATCCTGAGCAGTCCCTCCCCAGCCTTCTTGTAGCCCCCTTCAGATACTGGAAGGCCACAATGAGGTCACCTGGGAGCCTTCTCTTCTGCAGACTGAACAGCCCCAACTCCTTCAGTCTGTCCTCACAGCAGAGCAGCTCCAGCCCTCTGCTCATCCTCCTGGCCCTGCTCTGGACACCTTCCAGCACCTCCACATCCCTCTTGCCATAGGGGCTCCAGAACTGGAGGCAGTACTCCAGGTGGGGTCTCAGCAGAGCTGAGCAGAGGGGGAGGATCACCTCCCTTGCCCTGCTGGCCACACTTCTCCTGCTGCAGCCCAGGATCTGGTTGGCTTTCTGGGCTGCAAGTGCACACTGAGAGCTCCTGGTGAGCTTCTCCTCCCCCAGCACCCCCAAGGCTCTCTCCTCAGGGCTGCTTTCCAGCCAGTCCCTGCCCAGCCTGGATTTGTGCCTGGGGTTGCCTCTACCCAGCTGCAGTCAGTGCTCTTGAGCAGCTGCTGCATCACCAGCAAGCCTCCTGGCCCTGCTTTTGCTGAACCTTTCCCATCAGGGCCACTCCTCATGCAAAGAGCTGCTTGGAAATCAGGCAGCTTCCCAGAGCTGGGGAAGAGTTGGCAGAAGGAAGCAAAGAAACCCAGCAGCTAGGAAGTAACTGCAGTGCCCTGCTTGCTTTGGGGGTGTTGCTCCCAACCTGCACTTCACATTCAGTGGAATTTTCCATCACAGAGCCACAGAAACCTCCAGGCTGGAGAAGAGCCTCAGGGTCACCAAGTCCTGCCCAGAGCCCTGCTCTGCAAGGGTCACCTCCAGGCCAGAGCCTCAAGCACCACATCCAAACCACCTGAAACACAGCCAGGCTTGGGGACTCCGCCACCTCCCTGGGCAGCACATTCCAAGCCCTGACCACTCTCTTCCTTACCAACCCTGCCCTGCTGCAGCTTGAGGCCATTCCCTCTTGTTCTGTCACTGCTGACCTGTGAGCAGAGCCCAGCACCAACCTCTCCACAGCCTCCTCTCAGGGAGTTGTGGACAGCAATGAGGTCTGCCCTCAGCCTCCAGCTCCATCCCCAGCTCCTTCAGTGGCTCCTCACAGGATTCATTCTCCAGGCCCTTCCCAGCTTCCTTGCCCTGCTCTGCCCTGGCTCCAGCACCTCCACAGCTCTCTGGCACTGAGCTGCCCAGCACTGGGCACAGCACTGCAGGTGTGGGCTCCCCAGAGCTGAGTCCCAGGGCACAATCCCCTCCCTGCTGCTGCTGGGCACAGCATTGCTGATCCCAGCCAGGAGGCCTTTGGCTTTCTTGGCCCCTGGGCACTGCTGGATCCCATTCAGCTGCTTGGCCATCAGCACCTCCAGGTCCCTTCCTGCCTCAGCTTCCAGCCACACTGCCCCAGGCCTGCAGCACTGCTTGGGGTGGTTGTGCCCCCAGTGCAGGCCCTGGCCCTTGGCCTGGTTGATACTTTGATGAAGTTTCAATCAAAGGCAGCCCAGTTCTGACCTACTCTTCCAGGCTGGATCTGTAGCAGGCCCTGGAGTTCCAGTACCAAGATGTAAATGTGGGGCTAACAGGCAGAGAGTCATGGGATGGGACCTTGAGGGTCCCTTCCAACCCCCTGCCCTGGGCAGGGACACCTCCCACCAGCACAGGCTGCTCAAGGCTTCACCCAGCCTGGCCTGGAGCACCTCCAGGCAGGAGGCAGCCACAGCCTCCCTGGGCAGCCTGTGCCAGGCTCTCCCCACCCTCACTGCAAAGAATTTCTTCCTCCTCTCCAGTCTCAGTCTCCCCTCTCCCAGCTCAAAGCCATTGTCCCTCAGCCTGGCACTCCCAGCCCTTGTCCAGAGTCCCTCCCCAGCTCTCCTGGAGCCCCTGCAGGTGCTGGAAGGCAGCTCTGAGCTCTCCCTGGAGCCTTCTCTCCAGGCTGAAACCTCTCCAACCCCTCCCATTCTGTGCTTCTCTGACTCTGTCTTGGCACAAGTGTTTGTGTGCAGGGGCTGCAGGGTTTCCAGGCAGGCAGCTCTGACGTTTGCAGAGGCCTCTGGCAGAGCTGTCTGAGAGCAAGCAGGAGCTGGGCAGGCCAGGCATAAAGCAATAAATACAAAGGGAAAGGTGTCTGAGGCCATCCAAACACATCAGCAGAGGCCTGAAGCTGTAGGATCTGATTGTGCCATGGTGCTTCAGGTTGCAGAATGAAGAGAAGTGACAGGAAGTGGCTTTGGGTTGTCCTGATCCTGCACAGGGCACAGGAGCTGTGGGTGCTGGAGCCAGGGGATGGCACAGCAGCTGTGGGTGCTGGAGCCTGGGCAGGGCACAGGAGCTGTGGGTGCTGGAGCCTGAGCAGGGCACAGGAGCTGTGGGTGCTGGAGCCTGGGCAGGGCACAGCAGCTGTGGGTGCTGGAGCCTGGGCAGGGCACAGGAGCTGTGGGTGCTGGAGCCTGAGCAGGGCACAGGAGCTGTGGGTGCTGGAGCCTGAGCAGGGCACAGCAGCTGTGGGTGCTGGAGCCAGGGCAGGGCACAGGAGCTGTGGGTGCTGGAGCCTGAGCAGGGCACAGCAGCTGTGGGTGCTGGAGCCAGGGCAGGGCACAGCAGCTGTGGGTGCTGGAGCCAGGGCAGGGCACAGGAGCTGTGGGTGCTGGAGCCTGGGCAGGGCACAGGAGCTGTGGGTGCTGGAGCCAGGGGATGGCACAGCAGCTGTGGGTGCTGGAGCCTGAGCAGGGCACAGCAGCTGTGGGTGCTGGAGCCAGGGCAGGGCACAGGAGCTGTGGGTACTGGAGCCTGAGCAGGGCACAGCAGCTGTGGGTGCTGGAGCCAGGGGATGGCACAGCAGCTGTGGGTGCTGGAGCCTGGGCAGGGCACAGGAGCTGTGGGTGCTGGAGCCTGAGCAGGGCACAGGAGCTGTGGGTGCTGGAGCCTGGGCAGGGCACAGCAGCTGTGGGTGCTGGAGCCTGGGCAGGGCACAGGAGCTGTGGGTGCTGGAGCCTGAGCAGGGCACAGGAGCTGTGGGTGCTGGAGCCTGAGCAGGGCACAGCAGCTGTGGGTGCTGGAGCCAGGGCAGGGCACAGGAGCTGTGGGTGCTGGAGCCTGAGCAGGGCACAGCAGCTGTGGGTGCTGGAGCCAGGGCAGGGCACAGCAGCTGTGGGTGCTGGAGCCAGGGCAGGGCACAGGAGCTGTGGGTGCTGGAGCCTGGGCAGGGCACAGGAGCTGTGGGTGCTGGAGCCAGGGGATGGCACAGCAGCTGTGGGTGCTGGAGCCTGAGCAGGGCACAGCAGCTGTGGGTGCTGGAGCCAGGGCAGGGCACAGGAGCTGTGGGTACTGGAGCCTGAGCAGGGCACAGCAGCTGTGGGTGCTGGAGCCAGGGGATGGCACAGCAGCTGTGGGTGCTGGAGCCTGAGCAGGGCACAGCAGCTGTGGGTGCTGGAGCCAGGGGATGGCACAGCAGCTGTGGGTGCTGGAGCCTGAGCAGGGCACAGCAGCTGTGGGTGCTGGAGCCTGAGCAGGGCACAGGAGCTGTGGGTGCTGGAGCCAGGGGATGGCACAGCAGCTGTGGGTGCTGGAGCCTGGGCAGGGCACAGGAGCTGTGGGTACTGGAGCCTGAGCAGGGCACAGGAGCTGTGGGTACTGGAGCCTGAGCAGGCCACAGCAGCTGCAGCACAGCCAGCAGCCAGGTTCAGGAGGGAGAGTCCTCACCTGCAGGCTGTGTCCAGCTGTGGGACCCCCCCACAGGAGAGACCTGGAGCTGCTGGAGAGGCTCCAGAGGAGGCCACCAAGGTGATCAGAGGCTGCAGAACCTCCCCTGTGGGGCCAGGCTGGGAGAGTTCAGCCTGGAAAAGGGCTCCAGGGGAACCTCAGAGCAGCCTTGTAGTGCCTGAAGGACTCCAGGAGAGCTGGGGAGGGACTCTGGGCAAGGGCTGGGAGTGCCAGGCTGAGGGCCAATGGCTGTGAGCTGGGAGAGGAGAGACTGAGAGTGGAGATGAGGAAGGAATTGTTGAGAGTGAGGCTGGGGAGAGCCTGAAGTAGCCCCAGCTGGATGCCCCCTCCCTGGGCTGCATTACTAAATGGGCTGGGCTGGAAGGGAGCTCAAAGCTCAGCCAGCTCCAACCCCCTGCCATGGGCAGGGACACCTCCCACCAGCCCAGGCTGCTCAGGGCCTCATCCAGCCTGGCCTTCAGCACCTCCAGGCTTGGAGTCTCCACAGCCTCCCTGGGCAGCCTGTGCCAGGCTCTCCCCAGCCTCAGGTGGGAGAATTTCCTCCTACTCTCCAGTCTCAGTCCAGCTTCTTCCAGTTTGAAGCCATCAGCCCTGCTCCTGTCCCTCCCAGCCCTTGTCCCAAGTCCCTCCCCAGCTCTCCTGGAGCCCCTGCAGCTCCTGGAAGGCTGCTCTGAGCTCTCTCCTCCAGGCTGAACAGCCCCAGCTCTCAGCTGTCCTCATAGAACTGAGGAGAGAGAAACTTTCCTGGTGAAGGAGCCCTGTGAGCTGTGCTCAGTTTTGCTGCCCCACAGCAGGGTCTCCCTGGCCCTTGCTGAGCTGGGGGTGAAGTAACTGCAGGCCTCTCCTGGCAGTTGGTGCTTTGTGCTCCTTCTCCTCTGGGAGTGTGTTCTGCAGCTCTCTCCCAGGGAGGCAGCAAAGGGACCTGGAGGAGCTGGGCTCCATGCTTTGCTTTTGTGTTTCTGGCAGACAGCTCTTCAGAATTGAAGGGGTCAAAAGTGTCTTCTTTGGACCAGACTTCATCACCATCACCAAGGTGAGCAGAACTGAGAGCCAGAGGGACTGGAGCAGGAGCTGAGGTTCAGCTCTCTGCTGGGAGAGGCTTCAGGCACTCCTGGACCTGCACAGTGGAAGGGGCAGAGCAGCTCAGTGGCACAGAGGAGGTTGCCTTCAATAGAGGGGAGAGAGTGGCTGCCAGGGTGTGGAGCAGCCCTGGGAGAGGCTGCCCAGGGCAGCTGCAGGTTCCCTGTTGCTGCTCAGCACTGTGCTGCAGGTTCCTTGTTGCTGCTCAGCACTGTGCTGCAGGTTCCCTGTTGCTGCTCAGCACTGTGCTGCAGGTTCCCTGTTGCTGCTCAGCACTGTGCTGCAGGTTCCCTGTTGCTGCTCAGCACTGTGCTGCAGGTTCCTTGTTGCTGCTCAGCACTGTGCTGGCTGAGGCCCTGTGCAGCCAGCCTGGAGGCTGCCCCTGGGAGTGGGAGAGGATGGGCTCAGAGGTGCCTCCAGCTGAGGCTGGGTGGCAGGCTGGGCTCTGTGTGCCCAGGGTGTGGAGCAGCTGGCAGCAGAGATAAGGGCTGGGGCAGCAGCCTGCAGCTGCCTCTGGCTGGGGGAAGAGCTCAGGGCAGTCCCCTCAGGGGTGAGCTGGCTTGGAAGGAAACCTTCCTGAGTCTGGTAGCAGCAGGAGGGAGCTGATGGATCTGTGAGGCTTTCCCCTCTCCTCAGCTAATGTTCTGGTGGCCCTTGGCTTGCAGACCAGAAACCTTTCTGCTGGGGTTGGAGGCTTGCAGGACTCACTTGGGCAACCCTGAGCCATGAGATCAGAGCCAGCTGTGAGCTGCACTCTGTGTCAAACCTGGGAGCCCAGCAGGGTGTTCCCAGCATCAGAAGAGTCTCAGGGTGACATTGTGGCTGGGGTTGGGATGCAGAGCTCCTGGCTTTATCCTTTGGGTTTGGTTTGTGGCTTTATTCTCTTCTGAGCCTCACAGGAGAGTGAAGACCTGGACTGGAACTTGCTGAAGCCAGACATTTATGCAACCATAATGGATTTCTTTGCCTCTGGCTTACCCATACTTACTGAGGAGGCACCCAGGACAGACACAGGTAAATCAAGCCCCAGGAGGAGGCCAGTGTCTGCCTTTGGCTTTAGTTTGTGACTTCCAGAGGAGCCTCCCCTCAGGAAAGCAGGGAAGAGAGTCTGGGAGCTGCTCAGCTCAGCAGAGCCTGCAGGACCTGTGTGCCCCAGCAGGAGCAGAGCTGCCCTGTGCAGGATCACCCAGACAGAGCCTGCAGGACCTGTGTGCCCCAGCAGGAGCAGAGCTGCCCTGTGAAGGATCACCCAGACAGAGCCTGCAGGACCTGTGTGCCCCAGCAGGAGCAGAGCTGCCCTGTGCAGGATCACCCAGAGCCTGCAGGACCTGTGTGTCCCAGCAGGAGCAGAGCTGCCCTGTCTGAAGGATCACCCAGACAGAGCCTGCAGGACCTGTGTGCCCCAGCAGGAGCAGAGCTGCCCTGTGCAGGATCACCCAGAGCCTGCAGGACCTGTGTGCCCCAGCAGGAGCAGAGCTGCCCTGTCTGAAGGATCACCCAGACAGAGCCTGCAGGACCTGTGTGCCCCAGCAGGAGCAGAGCTGCCCTGTCTGAAGGATCACCCAGACAGAGCCTGCAGGACCTGTGTGCCCCAGCAGGAGCAGAGCTGCCCTGTGCAGGATCACCCAGAGCCTGCAGGACCTGTGTGCCCCAGCAGGAGCAGAGCTGCCCTGTGCAGGATCACCCAGAGCCTGCAGGACCTGTGTGCCCCAGCAGGAGCAGAGCTGCCCTGTGCAGGATCACCCAGAGCCTGCAGGACCTGTGTGCCCCAGCAGGAGCAGAGCTGCCCTGTCTGAAGGATCACCCAGAGCCTGCAGGACCTGTGTGCCCCAGCAGGAGCAGAGCTGCCCTGTCTGAAGGATCACCCAGAGCCTGCAGGACCTGTGTGCCCCAGCAGGAGCAGAGCTGCCCTGCCTGAAGGATCACCCAGAGCCTGCAGGACCTGTGTGCCCCAGCAGGAGCAGAGCTGCCCTGTCTGAAGGATCACCCAGAGCCTGCTCCCCAGCTGCTGAGCTGTGAGGAGCTGAGCTCTGGGGCTTGGCAGGGAAGCCCAGGTGCTGCTGTGCTCTGTCTGTGGCAGTGCTGAGGCTGTGTTCAGAAGGCTCTGAGGTGCTGCATGTCCTTTTGGAGGTGTTCCAGGCCAGGCTGGATGAGGCCTGGAGCAGCCTGTGCTGGTGGGAGGTGTCCCTGCCCAGGGCAGGGGGTTGGAGCTGGCTGAGCTTTGAGCTCCCTTCCAGCCCAACCCATTCAATTCCTCAGTCCAGGCAGGAGGCAGCCACAGCCTCCCTGGGCAGCCTGTGCCAGTCCCTCCCCACCCTCACTGCAGAGAAGTTCTGCCTCATCTCCAGTCTCAATCTCCCCTCTCCCAGCTCCCTGTGCTGGTGGGAAGTGTCCTTGCCCATGGCAGGGGTTTGGAGCTGGCTGAGCTTTGAGCTCCCTTCCAGCCCATTCCATGATTCTCTTTCCCTCCCAAGCTCCCTGAGGCTGACTCAGTCTCCCTGAAGGGCTCTCTTGTGCCTTTGGGTTTGGGTTTTTTCCCCTCATTTGCAGCTTCCTGACTCAAAACAATCTGTCAGTGTGTTAGGAGGGCTGTGGCTGTCACTTCCTTTCTGCTGGGTCTGGGGTTCACTGCAATATTAACACAAGCCTTACTTGATGGGAGAAATGCTTCTGCCAGAGTAGGACTGAGCCTGGGAAGGCTTCCAGAGCTGCTGAGCCCAGGCAAGGGCAGAATCCTGCTCCTGAGGAGTTCCCTGGGTTGCTAAAACTTCCGTTCAGAGTCACAGTGCAAGGTCCTGCAGCTGGGTTGGGCCAGCCCCAGGCACAGCTCCAGGCTGGGGGCAGAGTGGGTTGAGAGCAGCCCTGAAGAAAGAGCCTTGGGGGTGCTGGGAGCTGAGCAGCTCCCCAGGAGCCAGCAGAGCCTCCTGCAGCCCCAAGGCAGCTGTGTGCTGGGCTGCAGCCAGAGCAGGGTGGGCAGCAGGGCAGCAGAGGGGATTCTGCCCCTGCTCAGACCTCACCTCCAGTCCTGCCTCCAGTTCTGCTGTCTCCAGCAGGAGAAGGACACAGAGCTGTGGAGTGAGGCCAGAGCAGGCCACAAAGATGCTCCAAGGGCTGGAGCAGCTCTGCTGTGAGCACAGGCTGAGGGAGCTGGGGGTGTGCAGCCTGGAGAGGAGAAGGCTCCAGGGGGACCTCAGAGCTGCTGCCAGGAGCTGAAGGGATCCTGCAGGAAGGCTGCAGAGAGACTTTTGCTGAGGGGGTCTAGAGCCAGGCCAAGGGGGAATGGTTTGAAGCTGAGGCAGAGCAGGGTTAGAGTGGAGCTGAGGAAGAAGCTCTTCAGTGTGAGGGTGGTGAGAGTCTGGCCCAGGCTGCCCAGGGAGGCTGTGGCTGCCTCCTGCCTGGGGGTGTTCAAGGCCAGGCTGGATGAGGCCTGGAGCAGCTGAGTGGAGCTGGGAGGTGTCCCTGCCCATGGCAGGGGGTTGGAGGAGATGATCTCTGAGGTCCATCCCAGCCTGAGCCCCTCTGTTTCTGTGACCCTGTCACAGAATCAGTTATAGTTATACTGTGACCCTGCCCTAACCCTTGCAGCCTTGCTGAGGGTCAGTTGTCTCTTCCTCTGGAGGTGACACTGCTGCAGTCTGTTAAAGCCTTTTCTTGCTGGGAACTCTGAACCAGAGCTTGCCTTTGGTGGTGAAATCCTGGGAGGTAAAGAGGGAGAAAGCAGGAAGAGTTCCTTGCTCAAGTGAAGGCTTCTGCCTTTTGGGTGCAGTCAGCTCAGCAATGCAGTTGTGCTCTTGCCCTCTGCCACTGGGCATCCCCAGGGGCAGTGCTGGTGCTGGAGTCCTCTCCAGGGCCTCCCTGAGACATCTCTCCTTTCCCCCAGCTGCCTCAGAAGAAGATGATGAAGTAGTGCTGATGATTAAAGAGCTGCTGGATACAAGGATCAGGTGAGCTGGGGGAGGATGCTGGCAGGGGAGGTGAGCAGGGAGATTGCCTTGGGCTGTGTCTGATGGCAGGGCTCAGATCTGGGCTGGGGTCAGGATCTAAAGCTGCCCTGAGCTGGGAGTGCCCTCTGCTCTGACAGGACACTCTGCCTCGTTTCCCTCTGGAAGAGTCCTGTTCCAGAGGGACCTGGACAGGCTGCAGAGCTGGGCCCAGGAGAGCCTCCTGAGGTGCAACAAGGCCAAGGGCAAGGTCCTGCAGCTGGGGCAGGGCAATCCCAGGCACTGATCCAGGCTGGGCAGGGACTGGCTAGAGAGCAGCCCTGGAGAAAAGGCCTTGGGGGTGCTGGGGGAGAAGAAGCTCAGCAGGAGCCAGCAGGGAGCACTGGCAGCCCAGAGAGCCAAGCAGAGCCTGGGCTGCAGCAAGAGAAGTGTGGCCAGCAGGGCCAAGGAGGGGATTCTGCCCCTCTGCTCCACTCTGCTGAGACCACAGCTGGAGCTCTGGGGCCAGCTCTGGAGCCTCTGTGCCAGGAAGGCTCTGGAGGGGCTGGAAGGTGTCCAGAGAGGGGCCAGGAGGAGGAGCAGAGGGCTGGAGCTGCTCTGCTATGAGGACAGACTGAGGGAGTTGGGGTTGTGCAGGCTGGAGAGGAGAAGGCTCCCAGGAGACCTTCTTGAGGCCTTGCAGTGTCTGCAGGGGGCTACAAGGAAGCTGGGGAGGGACTTTTGAGGGTGTCAGGAGGTGATAGGACTGGGGGGGATGGAGCAAAACTAGAAGTGGGGAGATTCAGGCTGGAGGTGAGGAGGAAGTTCTTCCCCATGAGAGTGGTGAAGCCCTGGAATGGGTTGTCCAGGGAGGTGGTGGAAGCCTCATGCCTGGAGGTGTTTCATAGAATCAGTCAGGGTTGGAAGGGACCACAAGGATCAGGCAGTTCCAGCCCCCCTGCCATGGGCAGGGACACCCCACACTAGATCAGCCTGGCCAGAGCCTCATCCAGCCTGGCCTTAAACACCTCCAGGGCTGGGGCCTCCACCACCTCCCTGGACAACCCATTCCAGGGCTTCACCACTCTCATGGGGAAGAACTTCCTCCTCCCCTCCAGCCTGAATCTCCCCACCTCCAGCTTCATTCCATTCCCCCTAGTCCTATCACTACCTGATAACCTGAGAAGTCCCTCCCCAGTTTGCAGCCAGGCTGGATGTGGCTGTGAGCAACCTGCTGTGGTGTGAGGTGTCCCTGGCTGTGGCAGGGGGTTGGAGCTGGCTGAGCCTTGAGCTCCCTTCCAGCCCTGCCAGCTGTGTGGCTGCAGGCTGAGTCCTGCTGCTGAGAGCAGAGCAGGGCCTTGTCCTCCAGGGTGTGTTCAGAGAGGGCTGCTGGCAGTGACCTGGCTGCTTTTAAACTGCAGCCAACTGCTTGGCTCTGAGAGGAGCTTTTCCTCCCTCTGATGCACTGATCTGTTAGCTGTGCTCATCCTTCCCTTCTGAGTGTTCCAGCACTTGGTGCTCAGGACAGGAGCTTTTCCCAGGGGCTTCCCTCCCTCTCTGGTGGATTTTGTCCCTCCCTCCTGTTGCAGCTTTGTTGCTCTTTTAGCACAGCTTAACTTTAGAAGCTGGTGGGGCCTCAGGGGTGGCTGAGCTCATCTTCACCTGAGGTTTGTTTTTGTGCTCTTCAGTTGCCTTGCAAGGTGAAGTCAGAGGGATAAGCAACTTGACATTTGAGGTGCAAGGGGGGGAAAGCTCCTGACGTGTCGCTGGAGCTGTGCTGGCTGCTGCTGGCATCTTCCCCAGCTCCCAGGGACCAGAGCCTGGCCTGCTGCTCAGGATCCTGGAGTTCAGTTTCATTTCTCCAGCTGTGATGCTGAACTTGGCCTTTTTTTGTTTCATTTAAAATCCCCCCTGGGGTTACCTCTCAGCTGGCTCAGGGCAGAGCTTCATTTCCCTCAGAGGAGGGAGGGAGGAAAGCAGCAAGGAGCTGGAACGCTTTCCCCCAGCATACCTCATGTCCTGGAGTCAGTTCTGGGCCCCTCACTCCCAGAAGGACTTTGAGGGCTGGATCAGGGCCAGAGAAGGGCAACAGAGTCCTTTCCCCCTTCCCTCCTTTCCCCCTTCCCTCCTTTCCCCCTTCCCTCCTTTCCCCCTTCCCTCCTTTCCCCCTTCCCTCCTTTCCCCCTTCCCTCCTTTCCCCCTTCCCTCCTTTCCCCCTTCCCTCCTTTCCCCCTTCCCTCCTTTCCCCCTTCCCTCCTTTCCCCCTTCCCTCCTTTCCCCCTTCCCTCCTTTCCCCCTTCCCTCCTTTCCCCCTTCCCTCCTTTCCCCCTTCCCTCCTTTCCCCCTTCCCTCCTTTCCCCCTTCCCTCCTTTCCCCCTTCCCTCCTTTCCCCCTTCCCTCCTTTCCCCCTTCCCTCCTTTCCCCCTTCCCTCCTTTCCCCCTTCCCTCCTTTCCCCCTTCCCTCCTTTCCCCCTTCCCTCCTTTCCCCCTTCCCTCCTTTCCCCCTTCCCTCCTTTCCCCCTTCCCTCCTTTCCCCCTTCCCTCCTTTCCCTCCTTCCCTCCTTTCCCTCCTTCCCTCCTTTCCCTCCTTCCCTCCTTTCCCTCCTTCCCTCCTTTCCCTCCTTCCCTCCTTTCCCTCCTTTCCCTCCTTCCCTCCTTTCCCTCCTTTCCCTCCTTCCCTCCTTTCCCTCCTTCCCTCCTTTCCCTCCTTCCCTCCTTTCCCTCCTTCCCTCCTTTCCCTCCTTCCCTCCTTTCCCTCCTTCCCTCCTTTCCCCCTTCCCTCCTTTCCCCCTTCCCTCCTTTCCCCCTTCCCCCCTGCCTGACCAAGGAGCTGGTGATGAGGATGTGGTCAGTGGTGGCTCTGTGCCCTCATCTGAGGGCAGGGCAGCACAGCAGCTCTGTGTGAAGCAGGGGCACAGACAGAGCTCTGATTGTCTGCTGGGAAAATAGGTGCAGAGGACTTGGCAGGAGGGGCAGGGGGGAGGGAATGAAGCTCTGGGAGGTCCTGCAGTGTGCTAAAAATAATGTCACAGGGCAGAAAGGGCATTCTGAGGCTTTGTGATGGGAGCTGGTCTGCAGTGGGCCAGAGGCAGAGGTGGTGCTCTGGTGGCTCTGAAAGGGTTACTCTGAAGTGAGTATAAAGAGCTTCTGTGGGAGCAACCTGATGGTTTGAGCTGGGAAGTGTTGCTATGGGGACAGGGAGGCACTGCCAGGCATTTGTGCAGGCAAACAGAGCACTGGGCTGGGATCTGAGCAGGTCCTGCTGGCTTCACCCTGCAGCAGGATGCAGCTCTTGCAGCTGGAGCCTCCTGCTGCACCTCTGTGAGCTCTGCTTGGGGCCTCTGGCTGCCCCTGCCAGGTGCACCTGCCCTGCATGGCAGGACATGGCTCTGGGGTCTGACAGTCATCCTCACACCTGCAGCAGGCCTCAGGGCTGGCTGTGGAGGCTGCAGCAAGCTTGGCTCTGAGCTGCTTCTCCTTACCCTCTCCTTACCCTCAGAATTTCAGTGCTTGCCCCCTGAGCTGCTGCAGGCACTGCACATGAGCATTGCTTGGGGCCTGTGGGCAGTGTGAGCAGAAAGGTTGGGGAGCCCTGGGCAGGCTGCAGAGCTGGGGCAGAGGAACCTCAGGAGGTTCAAGCAGGGCAAGGGCAGGGTCCTGCCCCTGGGGAGCAACAACCTCCTGCAGCAGCACAGCTGAGGGGGAACCTGCTGGGAAGCAGCTCCAGGAGAAGGAGCTGGGAGGGCTGGGGGACAAGAAGGTGCCCAGGAGCCAGCAATGTGCCCTGGGGGCCAAGAAGGCCTCAGGGGTGTCCTGGGGGGCAGGGAGGAGAGTGTGGGCAGCAGGGCAAGGGAGGCTCTCCTGCCCCTCTGCCCTGCCTGGAGTCCTGGCTCCAGGTCTGGACTCCCCAGTTCAAGAGAAACAAAAATCTGTTGAGAGAGTCCAGGGCAGGCTGGGAAGCTGCTGAGGGGCCTGCAGCAGCTCTGGCAGCAGCAAAGGCTGAGAGCCCTGGGGCTGAGAGCCTGCAGAAGAGCAGCCCCAGAGGGGAGCTGAGCAATGCTCAGCAAGAGCTGAAGGAGCTGGGGGGGGCAAGAGGCTGGGGCCAGGCTCTGCTGAGTGGTGCCCAGGGCCAGGCCAAGGGGCAAGGGGCACAAAGTGGCAGCCAGGAGATGCCAGCTGGAGAGGAGGAGAAAGGAGTTTGGTGTGAGGCTGCTGGAGGCCTGGAGCAGGCTGCCCAGAGAGGTTGTGGAGTCTGCTCTGGAGAGCTTCCAACCCCCCCTGGGCACTGTGCCCCTGGGCAAGCTGCTGTGGGAGCCCTGCTGGAGCAGGGGCCTGGGCTGGCTGAGCTCAGAGCTGCCTTCATGCTGGGGTTCTCTGGTTGTGGCAAGCAGAAGTTGTTGAAGTGTGGCCCAGGCAAGGTGAAGAGAAAGAGCTTTGGTTACTGCCCCTGGCAGCTCTCTGGGTGTGTTGAGCTCTGCTGAAGTTTCCTGCTGGGAGATCTCTGCCAGTTCCTCTGGGCTCACACTGAGTGCCATGTTCCCCCCAGGCCAACAGTGCAAGAGGATGGTGGAGATGTTATTTACAAGGGCTTTGAGGATGGCATTGTGCAGCTGAAGCTGCAGGGCTCCTGCACCAGCTGCCCCAGCTCCATCATCACCCTGAAGAATGGCATCCAGAACATGCTGCAGTTCTACATCCCTGAGGTGGAAGGTGTGGAGCAGGTGAGTTCTCTTGGCTGTTGCTCCTTCCCAGCAGGCACAGGCTGCACTTGGAATGGAGCACAGGGGGATGGAGCAGCAGGAGGTAAAGGCCCAGAACTCTGCCAAGCTCTGCCAGCCCCAGGCAGCAAACCATGCAGGGCACTGCCAGTCTGGGAGGCAGCTCTGCAGAGCAGGGCCTGGGGTCCTGGTGGGTGCTGAGCTGCACTGGAAGCAGCAGTGAGCCTCAGGGGCAGAGGTGCTGATAATCCTCAGCCTGTGCTGGCAGAGAGGGGATTCACAGAGCCATGGAATGGCTTGGGCTGGAAGAGACCTCAAAGCTCATCCACTGCCAACCCCCTGCCATGAGCAGGGACACCTCCACCAGCCCAGGCTGCTCCAGGCCTCAGCCAGCCTGGCCTGGAACATCTCCAGGGAGGGGACAGCCACAGCCTCCCTGGGCAGCCTGTGCCAGTGACTCACCACTCTCACTCTCAAGAAGTTCTTCCTCATCTCCACTCTCAGTCTCCCCTCTCCCAGCCACAGCCATTGTCCCTCAGCCTGGCACTGCAGGGGATTGGATGGAATGAACAGGGCTGGGGAGGAGCAGCTGAGGGAGCTGGGGGGGTTGAGGCTGGAGCAGAGGAGGCTGAGGGAGAGCTCATTGCTCTCTGCAGCTCCTGAGAGGAGGCTGGAGCCAGGGCGGGGTTGGGCTCTGCTCCCCAGTCTCAGGTGCTAGAAGGAGAGGCAATGGCCTGGAACTGTGCCAGGGGAGGCTCAGGTTAGAGATAAGGAACAATTCCTTTGCTGCAGGAGTGGTCAGGGCCTGGCCCAGGCTGCCCAGGGAGGTGGTGGAGTCCCCATGGCTGGAGGTGCTCCAGGGCCCTGTGGTGTCTATGCTGGGGTTGGGTTGCTGGTTGGGCTGGAGGCCCTCAGAGGCTTTTCCAGCCCAACTCATTCTCTGGTTCTATGACTTTGGTGGTCACATCCCTGGAAATGAGGAGGATGAGGCTTTACAGCACCCTGACCTTGCTGGTGAGCTCAGACCCTGTCCATAACCAGCTCATGTGGCCCAAGGTCTTGAGAGGCTTCAGAGAAAACTCAGAGTCCATGCCCAGAGCCCGGGGCAGGGTTGGGCTCTTCTCAAGGAACAAGTGACAGCCCAAGAGGAAACAGCCTCAGGTTGCCCCAGGGGAGGTTTAGGTTGGAGATGAGGAACAATTTCTTCCCAGCAGGGGCTGTCCAAGCCTGGCACAGGCTGCTCTGGCAGGTGCTGCAGTGCCCAGCCCTGGAGGGGGTTAGGAGCTGCGTGGGTGTGGTGCTGAGGGCCACGCTTCAGTGGCAGTGGGTTGGGAGCTGTGGGTGAGTGGTTGGACTGGATGATCTCCAAGGTCTTTTCCAAGCCCAGCAGTTCCATGGTCCTGTGACTGCAGTCTGGGGGGGGCTGAGTTTGCTTTGGCACCTAACTGCCTCTGGGTTTGCTTTCAGGTTGTTGACGACGACGACGACGTGGGGAAGGAAGCAAACCCAACCTGAGCCAGAGGAGCCTTTGGTGTGCCTGCTGGTGTGCCTGCTGGTGTGCCTGCTGGTGTGCCTGCTGGTGTGCCTGCTGGAGTGCCTGCTGGTGTGCCTGCTGGTGTGCCTGCTGGTTGTGCCTGCTGGTGTGCCTGCTGGTGTGCCTGCTGGTGTGCCTGCTGGTGTGCCTGCTGGGGTGCCTGCTGGTGTGCCTGCTGGGGTGCCTGCTGGTGTGCCTGCTGGTGTGCCTGCTGGTGTGCCTGCTGGGGTGCCTGCTGGTGTGCCTGCTGGTGTGCCTGCTGGGGTGCCTGCTGGTTGTGCCTGCTGGTGTGCCTGCTGGTTGTGCCTGCTGGTGTGCCTGCTGGTTGTGCCTGCTGGTGTGCCTGCTGGTTGTGCCTGCTGGTGTGCCTGCTGGTGTGCCTGCTGGTGTGCCTGCTGGTGTGCCTGCTGGGGTGCCTGCTGGTGTGCCTGCTGGTGTGCCTGCTGGGGTGCCTGCTGGTGTGCCTGCTGGGGTGCCTGCTGGTGTGCCTGCTGGGGTGCCTGCTGGTTGTGCCTGCTGGTGTGCCTGCTGGTTGTGCCTGCTGGTGTGCCTGCTGGTGTGCCTGCTGGTGTGCCTGCTGGTGTGCCTGCTGGGGTGCCTGCTGGTGTGCCTGCTGGGGTGCCTGCTGGTTGTGCCTGCTGGTGTGCCTGCTGGTGTGCCTGCTGGTTGTGCCTGCTGGTTGTGCCTGCTGGTGTGCCTGCTGGTGCAGCTCCCCCAGCTGTGTGCTGAAGAGCCAGCCACGTTGGCCTTTTCTTTGCAGAGCAATAGCTGAACCCTGCCAGCATCTCTCAGCAGGCTGTTTGCTAACTTATTAAATGCCCTCCAGCCAGAGCAGGATCCTCGTGCTCTGCTTGGGGCTGGGGCTGAGGGAAGCAATGAAGGGCTGGGAGGTGGGGGTTGGGCTCTCTGCTGTTCTTCCATAGATAAAAAAAGAAGAAAGACTGAAAAAAAGAGAAGCAAAAGAACCTCCCCAGCTTGGTTTTGTGTCAGGGTTTGGTGCCCCCCACAGCTCCTTTTGGGGCTGGCAGAGCCCTGTGCTCTTCTCTGCAACAGGGGAGTTCAGGAGTGTTCATAGTCACAGATCCTGGGCTGCAGCAGGAGAAGTGTGGCCAGCAGGGCAAGGGAGGTGATTCTCCCCCTCTGCTCAGCTCTGGGGAGACCCCACCTGGAGTACTGCCTCCAGTTCTGGAGCCCCTATTGCAAGAGGGATGTGGAGGTGCTGGAAGGTGTCCAGAGAAGGGTCACAAGGATGATCAGAGGGCTGGAGCACCTCTCCTATGAGGACAGACTGAAGGAGTTGGGGCTGTTCAGTCTGCAGAAGAGAAGGCTCTGAGGTGACCTCATTGTTGCCTTCCAGTATCTGAAGGGGGCTCCAGGAAGGCTGGGGAGGGACTGCTCAGGATCTCAGGGAGTGATAGGACTAGGGGGAATGGAATGAAGCTGGAGGTGGGGAGATTGAGGCTGGAGGGGAGGAGGAAGTTCTTCCCCATGAGAGTGGTGAAGCCCTGGAATGGGTTGTTCGGGGAGGTGGTTGGGGCCCTGTCCCTGGAGGTGTTTAAGGCCAGGCTGGATGAGGCTGTGGCCAGGCTGATCTAGTGTGGGGTGTCCCTGCCCATGGCAGGGGGGTTGGAACTAGCTGATCCTTGTGGTCCCTTCCAACCCTGACTGATACTATAATACTATGATTCAGAGGATGGGTTGGGGTGGAAAGGATCTTAAAGCTCATCCAGCTCCAACCCCCTGCCAGGGGCAGGGACACCTCCCACCAGCACAGGCTGCTCAAGGCCTCATCCAGCCTGGCCCTGAACACCTCCAGGGAGGGGACATCAAGTCTTGTTAAAAATATTTTGATTCATAGACTGACAGAGGTCAGGGACTGGAAAGGACCTCTGCAGATCAGTTCCAGTCTCCCTGCCAGGGCAGGGCACCCAGGAGCACAGCCAGGTGGGGCTTCAAAGCCTGCAGACAAGGAGACTCCACAGCCTCCCTGGGCAGCCTGCCCCAGGCTCCAGCACCCTCACACCACACAACTTTCTCCTCAGGCTGAGGTTCCAGCTTGTGCCCATTGTTCCTGGTCCTGTCCCTGGGCACCACCAACCA
This sequence comes from Melanerpes formicivorus, assembly GCF_026170545.1. NCBI lineage: Eukaryota > Metazoa > Chordata > Aves > Piciformes > Picidae > Melanerpes > Melanerpes formicivorus. Next base: position 5,260,909 of record NW_027142386.1, on the reverse strand, counting down.
GAGCCTGGCACCTTCATCCTGCCCCCCACCCCTCAGATATTGATAGACATTGATCAGATCCCTCTCAGCCTTCTCCAAGCTAAGCAGCCCTAGGTCTCTCAGCCCTTCCTCATCAGACAGATGTTCCAGCCCCTTCCTCATCCTCATCTCAACTGATATGTCCAGTTCTGGTCCTTGTAGCCTAAGAAGGACCTGGAGCTGCTGAAGCAGATCCAGAGAGGGTCACAATGGTGCTCAAAGGCTTCAGCATCTTCCCCATGGGGACAGGCTGGAGAATTTGGGCTGTTCAGCTGGGAGAAGAGAATGCTCTGGGGAGACCTCAGAGCAGCCTTCCAGTACCCCTCCAGGAGAGCTGGGGAGCTTTTGACAAGGGCTGGGAGTGCCAGGCTGAGGGACAATGGCTGTGAGCTGGGAGAGGGGAGACTGAGAGTGGAGAGGAGGAAGAAATTGTTGAGAGTGAGGCTGGGGAGAGCCTGGCACAGGCTGCCCAGGGAGGCTGTGGCTGCCTCCTGCCTGGAGGTGTTGAGGGCCAGGCTGGCTGAGGCCTGGGGCAAGCTGGGCTGGTGGGAGGTGTCCCTGCCCATGGCAGGGGTTGGCAGTGGATGATCCCTGAGCTCTCTTCCACACCAACCCATTCCTTGGCTGTGGGGTGAGCAATAAGCTGTAAGCTCAGCCCTGCCTTGGAGGCTGTTGCTTTGCCCTCAGCTGTGGAGAGTTCCCTGCCTGCTGCCTGGCTCTGGGAAAGCAGCAGGAGCAGGATGTGGATGGTTTGCAGTCAGAATGCTCTCTTCTGGAGGCCAGAGCTGATGATCCTTATCAGCTTGGGAAAGCAGGGAGACTGATCAGCTTATCTGGGAGTGCAATTGCTCAGGCAGCAGTAGTGGTCAGGGGAAAGCTGCAGGAGGTGGTTTCTCAGCTGCCAGAGCTGGGGGCACCCCTCAGGAGAGGCAGGGACAATGCAGGAGTTTACCTTTGCCACATCCTGTTTGCTCCTGCCGCAGTGGCAGGGGAGTGCAGCCTGGGTGTGACCTGCCCTGGCTGGCTGAGGGCAGACGTGGCAGAGCTGGGCACCTGCCAGCTGCAGGGAGCTTGGGAGGAGGAAGCTTTACTGCCCTGAGGAGGAAGCTTTACTGCCCTGAGCTACGTCAGGCAGCCTTCAGAACCACTTCTGTTTGCTTGTGCAGGCAGGAGCTCATGCCTTCCTGCAGCAGATGGCTTCTCTGTGCACCAGGGCTTGAGAGCCTCCAGGACCTTTCCCTCTTTCCCCACTGCATTTCCACCTCAACAGGATCAGTTAAGGCATAGAATGGTTTGGGTTGGAATGGACCTCCAAAGGCCATCCAGTCCAAGCCCCCTGCCCTCAGCAGGGACATCCTCCACCAGATCAGGCTGCCCAGAGCCCTGTGCAGCCTCACCTTGAATCTCTCCAGGGATGGAGCCTCAACCACCTCCCTGGGCAACCTGCTGCAGTGTTCCAGCAGCCTCCTGGTGCAGACCTTGTTCCTCACATCCAATCTAAATCTGCTCTTTAATTTCAAACCATTGCCCCTGGTCCTGTCCCTGCAGGCCTTTGGAACAGTCCCTCTGCTGCCTTTTTCCCTTTCCCAGCTCAAAGCCATTGTCTCTCATCCTGACACTCCCAGCCCTTGTCCAAAGTCCCTCCCCAGCTCTCCTGGAGCTGCTTCAGGTCCTGGAAGGCTGCTCTGAGCTCTCCCTGGAGCCTTCTCCTCTCCAGGCTGAACAGCCCCAACTGGATGATCTTTAAGGTCCTTCCAACTCAATGCAGTCTGTGATTCCCTGTGAGCCAAAGGCAGCAGCCCAGCAGCCATTCTGGGTATCAGAGAACCTGTGGGCTGGGGTCCTGTGGGGCAGAGATCATCTCCTGTAGGGTCAGTGGGGATCCAGTTCCCACACCAGCTTTCTGTTTCCAGTCCTAGTTTCAGTGGGGCTTGGATTTGTGCCAGTAGGACCCCAGTTCTGCCTGTGTGTTGTGAGCCTGGAGACTGAGCATCTTGTGGCCTTGAGACTCCCCTGTGTGCCCTCGGGCTGTGTCCTGCTCTGGTGATAGCAGCACACAGCAGCAGCTTGGTATCAACCTTCCCAGCTCTGTCTGGGGCAGGGGGAGAATCCCTGGTGGTGAGAGGTGTCCTGCCTGCTCCACCCACCCAGAACCCCTCTCTGCATCTGGGGAGGAACAGCAGCAGGCACCAGGACAGCCCAGGGGTGATCCTGCTGGACAGCAGCTCCATGGAGAAAGACCTTGGAGTGCTGGGGGGCAGCAGGTTCTGCATGGGACAGCAAAGTGCCCTTGGGGCCAAGAGAGCCAGTGGGATCCTGGGGGGCAGCAAGGAGAGTGTGGCCAGCAGGGCTGGGGAGGTTCTCCTGCCCCTCTGCTCTGCCCTGCGGAGGCCACAGCTGCAGTCCTGGGTCCAGTTCTGGGCTCCCCAGGTCAAGAGAGACAGAGACCTGCTGGAGAGAGGCCAGTGGAGGCAATGAGGATGATGAAGGGACTGGAACAGCTGTGCTGTGGAGAAAGGCTGAGAGCCCTGAGGGTGATTAGTGTGGAGAGGAGAAGGCTGAGAGGGATCTGATGAATGTCTATCAGTATCTGAGGGGTGGGGGTCAGGATGAAGGTGCCAGGTTCTGGTTGGTGGTGCCCAGGGGTAGGACACAACAGGTACAAGCAGGAACCCAGGAGGTTCCACCTCAGCCTGAGGAGAAAGTTGTTTGGTGTGAGGGTGCTGGAGGCCTGGAGCAGGCTGCCCAGAGAGGTTGTGGAGTCTCCTGCTCTGGACACATCCAAAACCCACCTGGATGCATTCCTGTGCAGACTCCCCTGGGTGCCCTGCTCTGGTAGGGGCTGGGACTGGATGATCTCCAGAGGTCCCTTCCCACCCTACCCTTCTGTGATTCTGTGATTCCCATCCCTGGGCACAGGCAAACAGCACAGGAAAGGCTCAGTGCTGGGCTTGGGAGGTGACAGGGCACAGTGTCCTCTGGCTGCCCGGGGTAGGGTGAGGGTTGAAGAGGGCTCCATCTGGGGGCTGGGAGGCTGTGCTAGGGTCAGCAGGGGCCTGGGGTGGAGTTCCAAGGATGATATCTGGTCATTACACCTAGAATAGCTACAACTGCTTCAGGCTCTTGTGGTGTGGGTGAGTTCAAGAAGGACCTGGAGATCCCTGCTGTGCAGCCCCCAGCCTGCCTGCAGCCACTCCTGCTTGCACCCGTGCTGGGCAGAGACACAGATCCCCTCTGTGTTTCCTACCTCCCCTCAGAGCAGAGGCTGCTTGCAGCCCTCTGAAGTTGTCATCTGCAGGCTGCTGCCAGGTGGACACGTGCCTGGGGCAGGATGTGACTCAGCCCAAGCTTCTTGAGGTCGTTTGTCTACAGAGAAGCCTTCTGATAGTGCTGCAGGGCCTGGTGTGAGCCAGCAGCAGCCCAGCCCTCAAGGGCAGCTGGTGTGGGGCAGGAGCCTTCTGCTGAGGAGCACTCAGCTGGAGCCTGCTTGCCAATGGCTCTGACCTCTGTGTGGCAGAGCTTTGAGTGTGGCTGCAAACTGACAGAGGAAGAGTTGGGGTAGATCTGAGGAAGGAAATGTTGATGCTGAGGTTGGTGAGACACAGAATCATGGACAAGAATCCAACCATTGACCCAAGCCCAGCATGGACACCAAAACCAGGGCCCCAGCTGCCCTGGCCCCAGGGTTCTTGAACACCTCCAGGGCTGGGGACTCCTCCACCTCCCTGGGCAGCCTGGGCCAGGCCCTGACCACTCCTGCAGCAAAGGAATTTTTCCTCATCTCCAACCTGACCCTCCCCTGGAACAGCTTCAGGCCATTTCCTCTCATCCTGTGCCTTGTTCCTAGGGAGCAGAGCCCAACCCCCACCTGGCTCCAGCCTCCTCTCAGGAGCTGCAGAGAGCAATGAGCTCTCCCTCAGCCTCCTCTTCTCCACACTAACCACCCCCAGCTCCCTCAGCTGCTCCTCCCCAGCCCTGCTCTCCAGACCCTTCCCCAGCTCTCTTGCCCTGCTCCAGCCCTCAATGTCCTCCATAGTTCCTGTCTCCCCCCAGGAGGTCACTTTCCACTGCCACAAGCCCTCCACCTCCTCATGGAAGATGTGGAAGTGGGAAAGCTCAGCGCTGGAGCCAGCCCTGCTCCACCCCACAGCTGGCAGAGGGAAGCAAAGCCCTGAGCAGCTCTGTTCCAGGTCACTGCTCTGCAGGAGCCAGTCCCGGGACGGAGCAGGGCAGCACAGGGGCACAGCCCAGGGGAGCTGGCTGCGAGCGGTGGTGTCCTCACATCCTGACCTCCCTGCTGCTCTCTGTGCTCTCCTCACAGCAAGTCCAGCATCTCCTCTGGCCTGGTGCTGCTCTGCACACCAGCATCACTTTCTGGGCTTTGAAGGCAGGGAGGGTGCTGAGGCAGGGGCTTCAGGAACCTGGTTTGGGGGGGGATGTGTGTGCCCTGCTGAGGGGTACAGAGCTGCTGTGAGGGTACAGAGCTGGGTCATACAGGCTGTGCCCTTCTGAGGGGTACAGAGCTGGGTCACAGGGGCTGTGTGCCCTGCTGGGGGTACAGAGCTGGGTCATACAGGCTGTGCCCTTCTGAGGGGTACAGAGCTGGGTCACAGAGGCTGTGTGTCCTGCTGGGGGTACAGAGCTGGGTCACAGGGGCTGTGTGTCCTGCTGGGGGTACAGAGCTGGGTCACAGGGGTTGTGTCCTGCTGGGGGTACAGAGCTGGGTCACAGGGGCTGTGTGTCCTGCTGGGGGTACAGAGCTGGGTCACAGGGGCTGTGTGTCCTGCTGGGGGTACAGAGCTGGGTCACAGGGGCTGTGTGTCCTGCTGGGGGTACAGAGCTGGGTCACAGAGGCTGTGCCCTGCTGGGGGTACAGAGCTGGGTCACAGGGGCTGTGTGTCCTGCTGGGGGGTACAGAGCTGGGTCACAGAGGCTGTGCCCTGCTGGGGGGTACAGAGCTGGGTCACAGGGGCTGTGTGTCCTGCTGGGGGTACAGAGCTGGGTCACAGGAGGGTTGTGTCCTGCTGGGGGGTACAGAGCTGGGTCACAGAGGCTGTGCCCTGCTGGGGGGTACAGAGCTGGGTCACAGGAGGGTTGTGTCCTGCTGGGGGGTACAGAGCAGGGTCACAGGAGGGTTGTGTCCTGCTGGGGGGTACAGAGCTGGGTCACAGGGGCTGTGTGTCCTGCTGGGGGGTACAGAGCTGGGTCACAGGGGCTGTGTCCTGCTGGGGGTACAGAGCTGGGTCACAGGGGCTGTGTCCTGCTGGGGGTACAGAGCTGGGTCACAGGGGCTGTGTGCCCTGCTGGGGGTACAGAGCTGGGTCACAGGGGCTGTGTGTCCTGCTGGGGGTACAGAGCTGGGTCACAGGGGTTGTGTCCTGCTGGGGGTACAGAGCTGGGTCACAGGGGCTGTGTGTCCTGCTGGGGGTACAGAGCTGGGTCACAGGGGCTGTGTGTCCTGCTGGGGGTACAGAGCTGGGTCACAGGGGCTGTGTGTCCTGCTGGGGGTACAGAGCTGGGTCACAGGGGCTGTGTCCTGCTGGGGGTACAGAGCTGGGTCACAGGGGCTGTGTGTCCTGCTGGGGGTACAGAGCTGGGTCACAGGGGTTGTGTCCTGCTGGGGGTACAGAGCTGGGTCACAGGGGCTGTGTGTCCTGCTGGGGGTACAGAGCTGGGTCACAGGGGCTGTGTGTCCTGCTGGGGGTACAGAGCTGGGTCACAGGGGCTGTGTGTCCTGCTGGGGGTACAGAGCTGGGTCACAGGGGCTGTGTCCTGCTGGGGGTACAGAGCTGGGTCACAGGGGCTGTGTGTCCTGCTGGGGGTACAGAGCTGGGTCACAGGAGGGTTGTGTCCTGCTGGGGGGTACAGAGCAGGGTCACAGGAGGGTTGTGTCCTGCTGGGGGGTACAGAGCTGGGTCACAGGGGCTGTGTGTCCTGCTGGGGGGTACAGAGCTGGGTCACAGGGGCTGTGTGTCCTGCTGGGGGTACAGAGCTGGGTCACAGGGGCTGTGTGCCCTGCTGGGGGTACAGAGCTGGGTCACAGGGGCTGTGTGTCCTGCTGGGGGTACAGAGCTGGGTCACAGGGGCTGTGTGCCCTGCTGGGGGTACAGAGCTGGGTCACAGGGGCTGTGTGCCCTGCTGGGGGTACAGAGCTGGGTCACAGGGGATGTATGCCCTGCTGGGGGGTACAGAGCTGGGTCACAGGGGATGTATGCCCTGCTGGGGGGTTTTGGGGGGGATGTGGCTCATGTCCTGGGGGTGCAGGAGCCCGAGGCTGCTGCGGGCTCACCCCGGCCAAGCTCAAGCCTGCGTTCTCGGGGCCTCTCCAAACGCTGCCTGCCGGGGGCCAGCTCCGCCTGTGCTGCCCCTGGGCGCTGTGGAGGCTGTGCCCCGGGCGCAGCTCCTGGGCCGCACCTTGAGCCCCAAACGCCCCCGGGGCAGCCGAGCGCCGCTCCCGGGCCGCCGAGCGCCGCTCCCGGGCCGCGGGGCTGTCACCCGAAGCGCTGCGGGGGCCGCGGGGCTCCGGCCCGGGGGAAGGCTTCGTCACCCCCCAGCGCGGGGGCCGCCGCCGGTCCCTCCCCGCCGGCACGGCTGCGGCTGCCACGTCCCGGGGCGGGGGCGGGGCGGGGGCGGGGCCGGGGCGGGGCGGGCGGCGGCGGCCAATGGCGGCGTGGGCGGAGCGGCTGCGCGCTCGGCGCCGGCGGCGGGGGGCGGGCGGGGGGCACGGCCCCGGCGCGCAGAGCCAGCGCGGCCGCCGACCGAGGCACCATGTGCGGTAAGAGCGGGCCCGGGGCAGCCCGGCGGGGCCGCGCCGGGGCCGCCCGAGCGTCCCGCGACGGCGGGAGGGGCTCCCGGGCGGCGGGGGTCTGCCGGCCCTGCGCGCCGGGGCCCGGCCGCTTCTGCGCGGCGCCTCGCAGGGGCCCGGGGCCCTTAGCCGCAGATGTCAGCCCCGGCGCCGCGCTCCGCGGTCGCTGCTCGGGGGCAGGCGGCTCGGCAGGGGAATCCTGCCGCAATTCCCTGCGAGCGGGGCCGCTGCAAAGGGCCCGGGGGCCGCGGGGAACGGGGCGGCGCCGAGCGGGGGCTGTCCCCCGGTGCAGCAGCCCGGGGGTGCCGGCGGGGTCGGCTCCGGGGGCGGTGCTGGGCACGGCGGCAGCCGCGGGCGGCCGGGGGGGTCCGGGGGGTTAGGATGGAGGGGCGATTGAGCCCCAGGGAGCCGCGGGAGGTGTTCCGGGGAAGGGACACAGCGTGGCCGGCAGCGGCCCCGCGCCTGTCAGAGCCGCCGCTCCCCTCGCAGCTGGGAGGTGCCGGTGACCGGCGCTTGGAAGGCATCCCGGCTCCGGGAGCGGACACTCCCACCTTGCTTCAGGCTTCACAGTGCGGGCGGTGAGGTAAATTGGTGTAAAGGTGGCTCAGGAGTGCCCGTGGGGCACCAGTTCGTCCCAGTCTGACCACCCCCCGGTGCTGGAGACATGCCTTGAGGGCAGCCCAGCCCAGCCCGCTCCCCACGGGCACTTGGGTGCTTTGCCCTGCTGCTTGCTGTGTTGGAGCAGTTGCTGTCCCTCATCCTCTGGACAAAGGAATGTGCCTGATCCCTTCTCTTCCCCTTCCTCTGCCTCACGTCAGCTTCACGTGGGAGAGTCCCCAGCAGCGATCTGTTGGCTGCTTCTTTGCCTTTCCACGTTTCCTTCTGCTCATTCTGTGCTCTTTAGGTGCAGCACCCAGGGGGTGCTGGGTGTGACAGGCAGTGTGCAGGTTGCCCTTCCTCTCGTGGTCTTGGTGAGGCTCAACCAGCATCGCCTTCAACCTGTCAAGGCTGTGGAGAGGCAACCAGAAGGTCACCCTGCAGCTTGCATTTAACACACTGTTAAATGTGTGTTAGAAGAACAAAGTGGAGCAGAGCCTGGAACAGAAGGGATGATTGTGATTATAAATAGCTGGCTGCAAGAAGGAGGATGGCTTGGGTGCCTTGCTTGAGATCCAGCCTCTGGAATGGACTATGTGAACACCCTGCTCTTTGTCTTGGGCTGAGATAAGCCCTGAGCAGGCTGTGGGGCCTCAACACACTCTCACATCTAAGCTTTGATGTGTTTGCTATCAGCAAAGCCCCTCTTGGATGCTGAAGCATTCCATGGAGCACTCAGAAGAGCACTGAAGGGTGGTTTGCTCTGTGACCTTGCTGCTCTGGGAGCCAGAGATACAGCCTGTGGGGAACAGCCAGGACAGCAGAGCTGAGTGCATCACTGATGGCAGTGGAGCAGCTCCTCAGGCTCCTGGCTGAAGACAGAGAAGGGTTTTGCAGGGACCAGCAGCAGAGCTGAGCCCCAGGGTGCAGCCACAGAACTCTTGTGGCTGGCAGGAGCTGAGGAATGGCAGAGGCCAGCGTGGCCCAGCTGGTGAGCAGAGGGTAGGAGGGATGGGGGCCTTGGCTTTGGGCTTCTGCATGGAGCAGCAGCAGAGGCCAGCAGTGGAGCAAGGGGAGCGGAGCAGGGCACTGCCCTCTCACTCCTGTGAGTGTCATAAGTGGGCACAGCTGGCTCACAGCTGGCTCACAGCTGCCCCAGACACACTGAGAAGGCTCAGCTGGCTCACAGAGTGCGTCAGGTTGGAAAGGACCCTCGGAGGTCCTCTTGTCCAACAGCCCTGCAGTGGGCAGGGACAGCTCCAGGCAGATCAGCTTGCTCAGGGCCCCATCAAGTGACTGTAGTCTGTATCTTGGCTTCCTATGCAGTGGCCTCCACAAGCCCTGGGCAGCTGTGTTGAGAAGGTTTCTGTGCTGGGCTTGTGAGTCAGGGTAGGTGCAGCTTTGCCTTGCCATGCTCTCTGCTGAGCCCATGCCTGTGTTCAGATCTCCTCCCAGCTCCTCTCAGGTGGAGAGGTGGTGACTGGGCTGTTCAAAGGCTGAGGTGGCAATGCTGCTGTGGCATCCTTGCTCTGGCAGGGGGCTTGGACTCCATGGTCTATGGAGGTCCCTTCCAGCCTCTAGCATTCTGTGGTTCAGTTCTCTCTGTGACTGTTTCAAGGCTGGGGAGTTCCCAAGGCGGTGCTTCCAAGGTGCTGATGATCTGCTGTGCAGCTCTCCATGAGTGCCACCCTATGAAGTCCTGTCAGCAGCAGTGATGGAAGCCACCTGGGGGGGTGGCTGCCACCCCTCAGGCTGTGCTGCCATCCAACAACAGCAGGAGAGGCTGAGAGCTGGGGGAAGGAGAACCTCAGGAGGTTCAGGAAGGACAAGTGCAGGGTCCTGCATCTGGGCAGGAACAGCAGCAGGCCCCAGGACAGGTTAGGAGCTGCCCTGCTGGGAAGCAGCTCCATGGAGAAAGACCTTGGAGTGCTGGGGGGCAGCAGGGTCTGCATGGGGCAGCAAAGTGCCCTGGGGGCCAAGAGAGCCAATGGGGTCCTGGGGGGCAGCAAGGAGAGTGTGGCCAGCAGGGCTGGGGAGGTTCTCCTGCCCCTCTGCTCTGCCCTGCTGAGACCACAGCTGCAGTCCTGGGTCCAGTTCTGGGCTCCCCAGGTCAGGAGAGACAGAGACCTGCTGGAGAGAGGCCAAGGGAGAGCCAAGAGGATGATGAAGGGACTGGAACAGCTCTGCTGTGGAGAAAGGCTGAGAGCCCTGGGGCTGTTCAGTGTGGAGAGGAGAAGGCTGAGAGAGATCTGATCAATGTCTATCAGTATCTGAGGGGTGGGGGTCAGGATGAAGGTGCCAGGCTCTGGTTGGTGGTGCCCAGGGATAGGACAAGGACCAATGAGCACAAACTGGAGCCCAGGAGGTTCCACCTCAGCCTGAGGAGAAAGTTGTTTGGTGTGAGGGTGCTGGAGGCCTGGAGCAGGCTGCCCAGAGAGGCTGTGGAGTCTCCTTCTGTGGTGACTTTGAAGACCCACATTGGTGTGCCCTGTGTGCCCTGCCCTGGGTGAGCCTGCTCTGGCAGGGGTCTGGAATGATGATCTCCAGAGGTCCCTTCCAACCCCTTCCATGCTGTGATTCTGTCATCTGCTGTGCTCAGACCATCTGACAGGTAAGGAGAGGAAGCCTCCAAGCCCAGCTGCTGGGCCCTGGCAGCAGTGTCAGGCTGCTCTGGGGGTGCTGGGGCTTGGTTCCAGCAGCCTGAGGGGGAGATCAGTTCTGTTCTCTGTGTCCTGCAGGCCTGCAGTTTGCAGACCAGCTCTGCACTGGGTGTGCTTAGATCTGGATGCACCAAACCAGTTCCATGGCATCCCTGGAGCAGTTTGGGAAGCAGGTTTGTCAGGGTGGCCAGGCTGAAGGGCCTGCTCTGTAAATCAGTGACCCTGTCCCCTGCCACAGCTCCTTCTAAGGGCATGGGAAGGGCCTGCAGAGCTCAGCTCTGCTGCTGCTGCTGCCTGACTCAGGCTTCAGGCTGTAGGGTTGCAGGTACCTCAGTGGGGGCTGCCCCTGTCCCCCCCAGACACCATCTGCACACCCCAGGGGTTGTGTCTGTGAGCAGCAGCAGCTCTTGGGCCTGCAGCTGGTGGCCAGGCTGTGCAGGCAGCAGCACTCCTGCCACCCTTAGCAGTGTGGGGAAGCTGCATCCCATGGGCACATGTGGTTCTCCACTCAGGGGGGGCTCTCCTGCTGTGCCTTTTGCCCAGCACGGAGCTGATGAACTGAAGGACAGATTCTGAGCAGCTGAGGAGGGCAGGGTTGGGGCTGGCTCTGCACAAGGGGCTTGGTGCCATCTATCCCTCACTGAAACTCTGAGCAGCAAATGCTGGCAGCCTGCTCCAGCAGGATGGGAGCCTTGGTCCTGGGGCTTGGTTCAGCACCATGGGTAGTGTCCTGTGTTAGACCTTGCCAGAGATACACAGAGTGGTTTGGGCTGGAAAGGGCCTCAAAGCTCATCCTGTCCTTGGGCAGGGACACCTCCCACCAGCCCAGGCTGATCAGGGCCTCAGCCAGCCTGGCCTTGAGCACCTCCAGGCAGGAGGCAGCCACAGCCTCCCTGGGCAGCCTGTGCCAGGCTCTCCCCAGCCTCACTCTCAACAATTTCTTCCTCATCTCCAGTCTCAGTCTCCTCTCTCCCAGCTCAAAGCCATTGTCCCTCAGCCTGGCACTCCCAGCCCTTGTCAATGGTGGCTGTCCATGGCTCCATGTCCCAGTGGAGGCCAGGGACAAGCAGAGTCCCTCAGGGATCAGTCCTGGGACCAGGCTTGTTCAACATCTTTGTGGGTGCCATGGACAGTGGCACTGAGTGCACCCTCAGCAAGTTTGCTGATGGCACCAAGCTGTGTGGTGCAGCAGACAGCTGGAGGGCAGGGATCCATCCAGAGGGACCTGGACAGGCTGGAGAGGTGGGCACAAGCCAACCTCAGGAGGTTCAACCAGACCAAGGGCAGGGTCCTGCAGCTGGGTGGAGGCAATCCCAGGCACAAATCCAGGCTGGGCAGGGACTGGCTGGCAAGCAGCCCTGAGGAGAGAGCCTTGGGGGTGCTGGGGGAGGAGAAGCTCACCAGGAGCTCTCAGTGTGCACTTGCAGCCCAGAAAGCCAATCAGAGCCTGGGCTGCAGCAGAAGTGTGGCCAGCAGGGCAAGGGAGGTGATCCTCCCCCTCTGCTCAGCTCTGCTGAGACCCCACCTGGAGTACTGCCTCCAGCTCTGGAGCCCCTATTGCAAGAGGGATCTGGAGGTGCTGGAAGATGTCCAGAGCAGGGCCAGGAGGAGGAGCAGAGGGCTGGAGCTGCTCTGCTGTGGGGACAGACTGAAGGAGTTGGGCCTGTTCAGTCTGGAGAAGAGAAGGCTCTGAGGTGACCTCATTGTGGCCTTCCAGGATCTGAAGGGGGCTACAGGAAGGCTGGGGAGGGACTGCTCAGGATCTCAGGCAGTGATAGGACTAGGGGGAATGGAATGAAGCTGGAGGTGGGGAGATTGAGGCTGGAGGTGAGGAGGAAGTTCTTCCCCATGAGAGTGGTGAAGCCCTGGAATGGGTTGTGCAGGGAGGTGGTTGGGGCCCTGTCCCTGGAGGTGTTTAAGGCCAGGCTGGCTGAGGCTCTGGCCAGGCTGATCTAGTGTGAGGTGTCCCTGCCCATGGCAGGGGGGTTGGAACTAGATGATCCTTGTGGTCCCTTCCAACCCTGACTGATACTATGACACTATGATTGTCCAGAGTCCCTCCCCAGCTCCCCTGGAGCCCTTCAGGTACTGCAAGGCTGCTCTGAGCTCTCCCTGGAGCCTTCTCCTCCCCAGCCTGCACAGCCCCAACTCTCCCAGCCTGTCCCCACAGGGGAGGTTCTGCAGCCTCTGATCACCTTGGTGGCCTCCTCTGGAGCCTCTCCAGCAGCTCCAGGTCTCTCTTGTGCTGGGCCCCAGAGCTGGAGGCAGTGCTGCAGGTGGGGGCTGAGCAGAGCAGAGCAGAGGGGCAGAATCCCCTCCCTGTGCTGCTGCTCTCCCTGCTCTGGCTGCAGCTCAGCACTCAGCTGGCTCTGGGCTGCCAGGGCCCAGTGCTGGCTCCTGGGGAGCTTTTGTGCCATCACTGCTCTGCTGTAGGTCAAGGAGGGATATTCAGACAGCATTTCCCAGTCCATGATTTCTCTCTGTGATGTTTGGTAGCCTGCACCTCGTTTGTTAAAGACTTGAGGCTTAATAACTATCAGCAGCATAAAGCATCCCCTGGAAGTGCTGCCCTGATAACATCAGCAGTGGTAACACAGCTAGCAGGAGCCAGAGTGGGGGAAAGGACTTGGGAGATCCAGGGGCAAAGCTGAGCCTGAAGGCTCCTGTGGGAAAAGAATTGGGAGAAGCTGTTCCTGGGTAGATTCACAGCTCCAGGACTGGAGCAGATCCTGTGGTGTCACCTGGAGGTGGTGACTCCTTGCATCTGCCTCTCAACTTGCCCTGAGCTAAAGGAACATCAGCAGCAAACAGGTCAGGGGAAAAATGACTTCTCAGGGAAGAAGAAAAAACCAACACCCAAGGTGTTTTATTGACTCTCAGCAGCAGAGATCAGGAGGGGAGGATCAGGGTAAGGAGGATCTCCCAGCTGTGCTCAGGGAGTTCTGTGTGGAGCTGTCAGAAAGGCTCACAGTTTGTGCTGGAATGTTGAAAATCAGTGTGAGAGAGAGCTGAGTTTCACCAGGAGCTGAATGCTGGGGGGCACCAGGGAGGTTTTTAAGAGAAATCAGCAGGAGAGGAGTTGGAGTGAGGCCAGAGGAGGCCACAAAGATGATCCAAGGGCTGGAGCAGCTCTGCTCTGAGCACAGGCTGAGGGAGCTGGGGCTGTGCAGCCTGCAGAGGAGAAGGCTCCAGGGGGACCTCAGAGCTGCCTGCCAGGACCTGAAGGCATCCTGCAGGAAGGCTGCTGGGGTGTCTGGAGCCAGGCCAAGGGGGAATGGTTTGAAGCTGAGGCAGAGCAGGGTTAGAGTGGAGCTGAGGAAGAAGTTCTTCATTGTGAGGGTGGTGAGAGTCTGGCCCAGGCTGCCCAGGGAGGCTGTGACTGCCTCCTGCCTGGGGGTGTTGAAGGCCAGGCTGGATGAGGCCCTGAGCAGCTGAGTGTAGCTGAGAGGTGTCCCTGCCCATGGCAGGGGGGTTGAAGATGATCTCTGAGGTTCCTTCCACTCTGTGCTTTCCCTTCAGAGGGATGCATGCAGGACCTCTGTGGTCCAAGAGCTGCAGGGGAAGCTGTGAAGCTCTGACCAAGGCTTCTCAGCCCCTGTGTGCAAAGCCCTGTGCCAGGCTGCCAGCTGCAGTGGTTTATGCTGTTGCAAAGCATTGCTGCTCTCCTGCTGCTGCAGCCTGCAGCCCCTCAGTGTGCCCCTGGCAGGGCAGTTGTGTTTTCTGAGCCTGTTCCTGCAGCCTGCTTGCTGCTCTCTGCTTCTTGCTGGGAGTTTGGGCTGCAGTGAGGCTCTGAGGGGGTTTGGGGGTTCAGCTAGCAGGTGTTTGACCTTGAGGAGTGCCACCTTGTCAGAGTGGTGCAGCTGGATGTCCGTTGTGTGTTCTGTTCTGCACTGCTTCCTCTTTCTGGCTCTCTCTGGAGCATGAGTTCCAGAGGGTAGGTGTGGTGCTAACACTTGCACCCACTCCTGTCTTAAGCTGAGCTCAACCCAAAGCTCCTCCTTTGGGGTCTGCTTGAGACCAGACATTTACAGCAGGTTGGTTTCAGGAGCCTTCTGCTTGGCCTTGAAGTGTGCCAGGCTTTCAGCACCTGGCCCTGGGCTGGCAGGGGTGCAGCAGATGGGACTGGGCTGGGTTTTGAGGGGGTCTGTTGGGATGCCATCAAAGCCAAGGTGCTGGCACTGCCTGTTGGCATGTCAGTGGAGTTGTCACTCTGACAGAAGAATTGGGGCTTGGTGGCACAGCTGCTGCTGGAGGCTGTCAGGCAGCTTTGAAGCTCTGTGCAGTCAGTATCTTTTCATCTCCTGAGTCGTGGAGATGTGATTTAAATAGCAGCCCAGGGAGGGATTGAGCAGGTCTTGAACACAAGGCATTGAGAGCTGGAGAAGGACACATCCCTGGTGGGTGAAGAAAAGGCTTTTATAGTCTGAGCTGGGAGGTAGAGCTCTGTGCCCTGCTCCACCTCAGGGAAGGCTCCGGTCTGTAGCTGCATGATGTGATCCTTTGTTCAGCTTTGCAGTGCAAAGAGCTTCCCCTCTGGAGTGCCTGGGATGTGGCTGTCACCTGAGTGCCCTCTGACTGGCACAGCCCAGCCCTTCCCAGTTACACAGGCTTCAGTCACAGAACTGTTCAGGCTGGAAAAGACCTTGAGGATTGTGGGGGCCAAGCATCAACCAACGCTCCCAAAGCTGCTGCTGAACCCTGTCCTAAAGTCTGGCTCCAGAGCACGGTCACAGAATGGTTTGGGTTAGAAGGGACCTCCAAAGGTCATCTGATCCAACCCCCTGCACTCAGCAGGGACATCCTCCACTAGATCAGGTTGCCCAGAGCCCTGTCCAGCCTCACCTTGAATATTTGCAGGGATGGGGCAGGCTGAACACCCCCCAGGTCCCTCAGCTGCTCCTCCCCAGCCCTGTTCATTCCATCCAATCCCTTACAGTGCCAGGCTGAGGGACAATGGCTTTGAGCTGGGAGAGGGGAGACTGGGACTGGAGATGAGGAAGAAATTGTTGAGAGTGAGGGTGGGGAGAGCCTGGCACAGGCTGCCCAGGGAGGCTGTGAGCCTCCTCCCTGGAGGTGTTTGCAGCCAGGCTGGATGTGGCTGTGAGCAGCCTGTGCTGGTGTGAGGTGTCCCTGCCCATGGCAGGGGGCTGGAGCTGGCTGAGCCTTGAGGTCCCTTCCAGCCCTGCCAGCTCTGTGATTCTATGATCTTCAGCTAGAGCAGGTTGCTCAGAGCCCTGGGGGATGGGGTGGGATGGGATGTCATGTCAAGTGACCATGCAGCCCACCAGTGCTTCCCCCTCCACCTTCCCTCTTTTCTTCTCCCTCTTCAGCATCTATCACAGAACCATAGAACTGTTGAGGCTGGAAGAGACCTTTGAGATCCCCAAGTCCAAGCACTCACCCAGAGCTCACAGTCCAGCCCTGCTGCTCAGCCACTACCACTAAACCACAGCCATGAGTCCTTTAGAGACCTCCAGGGATGGGGATTCCACCCCCTCCCTGGGCAGCCTGGGCCAGTGCCTGAGAACCCTTGCTGGGAAGAAATGTTCCCTAATATCCAACCTGAACCTCACCCAGGGCAACCTGGGGCTGTTTCCTCTGGTCCTGTCACTCACTGGATGTGAGCCCAACCCCCAGCTGGCTCCAGGCTCCTCTCAGGAGCTGCAGAGAGCAGTGAGGTCTCCCTCAGCCTCCTCTTCTCCAGACTGAGCAGCCCAAGCTCCCTCAGCTGCTCCACACAAGGCCTGTGGCCAAGGCCCTTCCCCAGCTTGCTGTCTCCTCTAAATGCTCTGCTCTGCCCATCCCCACCCTGCCTTCTCCAGGCAGTTCCTTGCCCAGATGTCTGTGGCTCTGTGCCACCCTTGGCAGCCTGCCCCAGGGCTGCTCTGTGCAGTGCTCTGCCAGTGAAGGCTTCCTCTGTGCTGCCCTCAGCCAGGCTCTTGTGCCTCTGGCCCTGCTGCTTGTCCCTGGGGAGGGCTTGCAGGAGCTGCCTCCGTGCCCAGCCCAACGTTTCATAGTTCAGTCAGGGTTGGAAGGGACCACAAGGATCAGCCAGTTCCAACCCCCCTGCCATGGGCAGGGACACCCCACACTAGATCAGCCTGGCCAGAGCCTCAGCCAGCCTGGGCTTAAACACCTCCAGGGACAGGGCCCCAACCACCTCCCTGCACAACCCATTCCAGGGCTTCACCACTCTCATGGGGAAGAACTTCCTCCTCCCCTCCAGCCTCAATCTCCCCACCTCCAGCTTCATTCCATTCCCCCTAGTCCTATCACTCCCTGAGATCCTGAGAAGTCCTTCCCCAGCCTAAGCCCCAGAGCACCTTCCTTTGTCAGCAGTCCCTGCTTGCTCCAGGAGGGAGGCCCTGGAGGGGCCTTGGGTGTTGTGCTGTGCTAGTGGAACAGCTTGGGAGCTGTGTGTTGGAGTGGGACTGGCTGGGCCACTGCACAGCCTTGAGAAGGCTTAGAGGAGACATTGCTGTGGAGCAGGCCATGAGGGGTGGCTACCATGAGGATGGAGACTCCCTGTTTCCAAGGATCCCATGGAAAAGACAAAGGGAGATGGGGAACTACACAAAGGTCAAGTGGAGGATGTCCCTGCCCATGGCAGGGGGATGGGGCTGGGTGACCTTTGGATATCCCTTCCAGCCCAAACCATTCCATGATTCTATGACTGGGGTGATTCCCACTGGAGTCCAGAAGGAAATGTTTGCCCCTGGGGGTGGTTGGAGACTGGAATCATCTGCCAAGGGAAGCAGGGCAGTCCCCTGCCCTGGGCAGTTTGAGACTCAGCTTGGCAGGCTGCTGGCTCAGCTCCTTTCCACTGCCCCAGCACCCAGAGAGGGTGGAGCAGATGGGCCCTGGGGTCCCTTCCAGCCTGGCATTCTGGGGTTGTGTCATGGCACCTTGAGGGGCACAGAGTTGCCTCTGGGGAGCTGATGGTTGGCACAGCTGGGGCCACAGTTGAGGAGCTGCTGGAGGGCTCTGGGATTTGGGTGGGCTGGGGACCCTTGGTGTGTGCTTCCAAGGTGTGGAAACCATGGAGGGAGGGCTGAGCTCATCTGGAAACTGTGAGCAGCCTCCTCCTCCCTCAGCTGCTCCTGCTGGCTGTAATTACACCTCCTGAAGCAGCTTCCACTGGCTGCTGTGAACCTGTGGAGGTCAGACCCTGCTGGAGCCCTGCCTGCTTTTCTGCTGGTTTCCTCTGCCCACACTGAGTATTTCTGTCTGTGGTGGAGCTGCTGCTTGGCTGTCTGGTGGGCATGGGGAGGCTCCTCCAGCTGCCTGCTCACAGAGCAGTCTGTTTGTGCCCCTGCTGGGAGACCTGGACGGCATTTAAAGGGTCTGGGGCATCCAGGATGGAGCTGGAACGTGCCATCCCTCATGCTGGAGGACAGCTCTCTGGAGTCAGCTCACTTGTGAACAGGGAGCTTGCTGTTTGCCTGCAGAATGTGCAGTTTTGGGAAACAAAGTGGCTAAAGTGCCTCAAAGTGGAGAACTTTGCCAGGAGGGTGGGGAGGAAGGTTTGGAGCTGGAGGAAAGTATCCTTCAGAGGAGGCTTTGGAGATACAGCAGAGGCTGCTGCCTGTGTTCTGTCTGTGGGGCTTGGAGCTGTGACTGCAGGGTCTGTGGAAGAGGACCTCACCCTCTCCAGGTATCTGCAGGGGGCTACAGGAAAGCTGGGGAGGGACTTTGCAGGGTGTCAGGGAGGGATAGGACTGGGAGGGGTGAAGCAAAACTAGAAGTGGGGAGATTCAGATTGGATGTGAGGAAGAAGTTGTTCCCCAGGAGGGTGGTGAGAGCCTGGCACAGGTTGCCCAGGGAGGTGGTGGAAGCCTCCTGCCTGGAGGTGTTTGCAGCCAGGCTGGATGTGGCTGTGAGCAACCTGCTGTAGTGTGAGGTGTCCCTGCCCATGGCAGGGGGTTGGGGCTGGCTGATCCTTGAGGTCCCTTCCAGCCCTGACAACTCTGTGATCCTATGTAGCCAGAGGACCCTTCTGGCTTCAGGCTGAGCAGATGCCATCAGGAGGTGGCAGCAGCAGGGCAGGACATTTTAGCTCCTGCCTGGTGCTCCCTCCAGTAATGCTGCAGGTGTCTGCCAGCAGTCCAGACACAGAGAAATGTGCTGATTGCTTTCATTTTTGAGAAGCAGGTATAGTGCAGGGGTGCTGGGGGTGTTCAGCCTGGAGAAGAGAAGACTCCAGGGGGACCTCAGAGCTGCTTTCTAGTAGCTGAAGGCATCCTGCAGGGAGGCTGCAGAGGAACTTTTCCTGAGGGTGTCTGGAGCCAGGCCAAGGGGGAATGGTTTGAGGCTGAGGCAGAGCAGGGTTAGAGTGGAGCTGAGGAAGAAGCTCTTCATTGTGAGGGTGGTGAGAGTCTGGCACAGGCTGCCTGGGGGTGTTGAAGGCCAGGCTGGATGAGGCCTTGAGGAACCTAGGCTCGCTGAGAGGTGTCCCTGCCCATGGCAGGGAGTTGATGTGGATGAGCTCTGAGGTCCCTTCCAGCCTAAGCCACTCTATGACACATCCTGCAGCTATTTCTCTCCTGTGAGCTGCTAGGCTGAGTGGTAGATTCCCAGCACAGCTATTTCCAGCATCCTGTGACTGTCTTCTGGTGCTGCTGCTTCAGGCTGGCCCCAGAGGAGATCCTTCTGGAGTAGAGCTGTGGAGGGCTGCAGAGCTGGGGGCTGCTGTGTCCTCACCCCTGCTTAGAGACAAAAAGCAACAGTTCAGCCTCCTTTGCAAGCTGCAGGACAAAGAGCTGAGTTCTCCTGAGGTTTTTGTTGGCTTGCAGGAGTTAAATGATGGTTGAATTTCTTTATTTCTTAATGAGTTTGTGGGAGGAACTTGGAGCAATCTGTTCAAGGAAGGATTCCTTGTGCTGGTTCCTCGGTGTGCAGAGCTCAGAGGGTGTGAGCCTGGAGTTCTTCCTCTGCAGCAGTTAGCTTCCTGTCCTGGCCCTGTTCTGTTGTCTCCTGACAGTTCATGGGGGTTTGTGATCCATGCATGGAATTCTGTGTCCACTTTTGGGCTCCCCAGTTCAGGAGAGACAGGGACCTGCTGGAGAGAGTCCAGGGCAGGCTGTGAGGATGATGAAGAAACTTGGACATCTCTGCTGTGGTGAAAGGCTGAGATCCCTGGGGCTGTGCAGTCTGGAGAGGAGAAGGCTGAGAGGGATCTGATCAACATCTGTCAGTATCTGAGGGGTGGGGGTCAGGATGAAGGGGCCAGGCTCTGGCTGGTGGTGCCCAGGGACAGGACAAGGAACAACAGGGACAAGCTGGAGCCCAGGAGGCTCCACCTCAGCATGAGGAGAAACTTGTGTGGTGTGAGGCTGCTGGAGGCCTGGAGCAGGCTGCCCAGAGAGGTTGTGGAGTCTCCTGCTCTGGAGGCTTTGCAGACCCACCTGGATGTGTTCTGTGTGACCCTGCTCTGGCAGGGGGGTGAGTTCATGGTCTGTCAAGTCCCTTCCAACCCCTACCCTTCTGTGATTCCATGTGGATCCAGTTCCTGCCTCAGTCCTTCCTCCCATCACACCCAGGCTTGTGCTGGTTGGTTGCCTTCAGTGTGGTGGGAGGGCTGCTGGCTCTCAGTGCTCTGTTTTGCTCTGAGGTGTTGGTGATGTCTTCTTCAGGGGATCTCAGGTGGGATGAGGACAAGCTGTGAGTTCAGTGGTGCCTCCCTACCAGGGGTCCTGAGATCCACAGAATGCTTTGGGCTGGAAGGGAGCTCAAAGCTCAGCCAGCTCCCACCCCCTGCCATGGGCAGGGACCCCTCCCACCAGCCCAGGCTGCTCAGGGCCTCATCCAGCCTGGCCTGGAGCACCTCTGGGGAAGGGTTTCTTGGCTCCAGGCCTGTTGGAGTGCAGGTGGCAGGTGCAGGGTTTGCTCAGCTGTGGTTTTGTTACAAGAGTCTGTTTTTTCCCCCCTGCAGGCATCTTTGCTTACCTGAACTACCATGTGCCCAGGACACGCCGGGAGATCCTGGAGACCCTCATCAAAGGCCTCCAGCGCCTGGAGTACAGAGGCTATGACTCTGCAGGTAGCTCTCTCCTGCCACTGGGGCTCCTGGGGGTCCTTTCATTGTAGCCTCTAAGTCATTATCTTGGTGATGGCTGTGAGTGGTTTCTGCTGTCTTCTGCTTTTGGAGAAGGCTGAAGGCCAGCCTGGCCTTGCTCTTTAACATCTTCATTGATGAGCTGGAGGAGGGGGTTGAGTCAGTCAGCAGCAGGTTGGCAGGTGACACCAAGCTGGGGGCAGATGTTGGTCAGTTAGAGGGCAGAAGGGCTCTGCAGAGGGATCTTGACCAGCTGGACAGATGGGCAGAGGCCAACAGGATGGCATTCAACAAGTCCAAGTGCCAGGGGCTGCACTTTGGCCACAGCAACCCCATGCAGAGCTACAGGCTGGGGTCAGAGTGGCTGAGAGCTGCCAAACAGAGAGGGACCTGGGGGTGCTGATTGACAGCTGCCTGAACATGAGCCAGCAGTGTGCCCAGGGGGCCAAGAAGGCCAAGGGCATCCTGGCCTGCATTAGGAATAGTGTGGCCAGCAGGAGCAGGGAGGTCATTGTGCCCTGTGCTCTGCACTGCTTAGGCCACACCTGGAGTCCTGTGTCCAGTTCTGGGCTCCTCAGTTTAAGAAGGACATTGAGAGACTTGAAGGTGTCCAGAGAAGGGCAACAAGGCTGAGGAGAGGCCTTGAGCACAGCCCTGTGAGGAGAGGCTGAGGGAGCTGGGGTTGCTTAGCCTGGAGAAGAGGAGGCTCAGAGGAGACCTCATTGCCCTCTCTAACTACCTGAAGGGAGGTTGTAGCCAGGAAGGGGCTGGTCTCTTCTCCCAGGCACCCAGCACCAGAACAAGAGGACACAGTCTCAAGCTGTGCCAGGGGAGGTTTAGGCTGGAGGTGAGGAGAAAGTTCTCTCCAGAAAGAGGAATTTGCCATTGGGATGTGCTGCCCAGGGAGGTGGTGGAGTCCCCATCCCTGGAGGTGTTCAAGAGGGGATTGGATGTGGCACTTGGTGCCATGGTCTGGTCATGAGGTCTGTGGTGCCAGATTGGACTGGATGATCTTTGAGGTCTCTTCCAACCTTGGTGATTCTGTGATGCTGTGTGGCTGTGAGGTCAGAGGCTTGGGTTAGCTTTCAGTGTCCAGCTCTCTGTTCCCATTCTTGGTGCTGTCATCTAAGGCTTTAAGAACACCTGAGGATGGCTCCTAAGGGGTTTGTTACCCTTTGTGTGGAAGGTCAGCTTTGTGGCAAAAGGGCACTGTTACAAACACCAGTGGGGAGTATTGGTTTAACTGAAATCCTGCAGTATCCTTCCTGCTCTTCACACTTCCTTCATCTTCTCTCCTGGTGCTTAGGAGTGGGAGTGGATGGTGGGAATGACAAGGACTGGGAAGCCAATGCCTGCAAGATTCATCTCATCAAACAGAAGGGCAAGGTGAAGGCTCTGGATGAAGAGGTTCACAGTAAGTATTGTCTCCTTCTTCCTTACCTGCTCTCCTCCCCTGAAATGTTCTCCTTCATAGATTCACTGAGTGGTTGGGTTGGAAGGATTCTTAAGACTCATCCAGCTCCAAGCCCCTGCCATGGGCAGGGACAGCTCCCACCAGCACAGGCTGCTCAGGGCCTCATCCAGCCTGGCCGTCAACACCTCCAGGGAGGAGGCAGCCACAGCCTCCCTGGGCAGCCTGTGCCAGGCTCTCCCCAGCCTCACTCTCAGCAATTTCTTCCTCATCTCCAGTCTCACTCTCCTCTCTCCCAGCTCAAAGCCATTGTTCCTCATCCTATTATTGAGAGCGAGGGTGAGGAGAGACTGGAACAGGGAGGCTGTGGCTGCCTCCTTGCTGGAGGTGTTGAAGGCCAGGCTGGATGAGCCTTGAGCAGCCTGGGCTGGTGGGAAGTGACCTTGGCCATGTCAGAGGGTTGGAACTGGATGATCCTTAATGTCCCTTCCAACCCACCCCATTCTGTGACTCCATGAATAAAGCTGAGGCTGGACTGCCTCCTCATGTTGTTTCCCCTTTGGGTGGGATGAGGAGAGCAGGAAGGTCCCTGCCCTGCACCTGAGCTCTCAATCCCCTGGAAACTCACTTTGTGTTTGGGGGGCTTTGGTTCTGCCCCCCTGGAAACTCACTTTGTGTTTGGGGGGCTTTGGTTCTGCCCTCCTGGAAACTCACTTTGTGTTTGGGGGGCTTTGGTTCTGCCCCCTGGAAACTCACTTTGTGTTTGGGGGGCTTTGGTTCTGCCCCCCTGGAAACTCACTTTGTGTTTGGGGGGCTTTGGTTCTGCCCTCCTGGAAACTCACTTTGTCTTTGGGGGGCTTTGGTTCTGCCCCCTGGAAACTCACTTTGTGTTTGGGGGGCTTTGGTTCTGCCCCCTGGAAACTCACTTTGTCTTTGGGGGGCTTTGGTTCTCCTCTCAGAACTCACTTTGTCTTTGGGGGGCTTTGGTTCTGCTCCTCTCAAAACTCACTTTGTGTTTGGGGGGCTTTGGTTCTGCTCCTCTCAAAACTCACTTTGTGTTTGGGGGGCTTTGGTTCTGCCCCCCTGGAAACTCACTTTGTGTTTGGGGGGCTTTGGTTCTGCTCCTCTCAAAACTCACTTTGTGTTTGGGGGGCTTTGGTTCTGCCCTCCTGGAAGCCCCCTTTGTGTTTGGGGGGCTTTGGTTCTGCCCCCTGGAAACTCACTTTGTGTTTGGGGGGCTTTGGTTCTGCCCCCTGGAAGCTCACTTTGTGTTTGGGGGGCTTTGGTTCTGCCCCCCTGGAAGCTCCCTTTGTGTTTGGGGGCCTTTGGTTCTGCCCCCCTGGAAGCCCCCTTTGTGTTTGGGGGGCTTTGGTTCTGCCCCCCTGGAAGCTCCCTTTGTGTTTGGGGGGCTTTGGTTCTGCCCCCTGGAAGCTCACTTTGTGTTTGGGGGGCTTTGGTTCTGCCCCCTGGAAGCTCACTTTGTGTTTGGGGGGCTTTGGTTCTGCTCCTCTCAAAACTCACTTTGTGTTTGGGGGGCTTTGGTTCTGCCCCCCTGGAAACTCACTTTGTGTTTGGGGGGCTTTGGTTCTGCTCCTCTCAAAACTCACTTTGTGTTTGGGGGGCTTTGGTTCTGCTCCTCTCAAAACTCACTTTGTCTTTGGGGGGCTTTGGTTCTGCCCCCCTGGCAGCACTGCTGCCTTGTGAGCCTGGAGGGGGTGGGCACAGCCCTTTGGTGCTAAGAACTTCTCCTGCTTCTGCTGCAGAGCAACAGGACATGGACCTGGACATCGAGTTTGATGTGCACCTGGGGATCGCCCACACTCGCTGGGCCACCCACGGGGAGCCCAACCCCATCAACAGCCACCCCCAGCGCTCAGACAAGAACAACGGTGAGTGCCTGCCCTGCTCCAGCCCCCTGCTGGCCTTGCAGGCTCGGGAGGAGCTTCCTGCCACCTCCACTAATACCACAGTATCACTCATGTCCAGGCAGCTGTCAATCAGCACCCCCAGGTCCCTCTCTGTTTGGCAGCTCTCAGCCACTCTGACCCCAGCCTGTAGCTCTGCATGGGGTTGCTGTGGCCAAAGTGCAGCCCCTGGCACTTGGACTTGTTGAATGCCATCCTGTTGGCCTCTGCCCATCTGTCCAGCTGGTCAAGGTCCCTCTGCAGAGCCCTTCTGCCCTCTAACTGACCAACATCTGCTCCCAGCTTGGTGTCACCTCCAAACTTGCTGCTGACTGACTCAATCCCCTCATCCAGATCATCAATGAAGATATTGAACAGGCTGGGGCCCAGCACTGCTCCCTGGGGCACACCACTGGTGCCTGGCTGCCAGCTGGCTGTGGCACCATTCACCACCACTCTCTGGGCTCAGCCTCCAGCCAGTTCCTAACCCAGCTCAGAGAGCTGCTGTCCCAGCCAGGGGCTGACACTTGGCCAGGAGTTTGCTGTGGGGGATGGTGGCAAAGGCCTTGCTGCAGCCCAGGCAGACCACATCCACAGCCTGCCCCACAGCCACCAGGCAGTCACCTGATCACAGAAGGAGATCAGGTTGGTCAGGCAGGACCTGCCCCTCCTAAATCCATGCTGGCTGGACCTGAGCCCTTGGCCATCCTTCAGGTGCAGTGATTGCCCCCAGGATAATCTGCTCCATCACTTTCCCTGGCACTGAGGTCAGGCTGCCAGGCCTGGAGCTTCCAGGCTCCTCCATATGACCCTTCTCGTGGATGGGGATGGGGATATGGATGTGTCCAGAGAAGAGCCCTGAGGATGAGCAGGGGGCTGGAGCTGCTCTGCTGTGGAGGCAGACAGAGAGTTGGGGTTGTGCAGTCTGGAGAGGAGAAGGCTCCCAGGAGACCTTCTGGTGGCCTTCCAGTGTCTGAAGGGGGCTACAAGAAAGCTGGGGAGGGACTTGTGAGGGTGTCAGGGAGGGATAGGACTGGGGGGGATGGAGCAAAACTGGAAGTGGGGAGATGCAGATTGGATGTGAGGAAGAAGTTCTTCCCCATGAGGGTGATGAGAGCCTGGCACAGGCTGCCCAGGGAGGCTGTGGCTGCCTCCTCCCTGGAGGTGTTGAAGGCCAGGCTTGGAAGAGCCTTGAGCAGCCTGTGCTGGTGGGGAGGTGTCCCTGGCCATGGCAGGGGGTTGGAACTGGCTGAGCCTTGAGGTCCCTTCCAGCCCTGACACCTCTGTGACTCCACTGCCTTGTGTGTTGCAAGGAGGGGTGGCTGGAGCCAGGGTGAGGAGTTTGCTGCAGGCCCTGCTGCTGTCCCTGTGAAGCTGGAGGCTGTGGGCTTGGTTCCTGGCCATGGGCTGTGCTCAGCATGGGGAGGCAGCTCAGGAGGGATGGGGTTAGTAGAGGCTCAGGGGGTGTGTGGGCACTGCTGGGCTGGGGGAGCCAGGGGGTGGCAGGGGATGGTCAGAACTGAGGCTTTTCTTTGGAGGGGAGTTGTGCCCAGGGTTTGCTTTTCTCCTGTTTATTTCTGGTTTGCCCCAGTCAGCTCTGCAGGGAGGGAGCTGCTGTGTGCTGCTGCTGGGCAGGGATTGTTGTGGCTGCCCTGGGTGCAGCAGTGCTGAGCTGGCAGGAGGGGTGTGGGGTTTAACTGGGCTGGGAACTACTTCAGGGCCTCCATCCCGAAGCTTTTCAGGCTCTCATAGGCCTGGTCCCACCCAGCTGGTTGTGATCTGCTGCTGCCAGCCAGGGCAGAGCAAGGGCATCACAGGAGAGAAACTCTCCTCTTGGCTCTGTTGAGCTGGGCTCAGCACACAGCAAAGCTGCTGGCTGTGGGCACTTGCTGCCAGGCTGGTGGCAGGGCTGAGCAGGGCTCTCCTCTGTCCCCAGAGTTCATTGTCATCCACAATGGCATCATCACCAACTACAAGGACCTGAGGAAGTTCCTGGTGAGTGCCCCTGGCTGTGGCTGGCTCCCTTGGCCCCTGCTCCCTCCCCCACCCCTGCTCTTCTGTCTCCCTTCCTCCTCACCCTCCCCAGCTCCTGCTCCCCCTCCCCTCACATTCCCCCACTCAGCTCTGCACTCACTCTCCCATACTCCCACTCCAGCTCTCCCATATGAGCACATTCTCAGCCAGGTCCCTCCCTGCCTCACACTCCCCCTCCTCACTCTCCCACCCACCTGTCCTCTATATTCTCACCCCCCTCACTCCCACTTCACCCACTCCCCTCACCCCTTCACTCCTGCCCCCACTCACTGCCCTGTGCCTCCACTCCTGCTCTTGCACTCCCCCCTGCTCACTCCTAATTGCCCCTCAGCCTACTGACCCCCCACTCACATCCCCACCAGGGGAGCTGAGGGGGGCAGGGGGTGTGGGGGACAGGGACTGGTAGCCATGGGAGCTGAGGGGGGCAGGGGCTGGTAGCAGGGGGCCTGAGGGGGGCAGGGGTTGTGGGAGGCAGGGGCTGGTACCAGGGGGCCTGAGGGGGCACGGGGGGGCAGGGGCTGGTACCATGGGAGCTCAGGGGTCAGGGAGCACGGGGGGGCAGGGGCTGGTACCAGGGGAGCTCAGGGGGGGCAGGGGCTGGTACCATGGGAGCTCGGGGGGGGCAGGGGCTGGTACCATGGGGGCTCAGGGGGTCAGGGGGCACAGGGGGCAGGGGCTGGTACCATGGGGGCTCAGGGGGGCAGGGGGCACGGGGGGCAGGGGCTGGTACCATGGGAGCTCAGGGGGGGCAGGGGCTGGTACCATGGGGGCTCGGGGGGGGGCAGGGGTTGTGGGGGGCAGGGGCTGGTACCAGGGGAGCTCAGGGGGGGCAGGGGCTGGTACCAGGGGAGCTGAGGGGGGTCAGGGAGCACGGGGGGCAGGGGCTGGTACCATGGGGGCTCAGGGGGGGCAGGGGCTGGTACCATGGGGGCTCAGGGGGGGCAGGGGCTGGTACCATGGGAGCTCAGGGGGGGCAGGGGGCACGGGGGGCAGGGGCTGGTACCATGGGGGCTCAGGGGGGCAGGGGGCACGGGGGGCAGGGGCTGGTACCAGGGGAGCTCAGGGGGGCAGGGGTTGTGGGGGGCAGGGGCTGGTACCAGGGGGGCTCAGGGGGGCAGGGGGCACGGGGGGCAGGGGCTGGTACCATGGGGGCTCAGGGGGGGCAGGGGCTGGTACCATGGGGGCTCAGGGGGGCAGGGGGCACGGGGGGCAGGGCCTGTCAGCACGGGGCTGTCCCTGCAGGAGAGCAAGGGCTACGACTTCGAGTCGGAGACGGACACGGAGAGCATCGCCAAGCTGGTCAAGTACATGTATGACAACAGGGACAGCGATGACATCAGCTTCACCACCCTGGTGGAGAGGGTGATCCAGCAGCTGGTAAAGGGCTTCTGACAGGGGCTGGTGGGCACAGGCTGAGGGACAATGGCTGTGAGCTGGGAGAGGGGAGACTGAGACTGGAGATGGGGAAGAAATTGTTGAGAGTGAGGCTGGGGAGAGCCTGGCACAGGCTGCCCAGGGAGGCTGGGGCTGCCTCCTGCCTGGAGGTGTTCCAGGCCAGGCTGGCTGAGGCCTTGAGCAGCCTGGGCTGGTGGGAGGTGTCCCTGCCCAGGGCAGGGGCTTGGAGCTGGATGAGCTCTGAGGTCTCTTCCAACCCAACCCAGTCTGTGGCTCACTGAAAGAAGAGCTGCAAACCTCCCTGCTAAGCTGTGAATGGTTTGGAGTTCAACTAAAGAATTCAACATCTGTGAATGCTGGGAGCAGGGCTGGGTGCAGGGGACAGACAGACACCCCAGGACAGACAGACCCCAGAAATGCCTCCTGTGTCACCCAGGGTAGCCTGGCACACGCTCAGCAGTGGCTTTGGTCTCCCTCCCTCTGCCATGCACTCATTTTGGTTCTACCGTTAGCCCACACTCATGTGCCAGACACCTCCCTCTGGAGCTGGGGCTGCCGTGCTGGGTGGTGGGCAGGGGCTGGCAGCTGGCTGGCACAGTGACCAGCAGTGGCTGCTGTAGGTGTTCCCCAAAGCTCCCTGCAGAAGAGCTCCCTGTGGGAGCTGCTCTGCACAGCCTGAGCCTCCCTGGGGCAGCTCAGCCAAGCTGGGCTCCGCAGCAGCAGGCAGCCCCTTCTGGAGCTGCTTTTTCAGCTGCTCCCTGGGCAGGAGCTGCAGAGCAGCAGGCCAAGGGCACGTTTGGCTGGCAGGCTGCAGAGGCTCAGCTGTTTGGTGGCACCACTTGAGCAGACACCCCCCAGCCCCCACCCCCCCGTGAGGCTTTGGTGATTCCTTTGCCTTTGGAGCCCCCTGGCTGCCCTCTGAGCTCATGCAGGGGCAGTGCAGACTCCTGGTGGGGGGCAGTGTGGACTCTCTGGGGGGTGGTGGGGGCAGTGCAGACTCCTGGGGGGTGGTGGGGGCAGTGCAGACTCCTGATGGGGGGCAGTGTGGACTCTCTGGGGGGTGGTGGGGGCAGTTCAGACTCCTGGTGGGGTGGTGGGGGCAGTTCAGACTCCTGGGGGGTGGTGGGGGGCAGTGCAGACTCCTGATGGGGGGCAGTGTGGACTCTCTGGGGGGTGGTGGGGGCAGTGCAGACTCCTGGTGGGGTGGTGGGGGCAGTTCAGACTCCTGGGGGGTGGTGGGGGCAGTGCAGACTCCTGGTGGGGGGCAGTGCAGACTCCTGGAGGGTGGTGGGGGCAGTGCAGACTCCTGGGGGGGGGGCAGTGCAGACTCCTGGTGGGGGGCAGTGTGGACTCCCTGGGGGGTGGGTGGGGGCAGTGCAGAGCCCTGAGAGTAGTGCAGAGCCCTGGGAGCACTGCAGGGCACTGGTGGTGTCTGAGTGCAGTGCCTGGGAGCTCAGAGGCCTCCTGCAGTGGTTGGGTGTGAACTACCCAGGCTCAGGGGAGGGACACTTGCAGGCTGAGGTGCCTGGAGCTTGTGGTGGCTCTGAGGACAGCTGTGGACCCTTCTGTTCAGAAGCCCTCACTGGTGCTGGGGCTCCTGCAGTGCTGCCCCAGGCCTCCACCCAAGGGTTAAACCCCTTCTGTTCCTCTTCTTCCAGGAAGGTGCTTTTGCCCTGGTCTTCAAAAGTGTTCACTATCCAGGCCAAGCAGTTGGCACCAGGTGGGTATGGCTGTGGGGAAAACCGTTCTAGCTGCACCCTCTGTGCTGCTTTCCTTGTCCCCCCCAGGTCAGCAGGTGGTGGAGCAGAGGTGGCTGTGATCTCTGTGCTGCCCTGGGGGTGGCTCTTGTTGTTTTGCCTTCTTTTTGTCCCTCTCTCTCATTTCCCATTTGCCATAACAAAATGCTTTGAAAGAGTCTTGGTGCCCCCCCAGGGCACAGCTGGGCTGCAGCAGCCTTCCCTGGTACTGAGGTGGTTTTTATCTTGTCCTTTGTGTTTGCCAGTGGGGTCTGGGGTGCCCCAGACCTCTCTTTGACTTGGATTCAGGTTTCCTTCTCCACTTTGGATGGGCAGCACCCCCCAGGCTGCTGTGCCCAGCACAGGCTGGCAGCTCTGGTGCTGAGAGCTGCAGATGCATCCAGTGAGCAGCAGCCACTCTGCTCCTGCCCTGCTGCCCTTGGCTTTGCAGTTCCTCTTGCAGAGCTCCAGCTAAACCTGAGACAGGCTCCTGG
Organism: Melanerpes formicivorus; assembly: GCF_026170545.1. Lineage (NCBI taxonomy): Eukaryota > Metazoa > Chordata > Aves > Piciformes > Picidae > Melanerpes > Melanerpes formicivorus. The sequence goes on along the minus strand of NW_027142386.1, from coordinate 5,231,801 downwards.
TGTGCTTAGCTTGAGCTTAGCCAGAGATCCTCTGGCCATGAGGATGAGCAGAGGGCTGGAGCTGCTCTGCTGTGGAGGCAGACTGAGAGTTGGGGTTGTTCAGTCTGGAGAGGAGAGGGCTCCCAGGAGACCACCTTGTGGCCTTCCAGTGTCTGCAGGGGGCTCCAAGAAAGCTGAGGAGGGACTTTTGAGGGTGTCAGGGAGGGATAGGACTGGGGGGGATGGAGCAAAACTACAAGTGGGGAGATTCAGATTAGATGTCAGGAAGAAGTTGTTCCCCAGGAGGGTGGTGAGAGCCTGGCACAGGTTGCTCAGGGAGGTGGTGGAAGCCTCATCCCTGGAGGTGTTGAAGGCCAGGCTGGATGTGGCTATGAGCAACCTGCTGTGGTGTGAGGTGTCCCTGGCCATGGCAGGGGGTTGGAAGTGGCTGAGCCTTGAGGTCCCTTCCAGCCCTGACAGCTCTGTGGTTCTTTCGTGGCCTCCTGTGTGTGCAGCACCTCCAGCTGGGCTGGGGGCAGCTCGCTGTGCTGTGGTTGGGTTCGTTGCTGTGCGGGGCAGCAGCAGCCCCTTCAGGCCAGGGGCTGTGGCTCTCCGAGTCTGTAACTGTGTCTCTCGCAGGCGAGGCAGCCCCCTGCTGATCGGAGTGCGGAGCGAGCACAAGCTCTCCACCGACCACATCCCCATCCTCTACCGCACCGGTGAGTGCCAGCTCCCTCCCCCCTCCCCCGCAGGAGCCACATCCTGCACCCTCACACCAGCACACAGCACCTCCCCGGGGGCTCTGCACAGGTACCCTTGTAAGCCTCCATCTGGCAATTCAGCCATGCTTGGGCAGAGGGTTCAGGGGGGGTTAAGGAAGTTTTTAACCACCTGCTGCTGTGCCACCCTGCCCCTCCAGCTGGGGTTTAGCTTCTCAGGGACAGCTTTAACGCTCAGTGCTTGCAAGGAACCCCCTCCCTGGGGCAAGGGAAGCCCCAGCCTGGTGCAAGAAGTAATTCAGTCAGGGTAACATTAAGATTCCAGCTGAACTCAGAAGATAAACTTCATCCCAGAGCTTGTGTGTGGCATGCTGGCCCCATGGCCTTGTGTTTGCAAGCCCTTGCATCACAGGCTGCAGCTTTTCACTCTCACAAACCTTTCCCCTCCTGCCCCAGCACAGTTTGCAAGCAGTGGAAGGCTGTTCCCCTTGGGCTGGCAGTCTGTTGTCTGCCCATCCTTCTCTCTGCTGTGTTTCAGCACTGGAGAACAAACACAGCCTTGGAAATGAAAAAGGGCTGAGAGTTATCCCATGGATTCTCTTTGGCAGAGTCTGAACCCAGTTGCTGGGCACTGGACAGGCTCTCAGGGCACTGCAGGGGGCAGGACTTGGCTGGTGCTGCTCTTCTCACTGCTGCTGGGCCTGCTGAGGGTAGCTCACTGCAATGTGACATGAACAGAAACCAAGTGAGGAGCAGCTGAGGGACCTCACTCCAAGAAGGATCTTGAGGGGCTGGAGTGTCCAGAGAAGGGCAGCAGAGCTGGGGAAGGGTCTGGAGAACAGAGGAGCAGCTGAGGGAGCTGGGGGGGCTGAGGCTGGAGCAGAGGAGGCTGAGGGAGAGCTCATTGCTGTCCACGGGAGGAGGCTGGAGCCAGGTGGGGGTTGGGCTCTGCTCCCTAGGAACAAGCAACAGGACAAGAAGAAACAGCCTCAAGCTGCCCCAGGGGAGGTTTAGGTTGGACAGCAGAAGGAACTTCTTCACAAAGAGCAATCCGACCCCGCCCCGGGCTGCCCCTCCCGACCCCGCCCCGGGCTGCCCCGCCCCGGGCTGCCCCTCCCGGACACCGGCCCGAGCTGCCCCTCCGGACCCCGCCCCGGGCTGCCCCTCCCCGACCCCCGCCCCGGGCTGCCCCTCCGGACCCCGCCCCGGGCTGCCCCTCCCGACCCCAGCCTGGGCTGCCCCTCCCGACCCCCGCCCCGGGCTGCCCCTCCGCACACCGCCCCAGGCTGCCTCTCCCCACCACTGCCCCGGGCTGCCCCTCCTGACCCTGCCCCGGGCTGCCCCTCCCGACCCCGCACCGGGCTGCCCCTCCCCGACCCCGCCCCGGGCTGCCCCTCCGGACCCCGCCCCGGGCTGCCCCTCCCGACCCCGGCCCGGGCTGCCCCTCCGGACCCCGCCCCGGGCTGCCCCTCCCGACCCCCGCACCGGGCTGCCCCTCCCCGACCCCGCCCCGGGCTGCCCCTCCGGACCCCGCCCCGGGCTGCCCCTCCCGACCCCGGCCCGGGCTGCCCCTCCCGACCCCGCCCCGGGCTGCCCCTCCCGACCCCGGCCCCGGGCTGCCCCTCCGGACCCCGCCCCGGGCTGCCCCTCCGGACCCCAGCCCCGGGCTGCCCCTCCCGGACACTGCCCCGGGCTGCCCCTCCCCGACCCCCGCCCCGGGCTGCCCCTCCGGACCCCGCCCCGGGCTGCCCCTCCCGGACCCCCGCCCCGGGCTGCCCCTCCCGACCCCGCCCCGGGCTGCCCCTCCCGGACCCCGCCCCGGGCTGCCCCTCCGGACCCCACCCCGGGCTGCCCCTCCGGACACTGCCCAGGGCTGCCCCTCCCCACCACCGGCCCAGGCTGCCCCTCCCGACCCCGGCCCGGGCTGCCCCTCCCGACCCCCGCCCCGGGCTGCCCCTCCCGACCCCGCCCCGGGCTGCCTCTCCGGACACCGCCCCAGGCTGCCTGTCTAAGCTGCCCAGGGCAGCGGTGGAATCCCCATCCCTGGAGGTGTTTAAGGCACAGAGAGGTGGTGCTGAGGGCCATGGTTTAGCCTCAGCCTGGGCAGAGTTAGAGGAGGGTTGGACCGGATGAGCTCATGGACTGGAGGAAGCTTCCCTGAAGACCAATCCCAGTAAGCTTTGTCCACATTGCCTCTCGGCTGATGGTTGGGAACCAGCAGTGATCCTTTGTTTGTGGAACTTGGCTTTGGTTTGGTTTTCACTGATTGTCTGAAGTTTTGTCTGTGTTTTTTTCCCCCCCACCTGCACTTCCAGCTGTCCCATCTATGGAGCATGCTTTTGATGGAATATCCATCAAAAAGGAGGAAGGTGCCTGCTAGAGAGAGGGGGACAAAAAAAACCCCAAACCAATCTACTGCTTGAGCTGTCAGACAAATCCTGCAGTGCCTGAGGAGAGGAATCAGATGTGCATGGGCTCTTTAATATGTGGTTGTTGCTTCCAGTGGAGGGGAGTGGAGCAAGTGGGACAATCAGAATTCCTTCTGGATCAGAAACCAGACAAAAGAGCAGCACTGCAGGCAGCCTCCTGCAGGAGTGCAGGTTGTGCTGGGTGCTCCCTGCTGCTCCAGAGCAGAAGCAAAAACAGTAAATCACCTTAAAAAACTCCCAAACCTCAACCCATGGAGGGATCCCTTATAGGAGGCTGCTAACAATCCCAGTCCCAGTGCCCCCCAAAATTCCTTCAGCAGTTTGTCACAGAGCCACTTCTTCCCCCTGGGCACTGGCTGCAGAGAGACTTCTCCTGAGGGTGTCTAGAGCCAGGCCAAGGGGGAATGGTTTGAAGCTGAGGCAGAGCAGGGTTAGAGTGGAGCTGAGGAAAAAGTTCTTCAGTGTGAGGGTGGTGAGAGTCTGGCACAGGCTGCCCAGGGAGGCTGTGGCTGCCTCCTGCCTGGTGGTGTTGAAGGCCAGGCTGGATGAGGCCTTGAGCAGCTGAGTGCAGTTGAGAGCTGTCCCTGCCCATGGCAAGGGGGTTGGAGGAGATGATCCCTGAGGTCCCTTCCAGCCTGAGCCATTCTGCTTTTGTCTCTGTTTACCTTCCTGCCTCCCTTGAGGTCAGTGTGAAGTGTTCAGTCAGATTCTGAAGTCAGGTTGCCTCAGTCCCCTGGGGCTCTGGGAAGCAGCATCCTCAGCTTTCACAGCACTGAGGCTTTGCTGAGGTTCTGCCCCCTGCCCATTTTGTACCAGACCTGCCCCCATTCTCCCTCCTGTCACTGCTGTGTAGCCAGCAGGGCCAGGGAGCTGATTCTCCCACTCTGGTGAGACCTCACCTGGAGCTCTGTGTCCAGTCCTGGAGCCTTTATTACAGGAAAGATCTGGAGGTGCTGGAAGGTGCCCAGAGAAGGGCCATGAGGAGGAGCAGAGGGCTGGAGCTGCTCTGCTGTGGAGACAGCCTGAGAGAGTTGGGGTTGAGGCTGGAGGTGGCTGTGAGCAACCTGCTGTGGTGTGAGGTGTCCCTGGCCATGGCAGGGGGTTGGAACTGGCTGAGCCTTGAGGTCCCTTCCAGCCCTGACAGTTCTGTGATTCTATGAGGTCTGAATTCCAGTGAGGGAGAGGCAGGTGTTGTGGAGCAGTGATCCAGGTGAGCAATGATCAATCTGTAGCCAAAGCTATTGATCACAAAGCTCTCTCTGGCTGATAATGGTCAGTGTGGTTGGTCAGCACTCCTTGGTCATGAGGCTGCTGCAACACTGCAGCAGGTTGCCCAGGGAGGTGCTTGAGGCCCCATCCCTGGAGATATTCACAGTGAGGCTCCACAGGGCTCAGAGCAACCTGCTCTGGTGGAGGATGCCCCTGCTGACTGCAAGTGGTTGGTCTGGATGAGCTTTGGAGGTCTCTTCCAGCCCAGGCCATTCTGTGATACAGGGCCAGGGCCTGAGTGTGTGCACAGCAAGGAGCTGGTCCAGCTTCTGCCCCAGGGTAGGGTCTGTGACACAGGAAAGCAAAGCCACATAATAAAGGCAATGCAGGGAGCTGATCTGTTCTGAGCAGCCAGATTTGCATGTTGTGATCACAAGGGGATGCTTCTGGTGGGGAGTGGCCACGAGCACCTTGGCTCTGTCCTTTCTCAGCAGCAAATCAGTCTGTCCTGTCTCAGCTCAGCCATGTCTGCCTCATTTCCTGGCTTAATGACTGGAGTGGAGGGCTCTGAACCTTCTCACTGAGTATCAACATGAAAGCAGAATTCTTGTCCTGTCTCCAGAGGATTGGGTTGCCACTCCACAGTCTTTGTCACTTCACATTTCCATTTGCAGAAGTACAAATCCAAACCTGAGCTCCATGACTGAACCAGCTCAGTGTCCAGCAGGTGAAACAGCAGAGCTCAGGGAACAACTCAGCCCCAGGCTAGCTCCAATGTGGTTTTTTCTTCAGCAGCAGTTGTGGTGTGCTGGGATAGCACAACCCCAGCCCTTACCACACTGAGCACAAGGACTGGCAAAGGCTCCTGGCAGAGCTCAGTGCTGAGCAGTAGCTGTTTTGGTCCTCATCTGCATTCCCCATGAGCTTGGCCACCAAGAAGTATTGCCTGCAGTTTAAGAGGAGGTAGAGTGTTGGGGTTTGTGAGGAGAGGCTGAGGGAGCTGGAGCTGTTGAGCCTGGAGAAGAGCAGCCCCAGAGGGGATCAGCAAGAGCCATAGGCTGGGGGGAAGAGGCTGGGGCCAGACTCTGCTGAGTGGTGCCCAGGGACAGGCCAAGGGGCACAAACAGGAACCCAGGAGGTGCCACCTGGAGAGGAGGAGAAAGTTGTGTGGTATGAGGGTGCTGGAGGCCTGGAGCAGGCTGCCCAGAGAGGTTGTGGAGTCTCCTTCTCTGGAGACTTTCAAACCCTTCTGGGGAGAGCTCCCAACCCCCCCTGGCCATTGTGATCCTGGGTGAGCTATGGGTGCCCTGCTGGAGCAGGGGGCTGGACTAGATGCTCTCCAGGGGTCCCTTCCAATCCCCACCATGCTGGGATTTGGTGAGTCTGTAACTGCCAGAGTGCTTCCAAAGGATCTCCTGGTGCAACAGCATTGTAAAAGCTCAGTACAAGAGTGTCAGAGGTTGCCCCCTGGTCCTGTGCCCTTCAGTGCACCTCCATCCATCCCTGGCAGCAGCTGCACCAGTTCTGGATCAGGATGAGTTGCTTGTGTTTGATAGCTCAGGAACAATGCTGGGTCCTTGGTAATAGATTTCCTGCTCTGTGCCAGCCAGAGGCTGTTTGGGTTGCATCAGGCAGCACTCAGTGGAGCAGGGTGGCTGCACAGGTGGCAGCTAGGAGAGGATGTCCTCAGTGCTGAGAATAATGGACAAAGAAAGAGCAATGCTGATAGCCTCAGCAAGTCAGGGAAGCAGGAGCCTAGATCATCCAAGGGCTGGAGCAGCTCTGCTCTGAGCACAGGCTGAGGGAGCTGGGGCTGTGCAGCCTGGAGGGGAGAAGGCTCCAGGGGGACCTCAGAACTGCCCTCCTGAAGGGATCCTGCAGGAAGGCTGCAGAGAGACTTCTCCTGAGGGTGTCTAGAGCCAGGCCAAGGGGGAATGGTTTGAAGCTGAGGCAGAGCAGGGTTAGAGTGGAGCTGAGGAAGAAGTTCTTCAATGTGAGGATGGTGAGAGCCTGGCACAGGCTGCCCAGGGAGGCTGTGGCTGCCTCCTGCCTGGGGGCCAGGCTGGATGAGGCCTTGAGCAGCTGAGTGTAGCTGAGAGGCCCATGGCAGGGGGAGTGGTATAGATGGTTTCTGAGGTCCCTTCCAGCCTGAGCCATGCTGTGATTTGATGATACACAGAACAGATCCACCTGGGGAAGGGTTGGCAGCTGTGGCTGCTCCTAAAGCAGCTTGAATTGCCTTCTGGTGGAACCACACAGCAACCTGCCTGGGAAGTTTTCCTGGTGCTTTCCTCTGAAGTGACAGCTCTGCACTCCCAGACTTCATTCACAAGCACACAAAAACCTGGAGCAAGGGCACAGCAAAGATCCAAGTGCTCCTGTGCTGCCCTCCTCACTGCTGCTGTTGAATTCCCCATGCCCACTGAGGCTGATGAGAAGAGTGCTTCATGTTGGTACTGTGCCTTGGGAGCTCTGCTAGAGGCTGACTCTGCAGCTGCCTTCCAGGGGTCTCTGTGTGTGGTCCCTAACCCTCCTGTGTTCTAGGGAAGGACAAGAAGGGGAGCTGCAACCTGTCCCGTGTTGACAGCACCACCTGCCTGTTCCCCGTGGAGGAGAAGGCTGTGGAGTACTACTTTGCCTCAGATGCTAGGTAATGGAGGTAATGGGACCCACAAAGGTCATCCAGGCCACCCCCCCTGCCCTCAGCAGGGACATCCTGCACTGGAGCAGGTTGCTCAGAGCCCTGTGGAGCCTGACCCTGAATATCTCCAGGGATGGAGCCTCAAGCACCTCCCTGGGCAACCTGCTGCAGTGTTCCAGCAGCCTCCTGGTGCAGAACTTGTTCCTCACACCCAACCTAAATCTGCTCTGGCAGGGATGTTGGGCTCCATGAGAGGTCCCTTCCATTCCTGGGTGACCCTGCTCTGGCAGGGATGTTGGGCTCCATGAGAGGTCCCTTCCATTCCTGGGTGACCTGCCCTGGGTGACCCTGCTCTGGCAGGGATGTTGGTCTCAATGTTTCCCTTCCCACCCCATGGGAGTGGACCTCGCAGTGCTCCTCTGACTGCAACAGAGATTCCAGCGCCAGGAGGAAGGAACTGGGTTGAGGCAGAAGCTGTGTGGTGTGGGTTGTAAGTGGGGCTGGAGCTCTCTGTGTGTGAAGAGAATGTCTTATGGCACTGGTGTGTGCTTTTATAGTGCTGTCATTGAGCATACCAACAGAGTGATTTTCCTTGAAGATGACGATGTGGCAGCCGTGGTCGACGGCCGCCTGTCCATCCACCGGATCAAGCGCACCGCAGGAGACCACCCCGGCCGTGCTGTCCAGACCCTGCAGATGGAGCTTCAGCAGATCATGAAGGGTAACAAAGCCTCTGGGGGGCACTTGTGTAGAGGCACAGGGCCTCACTGAGTGGAGGCAGGATGGAAAAGGAGCAGCTGGGGCAGTCTCTGTGTTAGAAACGGCACCGAGGAGATCAGAGAGTGGTGGCTCCTGGGTGATGGGGTATGAAAGGTTGCCCTGCACTCCAGCAGAAGCCCCCAGGATGGACAGATCTGTTCTGGGAGCAGGCTAGGTCAATGTTTGGAGCATTTCACACTGGCTGGGACCAGGCTGGGTCAATGCTTGGAGCGTTTCATCCAGGCTGGGACCAGGCTGGGTCAATGCTTGGAGCATTTCATCCAGGCTGGGATGAGGCTGGGTCAGTATTTGGGGCATTTCATCCAGTCTGGAACCAGGCTGGGTCAATGGTTGGAGCATTTCATCTAGGCTGGGACCAGGCTGGGTCAGTGCTTGGAGCATTTCATCCAGGCTGGGACCAGGCTGGGTCAATGCTTGGAGCATTTCATCCAGGCTGGGATGAGGCTGGGTCAATGGTTGGAGCATTTCATCCAGGCTGGGACCAGGCTGGGTCAATGCTTGGAGCATTTAATCCAGGCTGGGACCAGGCTGGGTCAGTGCTTGGAGCATTTCATCCAGGCTGGGTCAATGTTTGGAGCATTTCACACAGACTGGGACCAGGCTGGGTCAATGCTTGGAGCGTTTCATCCAGGCTGGGTCAATGTTTGGAGCATTTCACACAGGCTGGGACCAGGCTGGGTCAGTGCTTGGAGCATTTCATCCAGGCTGGGACCAGGCTGGGTCAATGCTTGGAGCATTTCATCCAGGCTGGGATGAGGCTGGGTCAATGGTTGGAGCATTTCATCTAGGCTGGGACCAGGCTGGGTCAGTGTTTGGAGCATTTAATCTAGGCTGGGACCAGGCTGGGTCAATGGTTGGAGCATTTCATCCAGGCTGGGACCAGACTGGGTCAGTGTTTGGGGCATTTCATCCAGGCTAGGACCAGGCTGGGTCAATGCTTGGAGCATTTCATCCAGGCTGGGACCAGACTGGGTCAGTATTTGGGGCATTTCATCCAGGCTGGGACCAGGCTGGGTCAGTATTTGGGGCATTTCATCCAGGCTGGGACCAGGCTGGGTCAATGCTTGGAGCATTTCATCCAGGCTGGGATGAGGCTGGGTCAATGGTTGGAGCATTTCATCCAGGCTGGGACCAGGCTGGGTCAGTGTTTGGAGCATTTAATCTAGGCTGGGACCAGGCTGGGTCAATGGTTGGAGCATTTCATCCAGGCTGGGACCAGGCTGGGTCAGTGTTTGGAGCATTTCACCCAGGCTTAGGACCAGGCTGGGTCAATGCTTGGAGCATTTCATCCAGGCTGGGACCAGACTGGGTCAGTGTTTGGGGCATTTCATCCAGGCTAGGACCAGGCTGGGTCAATGCTTGGAGCATTTCATCCAGGCTGGGACCAGACTGGGTCAGTATTTGGGGCATTTCATCCAGGCTGGGACCAGGCTGGGTCAGTATTTGGGGCATTTCATCCAGGCTGGGACCAGACTGGGTCAGTATTTGGGGCATTTCATCCAGGCTGGGACCAGGCTGGGTCAGTATTTGGGGCATTTCATCCAGGCTGGGACCAGGCTGGGTCAGTATTTGGGGCATTTCATCCAGGCTGGGACCAGGCTGGGTCAGTGTTTGGAGCATTTAATCTAGAGGCTGGGTCAATGGTTGGAGCATTTCATCCAGGCTGGGACCAGGCTGGGTCAGTGTTTGGAGCATTTCACCCAGGCTAGGACCAGGCTGGGTCAATGCTTGGAGCATTTCATCCAGGCTGGGACCAGACTGGGTCAGTATTTGGGGCATTTCATCCAGGCTGGGACCAGGCTGGGTCAGTGTTTGGAGCATTTAATCTAGGCTGGGACCAGGCTGGGTCAATGGTTGGAGCATTTCATCCAGGCTGGGACCAGGCTGGGTCAGTGTTTGGAGCATTTCATCCAGGCTGGCACCAGGCTGGGTCAATGCTTGGAGCATTTCATAAAGCTGGGACCAGGCTGGGTCAGTGCTTGGGGCTGAGCTTGGAGTATCTCCAACAGCAGAAGTCCCACAGCCTGCCTGAGCACCTGGCCTTGTACTCTGCTGCCCAGGTTGTTCTTGCATCTCATGGGGCTTCTCCTCTAGCTGCTTACAGCATAATGAAGAGGATTTTGGGGCTGAGGCCATCTCCTCCTGCTTGGAGGCATCCATTTCTCCCAAGATTGATCCCTAGAGCCTGACCCTTCACTGCCTTGTCTCTAGCTGCCATGATGAGCTGATGCTTTGGTGGAGGAGGAAGTGTCCCAAGCACCCCTGGCTGGGAGCTGGCCTGGGAGTGCTGCTGCTGATTGAGCTGTTTCTGTTCTTTCTCTTCCAGGTAACTTCAGCTCATTTATGCAGAAGGAAATATTTGAGCAGCCAGAATCTGTTGTTAACACCATGAGAGGAAGAGTCAACTTTGATGACTACACAGGTAACTGAGGAGGAGCCTCCTCTGTTGCTGACAGCTCAGTATCTGGTGGTCATTCACAGGAGATGCAGGGGAGGTGGGTGGCACTGGTGAGGCCACACTTTGAATCCTGGAGCCAGGTTTGGGCCTCTCACTCCCAGAAGGACACTGAGTGGGCAGAGAAGGGCAACAAAGCTGGGGAAGGGTCTGGAGAACAGGGCCAGGGAGGAACAGCTGAGGGAGCTGGGGGGGTTGAGCCTGGAGAGGAGGCTGAGAGGAGACCTCATTGCTCCTTGAGAGGAGGCTGGAGCCAGGTGGGAGTTGGGCTCTGCTCCCAGGGAACAAGGGCCAGGATAAGAGGAAATGACCTGCAGTTGTACCTGGGGAGGCTTAGGTTGGGTATTGGAAGAAAATTCTCAAGGCCTGGCCCAGGGCAGTGGTGGAGTCTCCATCCCTGACAGGCTTTCAGAGCCCTGGAGATGGGGTGCTGAGGGCCATGGCTTAGCAGCAGGCTGGGAGGTGTTGGGTGAATGGTTGGACTGGATGTTCTTACAGGCCTTTTCCAGCCCAAAGGACTCTGTTTCTGTGACATGGGAGAGTCAGTCATGCTGGTGTGGGAGGGTGTGGATCCCAGGGAGCACTCCCAGGCCCCACACACAGGGGTTGAGGTGCCTGTGATGTTTTGCAGGGCTGATGGTGGCTGTAACTTGCTGTGTGCTAGCCCCAGGCATCTGGGCATCTCCTCCTGCCTAACCCAGCTGATTTTGCTCCCTGACTTTGCTTGCAGTGAATCTGGGAGGGCTGAAGGACCACATCAAGGAGATCCAGCGGTGTCGCCGCCTGATCCTCATCGCCTGTGGCACAAGCTACCACGCGGGCGTGGCGGTGAGTGCCCGGCCTGGGCTCAGCACTGGGCAAGGCTTGGGCTGGGGAGCAGCCTCAGCAGGGACTGCAGCTGAAGAGCAGGCCACCAGGATGATCAGAGGCTGCAGAACCTCCCCTGTGGGGACAGCCTGGGAGAGTTGGGGCTGTTCAGGGTGAAGGAAAGAAGGCTCCAGGGAGAGCTCAGAGCAGCCTTCCAGTACCTGAAGGGCTCCAGGGGAGCTGGGGAGGGACTCTGGACAAGGGCTGGGAGTGCCAGGCTGAGGGACAATGGCTTTGAGCTGGGAGAGGGGAGACTGAGAGTGGAGATGAGGAAGAAATTGTTGAGAGTGAGGGTGGTGAGAGCCTGGCACAGGCTGCCCAGGGAGGCTGTGGCTGCCTCCTCCCTGGAGGTGCTGAAGGCCAGGCTGGATGAGGCCTTGAGCAGCCTGGGCTGGTGGGAGGTGTCCCTGCCCAGGGCAGGGGGGTTGAACTGAATGATCTCTGAGGTGCCCTCCAACCTGAGCCACTCTTTGGTTCTCTTCTCATGGCATCTGTAGGTGGTCTGTCAGTGAGGGTGACTTAGAGCAGGCTGTGTGTGAGGAGCTGGCCTCACAGAGGCTGTGGTGCCAGCAGCAGGGTCAGGTTGCTGTTTGTGTGTCTTGTGTGGGCAATCCTGAGGAATTAGAGCAGGCTCCAGGGCTCATTTTCCCTGTGTCTTTTGGGAGTCAGGTTTTCCAGGGTGTGGCAAGCAGAAGCCTTTCTTGTGCTCTTCACAGTTGTGCAGTGTGTCACTTCCTGACATCTTCTCTTTCCAGACCAGGCAGGTTCTGGAGGAGCTGACTGAGCTACCTGTGATGGTGGAACTGGCCAGTGACTTCCTGGACAGGAACACTCCTGTCTTCAGAGATGATGTCTGCTTTTTCCTCAGCCAGTCAGGTATGCTCTTGCTTCACCACACACTCACTCCTCTTCTCTGTCCTGCTCAGGAGGGAAAAGGCAACAGGGCCAACCTCTGCCTGCTGGGTGGGTTGTGAGCAGAGTGCTTGAGAGGAGGATTTGGCTCCTGCATAGTAGGGTTGGGGGAAAAACCACAGCTTTCCTCCTGCTGCCCTTCTGTGGACAGGAGCTCTTCTCCTGCTGCCCTTCTGTGTTCTCTACCTCTTTCATAGTGGGGGGTTGGTCTCTTCTCCCTAGTATCAGATGAGAGAAGGAGAGGAGAGTTGGAGGAGAGAGAAGGAGAGTTGCCCCAGGGGAGGGTTAGGTTGGAGGTGAGGAAAAGTGTCTTCACTGCAGGAGTGGTCAGGGATGGCCCAGGCTGCCCAGGGAGGTGGTGGAGTCCCCATGCCTGGAGGTGTTGAAGAAATGCATGGCCATGGCACCTGGGGCTGTGGTTCGGTGCCCATGGTGGGGTTGGGTTGATGTGGGGCTGGATGCTCTCAGAGGCTTTTCCAACCCAACCAATTGCAGGTTCTTTGATTCCTTCTGGGGCAGGGCTGTGCTTAGCTGAGTCCTGCCTGTGGTCACAGCAGTTTGGTTTCCTTTCTCTGGGAAGAAATACTGCATCCACCAAAAGGCTGAAACGCTGCTGCTGAGCCCTCGGGGGGAGGCACATCCCTGGCTGCTGCTGAGCAGGTGGAGGTGTGTAGTTAAAGCACCAGCAGCTCCTTCCTCAGCTGTGTGGTGGCTTTGGATCCACACAAGAGCTGAAGCTCACACACAAGCGTGCCAGAGTGCCTCAGATTGGGAGCAGTGTGGGATGTGAGACACACTCAGGCATCAGAGCAGCCTTGATGTGCACAGCCCCTGCAGGGACAGCTGCACTGCAGAGCTGCAGTGATGTTTCCCTCTTTATTGATGGTCTGGATGAGGGCACTGAGTCCATCAGCAGTACATTTGCAGATGACACCAAGCTGGGGGCAGGAGTTGATCTGCTGGAGGGCAGAGAGGCTCTGCAGAGGGACCTGGACAGGCTGGGCAGATGGGCAGAGGCCAAGGGCAGGAGATGGAACACATCCAAGTGCCAGGTGCTGCACATTGGCCACAGCAACCCCAGGCAGTGCTACAGGCTGGGGTCAGAGTGGCTGAGAGCAGCCAGGCAGAGAGGCACCTGGGGGTGCTGGTTGATGGTAGGCTGAACATGAGCCTGCAGTGTGCCCAGGCAGCCAAGAGGGCCAATGGCATCCTGGCCTGCATCAGGAACAGTGTGGCCAGCAGGAGCAGGGAGCTCATTCTGCCCCTGTACACTGCACTGGTTAGGCCACAGCTTGAGTCCTGTGTCCAGTTCTGGGCCCCTCAGTTTAGGAAGGAGGTTGAGTTGCTGGAAGGTGCCCAGAGAAGGGCAACAAAGCTGGGGAGGGGTCTGGAGCACAGCCCTGTGAGGAGAGGCTGAGGGAGCTGGGGTTGCTTAGCCTGGAGAAGAGGAGGCTCAGGGGTGACCTTATTGCTCTCTACAACTCCCTGAAGGGAGGTTGTAGCCAGGTGGGGGTTGGTCTCTTCTCCCAGGCACCCAGCACCAGAACAAGAGGACACAGTCTCAGGCTGTGCCAGGGGAGGTTCAGATTGGATGTTAGGAAGAAGTTCTACACAGAGAGAGTGATTGCCCATTGGAATGGGCTGCCTGGGGAGGTGGTGGAGTCACCATCACTGGAGGTGTTCAGGAGGAGACTTGACAGGGTGCTTGGTGCCATGGGTTAGTTGTTTAGGTGGTGTTGGATGATAGGTTGGACAAGATGATCTTGGTCTCTTCCAACCTGGTCTGGTTCGGTTCTGTGCTATCCTATCCTATTTCTATTCTATTCTACTCTACTCTACTCTACTCTACTCTATTCTATTCTATTCTCAGCCCTGATCTTCAGCTTTGGTACCTGCCTGTCTTTGCAGGGGAGACAGCAGACACCCTGATGGGGCTGAGGTACTGCAAGGAGAGAGGGGCCCTGACGGTGGGCATCACCAACACTGTGGGCAGCTCCATATCGCGGGAGACCGACTGCGGGGTGCACATCAACGCGGGGCCGGAGATCGGCGTGGCCAGCACCAAGGTGAGCTGCCAGCTGCCAGCCCTCCCTGAAGGCAGCTCCTCCTGCAGGCCCTGCCTGTGGCCTCTGCCCTCCTCACAGAGTGCACTGGGGTGCAAGGATCCTCCCAGGACATCCTCCCCACCCCCTGCACTCAGCAGGGACAGCTCCAGCTGCAGCAGGCTGCCCAGGGACACAGCCAGGCTGAGCTTGAATGGCTCCAGGGATGGAGCCTCAGCCCCAGCCCTGGGCAGCCTGTGCCAGTGGCTCCCCAGCCTTCCTCTTGATGTCCAACCTAACTCTGCCCTGCTCCAGTTTCAAACCACTGCCCCTTGCCCTATCCCCACAGCCCCTTCTGAACAGTCCCTGCCCAGCCTGCCTGTAGGTCCACTGCAGAGAGTGAAATGCAGCTCCAAGGTCTCCCTGCAGCCTTCTCCAGCCTGAACAGCCCCAGCTCTCCCAGCCTGTCCTCATAGCAGAGGTTCTCCAGCCTCTGATCATCTTTGTGGCCTCCTCTGGACCCTGTCCCTCAGCTCCAGGTGTCTCTTGTGTTGGGGTTCCCACAGCTGGACACAGCCCTGCAGATGAGGTCTCCCCAGAGCAGAGGGGCAGGATCCCCTCTCTCCATCTGATTGCTGTTGATGACTGTGGATAATGTCCTTGTGTCCAGCAGCACTCAGCACCTTCCTGTGTCTCACAGAGGGGTTTCCCTCCCTTCTATTTTTGAAATGGGACTGTAAAGAAGTGACTTTAAACCCTGGAAAGATAGAGGTCTCCTCTTGGCCATCATTGTCTTGAATCATAGAATCAATAAGGTTGGAAAAGACCTCAAAGATCATCAGGTCCAACCTGTCACCCAGTGAGATGCAGACTCAGTTTAAACTAAGATCTGAAGATGAAAAGGGAAGTTGAAAGGATGGACTGAAACTGAGCCAGGGCAGGCTTGGGTTGGACAGGAGGAGAAATTTCTTCACTGCAGGAGTGGTCAGGGCCTGGCCCAGGCTGCCCAGGGAGGTGGTGGAGTCCCCATCCCTGGAGGTGTTCCAGAAACTGGCCATGGCTGCTGGGGCCATGGTTTGGTGTCCATGCTGGGGTTGGGTTGAAGGTTGGATTGGATGATCTTCAAGATCTCTTCCAACTGCAAACTGCTAAGAAGCTGTGAGATGAAAGCTTTGTCTTCAAGGAAAGGTCTTCAGCAGAAGCTGGCACTGGTGTCCCCCAGCTGTGGGGGGGTTGATGCCTCTGTGCTACAGCAGGAGCCACCTTGCTGTGCTGCAGTTCTGCCTGCTGCTGGAATCTGCTGTGGTTTAGGTCTGTTTGGAGGGCAGCTGAAGTCAAGCTGGTACTTAAACCCAGCCAGAACCCACACTGGAGTTTGGGGAATTGGAGTGTGGTGCAGCAGACAGCTGGAGGGAAGGGATCCATCCAGAGGGACCTGGACAGGCTGGAGAGCTGGGCACAAGCCAACCTCAGGAGGTTCAACAAGACCAAGGGCAGGGTCCTGCAGCTGGGTGGAGGCAATCCCAGGCACAAATCCAGGCTGGGCAGGGACTGGCTGGAAAGCAGCCCTGAGGAGAGAGCCTTGGGGGTGCTGGGGGAGGAGAAGCTCACCAGGAGCTCTCAGTGTGCACTTGCAGCCCAGAAAGCCAATCAGAGCCTGGGCTGCAGCAGGAGAAGTGTGGCCAGCAGGGCAAGGGAGGTGATCCTCCCCCTCTGCTCAGCTCTGGGGAGACCCCACCTGGAGTCCTGCCTCCAGTTCTGGAGCCCCTATGGCAAGAGGGATCTGGAGGTGCTGGAAGGTGTCCAGAGCAGGGCCAGGAGGATGATCAGAGGGCTGGAGCTGCTCTGCTGTGAGGACAGACTGAAGGAGTTGGGGTTGTTCAGTGTGGAGAAGAGAAGGCTCTGAGGTGACCTCATTGTGGCCTTCCAGTATCTGCAGGGGGCTACAGGAAGGCTGGGGAGGGACTGCTCAGGATCTCAAGCAGTGATAGGACTAGGGGGAATGGAATGAAGCTGGAGGTGGGGAGATTGAGGCTGGAGGTGAGGAGGAAGTTCTTCCCCATGAGAGTGGTGAAGCCCTGGAATGGGTTGTGCAGGGAGGTGGTTGGGGCCCTGTCCCTGGAGGTGTTTAAGGCCAGGCTGGATGAGGCTCTGGCCAGGCTGATCTAGTGTGGGGTGTCCCTGCCCATGGCAGGGGGGTTGGAACTGGATGATCCTTGTGGTCCCTTCCAACCCTGACTGATTCTATGGATTGGATCATGGAAAATTCAGAAGGTGTTTGTCCCTGGGTTGTGTTCACATAGCCAGGGGCACAGTGTGGGGGTACAGGAGGGTGCCCCCCCTGCTGAGCTGGGGAGCTACCACTGCATAGACTCACAGCCTCAGAGGATGGCTTGGGTGGGAAGAGACCTCCAAAGCTCATCCCAGTCCAACCCCTCTGCAGTCAGCAGGGACACCTCCAGCAGGTCAGGTTGCTCAGAGCCCTGTCAAGCTTCACCTTGAGTATCTCCAGGGATGAGGCCTCAGCCCCCTGCCTGGGCAACCTGCTGCTCTACCTCATGGCTCATGGAGTAGGAGCTTGAAAAGATTCCACCCAAAGGCTGTCCAGAACAGTTTGAGAACATGCTAGAAACAGCCCAAGCATTGTTAGCACAGCTGCTGGGGGCTGGGCACTTCTGGAACCTTCAGCTGCACCACAGCAGAGTAGCTCATAGCCTACACCAGACTCTGCTAGGCAGAGCTTTGGGCTGTTACCTGCTCTGGTTTGCACCTGAAGCCTTTCTGGATTCCCTCAGAGCTGTTTAAACCTTCTCCAGCAGAGCAGCAGGAAGGTTCTGTGGTGGTTGGTCAGGGAGGGTTGATCAGGGAGGGTCTGAAATGCTGTGAACCTTCAGCTGATTTCTAAGCAACTTCATGCCCAGGCTGGCACCAGAAGGTCCCTTCAGAGCATCTGTCCTACAAGGACTTCAGAGGCTGTGCTGTGCTGTAGGTGTTTGACCCCCAGATCCTAGAGCCTCAGATGTTGTGACTTGAACTGCCTTAGCTCAGAGAGTCATGGAATCATAGGATGGGTTGGGCTGGAAAGGACCTCAAAGCTCAGCCAGCTCCAAGCCCCTGCCATGGGCAGGGACACCTCCCACCAGCCCAGGCTGCTCCAGGCCTCATCCAGCCTGGCCTTCAGCACCTCCAGGCAGGAGGCAGCTACAGCCTCCCTGGGCAGCCTGTGCAAGGCTCTCCCTAGCCTCACTGGAAAGAATTTCTTCCCCATCTCCAGTCTCAGTCTCCCCTCTCCCAGCTCAAAGCCATTGTCCCTCAGCCTGGCACTCCCAGCCCTTGTCCAGAGTCCCTCCCCAGCTCTCCTGGAGCCCTTCAGGTACTGCAAGGCTGCTCTGAGGTCTCCCTGGAGCCTTCTCCTCCCCAGGCTGAACAGCCCCAGCTCTCCCAGCCTGTGCCCACAGGGGAGGTTCTCCTGCAGCCTCTGATCATTTTCATAGCCTCCTCTGGAGCCTCTCCAGCAGCTCCAGGTCCTTCTTGTGCTGGGGCCCAGAGCTGGAGGCAGTGCTGCAGGGGGGGCTGGAACTGGATGATCTTTAAGGTCCCAAACCATTCAGTGATTCCATTCCAGGTGTGATCACAGCATAGGGTTGAGTAGTCTCCAGGGAACCATGGAAGCCCTCCAGATGCTTGCTGTGTCTTCCTCTCCTGCAGTATGAGTTGGTGCCACTGCTCAGCTCAGCTTGGGCCCAGCTCAGCTGAGCTTTGCCACCTTCACCTTCGCTCCCTAACTGGAATGGGAGCTGCCATTGGGTGCCCTGCC
The DNA here is from genome assembly GCF_026170545.1 of Melanerpes formicivorus. NCBI lineage: Eukaryota > Metazoa > Chordata > Aves > Piciformes > Picidae > Melanerpes > Melanerpes formicivorus. Next base: position 5,213,951 of record NW_027142386.1, on the reverse strand, counting down.
CACAGCCAGCGTGGGTGAGAGCTGCTGGGGGGCTGTCACAGTGCCATGTGCCCTCTCTCTGCCCCCTCTGCAGGCCTACACCAGCCAGTTCATCTCCCTGGTGATGTTTGCTCTGATGATGTGTGACGACAGGATCTCCATGCAGGAGCGGCGCAAGGAGATCATGCGCGGCCTGAAGGGGCTGCCAGGTAGGAGACTCCTCTGCCCCCTGTGTCTCACCGGCTCAGGGCCTTCAGAGAATCACAGAACATCAGAGCTCCACCCTCCCCAGGCCCCTGCTGACCCTAGCACAGCCTCCCAGCCCCCAGATGGAGCCCTCTTCAAGCCTCACCCTACCCCAGGCAGCCAGAGGACACTGTGCCCTGTCACCTCCCAAGCCCAGCACTGAGCCTTTCCTGTGCTGTTTGCCTGTGCCCAGGGATGGGAATCACAGAATCACAGAAGGGTAGGGGTTGGAGGGGATCTCTGCAGAGCATCCAGTCCCAGCCCCTGCCAGAGCAGGGCACCCAGGGCAGTCTGCACAGGAACACAGCCAGGGGGGGTTGGAAAGGCTCCAGAGCAGGAGACTCCACAACCTCTCTGGGCAGCCTGCTCCAGGCCTCTGCCTCCCTCACACCAAAGGAGTTTCTCCTCATGCTGAGCTGAAAGCTTCTCTGCTCAAGTTTGTGCTCATTGCTCCTTGGCTTCTTGCTGTGCAGCACCAAAGGGAGCTTGGCCCCCTCCACCTGCCCCCCAGCCCTCAGCTATTGATAGGCATTGATCAGATCCCTCTCAGCCTTCCCCACACTGAACAGCCCCAGGGCTCTCAGTCTCTCTTCCCAGGGGAGATGCTCAAGGCCCCTAAGCATCCTCTTGGCTCTCCCTTGGCCTCTCTCCAGCAGGTCTCTGTCTCTCCTGACCTGGGGAGCCCAGAACTGGACCCAGGATTGCAGCTGTGGTCTCAGCAGGGCAGAGCAGAGGGGCAGGAGAACCTCCCCAGCCCTGCTGGCCACACTCTCCTTGCTGCCCCCCAGGACCCCATTGGCTCTCTTGGCCCCCAGGGCACTTTGCTGTCCCATGCAGACCCTGCTGCCCCCCAGCACTCCAAGGTCTTTCTCCATGGAGCTGCTGCCCAGCAGGGCAGCTCCTAACCTGTCCTGGTGCCTGCTGCTGTTCCTGCCCAGATGCAGCACCCTGCACTTGTCCTTCCTGAACCTCCTGAGGTTCTCCTTCCCCCAGCTCTCAGCCTGTCCAGCTCTGCTTGGATGGCAGCACAGCCTGAGGGGTGGCAGCCACCCCCCAGCTTTGTCTCACCAGTAGCTTGCTGAGGGTACTCTCAACCCAGAGGTGCAGTGCTGGCTGCTTATGAACCTCTGCTACCATCTGTTGCAAAACAGGGAGCTGTTGAGGCACTGCTCCAGTTCCTCACTGCTCTCTCTGGACATGAAGGCCAAGCAGTGTGTAGGGTTTGAGAGGCTCTGAGCATGCACTCCTTGACTCCTCCTCTTCCCTTCCAGACTTGATTAAAGAAGTGCTGAGTATGGATGATGAGATCCAGAAGCTGGCCACAGAGCTGTACCACCAGAAGTCTGTCCTCATCATGGGCCGTGGCTATCACTATGCCACCTGCCTGGAGGGAGCTTTGGTAAGGAGATGTCCTCAGTTCCAGCCCTGAACTGCAGCTCTCCACCCAGGAAATGACTCTGGTGGGGAAAGCAGCTCACAGCTCTGCCCTGCTGCCTGGCTCTTGGGTCACAAGGCCCCCAGGCAACGCTGCAGGCCTGGGCAAGAGTGGCTTGGCACAGATCTGGGGGTGCTGGTGACAGCCAGCTGAATATGAGCCTACAGTGTGCTCAGGTGGGCAAGAAGGCCACCAGCAACCTGGCCTGGAGCAGCAATAATGTGAGCAACAGGGGCAGGGCAGGGAGTGTCCCCCTGCACTGGGCACTGGTGAGGCCACTCCTTGAGTGCTGGGTGCAGGTTTGGGCTCATCACTCCCAGAGGGATATTGAGGGCTGGAGAAAGGCCAGAGAAGGGCAGCAGAGCTGGGGAAGGGGCTGGAGAACAGGGCTGGGGAGGGGGAGCTGAGGGAGCTGGGGGGGTTGAGGCTGGAGCAGAGGAGGCTGAGGGAGAGCTCATTGCTCTCTGCAGCTCCTGAGAGGAGGCTGGAGCCAGGTGGGGGCTGGGCTCTGCCCCTAGGTACATTGATATCATTGATAAGACAAAAGGAAATGGCCTCAAACTCACCAGGGGAGGTTTGGGATGGGGATGAGGAACAATTTCTTCACCAGAAGGGTCATTGTGCTCCCCAGGGAGGTGGTGGAGCCCTCCTCCCTGCAGGGGTTTCAAAGCTGCCTGCACGTGGTGCTGAGGGCTGTGGTCCCCTGGGTGGCTCAGCAGCAGTGGTGGCCATGAAAGGACTTTGTCTCCATCTAGAAAATCAAAGAAATCACCTACATGCACTCTGAGGGGATCCTGGCAGGGGAGCTGAAGCATGGCCCTCTGGCTCTGGTGGACAAGCTGATGCCTGTGATCATGATCATCATGAGAGACCACACCTATGCCAAGTGCCAGAACGCCCTGCAGCAGGTCATAGCACGGCAGGTGAGAGCCTGGCAGGGGGCAGGGGCAGCCTGGACACTGGGCAGGAACTCCTGGCAGTGAGGCTGGGGAGAGCCTGGCACAGGCTGCCCAGGGAGGCTGGGGCTGCCTCCTGCCTGGAGGTGCTCCAGGCCAGGCTGGATGAGGCCTTGAGCAGCCTGGGCTGGTGGGAGGTGTCCCTGCCCATGGCAGGGGGTGGCACTGGCTGAGCCTTGAGGTCCCTTCCAGCCCTGGCAGTTCTGTGAGTCTGAGAGCAGAACCCTCCAGACCTGCTCTTCAACCTTTCCCCTTGCTGCAGGGGCGCCCTGTGGTGATCTGTGATAAGGAGGACATTGAGACCATCAAGAACAACAAGAGGACAATCAAAGTTCCCCACTCAGTGGACTGTCTGCAGGGGATCCTGAGTGTGATCCCCCTCCAGCTGCTGGCTTTCCACCTGGCAGTTCTCAGAGGCTATGATGTGAGTAGAGCCCTTGCTTCCCTGCTGCTCTGCTGCTGCCTGCAGGAGCTGTGCTGGGTGATGCTGGAGGTCTCTGTGAGGGTTGGCAGAGTGACTGAGCTCCTGGGAGGAGCTTGGGAGAGAGCAGACCTGGCAGCTAGGGAAGCTGATGGTGGACAGCACTTGCAGGCAGTGGAAGACTTGGCCAAGTCTTCTGCAGTCTGAGTTTGGCTGTTTTCTGCTCCATGCTGGTTGGTGGAGGGCTGGCAGGGTGCTGAGGGCAGGGTGCTGAGGGCAGGGAGCCATCCCCAGGAGGGGTTTGGAGGAGGCTGTGCTGGTTGGTGGAGGGCTGGCAGGGTGCTGAGGGCAGGGAACCATCCCCAGGAAGGGGTTTGGAGGAGCCTGTGCTGGTTGGTGGAGGGCTGGCAGGGTGCTGAGGGCAGGGAGCCATCCCCAGGAGGGGTTTGGAGGAGGCTGTGCTGGGTGCTGAGGGCAGGGAGCCATCCCCAGGAGGGGGTTTGGAGGAGGCTGTGCTGGTGGAGGGCTGGCAGGGTGCTGAGGGCAGGGTGCTGAGGGCAGGGTGCTGAGGGCAGGGAGCCATCCCCAGGAGGGGTCTGGAGGAGCCTGTGCTGGTGGAGGGCTGGCAGGGTGCTGAGGGCAGGGAGCCATCCCCAGGAGGGGTCTGGAGGAGCCTGTGCTGGTGGAGGGCTGGCAGGGTGCTGAGGGCAGGGTGCTGAGGGCAGGGAACCATCCCCAGGAGGGGTCTGGAGGAGCCTGTGCTGGTGGAGGGCTGGCAGGGTGCTGAGGGCAGGGTGCTGAGGGCAGGGAGCCATCCCCAGGAGGGGTTTGGAGGAGCCTGTGCTGGTGGAGGGCTGGCAGGGTGCTGAGGGCAGGGTGCTGAGGGCAGGGAACCATCCCCAGGAGGGGTTTGGAGGAGGCTGTGCTGGTGGAGGGCTGGCAGGGTGCTGAGGGCAGGGTGCTGAGGGCAGGGAGCCATCCCCAGGAGGGGTTTGGAGGAGGCTGTGCTGGTGGAGGGCTGGCAGGGTGCTGAGGGCAGGGTGCTGAGGGCAGGGAGCCATCCCCAGGAGGGGTTTGGAGGAGGCTGTGCTGGGTGCTGAGGGCAGGGAGCCATCCCCAGGAGGGGGTTTGGAGGAGGCTGTGCTGGTGGAGGGCTGGCAGGGTGCTGAGGGCAGGGTGCTGAGGGCAGGGAGCCATCCCCAGGAGGGGTCTGGAGGAGCCTGTGCTGGTGGAGGGCTGGCAGGGTGCTGAGAGCAGGGTGCTGAGGGCAGGGAACCATCCCCAGGAGGGGTCTGGAGGAGCCTGTGCTGGGTGCTTGCCCTGGGGGCAGGCAGCTCTGTGCCTGTCACAGTGACCTCGCAGCAGCTGAGCCCTGGAAGGGAAACTGAAGGCCCTGGCTCCTGGCTCCTGAGAAAGGAGCTGCTGAGGTTCCTGGGCCTGTGCTGTGCCTCAGTTGCTGTGGAAGCCTTGCAGGGCCCAGAGGAGCCAGGGGAGGTGCTGAGTACTCACCAGCCTGTTCTTTCTCCTCCCTCTGCAGGTTGATTTCCCACGAAATCTGGCCAAGTCCGTAACTGTAGAGTGAAAGAGACCAGCTGCCTCCTAGGGGCAAAGGGGGATTCAGAGAGAGACTCTTTGCTTTTTGGTACCAAAATCAGTTGATTTCCAAGCCCCCTTAGCTCACCCTTCTTTTGCTGAAGCCTTGTTTGTGTCCCAGCCCACCATGATTCCATTGCATTAGTGATTGTCCAGTTGATTCCACCTTGCTCTCTCCATAGCTTTGGGGTTGGTTGGTTTGTTTGTTCTGTATTTGTTTGTCTTTTCCAATGCCAGACCTTCCCTGGATGGTTTTCCCTTCAGGATGACTCAGTCTCCTAGGTAGGACAAGGAGCCTCCACCTGGCTTGAAGGGCATGGGGCTCGGGGCAGTTGCTGGGGAGGAGCCATGGAGTGACTTTCCTGTTGTGCTCTCAGGGGCAGGATACCAGAGCAGACAGCTGGAACCAGAGCTGTTCCTGCTCCTGCTTGTGCAGCTTTGTAAGGTGGGAACAAGGATTTGGGGGTTAATGTCTGCCTGGTGTCCAGAAGGGGAGTTCAGCTGCCCTCTTGCAGCCTCCTCAGTTCGAAGCCCAGGGGGAGTGTGCTAAGCAAACCTTGCTTCAGAAGGGTTTAACCTATGCCAAATAGCTAGCAAGTGACAATCTCCTGGCCTGGCTGGGCCACCACACTCTGTGTGCCACCAGCAGCTCCCTGGAGCTGTGCCCATGAAGCCAGAGGAGCTCCCTGGCTGATGCAGTGTGGGGGGCAGGAGAGGGAGAGGAGCAGTGCTTGGTCAGTGCTGGTGCTTTGGTGTTGCTGTGGTGGTTTTCCTTTGGCACAAGTAGAAGCCTTCCTGTGTTGAGGATTCTTTGGGTTTTCCCCCCTGTGGCACTAGAAGCACACCCTGGGGAAGCAGCTCTCTGCTGGCACAGCTCACTTGCTGGTCTGGATGCCCAGGAGCAGGTTTCTGCCTGGTGTCTGTCTGGCAGCACCACCACTGCCTTGCTGAGGCCTGTGGTGGATGCCTGGCTGCTGGTTTCTGCAGGAGCTCGGGGTGTGTGTGTGACTTGTGGCAAACTGAGCTGCTTTAGAAAGGGAGGGGATGAAAACAGGCTCAGCAGAAATCCCTTGCAAAGAGTTTTGGAAGAAGCTTGCAGGGAATCAGAGCTCAACACAAATTCCACCTTCCAGACTGGGCACTGACCTGCAGACTCCTCTAGCTCTCTGTTTCCTCATGCTCCAAGGTGCATCTCCTGCCAGCCTGATGGCCTTTCAATTAGCTTTGCACACCCCCCATGAGAACTCACACTGCAAGGCATAAAGCAATGCTTGGCAAGGGCTGCTCAGCACCCCAGGGCAATCCCTGCCCCCGGGAGTGCTGCAGCACAGTGCCTGGGGAGTGGCCCTCTCTGAGCTCTCCTTGCAGGGCAGGGCTCTTGCCGTGGCCTCTCTGAGCTCTCCTTGCAGGGCAGGGCTCTTGCCGTGGCCTCTCTGAGCTCTCCTTGCAGGGCAGGGCTCTTGCCATGGCCTCTCTGAGCTCTCCTTGCAGGGCAGGGCTCTTGCCGTGGCCTCTCTGAGCTCTCCTTGCAGGGCAGGGGTCTTGCCGTGGCCTCTCTGAGCTCTCCTTGCAGGGCAGGGCTCTTGCCATGGCCTCTCTGAGCTCTCCTTGCAGGGCAGGGCTCTTGCCATGGCCTCTCTGAGCTCTCCTTGCAGGGCAGGGCTCTTGCCGTGGCCTCTCTGAGCTCCCCTTGCAGGGCAGTGCTCTTGCCATGGCCTCTCTGAGCTCTCCTTGCAGGGCAGGCTCTTGCCATGGCCTCTCTGAGCTCTCCTTGCAGGGCAGGGCTCTTGCCGTGGCCTCTCTGAGCTCTCCTTGCAGGGCAGGGCTCTTGCCATGGCCTCTGAGCTCTCCTTGCAGGGCAGGGCTCTTGCCATGGCCTCTCTGAGCTCTCCTTGCAGGGCAGGGCTCTTGCCATGGCCTCTCTGAGCTCTCCCTGCAGGGCTCCTGCCATGCAGCACTGACCTGAGTTGTGTGTTGGAAGGTGCTGGAGGGTTTTCCAAACACTGCCTGCAGCAATCCTCCTCTCTGACAAACCAAAGCTCTTTAGCTTTACTTGGGTGTGAGCCCCAGGCTTAGTTTGATGGTGGCTGAGCTGCTGCATGCCTGCAAGCAGCTTCTCCACAGGGCTGTGTGGATGCTCGTCAGCACATCACCCTCAGGTGGCTGAAGGCTGAGCTCAGAGTGCTGCCAGGGGCTGTTGGAGACCACAGCAGTGAAATTGCAGTTTCCTCACACAGCCTTTGCTGATGAGGCCCTGGCCTGTCTCAGCTGGGTGCCTCTGCCTAAACATGCCCAGGAGCCTGCCCTGCTTCCTTTGAAGGTGGTACTTGCCCTTAAGGACAGACCAGGGCACGGGCAGTGCTAACAGTTCCTCTTCCTCCTCCTCCCACTCACCTTGCTCAAAGAGAAGGGAAGCTGCAAGCCTTTCACATGGAGGGCTGGAACCAGGGCAGGGTTCCCACCCTGCATCCTCTACCCAGCACAAGAACTTGCAGCAAGGCAGAGTTCCCTCCCTGGGTTCCCTCCCTGGGTTCCCTCCCTGGGTTCCCTCCCTGGGTTCCCTCCCTGTATCCCCTCCCCAGCACAAGAACTTGCACCACCAGCCCTGTGTGGCTCTGCTGTGAACAAACCCTGCCAGAGGCTGACTTTGCAGGTGGTTTTTGCTCCTCTCCTGCCCTGTGGCAGAGCAGCAAGCATTGCTTTGATCCTGCCTTGCAGAGCTGCTGGTGCCCTGGCTCAGAGGCCAGCAGCCAGAGCAGCCAGCAGCAGCTCGTGTGCTGCAGGCTGGTAGATATGGATGAGCAGAGGCTGGGTACAAAGAGGACCAAAGGACAGGAGCCTGAGCTGGAAGGGTACATCTGACACTCCATGCTGGTGGAGCTGTGGCTGTTGCCAGGCTGCTTGGTTGGATGCTGGGGGAGTCAAAGCCTTCTCTTCCCTGCTCCTTCGAGCCGAGGCTTCGCCGCTCCTGAGCGGAGCGCTGGGCCCTGCCCACCAGTGCCCACAGCCCTCTGCTGCAGCCCAGAGCTGGGGCCTCAGCCTGCAGCCAGGCCCTGCAGCCAGGCCCTGGGAGGTTGTTGTGCTGCTTAACCTCAGAGGCTGCTTGTGGAGCACACCTGGCTCTGCTGAGCGTGGCAGGGAGCTGGCTGTCAGCTGGAGGTCACTTGCCCTGCTGCTGGTGGAGGGGTGGGGTGGATGTGTCAAGGACTCTCCTGAGCTTTTTCCTTACCTCATTCATTCATTCAGTCATTCATTCATCACTCTGTGTGTGTGTGTGTGTGTCCTAGCTGTGGTGCATTGGGATGACCAGAGGATGTTTCTCTTTTCCTTAGGAACCTTTGTTTTTTGTAGGAATGTCTTGTGATAATATTTATTAACAGCCAGGCAGTCACTCTTCTGCTCTCCAGAAATGAATGTTATGCCCTCCTGAGCCAGTCTAATGCTCTCCTCCTCCTCCTCCTCCCTCCTCCTTCTTCCTAATTGGGGTGATGAGAAAAAAAAATGATACTCAGCAGCCCTGGCCCTAAAATGGAGCCACAGGTGAACACAGACACAGCTGCCTCCTGCTGCCGCCTCTGACTTGGAGCTCAGCAGCTTTTCCTCACCCATGTCTGCAGAGGCTTAAAGGGAAGCTCAAGCCCACACAGGTCTTGGGGTTTTGGTGACCAAGGACCAGAGAAGTTCAGGCCCAGCAGCTCTCAGACCCATTCCACACTGCTGGTGAGGAGGTTGCACACAGAGCAGGCAGCTGAGCTGTGGAGAGAGGAATACACTTCTGGCAGAAAGGTCTCCCTCCTCCTCCTCCTCCTCCTCCTCCCCCCCCTGCTGAGAGGCTGTAGCCAGCCCTGTCCTGGGGGCACTCACTGTGTGCACATTCTGCTGAGGAGCCCAAACCACTGTTAGGGCCTTGTGGCCTTGTAAGGTGCGGCAGTGGCATGGCCAATCCTTTCTAGCCTGGAAGGCAGCTAGACACCACCCCTGTGGGGGACACCCCTCAGGCCAGAGGGCTGCCTTGGCCCCTCAGGCTGTGCTGGGGGGGACACCCCTCAGGCCAGAGGGCTGCCTTGGCCCCTGTGTCTGTGCTGCCTCAGCCCCTCTGCAGTGAAAGAGCTGAAGGCTCTGCACAGGGCCTGTCTGAGTCAGCTGGCAGGGAGCTGCTGGGCATGGCACCATGCAGCTCCACCCTCAGTTAGGAGCCCCAGGACTTAGCCCAGACTCTAGGTTTGGGTAAGCTGCAGTGGAGGCACCTCAAGGCGTGAGGCTGCCCAGCCTCAGGGTCAGGCTTTTCCCCTCTCCAGCTCTCACCCCTGAGCCCAGCAGCAGGAGCCTGGGGGCAGAGGGGGAGCTGAAACGGAGCCCTTGGTGTCAGTGTTCTGCTGTGGCTAATCTTAGAGCCTACCTGAACCTCCCAACCCTGCCTCCCAGCCTGGGAGCCCTTCCTCTGCAGCAGAGAACAGGAAGAAGAGGAAAAGCCAAGAAGTGGTTGGGTTTGAAAGTCGAACCAAGCAGCAGCACCAACTCTTTGCCTTCAGCTCAGTGGCTGCACACAGAGAGCTGAAGTGGGGCAAATCCTCACCTGGCCTTCCCTTCTCAGACCTCTTTGCCTCTTGCCTGTACAGCCCCAGCTGGCTTGGTTAGTGGGGACCAGTCTGTATCTCGTTTCCTGTCGTGTGCTGTGTGCAGAAGATGTCTCTGCTTTTGTCTGTAGTGTTTTATGAGTTGGGGGTTTGTCTTTTTATTGGCTTCTTTTGGGGGGGGGGGGGGGAGGGGTTGGTTTACTTTTGGGGTTGTTGGGGTTTGGGTTTTTTTTTTGGTGTTTTGGTTGGGGGTTTTTTTTGGTTGGTTTTTTTTTTCCTTTTCATTTTGTATCTCACCCTTTGAATAAAATCAAGTGCCCAACATCAACCTCCATGGCATTGCTGGTCTTTAAGTCCAACCCCCTTGCAGAAGAGGGCAGTGTGGAACACAGCAGAAGAATGAGGCTGGAAGGTGGCCAGAGAAGGGCCAGGAGGAGGAGCAGAGGGCTGGAGCTGCTCTGCCCTGAGGACAGACCGAGGGAGCTGGGGTGGTGCAGGCTGGAGAGGAGAAGGCTCCCAGGAGACCTCATTGTGGCCTTCCAGGATCTGCAGGGGGCTACAGAAATCCTGGGGAGAGGCTTTTGAGGGTATCAGGAACTGGGGGGAATGGAAACAGAATAGAAATGGGGAGATTCAGGTTGGCTGTGAGGAAGAAGTTCTTCCCCAGGAGGGTGGTGAGAGCCTGGCACAGGTTGCCCAGGGAGGTGGTGGAAGCCTCCTGCCTGGAGGTGTTTGCAGCCAGGCTGGATGTGGCTGTGAGCAACCTGCTGTGGTGTGAGGTGTCCCTGCCCATGGCAGGGGGTTGGGGCTGGCTGAGCCTTGAGCTCCCTTCCAGCCCTGACAGCTCTGTGACTCTGTAAATGTGGGGCTTAGCTCAGGCCTCTCCCAGCCAGGCAGGCTTGCTGTCCTCTCTCAGCCAGGACATCTTCCAGCTGCCTTTCCCTAAGCATAGTTTTGGCAATAGCCAAGAAGGAAGCTCATAAAATGCCCCAGAGCCACAACAGTCAACTTCCCCTTTCACTACCACTGAGGCTGCTGGAACACTGCAACAGGCTGCCCAGGGAGGTGGTTGGGTCTCCATTTGTGGAGAGATTCAAGGTCAGGCTGGAGAAGGCTCTGAGCAACCTGCTCTGGTGGAGGATGTCCCTGCTGACTGCAGGGGGCTTGGACTGGATGGCCTTTGGAGGTCCCTTCCAACTTAACCCATTCTGTCACCCAGCAAGACAGAATCAGTCAGCACAGGCTGCAGCACCACCCAGGAGCTGATGGAAGGATCCTGCTTAGGTTGGGCACAGCAAGCCCAGCAGAGGAGCTGCTTGATGCTGAGCTAGTGCAAAGTCCTGTCCCTGTGAGACAGCAGCCTGGGGCTTGCAGATTGCTGATGTCTGGCTCAGGCCTGGATGCCTTCCTCAGCAGATTCCACACCCACCAAAGCTTGTCTGAAATTCCACCTCTCCTCCAGCTGGAGCCACTCATGGATGAAGTTCTTCAGGGCCCTCCACCTCGCCAGGGGAAGAACATCAACCCTTATTCCTTCCATTTCCTGGAGCACCCTGGACTTGCTCTCCTCCCAGAGGCCTTTCCTGGGAGAGGATTAAGAGCTCCCAAGGCTGCTTTTTGAGGCTTGGTGTCCTGAAGCACTTCAGGAACACAACAGAAGTCAGTGCTGACCCTGCCTGGAGGTGTTCAGGAAAGCTCTGGCCGTGGTGCCTGGGGCTGTGGTTTGGTGTCCATGGTGGTGCTGGGCTGCTGGTTGGACTGGATGATCTCAGAGGCTCTGTCAGGCCAAGCAGTGCAGTGGTTCTGTGCTCAGCCAGCCTGGCCACAGCTGCTTGCTCTGACCTGCAGCAGTGAGCAGCTCCAGCTGTGCTGTGGTCACAAACCCAGGGCAGGCAGCTCCAGGCTGCAGGCTCTCACTGCCGTGGCTGCAGGTGGCAGCTGCCAGGACACTGAAGCAGCACTGTGGGGAGTTGGCTGTGTGCAGAACTCCCCAGGTGAGTCCAGGCTGCAGCAGCCTTAGCCCCTCACAAAAGCCCTTCCTGGGCTGAGCCTGCAGTTGCATCAGCTGCTGTCACAGCAGGGAGGGCACAGGGCACCCCTCTGCTCTGACCCAAGTGCAAGGGAGCTGTGTCCTGCCAGAGAGGCACTGCCAGGGTCCTCCTGTCTCCTGCTGGGCCATCCAGGCATGCACAGGAGACTCCTCACACAAGTCTGTCCTCAGCTCTGAAGAAAGCCTTAAGGTCCCTAAACCCTTCTGGGGCTCAGAGCAGGAAGGGAAGGGCCAGAGGAGCTGCAGGCCCTTTGCACAGGGGCTCCTCCATCCTCCAGAGTTCAGCTGCTAGGGGCTGTCCTGTGAGGGGAAAGAAGCTCCCAGGAGCTGCAGGAGATCTGCAACAGGCTCTGAGCACTGGGGCTGCCCAGATGACCACAGGTTGCTGGCTCCAGAGTGCTCCTGGGCCCCTCTGCAGCAGCTCCCTCCCTGACACTGAGCCTCCACTCCTCCATGGTGTGGGCCACTGGGCAGGGGCTGTGCAGAAGGGGCTGTGGTGAAAGGGGAAGGGGCAGTGGTTTGGAATGAGCAGGGCAGAGTTAGGTTGGACATCAGGAGAAGCTCTGCACAGGGAGGCTGGGGAGACACTGGGACAGGCTGCCCAGGGCTGGGGCTGAGGCTCCATCCCTGGAGCCATTCAAGCTCAGCCTGGCTGTGCCCCTGGGCAGCCTGCTGCAGCTGGAGCTGTCCCTGCTGAGGGCAGGGGGTGGGAGGATGCCCTTGGGGGGTCCCTGCCAACCCAAACTATTCTGTGATCCTGTGGCCTCCAGCTGAGCCTTCAGTTCTGCTTGTGCCCACCCAGCTGCTGCCTGTGCCCACCCAGCTGCTGCCTGTGCCCACCCAGCTGCTGCCTCTGCCCACCCAGCTGCTGCTTGTGCCCACCCAGCTGCTGCCTGTGCCCACCCAGCTGCTGCCTGTGCCCATCCAGCTGCTGCCTGTGCCCACCCAGCTGCTGCCTGTACCCACCCAGCTGCTTCCTTTGCCCACCCAGCTGCTGCCTCTGCCCACCCAGCTGCTGCCTGTGCCCACCCAGCTGCTCCTTGTGCCCACCCAGCTGCTGCTTGTGCCCACCCAGCTGCTGCCTGTGCCCATCCAGCTGCTGCTTGTGCCCACCCAGCTGCTGCTTGTGCCCACCCAGCTGCTGCCTGTGCCCATCCAGCTGCTGCCTGTGCCCACCCAGCTGCTGCTTGTGCCCACCCAGCTGCTGCCTGTGCCCATCCAGCTGCTGCCTTCAGCCTGTATTTACCTTTTGGGCTCCCAAGCAGCTCAGCCTTGCTTGCAGGAGCACTGTGCAGAGCCCACCCCTGGGACAGCATTTATTCAACACCTTCCTCTCCTCTGGCTCCCTGGGAGGCTGTAGCCAGGGGGTGACATCTGTCCCCAAACAAAGAGCCAGGCCTCAGGAATGCAGGAGTTGGGGCTGTTCAGGGTGAAGGAAAGAAGGCTCCAGGGAGAGCTCAGAGCAGCCTTCCAGTACCTGCAGGGCTCCAGGGGAGCTGGGGAGGGACTTTGGGCAAGGGCTGGGAGTGCCAGGCTGAGGGACAATGGCTTTGAGCTGGGAGAGGGGAGACTGAGAGTGGAGAGGAGGAAGAAATTCTTTCCAGTGAGGGTGGGGAGAGCCTGGCACAGGCTGCCCAGGGAGGCTGTGGCTGCCTCCTGCCTGGAGGAGGAGCCCTCTGCTGGGCTGCTCTCCCCTCCCAGCGGCTCCTTGCTGCTGCTGCCTCTCCTTGTGGCTCTCCATCTTTCCTGCTTATGCAGTTTGGAAGGTCTGGCAAGAGCTTAGCTTCATCCCCCACCTCTGCTCACCCCACCCTTCCCCTCAGAGGACAAGCAGCCCCCCAGGTGCCCACCTCACACAGAGGACAAGCAGCCCCCCAGGTGCCCACCTCACACAGAGGACAAGCAGCCCCCCAGGAGCCCACCTCACACAGAGGACAAGCAGCCCCCCAGGTGCCCACCGCACACAGAGGACAAGCAGCCCCCCAGGTGCCCACCGCACACAGAGGACAAGCAGCCCCCCAGGAGCCCACCTCACACAGAGGACAAGCAGCCCCCCAGGTGCCCACCTCACACAGAGGACAAGCAGCCCCCCAGGAGCCCACCTCACACAGAGGACAAGCAGCCCCCCAGGTGCCCACCGCACACAGAGGACAAGCAGCCCCCCAGGATCCCCCCTCAGCCAGCCTCATGCATTCCATGCAGCAGCTGGGAGGCCATCCCTGCCCTTTCCCAAAGCAGCCAGAGGGCAGATCCTTAGGTGCTGGCTGCTCTGGTGTCCCAGCCACGCTGAGAGGCTGCAGAGAGAGCCAAGATGCCTGCTCAGAGGCTCAGCCTCTGCTTGCCCTTGGAGCTTTCTTTCAGACATGAAAGCAGAGGTTCTGCAGTACAAGGAGCTTGACCCAGCAGCTGCCCTGGGTGCTTCCAGAGAGGCTATTCCTGGCCTGTCCCTGTGCCTTTCTCAGCTGATGCAGTGCAGGCAGTTGGAAAAACAAAGAGGAGGGGGAAGGCAAAGTGACTTGCCAAGATGCTTCATTCAGAGCTGAAGAGAGAGAGCTCAGAGCCACAAGTCAGACATGATGAGACTCCTTCCCCCCCTTCCCCAGTCTCATTCTTCCCTGTTTAGGTCAGATCAACTCTGTTCCCATGGTCCTTACAAATCCCCATGGAAACCTGCTTAAACAAACAAGGCTGCAGCCTGTGGCTGGCCCTCGGCAGCAGCAAGGCTCCAAGGTGGGAGCTGAGCCCAGCCACGCTGGAGGCTCTCACAGCAGCACCACAGCTCAGAGCTGGGAGCCAGGCAGGCTCCCAGGGGCTGCTGTGCACCAGGAGAGCCGCTGGGACCGTGTGCAGGAGCAGAGGGAGCAGGGAGGGCCTGGCCAGCTCCTTCCCAGCAGCAGGAGGATGCTCCCAGACCTCCTGCACTGTGGGGTTTCTCTGCTTTGTCTGCAGTGGTGCTTAGAGGAGAGAAGTAGTGCTGAGCAGCCTCACCTGGACCCAGCCCAGGAGATGCTCAAGGTGAGGCTGGACAGGCTTCTAGGCAACCTGACCTGGTGGAGGATGTCCCTGCTGAGTGCAGGGGGGTGACTGGATGGCCCTTGGAGGTCTCTTCCAACCCAGAGCCTTCTGTGACTCAGCAGAACGCTGCCCTGCAGGGGCAAACGTGGCCCCTGGGCTGTGCCAGAGGGCTGCTGCAGCTCCTGCCCAGGGGAGCAACCAGCAGAGCTGCACAGGCTGCAGCTGAAACCTCCCTGCTCCTCTCCTCTGCTGTCCCTGCCCACGGCAGGGGGATGGAGGAGATGATCTCTGAGGTCCCTTCCAACCTGAGCCGCTCTGTGATGGTTCTGTGATGGTGAAGCTGCAGCTGAGGCTGTTGGGATGGAAGAGTTGAGTTGTCAGCAGTGTCCCTGGGCTGGAAAACCAGCTCTGCCATCTCCTTCTCCCTCTCCATGGTGGGGAGGTTGGAGATGAGCTCTGAGGTCCCTTCCAGCCTGAGCCATTCTGTGATTCTATGATTTGTTTCAGCTGATTCCCCCCTGGCTTCCAGAGGAGCAACACTGCCTCTAGGAAACAAAATTGGGTTGATGGCACTCAAATGATAGGCAGGGAAAAAGGTTAGAGTAAGGGTCAGGGGAGGCAGAACAGCTGTGCCAGCTGTGCCTCCCCAGGAGTCTGCTCCCCCAGCAGAGATTCTCCGTGCTGGTGGCACCAGGGAGTCACTGCCAGGAAGGAGCTGCTGCTTCCCCTCCCTTCTGAGCCACTTGAACTAGGGGCAGGGATCATCTGCTGAGGCCAGGCCTCAGATCCTGGGGGCAGCTTTGGATCCCTCACTGCCAGAAGGACTTTGAGGGCTGGAGCAGGGCCAGAGAAGGGCAAGAGAGCTGGGGAAGGGTCTGGAGACCAGGGCTGGGGAGGAGCAGCTGAGGGAGCTGGGGGGTTGAGGCTGGAGGAGGCTGGAGCCACGTGGGGGAAGGTCTCAAGCTGACAAGGAGGTGATTCCTATCAGCCAGTCCCAGACAGGACACTGCCTGCCCACAGAAGGTGATTCACACAGCACTGACAGATGCTGAGGATGTGCAGGGAAGTTGCTTCCACAGCCAAAGGTATCCTTGAGGGCCATCAGCCTAAGGCTGCTGACACAGCCACACTGGGGAAACCCACCCTGAGCTACACAGCAGGAGCCCAGAGCAGGAGCACCCCCAGAGCAGCCCCAGTGCACCACTCTGCTGCCAGCTGTGCCAGGGACTCTCATTCCCCCTGGCATTGTCTGCCTGAAGGCAGAGCTGGTTTTCCAGCCCAGGAACACTGCTGACAGCTCAACTCTTCCATCCCAACAGCCTCAGCTGCAGCTTCACCATCACAGAACCATCACAGAGTGGCTCAGGTTGGAAGGGACCTCAGAGCTCATCTCCTCCACCCCCCTGCCATGGGCAGGGACACCTCTCAGCTCCACTCAGCGGCTCAGGGCCTCATCCAGCCTGGCCTTCAACATCCCCAGGCAGCAGGCAGCCACAGCCTCCCTGGGCAGCCTGTGCCAGGCTCTCACCACCCTCACAATGAAGAACTTCTTCCTCAGCTCCACTCTAACCCTGCTCTGCCTCACCTTCAAACCATTCCCCCTTGGCCTGGCTCCAGACACCCTCAGCAAAAGTCTCTCTGCAGCCTTCCTGCAGGATCCCTTCAGGTCCTGGCAGGCAGCTCTGAGGTCCCGCTGGAGCCTTCTCCTCTGCAGGCTGCACAGCCCCAGCTCCCTCAGCCTGTGCTCACAGCAGAGCTGCTCCAGCCCTTGGATCATCTGTGTGGCCTCCTCTGGCCTCACTCCAGCAGTTGCAGTGCTGGACCTGCAGCATCTGACCCAGTTTCCATCCTGTCCTGACCATGTCTCAGTGTCCCAAAGTTCCATCCCTGACCCACAAGCACCTGAGGGCCCTGGGGCAGCACAGCCATTGGCAGTCCCAGCATGTCCCAGAGGTGCAGAGGAGGCAGCAGCAGCCTCCCTGGCTGTTAGAAGGCAAGAGAGGAGTGGAGCTGCACTACAGCAGGATCCCCGGGGGGCAGAGCTGGACCCCCCTGCCGCTGGGATTCCCCTGCAGAGTCTCTGAGCTGCAGTGATGCAGCAGGGCTGAGCTCTTACCCTGCACACAAAGTCCTCCTTTGGCCAAGCCCAGCACTGACCCCACAGGCAGCAGTGCCCTCAGCTCCAGGGCTTCTCTTGGAATCAGAATCACTAAGGCTGGAGCAGACCTTTGGGATCACTGAGTCCAGCCCTAACCCAGCTGCCATGGCCACTGAACCAGCTCCTGAAGCACCACAGCTGCAGCTTCTGGGACTGCCCCAGGCATGGGCACTCCACCCCCTCCCTGGGCAGCCTGTTCCAGCCCCTCACCACTCTCTCAGCAAAGAAATGTTTCCTGATGGCCAGCCTGAACCTCCCCTGGCACAACTCAAACCATTCCCCTCATCCTGTCCCTGCTTCCTTGGGAGGAGAGACCAAGGCTGACCTCACTCCTTTCAGAGCAGTGAGATCTCTCCTCAGCCTTCTCCTCTCCAGTCTGAACAGCCCCCAGCTCCCTCAGCTGCTCCTCACTGATGCCCTCCAAACCCCTCCCCAGCATCCTTGCTCTTCTCTGGACACCCTCCAGCATTTCAGTGTCTCTTATCCTGTGGTGCCCAGAACTGAACCCAGCTGTGGCTGCACCAGTGCCCAGTCCAGGGGCACCACCACTGCCCTTCTCCTGCTGGACACACTGCTGGATCCAGGCCAGGCTGCTGCTGGCCTTCCTGGGCACCCCCTGGCCCCTGCTCAGCTGCCCATCCACCAGCACCCCCAGAGCCTTCTCCAGGCACTCTGCCCCAAGCGGAGTGAGCCAAGGGCAGGACCCAGCCCCTCGGGTTGCTAAGCCTCCTCCCGTTGGCCTCGGCTGATTGCTGTAACCTGCCCAGGTCCCTCTGCAGAGCAGCTCAGCGCTGCCCCTGTCACCAGTGCCACACTGCCGCCGGTGCCCTCTGTGCCCTCTGTGCCCTCCCTGCCAGGCTGCTGCCAGGGCGGGAGCGCCAGCTGCCCGCGGCGATGCCCCACGCCAGGCTGCTGGCAGGGCCGGTGCGGGAGCAGGGCCGTGCCGCCTGCTGCCAGGGCTGCCCTCCTGATGGCTGCTGTCCTTCTTGCAGGTGGATCGCATCGCTGCCTCCAGAGACTGACCCCGCACCGCCCGCAGCCGCCGCCGGCTGCCGCCCGACAGCCTCCAGGAGAAGCTCGGAGGGGTGAGCTGCGGGCGGCCAGAGCCACAGCCCCCGGCGGCCAGAGCCACTGCCCCGGGCTGCCAGAGCCACTGCCAGAGTCACAGCCCCGGGCAGCCAGAGCCACTGCCAGAGCCACTGCCCCGGGCTGCCAGAGCCACTGCCAGAGTCACAGCCCCGGGCTGCCAGAGCCACTGCCAGAGCCACAGCCCCGGGCTGCCAGAGCCACTGCCAGAGCCACAGCCCCGGGCTGCCAGAGCCACTGCCCCGGGCTGCCAGAGCCACTGCCCCGGGCTGCCAGAGTCACTGCCGCAGCCACAGCCCCGAGCAGCCAGAGCCACAGCCCCGGGCTGCCAGAGCCACAGCCCCGGGCTGCCACAGCCACTGCCAGAGGCACAGCCCCGGGCTGCCAGAGCCACTGCCAGAGCCACTGCCCCGGGCAGCCAGAGCCACTGCCCCGAGCAGCCACAGCCACAGCCCCGGGCTGCCAGAGCCACTGCCCCGGGCAGCCAGAGTCACTGCCCCGGGCTGCCAGAGCCACTGCCCCGAGCAGCCACAGCCACAGCCCCGGGCTGCCAGAGCCACTGCCCCGGGCAGCCAGAGCCACTGCCCCGGGCTGCCAGAGCCACTGCCCCGGGCAGCCAGAGCCACTGCCCCGGGCAGCCAGAGCCACTGCCCCGGGCTGCCAGAGCCACTGCCCCGGGCAGCCAGAGCCACTGCCCCGGGCTGCCAGAGCCACTGCCCCGGGCTGCCACCCTCTCTGCCCGCACCCGAGGGCCCCTCCTCGGCAGCAGCAAGCACCACTCAGGTCCTGCCTGCTCTGCATCAGCCCAGATGTGGTTTTTTTGCCCCCATCAAGGCACAAACCTCCCCTTAGACACGTCCCAGCCACCAAGCCCTTGCTGGCTGCACTTAGCACTGCAGCTCCTGCCTCCTCTTTAGGTCTTGAACAATAAAAGTCTCCAAAGGTCTCTTGATTTCTAAAGCCAATGCCAAAGGCTTTGGGTCCCTGCTCCTTACCCCCTGGGTCCTTGCTCTGTACCCCCTGGGTGTCTGCCTTCCCCCACTTCGGGAGCTCCAGCCTCAGGCTCCTGGTGCCTCCAGCTCCACAGTTTCAGCAGTGCAAGGTTCCACAGAGAACAGTCCTGGCCACAGAGTCCTTGCTGGCTGCACTTAGCACTGCAGATCAGGGCTGGAAGGGACCTCAAGGATCAGCCAGTCCCAACCCCTTGCCATGGCCAGGGACACCTCACACCATGTCACAGGTTGCTCACAGCCACATCCAGCCTGGCCTTCAAAACCTCCAGGCATGAGGCTTCCACCTGGGCAGCCTGTGCCAGGCTCTCACCACCCTCATGGGGAAGAACTTCTTCCTAACAGCCAATCCCAATCTCCCCACTTCTAGTTCTGCTCCATCCCCCCCAGCCCTGTCACTCCCTGACACCCTGCAAAGTCCCTCCCCAGCTTTCCTGTAGCCCCCTGCAGATGCTGGAAGGCCACAATTAGGTCTCCTGGAAGCCTTCTCCAGCCTGAGGCAGTTCCAGCCTCCTCTTTAGGTCTCATGCAGTAAAGTCTCCAAATCTGTCTTGACTTCTAAAGCCCAGGCCAAAGGCAGAGCAATCTTCCCTCCAGGTGCCAGCTTGGCTTTTCTTGGATGGTTTCTTCCCCTCTTGGCTGCTGCAGATCAAGAAAGCCAAGTTCATGACCACCCCTCTCTCCCCCTTCTTCCCCTGCTCAGGGACAGCTTTGGTGGCTTAACCCTGGGCTGCTTTGGTTTGAATATTCAGGCTGAGGTGAGGATTTGTCCTGCAGACAGCAGGGGAAGGTTGGACCTTGTGATGGTTCTGGGGCAGGAGCCCTGCTGGGCAGTGCTGCCCCACAGCAGTCTCACCAGAGAAGGACAATGAGACACACAGAGAAAGCCTAACCAAAACCCTGCTGAAATGTGCAGGGCAAGCTCCTGGGAGTGGAGAAAACCCAACCCCTGCCGTGTGATCAGAGCAGAGAGCTGCAAAACCTGCAGGACACCTGGAGGAGTGGTGGTTGGGACTTCAAGAGAGGCCTCCTGGCTCGGGGGGGAGCACTGCCAGGGACCATTGGCACACATGGGCTGAGGACACTGCTGGGAAGGGCTGGGGAGGGCTGACTGCAGGGGCATGGAGCTCCCACAGCTACAGACCCAACAGGTTATGGATGCCTGAAGGTACCAAAGCACCAAGCCAGCCACAGCCACCCCAGGCCAGCATCCTGGCTTGGACCAGCAGGACCGTGGCAGGGATCATCTGGGGAAGACACAGCTCAGTTTTGGGCCCCTCACTCCAAGAAGGACATTGAGGGACTGGGGTGGGTCCAGAGAAGGGCAACAGAGCTGGGGAAGGGTCTGGAGAACAGGGCTGGAGGCTGAGGGGAGACTATGACCCAAGTGCCATGGGCCACATGGTTCTGGAACACCTCCAGGGATGAGGACTCCACTGTTCCAAAGCCTGACCACTCAGGAAGCAACAAAATTGTTCCTGATGTCCAACCTAACCCTCCCCTGGCACAATTCCAGGTCATTTCCTCTCCTTCTAGCACCTGAGACTAGGGAGCAGAGCCCAGCCCCCACCTGGCTCCAGCCTCCTCTCAGGAGCTGCAGAGAGCAATGAGCTCTCCCTCAGCCTCCTCTGCCCCAGGCTCACCCCTCCCAGCTTCCTCAGCTGCTCCTCCCCAGCCCTGTTCTCCAGACCCTTCCCCAGCTCTGTTGCCCTTCTCTGGCCCTGCTCCAGCTCTCAAAGTCCTCCTGGCAGTCAGAGCCCAACCCTGACCCCAGGATTCCAGCTGTGGCCTCCCCAGTGCCCAGCCCAGGGGCACAATCCCTGTCCCAGTGAGGTCTGGGCAAGCTCAGCTGTGCTGCAAGCCCAGGAGGGGCTGGGGTGAGCTGAGCCCACAGCAGGTTTCTGCAGGCATCAGGTGGGGAGCTGAGGGAAGGGAAGATCCTCACATCCCTCACCATCCCCTGCCCCTCACAGAGAAGGGCTGCTGCACAGCTCCTGGGACTGAACAGCTCAGAGGAACACAAAAGCAGGTCTGTGGTGGTTCTGGCTCAGAAGTATTTAGGAGAGGATTTCACTAAACTCATTTAGCTCCTGAACAGATTTGGTTTGCAGGCAGGGAGGAGCCAAGGCCCAAGGCCACTCGTGGTGGAGGCAAAGTTCCCATCTCCAGGGCAGGAGGAGCACAGCACAGCACTGCACAGCCTGGTCCCCAGCTGCCATTGGCCAAACAGGCTGGGGGGACCTGCTCAGAGAAGCTATCCCACAGCCTCCAGCCCCCAGCAGCACCCAGGTGAGGCTGATAAAGAAGGGATACAGAGGGCTGTACAGAAAGGAATTGGCACTGCCAGGGTTGGATGATCAGAGGCTGGAGCAGGTCTCCTGTGAAGACAACCTGGGAGAGTTGAGGCTGTTCAGGGTGAAGGAAAGAAGGCTCCAGGGAGACCTCAGAGCAGCCTTCCAGGACCTGAAGGGCTCCAGGGGAGCTGGGGAGGGACTTTGTGCAAGGGCTGGGAGTGCCAGGCTGAGGGACAATGGCTTTGAGCTGGGAAAGGGGAGACTGAGACTGGAGATGAGGAAGAAATTGTTGAGAGTGAGGCTGGGGAGAGCCTGGCACAGGCTGCCCAGGGAGGCTGTGGCTGCCTCCTGCCTGGAGGTGTTGCAGGCCAGGCTGGATGAGGCCCTGAGCAGCCTGGGCTGGTGGGAGGTGTCCCTGCCCATGGCAGGGGGCTGGAGCTGGATGATCTCTGAGGTCCCTTCCAACCCAACCTACTCTGTGGGTCTAAGATTGCAAGCCTGGCAGGTTTCAGAGCTGTGCATTGCAGCCTACAGTTAAACCCCCAAGCATTAAACCTTACAAAGACCTCTAGGAAAAAACAAACAGCATTAAACAAAGGTGAAGAAGATGGAATGTTGCCTTCTGGGCAGCCCAGAGCTCCCAGGGCATGCCCTCTGTCAGACAAGGAACTGGCTGTTGTTATTTCTAAACACACAAAGCTCACTTCTTGGAGCCCAGACCCTAATTGCTTTTCAGGGAAAGGAAAACTTTTCCCTTGGGATCCCCAGCAGCATTCCCTCCCTCCCTTCCTACCTCCCTGAGCACTGAGCACGCAGTGAAGACCTCCAGGAAAAGCCCTGCCCCGGTGCAGAGAGCTCTGCCCTGCCCAGGGCACTGCCCTGCAGTCCCTGCCGTGCCCCTGTGCCCTGGCTCCCGAGCTCTGGGAGCTGCCCTCAGCTTCCCTCTGACCTTCCTCCCAGCCAGTCCTACTCACAACTGGGTACAGCCCCAGGCTGGGGGCAGAGTGGGTTGAGAGCAGCCCTGAAGAAAGAGCCTTGGGGGTGCTGGGTGCTGAGCAGCTCCCCAGGAGCCAGCAGAGCCTCCTGCAGCCCCAAGGCAGCTGGGTGCTGGGCTGCAGCCAGAGCAGGGTGGGCAGCAGGGCAGCAGAGGGGATTCTGCCCCTGGGCTCTGCTCTGCTCACACCTCACCTCCAATCCTGCCTCCAGCTCTGCTGTCCCCAGCACAAGAAGGACACAGAGCTGTGGAGTGAGGCCAGAGGAGGCCACAAAGATGCTCCAAGGGCTGGAGCAGCTCTGCTGTGAGCACAGGCTGAGGGAGCTGGGGCTGTGCAGCCTGGAGAGGAGAAGGCTCCAGGGGGACCTCAGAGCTGCCTGCCAGGAGCTGAAGGGATCCTGCAGGAAGGCTGCAGAGAGACTTTTGCTGAGGGTGTCTGGAGCCAGGCCAAGGGGGAATGGTTTGAAGCTGAGGCAGAGCAGGGTTAGAGTGGAGCTGAGGAAGAAGTTCTTCATTGTGAGGGTGGTGAGAGCCTGGCCCAGGCTGCCCAGGGAGGCTGTGGCTGCCTGCTGCCTGGGGATGCTCAAGGCCAGGCTGGATGAGGCCCTGAGCAGCTGAGTGGAGCTGAGAGGTGTCCCTGCCCATGGCAGGGGGTTGGAGGAGATGAGCTCTGAGGTCCCTTCCAACCTGAGCCGCTCTGTGATGGCTCTGTGGAGGTGAAACTGCAGCTGAGGCTGTTGGGATGGCAGAGTTGAGTTGTCAGCAGTGTCCCTGGGCTGGAAAACCAGCTCTGCCATCTCCTTCTCCCTCTCCATGGTGGGGAGGTTGGAGATGAGCTCTGAGGTCCCTTCCAGCCTGAGCCATTCTGTGATTCTATGATTTGTTTCAGCTGATTCCCCCCTGGCTCCCAGAGGAGCAACACTGCCTCTAGGAAACACAATTGGGTTGATGGCACTCAAATGATAGGCAGGGAGAGAGAGGTCCAAGCCCCAAAGCCAGGAGGATATTTATTGCTCAAGTCAAGGCTGAACAGCACAAAGCAGGGAAGGAGAGAAGGGGAGAAGGAGAGGAGGGAGAGAAGGGGACAAGGAGGGAGAGGAGGGGACAAGGAGGGAGAGGAGGGGACAAGGAGAAGAGGGAGAGAAGGGGACAAGGAGAGGAGGGAGAGAATAGGACAAGGAGTGAGAGAAGGGGACAAGGAGTGAGAGAAGGGGACAAGGAGAGGAGGGAGAGAAAGGGACAAGGAGAGGAGGGAGAGAAGGGGACAAGGAGAGGAGGGAAAGAATAGGACAAGGAGAGGAGGGAGAGAAGAGGACAAAGAAGAGGAGAAGGGGACAAGGAGGGAGGGAAAGAAGGGGACAAAGAGAGGAAGGAGAGAAGGGGACATGGAAGAAGAGAAGGGGACAAGGAGAGGAGGGAATGAAGGGAACAAAGAGGAAGGAGAGAAGGGGACAATGAGAGGAGGGAATGAAGGGGGAGAGGAAGGAGAGAAGGGGACAAGGAGGGAGAGAAGGGGGCATGGAAGAAGAGAAGGGGACAAGGAAGGAGGGAATGAAGGGGACAAAGAGAGGAAGGAAAGAAGGGGACAAGGAGGGGAGGGAGAGAAGGGGACAAGGAGGGGAGGGAGAGAAGGGGACAAGGAGGGAGAGAAGGGGACAGGGAGGGAGAGAAGGGGAAAGGATCCCTGGAGTCCCTGGCGGCTCCCAGCACTTTGTGCTGCCCTTTTTGGGTTTTAATTGAGTTTAACTTTCTTGTTCATTCTGTTTAAATGCATCCCTCACATCCTGGTCTGTTTCTGTTTGATTTAGTTTTCTGTAGTGGGAATGTAGAAATGTGCCACAGTGGACTGGGCTGGTGGCCTGGGTGGTCCAGCACTTGGCCCCAGCTTCTGGCTGCTGCAGCCAAAATTGTTTCAGTCAGGAATCTTTCTGGAGAGGTATAAAGGAAAGGCCAAATCCTGCAGCCCTGACTCAGGCACAAGTCCCTGCAGAGCAGTGAGGAGCTGGAGCAGGGCCAGAGAAGGGCAATGAAGCTCATAAAGGGTCTGGAAAACAGGGCTGGGGAGGAGGAGCTGAGGGAGCTGGGGGTGTTTAGTCTGGAGAGGAGGCTGAGGGAGAGCTCATTGCTCTCTGCAGCTCCTGAGAGGAGGCTGGAGCCAGGTGGGGGTTGGGCTCTGCTCCCCAGTCTCAGGTGATGGAGAAAAAATGACCTGAAATTGTGCCAGGGGCAGCTGCTCTTCTCTGGACCTACTCCAGCCCCTCAATGTCCCTCTTGGAGTGATGAGCCCCAACCTGATTCCAGCTGTGGCCTCCCCAGTGCCCAGCCCAGGGGCACACTCCCTGCCCTGCTCCTGCTGCCCACCCCACTGCTGCTCCAGGCCAGGCTGCTGCTGCCCTCCTTGCCCCCCTGGGCACTCCCTGGCTCCTCTCCAGCTGCTGGCACCCAGCACCCCCAGGGCCTTTCCTGCTGGGCACTTTGCAGCAGCTCTGCCCCCAGCCTGGAGCCTTCCTGGGGTGGTTGTGGCCCAAGGACAGGACCCAGCCCTTGGCTTTGCTAACCCTCATACAGCTGAGCTCAGCCCCTCGAGCCAGCCTGGTCAGGTCCCTCTGTAGAGCCTCTGAGCCTCCAGCACATCAGCTCTGGCTCCTAGCTTGGTGCCATCTGGCTGGGGGAAGCCTCCATCCCCTTGTCCAGGTCATTGATGAAGGTATTGAACAGAGCTGGCCCCAGCCCTGGGGAGCACCACTGGTGAGCAGCTGCCAACTGGAGGCCACTCCACTGCCCACCACTCTGGGCCAGTGTTTGACCCAGTGAATTGTCCCAGCCAGGAGCAGGCAGCTTCTCCAGCAGGCTGCTGTGGGATCCTGTAGGAGTTTTCCTGGCTTGCAGAGGACCTTTGGAGCACAGGGCACTGTGAGTGGTGCAGGCTCCCCAGCTCCTGAGCTGCTTCTCAGGGCTGTCAGAAAAGCTTTTGGCTTTGGGGAGAAACCCCAAGGCCTTGTCCCCCTTAAACATTTGTCTTGCAGCTGTTCCCACAGGGCAGCCCCACACAGGGATCTCCTTTGTCTGCTTGGCCTTTGCCTGGCAGCAAGTCAGGAGGAGGACTGATAGCAGCAGCCAGAGCTGAGCTTTCTGAGTCACTCTCTCTGGTGTCTCCCATCTCAAATGGGCACTCTTTAAACCTGTGCCAGCTGGGCCTCAGATCAGCAGCTGGGAGTTAGCTCCATATCTGCAGCATGAGCTAAACCCTCCCCTGCCTGCTGCAGAGAGCCTTTGGGTGTTGTAGGCTACCAGCAGCCTGGGGACTGGAGCTGACCCCGAGCTTCTCTGTCCAAAAGCCCCAAAACTCTGCAGTCTGACAGACAGCAATGGAACCCAGACCGAGCTGATGGCACTGGGCAAGATCCTGCTGCCAGGTCCTGCTGCCAGGCTGAAGGACAATGGCACCAGGGGATGCCCAGGCTCTTGCACAAAGGCAGCACCAGGCCTGGGGCCAGAAGCACAGCCCCCTGCAGTGCACTGCTGGGACACCAGGTCTGAGTCAGTAAGCAGGAATGGCAAGGGGCTGTGTGTGCCAGCTGGGAACAGCTCTGAGGCAGCAAGGCCAGACTGGAGCTGCTCAGAAGAGAAAACTTTCATTGTCCCCTCTCATTCCTGGCACCTGAGCTCCACTTCCTCTTCTGAAGCAGCAAATGCCACCTCCAGCTCTGCTCCAGGAGCCTCCTTCCCTCTGTCCCCCGGGGCTGCCTTTCCCCAAAGCCAGGAGGTTCCTGTCCCTGTGGGGCTGCCCCTCATGGTCACACTGCTGCTGCCAGGGAAATGGGTGGCAGCAGCAGGCACTGGGGATGGATGGCTGCACCTCCAGAACCACAGAAGAGATCTGCTTGGGAGAGACCTCCAAGCTCAGCCACTCCAACCCTGCCCCCAGCACTGCAGGGGGCATGATCTTAGGAAGAAATTCTTCACTATGAGGGTGGCAAGAGTCTGGAGTGGATTGCCCAGGGAGGCTGTGGCTGCCTGCTGCCTGGAGGTGTTGAAGGCCAGGCTGGATGAGGCCCTGAGCAAGCTGTGCTGGTGGGAGGTGTCCCTGTCCATGGCAGGGGGTTGGTAGTGGGTGAGCCTTGAGGTTCCTTCCATCCCTGACAATTCTGTGATCCTAACTGTGGGAGCAGACAGAGTCAGCTGCTGCCTGTGGCTGCTAGGCTCTGTCAGGACATGCCTGTGTTGAAGGCTGCTGAGTTAGCTGTGTGGCATCAGAAGTATCCTGTGTCTGAGGCAGGCTGGGGGCTGGCTCAGGGACAGAGCTGAGGTGGGGTCGTGTCTGCATGAAAACAGCTTCTGTGTCAGGCAGAAGGTGCTCTGGAGTGTCAGGGAGAAAAAAATCACAGACTGCAGCAGGTTGGCAGGGACCCCCCAGGGGCATCCTCCCCAACCCCTGCCCTCAGCAGGGACAGCTCCAGCTGCAGCAGGCTGCCCAGGGACACAGCCAGGCTGAGCTTGAATGGCTCCAGGGATGGAGCCTCAGCCCCAGCCCTGGGCAGCCTGTGCCAGTGTCTCCCCAGCCTCCCTGTGCAGAGCTTCTCCTGATGTCCAACCTAACTCTGCCCTGCTCCAGCTTCAAATCACTGCCCCTGGGCCTATCCCCACAGCCCCTTCTGAACAGTCCCTGCCCAGCCTGCCTGCAGCTCCCCTGCAGAGAGTGAAATGCAGCTCCCTGGAGCTTTCCCTTCTCCAGGCTTGAGTTCAGGTTTGAGGTCTCCAGGATGATGAATGCAAACCTTGTGAGCAGGGTCCTCCTCCTCTCCTCTTTCACTCCTTTTGCCTCAAGAAATCTGATGGAGCCCAGCAGAGATTTGTGTAGTTCTTTAATACTAACATCAAGGCCAGCAAGAGTAATGACTGGAGTTAACAAATGACACATGCAACAAACAGAGGGAGGACAAACATCATTGCACAGCGCTGGCTGAGCTGACAGAGGTCACTCAGCACCCCAGCAGAATTCTGGCTGCTTTTCCTTTGCTGCATCAGCACCACCTTGCCCACTGGGTACCCTCCACCCTTGCCAGAGCTCTCAGGAGCCAGACTGCCCCTGCCTTCCCCAGAATAAACAGTGACAGAAGATGCCTTCACACACCAAGGAGAGAGAGAGAATTTGGATGACTACAAAGCTGCTGTGTGGGAGGAGTGCCCCCAAAGGCAGCCAGCACCAGTTTGCACCGTTTCAGCAATTAGCCTCCCCCTGGAATCTTTGCCCAAGGCAGCTGCTCAGGTCCTGCCAGGCTGCAAGGCACTGCCAGTGAGGTTTGCATGACCACAAATCAATGGGAGGAACCCAGGTGACCTGCTTCAGAGCAGATGAAACCATCAGCTGTTCCCTCAATGCCATCTCTGTTGCTTGCTGTTCAGGGCAGCCTGTGCAGGCGGTGCCGAGCTGGTGGAGTGCTTGATGTGCAGCTGGTGACCTACAGAAGTCTTCTGAGGCTGCAGGGCAGAGGCAGAGCCACTCAGCTCCCGTGGCTCTGTGGTGAAAGGTCACTCCAGACGTGGCCAGTGTGGGCTGGTGGCCTGTGTAATGTGTTTCTAGAAGGGTCTATGGACAGAGGATACATAGGGTGCCACACAGCAGTGCATGGGACACCAGCTAAGTCAACCTCATTTACACAACATTAATTGGCAGTGGAAGCTGGTTCAAGGTCAGGGCCAAATCTTCTTCTTTGCCTGACATTAAGTTAATCTCCCAGGACCAGCACTGAAGGATTCTGGTCTTTAAAAGCATGCTTGGTGCCATTGTAGCAGCCAGGTTTGAGCTGATCTCAAATGCAGAATCACAGAGCTGTCAGGGCTGGAAGGCACCTCAAGGATCAGCCAGTTCCAACCCCCCTGCCATGGGCAGGGACACCTCACACCACAGCAGGTTGCTCACAGCCATATCCAGCCTGGCCTTCAAAACCTCCAGGGCTGAGGCTTCCACCACCTCCCTGGGCAACCTGTGCCGGGCCCAAGCTCACCACCAAGCATGCTCCAGTTTGTCTGGGAAGGTTAGCAAAGGTCCACCCCAACCAGCATGGGTGCTCTGCTTGGCACCCTGTCACCCACATCCCTCCTGCCTGTCTCTGCAGCCCCTCCCTGCATGGGTGGTCAAAGCTCCTGCGCTGATGGGGCAGGGGAGGGGCAGAGGCTGGAGCTCAGGGCCTCAATCAATGCCGTGTAAGAGAGGTGCTCGTCGCTGCAGGCAGTGTTTGTACATCGGTCACAAAGGCAATAAACCATCAGGACAAACAAAAACACAACAAGCACAGCTTGGTAACCTGCCATGAAATGTCACTGGCTTCAGAATAAGTTACTACACCTCGAGAACAAATGGTCTGCTATCCACAGGGGATAGGAAATGCTTCCATCTAACACATGGGAAGCATGCAGGAACAATATGTACAACAAAGGTGGAGCTGGGTTTGCTTTCACACACTGCCTGATTACACAGAGAGGAGTTGCTGAAGCATCACTTTCCTGGCCTCATCCAGGCTTTATTTGCTTCCATTTCTAGCCTGATTCAGGTTTTATTTGCTTCCTTCTCCTAGCCTGATCCAGGTTTTATTTGCTTCCTTCTCCTAGCCTGATCTAGGTTTTATTTGCTTCCTTCTCCTAGCCTGATCTAGGTTTCATTTTTCTTCTTTTTCCTAGCCTGATCCAGGGTTTATTTTGCTTCCTTTTCCTAGCCTGATCCAGGTTTCATTCTGCTTCCCTTTCCTGGCCTGATCCAGGTTTCATTCTGCTTCCCTTTCCTGGCCTGATCCAGGTTTCATTCTGCTTCCCTTTCCTGGCCTCATCCAGGTTTCATTCTGCTTCCCTTTCCTAGCCTGATCCAGGTTTCATTCTGCTTCCCTTTCCTAGCGTGATCCAGGTTTCATTCTGCTTCCTTTTCCTAGCCTGATCCAGGTTTCATTTTGCTTCCTTATCCTAGCCTGATCCAGGTTTCATTCTGCTTCCTTTTCCTAGCCTGATCCAGGTTTCATTTTGCTTCCTTATCCTAGCCTGATCCAGGTTTCATTTTGCTTCCTTATCCTAGCCTGATCCAGGTTTCATTTTGCTTCCCTTTCCTAGCCTGATCCAGGTTTCATTTTGCTTCCTTATCCTAGCCTGATCCAGGTTTCATTTTGCTTCCCTTTCCTAGCCTAATCCAGGTTTCATTTTGCTTCCTTATCCTAGCCTGATCCAGGTTTCATTTTGCTTCCCTTTCCTAGCCTGATCCAGGTTTCATTTTGCTTCCCTTTCCTAGCCTGATCCAGGTTTCATTATGCTTCCCTTTCCTGGCCTGATCCAGGTTTCATTTTGCTTCCTTATCCTAGCCTGATCCAGGTTTCATTTTGCTTCCCTTTCCTACCCTGATCCAGGTTTCCTTTTGCTTCCCTTTCCTAGCCTGATCCAGGTTTCATTCTGCTTCCCTTTCCTGGCCTGACCTAGGTTTGCTTTTTCTTCCTACTCCCAGCCTGATCCAGGTTTAATTTTACTTCCTTTCCTGGCCTGATCATCTTGCTCCTTCTAACACCATAGGGTTTGGGTTTGTTTGGTTTTGTTTCTCCTCCTCAGTTTGGGGAGAATGAAAGCTCCTGTCTCTACCTGTAAGAGGTTAGCTTTAGTCCTGGAGCAGACACTGCTTTATTTATCCCCAGCAGCAGGTTTGAACTTCTTGGTGAATTGACAGACAACAAACTAAAACTCCCAGTGCTGGATGGCTGGGAAGCAGTTTCCTTCCCCAGATGCCTTTGAAATCCTGAGGATCTGATAAGGATCCAGCAGTCCTGGTTTACACTGCTCCCAGTCTCACCATGAAACCAAACCACAGAGCTCTCTAAGGAGGTCCCATCCATCACAAGAGGGAAGCCAACCAGGGGCTGAGAGCTTCCCACTCTCCCCCCCTGCCAATCACAAAGTCCTGGCCCTGAACCAGCAGCAAAACTGTGGGGTCTGCCCCTCATGGGGGCCTGCTCTGTGCTGCCTGCAGACAAAGCAGGGAGGTGGGGGAGGGAGCCAGGCCAGCCCTGGCTGTGGGTTGAGTCTTCAGACCCATGGTGAGAGATGGGTTTAGCTCACCTACCAGCCAGCCAGCAGCAGGTGGGGGGCCAGGCAGACTGACTCTGAGGCTCAGGGGGAAGGTCCATCCACAAATGTCCTTACCAGGAGGGTCCCAGGTCAAATCTCCACTGAGTCTTTTCATCTCTTCCCTTTCCTCCTTCAGTTTTATTTTTCTTTTTCCCCCCCTTTTTAATTTTTTCTTTTCCCTTTTTTCTTTCCCCTTTTCCTTTTCCCCCCTTTTCCTTCCCCCCCTTTTTCCCCTTTCCCCCTTTTTTCTTTTCCCTTTTTTTCTTTCCTTTCCCCCCCCTTTCCCCTTTTTTCTTTCTTTTTTTTTCCCCTCTCCCTCTCTCTCTTTTTTTAGTTTTTTTTTTTTTTTCTTTATTTTTTTGCTAGAAAAGCTAAAATTAGTATTTCCAACAGCACTGAAGTAAGTACTTGGCAAAGCATTTCTCTATCTGGTAAAACAAAACAACACAAAAGATATGAGTATGAGAACCCTTAGACAGTCAAAGGCCTGCAGGTGCTAAGAGGCTTTGCCTCCTGTGCCTTGGCAGCTGCCAGGGAGAGCTGTTCTGTGAGAAGTGATCCTGACAGCAGAGGAGCAGAGCTGGAGGCCTGACTGCAGTGCTGAGTGAGCTCACCTCTGCCTAGCTCTGTGCTGCAGGTTGGGCTGGAGGCTGCCAGGGTGAGCAGGCAGTGTGCTGGATGTGGTGGGAGTGCCAGGAAGGTGAGGAGAAGCAGAGAGAAATGCAGCCAGTGCATTTCTGGGGAGGCTAATTCTCATCTGGTGTGGCCCCTGTGCTGAGCTGGGCCTCAGTCAACAGCTGCTGGCTGTTGAGAGCTGACAGAGTGAGCAAGCAGCCTGGGGGCTGGAAGGCATCTGCTACTCAAGCAGGAAAGGAAAGCAAAAAAGAACAAATCCCTGTGGCAATATTTCCAGGGCAAAACAATGCAAGGTGGAGAAAAGCCAGGAAGGCATCAGTGGGAACCACCTCCTGTGACTAACAAGGAGCCAGAGCAGACTGGACTGGCTGGAGCTGATGCCCCTCTCCTGCCTCTCTTCAGATGCAGAAACTTCCCTCTGGCATGGGAATGGGCATGAAATGACCCTGCTGGCCTGCAGAGCTATCAGCTGGATGGACATCCTCGGGCCAAACCGAATGCAAAGGCTCTCCTGTCAGTCACAGCCTTCCTGCGTTCCTTTGCTCTACCTCCATGGCCATCTCTGTCCCCCTGCGAGTGCTGAAGGCTGACCTGTCACCAGTTAGTCCTTGTCCTCAGGGGCTGTGGCCAGAGCCCTGCGACTGCTCTGATTGATTTCCACGCTGGCACTCCCCTTGCACGCCCCTGCACTTCCACACCCCAACGAGCACCAGCCCAGACCCCACAGACCTGCCCCTTCTCCTTCCCACACCCTCCCAGATGGCAGCACCTCCCTGCTCCAGCTCATGGTCCGCGGGACAGCTGCCTGGCACCGATTCCTTGCAGGCTGAGGAGGGCTCCTGCGCTTACAGACCTGCTGCTGCTGCTGTCACTGTCTGGCAGCTGGCCCAGGAGTGAGACGTGGTCAGCTTTGTGTCAGCTTTGGGCCTCGCACCATGAAGTCTGTCCAGGCGTCTCTGGGCAGCTGGCTGGGATGTCCACACTTGGCAGAGTGCTCTGCAGTCCTTCCCTGGGGGAGCTGCCTGTCTGGAGGCCTTACTCGAGTCATCCATTCCTTTATTTTCTCAAGGCACGCTGGAATCACCACGGGGAGGCAGAGGGACACAGTGGGGGAGAGCCTTGCAGGGATGGACCTCCGGTTGTTTGCAGTCTCTTGGCTTCTCTTGCTTTCTTGGTGGCACTGATGCACAAAGGGACTTGGAAACAGAAGAAAACTAAAGGAGAAAGGCCTGGGTCTGTGGTCACTCGTATCAGGGACAGTCTGGCTTCCTCTAGCCCCCCACCCCCCAGCTGGCTGTGGTACAGTACTGCTGAAAAGCCTCTGAGCGCTCCTGCGAGAGCCGGGAGCGAGGCCAGCGCCCTAGGCTGTGGGGCGGGGGGGGGGCCGGGATGGAGGGGGGGCCCTGTTGGGAGGGGGGGCCTGGGGTGGGGGAGGGAGGGGTGGGAGCGTGGAGGATGGGGATGGGGTGTGGGGTGTGGGGGAGCTGGGCGGGGGGGGGGGTGTAGATGGGAGCTGGGGGCAGGGGGTTGTAGATGGGTGCTGGGAGTGGGGGTGAGGCAGGGTAGGTGTTGTTGAGGGGGTACTTGGGGGGGGCCTCCGTGTTCTTCACCCTGGTGAAATTGATGCAGCGGCCCTGGAAGGAAAGAGAGCAGAGGGGGAAAGCAGAGTTAGTGATGGGGGCACAGCTCAGGCCCCTGCCTGGCTCCCTGCACAGCAGGCAGCAGCTGCTCTCCTTGGGACAGGTCTGTAAGGGCAAGTCCTGTGCTGGGTGGCCAAGAGCTTCACCACCACCGGCAGCAGCTTCTGCAGGGAAGGAAGCTGAGATCCTCCACACTGCTCTCTGCCTCCAGAGCTGCAGAGAGAGCCTTGAGCACTTCAGGTCAGACACTGGAAGAGCTGGCAGCAGGCACCCCTGGGCTGGGGTCTGCCCAGTGCACAGGCCACAGTGCCTGCCCCTGCAGGAGCCTCTGCCCAGACCTCAGTGTTCAACTTCCAACAGCATCAAGCCTGAACTTTCATAAAGTCATCACAGAATGGCTCAGGTTGGAAGGGACCTCAGAGATCATCTGCTGCAACCTCTCAGCTAGACTCAGCTGCTCAAGGCCTCATCCAGACTGGTCTTGAACACCCCCAGGCAGGAGGCAGCCACAGCCTCCCTGGGCAGCCTGTGCCAGGCTCTCACCACCCTCACACTGAAGAACTTCCTCAGCTCCACTCTAATCCTGCTCTGTCTCAGCTTCAAACCATCCCCCCTTGGTCTGGCTCTAGACACCCTCAGGAAAAGTTCCTGAGGTGCCTTCCTGCAGGATCCCTTCAGCTATTGGAAGGTAGCTCTGAGGTCCCCCTGGAATCCTCTCTCCAGGCTGAACACCCCCAGCCTCACAGCAGAGCTGCCCCAGCCCTTGGATCATCTTTGTGGCCTCACTCCAGCAGCTCTGTGTCTTTCTTCTGCTGGGGACCCTAGACCTGGACTTTTGCACCCTTGCAGCCCCTCTCCTTCCAGCACCTGACTTTTGTGTCCTACTTCCACTCATTTCCCAGCAGATTTAGTTAAGTGAGTTCCTTGCTCAGATTTAGTTAAGTGAGTTCCTTGCTCAGATTTAGTCAGCCTAGTTCCTTGCTCAGATTTAGTCAGCCGAGTTCCTTGCTCAGATTTAGCCAACTGAGTTCCTTGCTCAGATTTAGCCAACTGAGTTCCTTGCTCAGATTTAGTCAGCTGAGTTCCTTGCTCAGATTTAGCCAACTGAGTTCCTTGCTCAGATTTAGTTAACTGAGTTCCTTCCTCAGATTTAGTCAGCCTAGTTCCTTGCTCAGATTTAGTCAGCTGAGTTCCTTGCTCAGATTTAGTCAGCTGAGTTCCTTGCTCAGATTTAGCCAACTGAGTTCCTTGCTCAGATTTAGCCAACTGAGTTCCTTGCTCAGATTTAGTTAACTGAGTTCCTTCCTCAGATTTAGTCAGCCTAGTTCCTTGCTCAGATTTAGTCAGCTGAGTTCCTTCCTCAGATTTAGTTAACTGAGTTCCTTGCTCAGATTTAGTCAGCTGAGTTCCTTACTCAGATTTAGTTAACTGAGTTCCTTGCTCAGATTTAGTCAGCTGAGTTCCTTCCTCAGATTTAGTTAACTGAGTTCCTTGCTCAGATTTAGTCAGCTGAGTTCCTTACTCAGATTTAGTTAACTGAGTTCCTTGCTCAGATTTAGTCAGCTGAGTTCCTTCCTCAGATTTAGTCAGCTGAGTTCCTTCCTCAGATTTAGTTAACTGAGTTCCTTGCTCAGATTTAGTTAACTGAGTTCCTTGCTCAGATTTAGTCAGCTGAGTTCCTTGCTCAGATTTAGTCAGCTGAGTTCCTTGCTCAGATTTAGTCAGCTGAGTTCCTTGCTCAGATTTGGTCAGCTGAGTTCCTTGCTCAGATTTGGTTAATTGAGTTCCTTGCTCAGATTTGGTCAGCTGAGTTCCATGCTCAGATTTGGTCAGCTGAGTTCCTTGCTCAGATTTAGTTAACTGAGTTCCTTGCTCAGATTTAGTTAACTGAGTTCCTTGCTCTGATTTAGTTAACTGAGTTCCTTGCTCAGATTTAGTCAGCTGAGTTTCATGCTCAGATTTAGCCAACTGAGTTCCTTGCTCAGATTTAGTTAACTGAGTTCCTTGCTCAGATTTAGTCAGCTGAGTTCCTTGCTCAGATTTAGTCAGCCTAGTTCCTTGCTCAGATTTAGTCAGCCTAGTTCCTTGCTCAGATTTAGTCAGCTGAGTTCCATGCTCAGATTTAGTCAGCCTAGTTCCTTGCTCAGATTTAGTCAGATGAGTTCCTTGCTCAGATTTAGCCAACTGAGTTCCTTGCTCAGATTTAGTCAGCTGAGTTCCTTGCTCAGATTTAGTCAACTGAGTTCCTTGCTCAGATTTAGTCAGCTGAGTTCCTTGCTCAGATTTAGTCAGCCTAGTTCCTTGCTCAGGATTCCTCCTGAACTCCTCCTCTTCTTCCTCAGGATGTGCTGCTGCTGCTGTGGTGCTCCTGGGGAGCCCCTAAATAGTTCTCTGGTGCTAAGCTACAGTTTGTTGTGCATTTTTAAACAAAACCTTTGCCCTCTGAGCTGTTGTGATTTGCATTCCCCCCTAAATTCCACCTGCAAAAGATCCCACTGTAAATAACCAAATGTCAGGATCTTGCAGCATGGATTCATTCTTTCAGATATGAAATCATCCCAGAAGGCACCAGAGGATTTCTGGGTCCATGCTTTGGGTTGTGGTTTATTTTTGCATCTGGGAGCAGGAGCTTTTATGTTTCTCTTTCCCTCTCCCAAAGTCAGTGATTTTCCTGGTGCAAAATAAAAAGGCAGCTGGAGCCCTGAGCCCACTGCAGGAGCAGGGCTGCAGGGGGAACAGCAGCAGGCAGCCTAAGCCTCTGCACAGCTCTGGGTCCCCTCCCTGCTGCACAAATGTGTCTGCTTCCACCTCTGTGCCTTAGAATCATAGTATCATAGCATCAGTCAGGGTTGGAAGGGACCACAAGGATCATCCAGTTCCAACCCCCCTGCCATGGGCAGGGACACCCCACACTAGATCAGCCTGGCCACAGCCTCAGCCAGCCTGGGCTTAAACACCTCCAGGGCTGGGGCCTCAACCACCTCCCTGGACAACCCATTCCAGGGCTTCACCACTCTCATGGGGAAGAACTTCCTCCTCACCTCCAGCCTGAATCTCCCCACCTCCAGCTTCATTCCATTCCCCCTAGTCCTATCACTGCCTGAGATCCTGAGCAGTCCCTCCCCAGCCTTCCTGGAGCCCCCTTCAGATACTGGAAGGCCACAATTAGGTCACCTCAGAGCCTTCTCTTCTGCAGACTGAACAGCCCCAACTCCTTCAGTCTGTCCTCATAGGAGAGGTGCTCCAGCCCTCTGAATATCCTCCTGGCCCTTCTCTGGACACCTTCCAGCATGTCCTTCCCCCAGTCTGTGGGCAAATGCTCTGCAGCAGAGGGACCCAAAGGGAAGGGAGGTGTTGGTAGAAGGGCAGAAGGGTGGTGGAGAAGGACTTGACAGGATGAGAGTCTTGCATTATGGTCCCAAGCTGCCCCAGGGGAGGTTCAGGCTGGAGCTCAGGAAATCTTTCTGCCCTGGAAGGGCTCTCAGACACTGGAATGCTCTGCCCAGGGCAGTGCTGCAGTCCCCATCCCTGGGGGTGTTCCAGCAGTGTGGAGCTGGTGCTTAGGGTCATGGTTTGGTGGGGACTCTGCAGTGCTGGGGGCAGGGTTGGAGTGGCTGAGCTTGGAGGTCTCTCCCAAGCAGATCTATTCTGTGGTTCTGGAGGTGCAGCCATCCATCCCCAGTGCCTGCTGCTGCCACCCATTTCCCTGGCAGCAGCAGTGTGACCCTGAGGGGCAGCCCCACAGGGACAGAAACATCTCCTGGCTTTGGGGACAGGCCGCCCCGGGGGACAGAGGGAAGGAGGCTCCTGGAGCAGAGCTGGAGGTGGCATTTGCTGCTTCAGAAGAGGAAGTGGAGCTCAGGTGCCAGGAATGAGAGGTGACAATGAAAGTTTTCTCTTCTGAGCAGCTCCAGTCTGGCCTTGCTGCCTCAGAGCTGTTCCCAGCTGGCACACACAGCCCCTTGGCATTCCTGACACAGAGGAGCTGGTGTGGAGGGGCTGACACATAAAGAGATACAGACAGCTCCTCTCCAGGAGCTCTGCCAATGATACCATCATGCTCTGTGGATGTGAGGAAACATCTGCCTGAGCTCTGGCTGCTCAGCAGAGGAGAGAGGCTGCCTTGCTGGAGCACTGAAGCGTGTAGAGCTGCACAGCTGAGTGCAGGCAAAGGGAGGGTAAAGGAAAACAAAGATCTCACAGAGCCTTCAGCTGCACCAAGCTCAACATGAAAGCAACACCTCAGGGATGCTCTGAGTGTGGTGGCAGCTGAGCCCTTTGCATGGCTCAGCCCTGGACTTCTGTCAGCAGGAAAAACCTCTGGCTTCAACCCAGGATCTCCTCCAGGAATTAGGCTCCAGGGCAGAGACCAGTGTAACAGCTCTCAGTGCTAAATCCTGCCTCCAGCTCTGGTGTCCCCAGCAGGAGAAGGACACAGAGCTGTGGAGTGAGGCCAGAGGAGGCCACAAAGATGATCCAAGGGCTGGAGCAGCTCTGCTGTGAGCACAGGCTGAGGGAGCTGGGGCTGTGCAGCCTGGAGAGGAGACTCCAGGGGGACCTCAGAGCTGCTGCCAGGACCTGAAGGGATCCTGTAGAGGAACTTTTCCTGTGGGTGTCTAGAGCCAGGCCAAGGGGGAATGGTTTGAAGCTAAGGCAGAGCAGGGTTAGAGTGGAGCTGAGGAAGAAGTTCTTCATTGTGAGGGTGGTGAGAGCCTGGCACAGGCTGCCCAGGGTGGTTGTGGCTGCCTCCTGCCTGGGGGTGTTGAAGGCCAGGCTGGATGAGGCCTTGAGCAGCTGAGTGCAGCTGAGAGCTGTCCCTGCCCATGGCAAGGGGGTTGGAGGAGATGATCCCTGAGGTCCCTCCAGCCTGAGCCATTCCAGGATTCTCTGAACACACCCACAGGGATGCCCCTCCTTGAGGTTTGTCTTCCAGGAGAACAACAAGGAGGAGAAAAGGAGGAGAGGCTTGGCCACTGCTTCCTGCACTAGGCTGTCTGTTACAGCAGGAAGATGTTCTCCAAGGACAAGATGCCAACACCAAGTGAAGTGCCCAAGTGGGCACCACTCCCTCCATAGCATCCTGCACCTCTGAAAGTCAGAGGAAGGTCTGAAGCAAGCAGAGCAGAGCCTCCTCTCCGAGCATCCCTGGTTCTGTTTGCTCTCTGGCCTGCTGCCTCTGCTTTAACATCCTTTTAATGCACTTTGCTGTCACCTAAAGTAAATACTGTGGGGCAATCCTGCTGTGTGAGTGCAAGTCTGAGCCCAAGAATAACCAACTCTGCTCAGAAAATAAACCCCCTAAGAATGTTTTCCTTGTTCCAGTTCCACATCTCCTGCAAGGGAGCTTCAGCAGCTTCAGACTATGCCTTGCACTGCAGTTTGTTTCCTTGATTTCTGTTGAGAACAGAACAAACCTGATGGAGAAGCAGCACTCCAGGAGTCCCAGCCAGAGGACAAGAGCTGGCAGTTGTTGTTCTGTGTGGAGAGAGAGCCTGTCTGGATGCTCCAGGGGTGAGGTTATGGTGCTGCTGATCCAAATGGAACTGAGCACCACCCTGAGAGCAGTCGAGAGGATGCAGCAAGGCTCAGAAATCTCTGGGTTTGGGGTCAGGGCAGGGCTTGAGGACTAAAAGCCACCCAGCAGTCACAGCAGTGCCCAAGGCATGCTCCAAAAGGGAAAGAGGGTCCCTTCTTGGGCAGCCTCTGGAATCTGTCCAGAGAAGGGCCATGAATCTTCCAGAGAAGGGATGAGTAGAGGGCTGGAGCTGCACTCCCATGGAGACAGACTGAGAGAGTTGGGGTTGTTCAGTCTGGAGAGGAGAAGGCTCCCAGGAGACCTAATTGTGGCCCTCCAGTATCTGAAGAGAGCTACAAGAAAGCTGGGGAGGGACTTTTAGGGTGTCAGGGAGTGACAGGACTGGGGGAATGGAGCAAAACTAGAAGTGGAGAGATTCAGATTGGATGTTAGGAAGAAGTTGTTCCCCATGAGGGTGGTGAGAGCCTGGCACAGGTTGCCCAGGGAGGTTTTGAAGGCCAGGCTGGATGTGGCTCTGAGCAACCTGTGACACAGTGTGAGGTGTCCCTGGCCATGGCAAGGGGTTGGGACTGGCTGATCCTTGAGGTCCCTTCCAGCCCTGACAGCTCTGTGGTTCTAGGATTGATGAAGTGTCCTACAGCAAGCAGCAGCCTCAAAGGGAGCCACCAGACTGGAGAACCACCCCATGGTGCATTCTCAGGTTCAACTCTGGCAGACAAAACCTAGGGCTAGGAAAGAGGAGCCTGATAGGAACCTTTGGCCATCCAATGTCCCTGCAAGCTACCAGGAGGAGCTGTTCTAAAAGCAGTTTGTAGCTCCTTCCTTCTGTGTCCTGAAGGAAAGAAGGAAGGTTTCAGGCCCCTGCTGCTGTTGAAGGGGCAGCTGGATTCTCTCACTGCTGGAGATAGAATTCTGTGATCCTTTGCAGGGGCACAGGTCTGACTCAGTGAGAGAGACTGGCTTGGGTAGCTCAGCAGTGCCATGAACAAGGTGTTAAGGATCATACCAAGGTGTTCAGAGCAGCTTTTGTGGTCACCTGTGACCTGCTGAGCTGTCTCCATGAGCTGCTGCTTCTATCCCTGACTAAGGAGAACTCTTTCTCCACTAACAGAACTGCTTTAAAGCAGAGAGCTCTTCTTTCAGATGTGATGAAGTCTCCACTGCCCTTGGTAACTGTGCTGCAAGGTGGGCTGGTGGCACCTGCTGCCTGATCAAGGGCTTGGGCTGGAGGCTGAGCTGGAGCTGCTCAGCTGCAGACCAGAGAGGAGACAGCACCAGGGTGCAGACATGAGAGCCAGAGCCAGCACAACCTGTAGCTGTGCTCACCAGGGCCCTCTTTCCCACTCCCTTGTGCACTGCACTGGGCTAATTTCAGAGCTGAAACCTGCTCCCTCCCCTCAGCAGAGGACAGAGAGTGCCTTTTGCTCTGTCATTGCCTCTCTCCTCTTTCCTTCTCTGCCTGGGCCATCTGCTCTGCAGCAGACTGACACCAGCCTGCCTGCCAACGCTTTCTGCTACAGTCTGATGGCTGCAGAGCATCCAGCATGTGTGAGGGGATCAGGGACACAGCTCAGGCTGCCTCCACCTTCCACATGAATTGACAGACCAAAGAGGTCCCCTTCTCACAGGTAATTAGTGATAGAATGAGAGGGAATGGCCTCAAGCAGCTGGGTAGGTTTAGACTGGACAGTAGCAAACCCAGCAAGAGAGGTCAGGGATTGGAATGAGCTGCACAGAGAGGTGGTGGAGTCCCCAACCCTGGGTGTGTTTGGATGTGATGCTTGGGGGTATGGTTTAGGGGTGACCCTTGCAGCCTGGGGTTAATGGTTGGACTTGGTGATCCTGAGGGTCTCTTCCAACCTGAATGTTTCTGTGAGTCTGTGTTTCATTGCCTGACATTCCTCTCCCCATGCAGATGAGGGGGAAGGATGCCAGAGAGGAGTTTTCAGTCCAGATGGGCTGAGATGGACTCTGTCAGCTACACTGCCTCAGAGGAGATGGAGAAGCCAACATCTCCTAGGGGAGAAGAAACAAATCACTGTGCCACTGCTCATGGCAGGCAGCAAGTGGCTGATGAGTGCCCAGGGCAGAAATGCAAAGCAGACCCAGGAGGAAGCTGCTTTGACCAGCATCTGGCAAAGTTCATGCTGGGGGAGGGGAGGGAATTTCAACCCACCACATTAGGAAAACCCCACAGCACCACTGCCTTGCTCCATGGATCAGTGCTGTTTTAGCTGGAAAACTGTCTGGATGCAGCCCAAGCTGGCCAGCTAAGCACACAGCCTCTCAAGCTTCCTCAGGGCTCTCCACTGCCAGCACAGCTCAGTTCTTCCCACAGATAACAGAAGCTGATGTGAACAGCAACAAACCCACTAGAGAAAGGTGCCCAACTGTCTTGTTCAGCCTTAGGAGCTGGACAGAAAGTCAGGATGAGTGTCTGAGGCACTGCAGGCAAGAGGAGGGTGGAATCTCCCTGCAGGCAGCAGAGGTGTGAGGACCTGCACGTGGATGGGAATTTAGGAGGGTCTCAGTGGCCACCAGTTAGCAGCTCCTGTTAGCTACCCACTAAGGTTTAGAACCTCACTCAGATGTCCACATTTAGATGGGGTGGATGTGGAGGGTGGTGGCAGAATATCCAGGAGGCAGGAGTCACAGAACCACAGAGTGTTAGGGGTTGGAAGGGACAGAGATCATCCAGTCCAACCCCCTGCCAGAGCAGGGAGGCAATCTCAGCATCTGCTTCCCATCTGCTTTTATCCTTTGGGAAGAGCATTGGCCATGGAGGTCTTGGGTCCCTCCTGGGTTTTGCTGCTCCAACCCCCCCCCAGGATATCCCCCAAGATCCTGGGTGGATTCTACTTGGTAGAATTCTGTGAGCTTGAAAGTTCCAAGTTTTCAGGACTTGGGCTGGCAGTGTGCTGCCCCTCTGCCTGGGGGCTGCTTTAGGAAACTCTCAACTAAGCCTCTGGGCTTTGCTAGGCAGCCTCTGGGCTTTCCTAGGCAGCCCCTGGCAGTGAGCAGCCTGTGCTGAGTGTGCTTGGCAATGCCAAGAAGCACTGCTGCCTGCAGCAGGCACACAGCTACCCCTGTGTCTGTTAGCCACTAAACAACTTCAGAGGCTAAAACAGCAGCTGTGAAGAAAGGCTGAGAAGCCTGGGGCTGTTTGGTCTGGAGAGGAAAAGGCTGAGAGGAGCTCTGATCATTGTCATCAATATCTGAGGGGTGGGGGTCAGGAGGATGCAGCCAGGCCCTGGTGGGTGGTGCCCAGTGATAGGATGAGGGGAAATGGATGCAAACTCAATCACAGGAAATTCCACCTCAACATGAGGAGAAACTTCTCTGGTGTGAGGGTGCTGGAGGCCTGGAGCAGGCTGCCCAGAGAGGTTGTGGAGTCTCCTGTTCTGGAGAGCTTCCAACCCCATCTGGATGTGTTCCTGTGTGACCTGCCCTGGGTGCTCCTGCTTTGCAGGGGGCTTGGACTGGGTGATCTCTGTAGGTCCCTTCCAACCCCTGGCATTCTATGACCCATGATTTTTCCCTGCCAGTTCAACCTCCAGTTGAAACCTTCCTCACAGCTTCCTCACAGCCTCTTCTCTGCCCCTGGCTCCTCAGCCCTACCACAACCTTGCTAGCAGCCGCTGCCCTGCCAGCCTCTGCTCGCTGCTATCTCTGAGTGCATTGTACAGGCCTGAACCAGCTGGGGAACCTTCTGACAAGCAACCACTGAGTGCAAACTCCTCCAAAGAGCGAAACAAGATGATGCAGGCTTCCACCTTGCCAGATTCCAGCGTGGGAATGAGATTAACTGCCTCAGCCTTTGGCCGGTGCCCGAGCTGGGGAGCGTGGCTCTCAGCGATGAGTTGGGCACTTGGATGTCAGCCAGCAGCCTCTGATTGCTTCTGCAGGAGGTAGTTTTGGCTGACTGAGGCCGTGGGGTGAGTGTCATTTCCAGGAAGATCTGCTCACTCTTCCCCTTCTCTTTCTGGAAAGAGGGAGCTGGTGCTGGAGCAGCACTGCCTGACACACCAGAGCCACTGCAACCTTTCATCTGAGGGCTGGCTAACAAAAGCCTGCTGGGTATGAGGGCAAGAGAGGGGGGGAAAAAACTCAAGTGACAAATGAAACATTCTCTTGGCAGCCAAAAGTGAAACAGCTCATCCAGGGCAGTGGTAAACATCCCTCTGGAGAGGAAGGAAGAGCCTGCAGGAGCCTGCAGCCCTCAGCGAGCTCGAGAGGATCTCTCTGGGTGCAGTTTGCCTTTGGGTAAAGCGGGCAGAGCGTGGGGCAGGACAGGATCTTCCACGATGGAGCTGTGAGGATACAACCCAGTGGCTCAGGGGAAAATGGCCCAGTGCAGGGCAGTGCTGATGGCTTGAGGGGAGGGGAAAGGCTGCTGAGTCTTGTCCTGCCAGAGCTGAGTGATCCCCATCCCTGCTGCCCCTGTTTGCTCAGCTTTGCCTTGGCTCCCGAGGCAGCTCTCAGACAGTCAGCGTTAAAGGCACAACTCTGCCATGCTGTCCAGGAGGAAGTTTTGCCCTGGATGCAGAAATGACTGAAATGCTCTTTTTTATGAGCTGGCTACCTCCTGGCTCAGAAAGAGAGGCCCAGCAGGTCAGGAGCC
Source organism: Melanerpes formicivorus (assembly GCF_026170545.1). Taxonomy (NCBI): domain Eukaryota; kingdom Metazoa; phylum Chordata; class Aves; order Piciformes; family Picidae; genus Melanerpes; species Melanerpes formicivorus. The sequence continues at coordinate 5,171,604 of NW_027142386.1, read as the reverse complement.
AGCTCTGTGCTTTGTTCTTCCAGCCTTGCAGGAGCTCTGTGCTGATGGCTCCTGGCGTGCAGCACTCAGTTCCAGGAAGGAGAGCTCATGTTTAGGTTAACTTTTCCATGGCCACTAATGGAAAACCACACTGCAGAAGGGTTACAATTTTGTTCTCCAGCTCTGCAGCCTGTCCCCAGAAATCTGCTAGCCTAGACTTCACCATGGGTTAAACAGCAGCTCTCTGCTAGTGCCTCTGTGGTTTGGAGCCTGCAGAAAGCAGAATCATCAAAGCAAGCAGCAGCACAGATACAGGAGCGAGGGGGGGACCTGGGAGTCCCCATGGCTGGCTCTGCTCTCAGGTCTGGTGTAGGATTTAAAGCAGAGGAATTTGCAATCCTCCCTGCTGCTTTCTGTTCTTTGTGTGGAGAGGAGGTTTCCATTGCTGACACAGTGAAAGAGCACAGGGTGGAACCAGACATCACAGAACCACTGAGCGGTGATCTCCCAGGCAGGGCTGTGCACAGGCAGAGCCTGCTCCAGCAGCCAGGCACAGTGCAGCCTGAAATCAAGCTGGTTTGAGGGGCTGGCTTTTCACTGTGCCATCAATGTGATGGTGGGGCAGGGGGAGCTGTGTAAGGCTTGGTTCAAAAACTGCTTTTGTGTGGTAAAGATTGGTGCAACTTTGCTGTGAATTTGCCTGATTTCATCCTCTGTGTCAGCACATGGACAGACACAGCCCTCCTCTGGCTGTAAAATGCTTTAATGGGGACATGGGCTTCCTAGCCTCATCACAGGACCACAGACCACAGGCTGTAGAGGTGCCAGGGAGCCCACTGGGGGCTGTATCTCCCTAGCACCCAAATTTCTGCAGTCATCCCTGCCCAGAGAATCCTACAGAGTCATTTGCTCTGGGGTTGAGCTGTTCCTGGCCAAGACTTAACAACTTCCTCAGAAATTCTTGATGGAACAAATATTTAGCAAGGAGATGCAGCTGGCACTCCCAAGAGTCACTAATTCCTTGGCTCCTGTGCTCAGGGAGCAGTTTGCATGGGCAAGCATTCCCTCACCACAGTGTACCAGTGAGGAAGCCTCTGGTTTTGCATCATCCCTGTCTGATGATGCTTCAGGTGCAAAAATAACCTCCTTGGTGCTGACAGGAATGCAAAGCCAGGCGCTGGAGAATGGCAGCAGGGCACAGGAATCCCTTGTGGCTCTGACTGCCTTGCCTCATCAGAACCAGCTGTGCCTCTTGGTAACCTCAGGCCACTGCCAGCTTGGACTCCAGCAGAAGAATTTCACAGCCTTTCTGTGCGTTCCACTCTCTCTGGGTGCGCTTCAGACCAGGTCCTGAGCATCATTCTCCTTTCCTTTGGGATGGAACTGAACATCCTTCTCTGTCCTTTAGGATGGAACTGAACATCCTTCTCTTTTCCCTTAGGATGGAACAGAACATCCTTCTCTGTCTTTAGGATGGAACTGAACATCCTTCTCTTTTCCCTTAGGATGGAACAGAACATCCTTCTCTGTCCTTTAGGATGGAACAGAACATCCTTCTCTTTTCCCTTAGGATGGAACTGAACATCCTTCTTTGTCCTTTAGGATGGAACTGAACATCCTTCTCTTTTCCTTTAGGGTAGAACAGAACATCCTTCTCTGTCCTTTAGGATGGAACTGAACATCCTTCTCTTTTCCTTCAGGATGGAACTGAACATCCTTCTCTTTTCCTTTAGGATGGAACAGAACATCTTTCTCTGTCCTTTAGGATGGAACTGAACATCCTTCTCTTTTCCTTTAGGATGGAACTGAACATCCTTCTCTTTTCCCTTAGGATGGAACTGAAGATCCTTCTCTTTTCCCTTAGGATGACATCCTTCTCTGTCCTTCAGGATGAAACTGAACATCCTTCTCTTCTCTTTAGGATGAAAGATGCATTTTAAAGAGCCTTCAGCAAACCACCCCCGAGTTTGATCATGGTTTGCTCTTACAAATGCAGACAGGCATGGGGGCAACCACTGACCAGGACCTGTGCTGATATGGAAAGCCTTGGAGCTTGCACAGAGCTGCAGTGGTCAAAGCCAGGGAAGACTCTGGCTCAGGCTGCTTCCATGCTCTGCAATGGCTCTTTGGCAGTGCTCCTTGAAGAGGTCTCAGCTCTCTGTTGTGCAGGAACATCTCACCCTGTGTCCAGCACTTGCTAGTCAGCTATTTGTGTGACTGTATCCTTGGCAGGGAAGGAAGAGTTGGAGTAGAAGACATCTCAACCTTGGTTCCAGGCCATGAACAGCCAAGAGGCAACGAGAAGGAATGTCTGAGGAGACACAGAGGAGGGAGTCTGGAATCTAAGCTTCAGTCCCCACCTCACCCACTGCAGCTTATCTCAATTGCAAATGTCTTAGTCACTGCCCTGCAAATGTCTTGCTGCAGACCAGTGTGACCTTAGAGCAGGGCAGGTTGTCTGGTACCCAGGAAGCTGTGTGGGCCACAGCAGGTCAAGGCAACAATCAGTCAGCAGAATGCTTGGAGTTGAGCCCAGGTCTCCCTCTGCATGAGTGAGTGCCCTGAGCAGCCCAGCTGATGAGCTGGCAGGGCACAGAGTCACTGATGACAGCAAGGGACTGCTTATAGATGGACATGATGTAACCCTGGGCTGCAGTCCCAGTCCTCTTCAGGCCCCAAAGCAAGCAGAGAGGCCTTTCAGTTATTCTTCAGCTGCCCTGGCTGTTTCATCTCCAGCAGTGGGAGAATTCAGCTGCCCATTCAACAGCAGCAAGGGCCTGAAACCTTCCATCTTTTCTTCAGGACACAGATGGAAGGAGCCACAAACTGCTTTTAGAACACCTCCTGCTGGTAGCTTGCAGGGACACTGAATGGTCAAAGCTTCCTATCTGCACATTTCAGGCTGCTCTTTCCTAGCCCTAGGTTTTGTCTGCCAGGGTTGAACATTATCCAGCCTGAGAATGCACCATGGGGTTTGTCTTTCATCTGGTGGCTCCCTTTGAGGCTGCTGCTTGCTGTAGGACACTTCATCAATCCTAGAACCACAGAGCTGTCAGGGCTGGAAGGGACCTCAAGGCTCAGCCAGTTCCAATCCCCTGCCATGGGCAGGGACACCTCACACCACAGCAGGTTGCTCACAGCCACATCCAGCTTGGCTGCAAACACCTCCAGGCAGGAGGCTTCCACCACCACCCTGGGCAGCCTGTGCCAGGCTCTCACCACCCTCATGGGGAAGAACTTCTTCCTAACAGCCAATCTGAATCTCCCCACTTCTAGTTTTGCTCCATCCCCCCCAGACCTATCACTCCCTGACACCCTCAACAGTCCCTCCCCAGCTTTCCTGTAGCCCCCTTCAGATACTGCAAGGTCACAAGAAGGTCTCCTGGGAGCCTTCTCCTCTCCAGCCTGCACAACCCCAACTCCCTCAGTCTGTCTCCAGAGTAGATCAGCTCCAGCCCTCTGCTCATCCTTGTGGCCCTCTAATCCCATTGTGGTTCTCTAATTCCCAGGTGGGGATTGGTCTCTTGTCCCGAGGAACAAGGGACAGAACAAGAGGAAATGGCCTCAAGTTGCACCAGGGAAAGTTTAAGTTGACCTTGGTTTGTCCAGGCCTGGCCCAGGCTGCCCAGGGCAGTGGTGGAGTCCCCAGCCCTGGAGGGGTTCCAAAGCTGTGGAGCTGTGGTGCTGAGGGCCATGGTGTAGAGGTGACCTGGCAGTGCTGGGTTAATGCTGGGACTTGATCATCCCAAAGGTTTGTTTTCCAGCCTCAGTGCTCCTCTGATGCTGTGACCCACATTGTGGGGAGCTGGTGGCAGATGACTCAGAAATCTCAAAGCTGGATTTTCCTCCCTGCTTTGAATACAAAGTAGGGAAACAGCTCCCAGGCTTCTGCTGAGCAGGGGAGGGGAAAGCCTGCCCAGCTCTGCCATTTCAGCTGGGCAACCTAATGCATGTCCTGCCAGTGTCTGACTGGGAGGGCTCAGGGTGGTTGTGCCTGGAGTGACATCACCTGGCAGCTCTGGCACTGCTGTGAGTGAGCAAACACAAACTGCCTGCTCAGGTCTGAGAGTGATGAACAGCACCCAGAGGCCACTCAAAGAAGACAAACACTCAGGCTCCTGCTTTTGTTTACATGAAGGAAAACAAACATTCTAGGAGCAGTCTGCCCTCACAGAAGGTCCAAGAAGCCCTTCATAGCCACACAGGAAGGTGCCCACAGCTTTTCAAGTCTTCCAGGAGCCAACTGAAGCGAAGCAGGCACCAGGGCTGGGTGCATGTTCTTCTCTTTCACACTAAATTAGACTTGCAGCCAAGACAAGGATGTCTTACAGCACAGCACAGTAATAAAGAGCTTGATTTATGTGAAGGCTGAATCATCTCTAACACCTCCAGGAGCTGATTCTGCACAGCCTGTGCTGACAGCACTGCTTGTTTAAGAGATACACAGAAGGGTTTGGTCTGGAAGGGACATCCAAAGGCCATCCAGTCCATCCCCCCTGCAGTCAGCAGGGACATCCTCCACCAGAGCAGGTTGCTCAGAGCCTTCTCCAGCCTGACCTTGAATCTCTCCAGGGATGGGGCTTCAACCACCTCCCTGGGCAACCTGTTGCAGTGTTCCAGCAGCCTCATGGTGCAGAACTTGTTTCTCACATCCAATCTCAGTCTGCTGTACTCTCACTTCAAACCATTGCCCCTGGTCCTGTCCCTGCAGGTGTTTGGGAACAGTCCCTCTGCAGCCTTCCTGCAGCCCCTTTGGGTACTGGAAGGTTGCTCGAAGGTCTCCCTGGAGCCTTCTCTTCTCCAGGCTGAACAGCCCCAGCTCTCCCAGCCTGTCCTCATAGCAGAGGTTCTCCAGCCTCTGATCATCTTTGTGGCCTCCTCTCTGCACCAAGCCCATGTTGTGCTGGGGGCCCCAGAGCTGGACACAGTCCTGCAGGTGAGGTCTCCCCAGAGCCGAGAGCAGGACCCCCTCTCTCCATCTCTGGCCATACTGCTTTGGATGCAGCCCAGGCTGCCCTTGGCCTTCTGTGCTGCCAGTGCCCATTGCTGGCTCCTGTCCAGCTTCTCCCCCACCAGCACCCCCAAGTCCTCCTCTGCAGGGAACCACAGCTGCAGCCACAGCTGGCAGGTGACTGAGTTTTGGTTTCTAAGCTGCCACAGGGGTCTGCTGTCAGTCCCACATGTACAGGCAGTCAGAAACTTGAGCAGCCAGAAACTGCAGGGGGATTCCTTTCCCCTAGCTGCCAGAGGCCCCTGTGAAGCACAGTACCTTGTCTCCTGGCTGCGGGCGCATCACCGACACTCGGTCGTATCCCTTCCGCAGCAGCACCCAGAGAGCATCCAACTTCCCCTGCAAGCAACAGAAAGAGAGGGTTAGCTCCAGTGCAAGGCCAAGGGTGCTGTGCAGAGAGCACTGCAGGGACAACACAGCTTAGACCCAGCTTTCACTTTATCATCTCCTCTGCTTGTACAAGGTGGCAGCACTCAGCTGTCTGACAGTCAGCAGCATCAAGATGCCCAGGAGCCAGCAATGTGTCCTCATGGCCAAGAAGGCCAAGGGGATCCTGGGGTGGATTAGAAGTGGGGTGGTGAGTAGGTCAGAGAGGTTCTCCTCCCCCTCCCCTCTGCCCTGGTGAGGCCACATCTGGAATATTGTGGCCAGCTCTGGGCCCCCCAGGTCAAGAATCCCTCAGGGAAGTGCTTGAGTCCATCCCAGAGCCCCAGAGCTGCTGCAGGCAGTGGAACATCTCCCTGTGAGGCCAGGCTGAGGGAGCTGGGGCTTGGAGCAGAGGAGCCTGAGGGCTGCCCTCAGTGCTGGGGATGAAGATGTGCAGGGCTGGAGCCAGGCTCTGCTCAGGGATGTCCAAGAACAGCGCAAGGGGCACTGGGGGCAAGCTGGAGCAGAGGAGGTGCCAGGGGAAGAGAAGGGAAAACTCTGTCCTTGTGAGGGTGCCAGAGCCTGGATCAGGCTGCCCAGAGAGGCTGTGGAGTCTCCTTGTGTGGAGAGCTTCCAACCCCTCCTGGCTGTGTTCTGTGTGCCCTGCCCTGGCTGCCCCTGCTCTGGCTGGGTCCATTCTATTTTTGCTCCATTCCCCCCAGGGCTCTCACTCCCTGACACCCTAAGAAGTCCTTGTGTTGTCTCTAAATAAATGGGAATACATGCCAATGGGTTTTGTACACATCCACTGCATTTTGCATTGCTAGGTTTTTAGCTTGCTTTGCCAACAGAGCTTCATTCTGCTTCCAAACCACCTGAGGGATTTAGTTTGGGGGGAAATCTCCATACTCTTGTTGTGGGAATAGTCTCAACCCACCCCAGAGACCTGTGTTCCCCAACCAGTGTGGTGAGCCAATGCTCCAAAGCTTATCTGGGAGCTGGAGAGATCCATGGGGCAGAGACAGACAGACAGACACACACAGATCTTGCTTCCATAGGATCCTTCCTCAGGTGAGAACCAGGGAAGCCTCCTGTTCTCAGAGGGAGAAGCAGGAAACTCCTCTGCCAAACCCTTCTGCATTTGCACAGCACAACCTCTCAGAGCTGTCTGTCCCAGTTCATCCTTCCCCCACACCACAGCTGCTTGCAGCTCTTGATCTCCTGTCCCCCCTGACAGCTCAAGCAGTCAGTGTTTTTCCTTCCATTTCTCCTCTAGGAATCCAGAGGGAAAATTACAACTTTCCATGGAACCAAAAAGTCCTTTTTGTGTTTCCCTTTCTTTTTTCTCACTCTGCAGTCCTAATTTCCAAGAGCCCACAAGAGTTCGTGGGAAAAGCTGAAAGCTCCATCTTGGGGAGCCTGGATGGAGCTTCAGGGTCTGCCTGAGACATCTGGGTGGAAGAGAGGGGAGAATGGATCATGGAAAGGATGATGTTGGTTGAGGAAACGAAATGGAAACACATTCAGCTGGAAAGATAAACACCTCTGGGCTCCCCAGCCGACGGGCTGCGCCTCCGGCCTGGGGAGCTCCTCTGCAACTGAGCCATGAGGCTGTCTGGAGCAAAAAAGGCTGAAGGCAAATCAAGCTTTGAGTCCTACTGGCTGTGGAGACCATGCTGAAGAACTAACCAGGGCAGATGACAGATGAAGGAGGGCAGAGTTTCAGCCACTGCTTTACCATGAATTCATTCTCCTCCTCAGTTAGTAATTCATCCAGCAGTGCATCAGCCCTGGTCTGGAGGATCCCCTGATAGCTGGAGTGCAGCTTTGTAAGCTGCCTAGAAATCCAAGCTACCCCTGGGCCTCTTCTAGCAAGGGTGCTGTGCCATGGCAGCTTTGTAACACAGACAGGAGGTGCAAAGGCTACGAAATGTGCCAGGGACACTCAGCTTAGCAAATCCTTGGGTAGCCTCCACACAGGACTCACAGAATGCTGAGGGTTGGAAGGGACCTCTTGAGAGCATCCAGTCCAACCCCCCTGCTAATGCAGGTTTGCCTAGATCAGGTTGCACAAGAACACATCCAGGTGGGCTTTAAATGTCTCCAGGGAAGGAGACTGGGCAGCCTGCTCCAGGCCTCCAGCACCCTCACAGTAAAGAAGTTTTTGCTTGAGTTCAAGTTAAGCCTCCTGGGTTCCAGTCTGTGCCCCTTGCCCCTTGTCCTGTCCCTGGGCACCACTAGAGCTGAGTCTGACCTCAGCCTCTTGCCCTCCACAGCTCCTTTAGCTCTTGCTGAGCATTGCTCAGCTCCCCTCTGGGGCTGCTCTTCTGCAGGCTCTCAGCCCCAGGGCTCTCAGCCCTTGCTTCTTGCCTCATGCACATTTATTCACCTGCCAAAGAGGTGCTGGGGGACTGAGCAGAAATTCCACAGAGCTGCTCCAGGCCCCTCAGAATCTTCCCAGCCACCCCTGGACTCTCTGCAGTATTTCCCTGCCCCTCTTGAACTGGGGAGCCCAGAACTAGGCACAATACCCCAGGTGGAGTTTTGCCCCCCAGGACACTATTGAGGCCTTCTTGGCCACCAGGGCACATTGCTGGCTCCTGGGTACTTTGTTGTCCCCCAGCACTTCCAGGTCCTTTCTCCCTGGAGCTTCTTCTCAGCAGGTCCCCCCTCACCTGCACTGGTTCAGGAGGTTGTTCCTCCCCAGGTGCACTTGCCCTGCACTTGCCTTGCACTTGCCCTGGTTGAACTTCAGGAGGTCTCTTTCTGAGACCATCAGTTGTGGCTTCAACCTCAGCCTCGAGGCAGGTCCTGCATGTGAGACCTTGTGGGTAAGAGTGAGCCCAGCCTTGCCTTGTGCTTTCTTTCTGTGTTGATTCTTAGAGACATTTTGAAGTCAAACAAGTGCTATAAATAGTCTGAGGAGGAAGGAGACAGAAGAAGTGGACAGGTAGATAAAAGCAGAGGTCAGGAACAGAGGTAGGAGGTGAGCTCCTGACCAAAGCAGAGAGCACAAGGTCTGGCTGGCTGCAGCAGGGAGCATGGCCTGAGTCAAATGAAAGGCAAAGGCCTGGTCCTTTGCAATCCTTCCCTTGCATCTATGTTTTGTGCTGCTGCTCCTCCCTCTGTCAGATGAACTGAGGGCTTGGCAAGTCCCTGAAGAGCTTTTCAGACTTGGCATTCTGCTTGGGCTATTGGCACTGCTGAAATGATTGTTTAAAAGCAGGATAATCCCGTTGGCATCCAGCTAGGCAGCAGCAAGTAAGGATAAGAACAACAGTAATAACCACAAGCTGGTAAGGGTCAGTAGCCACATTTGGTAGCAAATAAGTCTCTGGAACATTCCCCAAAGCAGTTCCTCCAAGCTGAGCTGCCTTCCTACCTCATAGATGTGGCACTCTGAGGCCATGGGTGCCTGGAAGAACCACGAAGTCACAGACCTCCAGAGGGGTTAGAGAGCTCCAGGAGGTGGACCAGAAAAGTCTAACCTGTTGTCTTTCATTCCCATAAGAATGGGAGAATTGGAGACTTGATGGGGTGCTTGGTGCCATGGGTTAGTTGACTAGGTGGGTTGGATTGGTTGATAGGTTGGACACGATGGTCTTGAAGGTCTCTTCCAACCTGGTTTATTCTATTCTATAAGTCCTGCATCCCTGCAAAACTGGCTGCAAAAGAACAAGTGTTTTCCCCTCCCTCTCTCCTCCTGGGAAGGACACACAGGATCTTATCTCTCCTGGTGGGGGAGTGAAGCCTGGCGTTGGCCTTGGCAATGCTGCCAGTTGGGCCTGGAGCTGCCTAACTGGGGCCTGGAGTTGCCAAGATGAATTTGTGCTATGTCACAATGGTGTTGGTATGGAGGAGAGAGAGGCCTGGGGGTGGAGGGAGGGGCATGAAGGCTTGGGTTTGTTGCCCTGGTTGAGAGAGAGGTTTGTGTTTGGCTCTTGGTTGCATGGTTTAGTTGGTTGGGTGGTGTTGGATGATAGCTTGGACATGATGATCTTGAAGGTCTCTCCAACCTGGTTTGGTCTAGTCCTATTCTATTCTATTCTATTCTATTCTATTCTATTCTATTCTATTCTATTCTATTCTATTCTATTCTATTCTATTCTATTCTATTCTATTCTATTCTATTCTATTCTATTCTATTCTATTCTATTCTATTCTATTCTATTCTAATGAGCTAGAGCCAGGCTATGGATTTTGCTGTATTTTATATGCTTTGTGCTGTTGTATATAGCTGTGAATTGCCTTTCCTTTAAAACTTCCCAACCCTATCCAATCCTTTGTGTGAGCAGTTTGCTTTCCTTTTGCCCCTCTTTGTTCCTCTTCCTTGTTAGGCTGGGAAGAGTAACAAAGAGAGGGAAGAGAAACCCCATCAGATAAGCTGGCACAGGGCAGAGTGTGCTAAGTAAAGGCTGGCACTCCTGCTGCTCTTGGCCCCAAAATGTGAATCTCCTGGCTCTCAGTCAGATTCATGCTACCTTGGTTTGCTGTTCCTGGGATTTAATTCCTTGCTCTCCTCCTTTAGCCATGATTTTGCTGAGCAGCTTGCCTCATGCACATTTGTCCACCTTCCAAAGAGGTGCTGGGGGACTGAGCAGAGATTCTACAGCTGCTGTAAGCAGTGGAGCTGAGATCACTGGGAGCATGGGAGGGGGAGAAGATGTAAGGAGACATTTATCAGGAGACATTTGCTATGGGTGAGACCTGGCAAGCTGTGAAATATCCCCCCCTGGGAAGCAGTAGAAGCCTCTGTGCCTCTGCCTGCAGCACTTGGTGACAGCTTCCCTGCAGAACATGATGTGAATCCCTATTGCTGTGCTCACACCTTCAGGACAAGAGCTGCTGCCAGGAGTGCTGAGGAGTTTGGGGCCATTTCTGGTTTTTTAAAGTCTTTTATTTTTGGCCAGTTTTGACATTTCCTTGGTGCACAGGGAGAGCCTTGCTCCAGAGGAATGATGCTGAGTGGCTCCTGATTGCACTTGGGAAAGTATCACAGTCTCACAGAATCACCAAGGTTGGAAGAGACCTCAAAGATCATCAAAGTGTGAGGAGCAGGAAGGATACTGCAGGATTTCAGTTAAACCAATACTTCCCACTGGTGTTTTTAACAGTGCCCTTTTGCCACAAAGCTGACCCTCCAAACTAAGGGCAACAAACCCCTTTGGAGCCATCCTCAGGTGTTCTTAAAGCCTGGACACTGAAAGCTAACCCAAGCCTATGACCACACAGTATCACAGTATCACAGAATCACCAAGGTTGGAAGAGACCTCAAAGATCATCAAGTCCAACCTGGCACCACAGACCTCATGACTAAACCATGGCACCAAGTGCCACATCCAATCCCCTCTTGAACACCTCCAGGGATGGGGACTCCACCACCTCACTGGGCAGCACATTCCAATGGCTAGCCGCTCTCTCTGGGAAGAACTTTCTCCTCACCTCCAGCCTAAACTTCCCCTGGCACAGCTTGAGGCTGTGTCCTCCTGTTCTGGTGCTGGTTGCCTGGGAGAAGAGACCAACCCCCACCTGGCTACAACCTCCCTTCAGGTAGTTGTAGAGGGCAATGAGGTCTCCCCTGAGCCTCCTCTTCTCCAGGCTAAGCAACCCCAGCTCCCTCAGCCTCTCCTCACAGGGCTGTGCTCCAGACCCCTCCCCAGCCTTGTTGCCCTTCTCTGGACACCTTCAAGTCTCTCAATGTCCTTCTTAAACTGAGGGGCCCAGAACTGGACACAGGACTCAAGGTGTGGCCTAACCAGTGCTGAGCACAGGGCACAATGACTTCCCTGCTCCTGCTGACCACACTGTTCCTGATGCAGGCCAGAAGTGCTGGCTGCAGTTATCCCAAAGTGTGCTCTGGCTTTCTGGGTGCAGCTCAGTAAAGGGTGTGGTGGCAATTCATCATGAGGTGAATTCCTATCCACAAATGGGCTCAGGTTGCTAAATATTATGTTTGTGGGCCCCTTTGTAACTGAATTCTGGCTGTCCTGGAGCCAAAGCTGCTCCTAGTCAGAGTCAGGACTGAACCTGAACCCAACACACATTGAATCTTCTCTCCAAGCTTCTCCTGAGCTTTGGAGAGTTTCCAGCTGGGACACAGATCTGCAGCAGACATGATTCCTCTGTTCAGAACTGATTTCCTACCATGCAGAATAAACTCTGCAAATGAACTGCAAGTCTCCTGAGGCTGAAATCCAGCTGCATGAACTGCTGAAACTCAGCACTGTCTGCTGTGGGAATGGACCCAGCTCGCAACTAATGATCTCAAGTAGTTGTACCCACATGGATTCCAGCTGCCTGAGAATATATTCAGGGCTCTTTGTGCTAAAATCTGTGTTTCTGTCAGCCTCCCAGTGGTTAGAGTGCAGCTTTGTGTGCTCTCAACCCTTATGACTGCAATATGCAGAGAGCAACTGAGCTGTGTCCCTCAGATGGATGAGGTCATTTCCACCAGCACACAGCAGGAGGGAAAGCCTCCCAGATGGGATCAGTGTGTTGTACAAATGCTTTGCACCATGCAGAATGGCAATGCAGTGTGTGCTGGAGCAAAGGACCAGCTCTATGGGATGCTGCTCACTGCAGTCCCCACTCCAAGCTGGAAACAGTTGAATCATAGAATCACAGAATTGTCAGGGCTGGAAGGAACCTCAAGGCTCAGCCAGTTCCAACCCCCTGCCATGGGCAGGGACACCTCACACCACAGCAGGTTGCTCACAGCCGCATCCTGCCTGGCTGCAAACACCTCCAGGCATGAGGCTTCCACCACCTCCCTGGGCAGCCTGTGCCAGGCTCTCACCACCCTCCTGGGGAAGAACTTCTTCCTAACATCCAATCTGAATCTCCCCACTTCTAGTTTTGCTCCATCCCCCTCAGCCCTATCACTCCCTGACACACTAGGAAGTCCCTCTCCAGAATTCCTGTAGCCCCCTGCAGATACTGGAAGGCCACAAGAAGGTCTCCTGGGAGCCTTCTCCTCTCCAGCCTGCACAACCCCAACTCTCTCAGTCTGTCCTCACAGCAGAGCAGCTCCAGCCCTCTGCTCCTCCTCATGGCCCTTCTCTGGACACCTTCCAGCACCTCCAGATCCTTCCTGTAATTGAGACTCCAACCTGTGCCTCTGCAGGGGTGAATGAGCTCCATCATCACCTGCTGAAGCCATCAGGACCCCCTTGCCAAGGCCTGCTGGCAGGCTGTGTTTATTAGATGGTAATTTGAAGGGGGAGCAGAGAAGAGGCCCTGGAGCACATTCCCGAGCAGGCTCACATTGCCGCATCCTCCGGAAGGCTCTGCTGCTCCCCTGAGCCTCCTCTCCATTCCCACCCCTGGATGGGAACCAGCTGCACCATCACTGCCTGAGGAAAGCCAAAGGGGATGACTTGTCCAGATTCCTGTGGGCACTGCTGGCAGCTGAGCAGGAATGAGACAGGGCAGGGAGAGCCAGGGGTACCTTGTGCTGTGTGAAGGGCATGAAGGACGTGGCCTGTGAGGAAGGGCTGGGGGAGCCGGAGGAGAGGAATCTGAGGGAAGACCTCATCACTCTCTACAACTCCCTGAAAGGAGGTTGGAGCCTCTTCTCCTTGGTGACCTTGTAGAGAAGGGTTATTGGTTGATCCTGAGGGTCTTTTCCAACCTGAACGTTTCTGTGATTCATTCTGTGACAAACAACAGGAGCAGAGGAAATGCTTCCAAGCTGCACCAGGGGAGGCTCAAGGCTGGATCTCAGGAAATATTTCTTCACAGGAAGAACTGGACATTGGACTGAGACACTGGAATGCTCTGCCCAGGGCAGTGCTGGAGTCACCATCCCTGGGGGTGTCCCTGCAATGTCTGTACCTGGTGCTTAGGGACATGGTTTAGTGGTGACCCTGCAGTGCTGGGTGGAGGGTTGGAGTGGATGAGCTTGGAGGTCTCTTCCAGCCAGATCTACCCTGTGTATATCTGCTCTGCAGTGACCTGAATAAGGGACCTGGACTGCTGGGCTGCTGCTGAGGAGGAAGAAACCAGAACAAACTCCATTTTGCAGCAGTGAGGCACTTCCTCATTTGCCAGCATAAAGTGTAAGGTGATCTCTGGGTTTCCTACCTGTGTCACAGAGCCCCTCTTTGCAGGCCACAGGCAAATAAATTAAAAAGACCATAACCCCACTCCTGAAAGGAAGATCCAAGCTCCAGTGGTGCAGGGCTTCATGTGGGTATGAATTGAGCCTTTTCAGTCTGTTCTGAGACTGGGAACTGCACTGCCAATAGCCCCAGACTGAAAAGGGAAGGGGAAGGATATTAGCATCTCCCAAAGGGCTAAACCTGAGAAATAGGACTGGGGGATTTTTTTTCATTTCATCAGAGGAGTTTTAGTTTTAAAGAAGTTGAGCTGTTCTCCTTTGCTGAGGACACTTTCCTTTGTCCTGAATGCAAAGACATGCTGGAAGGTGTCCAGAGAAGGGCCACGAGGATGAGCAGAGGGCTGGAGCTGCTCTGCTCTGGAGACAGACTGAGAGAGTTGGAGTTGTGAAGTCTGGAGAGGAGAAGGTTTCCAGGAGACCTTCTGGTGGCCTTCCAGTATCTCAAGGGGGCTACAAGAAAGCTGGGGAGTGACTTTTGAGGGTGTCAGGGACTGGGGTCGGGGGGAGGATGGAGCAAAACTAGAAGTGGGGAGATTCAGATTGGATGTGAGGAAGAAGTTGTTCCCCAGGAGGGTGGTGAGAGCCTGGCACAGGTTGCCCAGGGAGGTGGTAGAAGCCTCCTGCCTGGAGGTGTTTGCAGCCAGGCTGGATGTGGCTGTGAGCAACCTGCTGTGGTGTGAGGTGTCCCTGCCCATGGCAGGGGGGTTGGAACTGGCTGCGCCTTGAGGTCCCTTCCAGCCCTGACAATTCTGTGATTCTATGACTCCATTAACTGCCTCAAACCAGGCCCTGGATGATGCAGCTAATCTCTCTTTTGTGTGGTTAGTTTCTTTTAATCCACAAGAATCATCTCCATGTGCAATGAAGAGCTCTGCTTCAGTGAACTGCTCAGTTCCTTGCTTGCTTCCAACCATTTGTCTGAGTGAAGACAAAACCAGAGAGCAGCTCCCTGCCCTCGGCACAGATGGCAGTGAAGGATTCTTCCCAGTTCCCATGGGTGACTGCTGTGCAGCTTGGCATTGCCTGTGACCTGATATCAGCATGGATTTGACCTGCACTCAGCCTGAGGCACTGAAGTTCATCCAAGCAGCTCTTGCAGGACACTCTCTGCTCTCCAGGGGAGCACACTGTGCTGTGGCAAGCCTGGCCTCCGCCCCGTGCCTGCCAGCAGCCACCCCTCTGCCATGCCACAGGCCTCGATCTGCTGAGGGCAAACCTCCACGATGACATTTAGCAGCAATTTTCTTCCTGTTGTCTCCTCTCTTCCTAAGGAAAGAGGATGCTCTTTACCCCTGCCCCTCAGGGAGGATGCAGTGTGCACTACAGGCAGCACAGCTGAGTCTGGAAGCCCTTGCCAGGAGCTGCCACTGCAGCACATCAGGATCCTGTTTGATCTAACCAAGCAAAGCAACCCCAAAACCCATCCAATCTGCTGGAAAAGTTCAAGGCCAGGTTGGATGAGGCCTTGAGCAACCTAGGCTGGTGGGAGGTGGCATGGGGGTTGGAACTGGATCGTCTTTAAGGACCCTTCCAGCCCAACCCATTCTATGAACCCATGAAATTCCCACTGCCCTGTGTGGCTCCTTCCTACAGCACCACCCTAGGCACATGCTCAGGGGGACTCCCTCATGCACAGCTGCTCTAGCAAGACCTTGAGATCCCAGGTTCATGGACAGTGGATGTGGAAACAGCTGACAGAGACCTCCTGGCCACGTCCCGAGCAGCACAGAGCTGTGCTGGGCTTACCTTGATCGGGGAGTACCACTTGCGCGGAGAGGAAGGCCTGCGCATGTTGCTGGCGAGGTTCCTGGGCTCAGGGAACTCGTACTCCTGCTCTGGCATCTTCACCCTGGCATTCTTGGCTTTCTCTAACTTGGCTCCTTCCTCTGTGGAGCCCTTTTCTCCCCAGCGCACCTGCAGAGACAGCATCAGGGCCTGTTAGAGGGGAAGCTGCCGCAGGGACCTGCACCCCTGCCATGGTGACCGGCTCTGTGCTCCAGGACCTGAGGGGCTCCAGGAGAGCTGGGGAGGGACTTGGGACAAGGGCTGGGAATGCCAGAATGAGGGACAATGGCTTTGAGCTGGGAGAGGGGAGACTGAGATTGGAGATGAGGAAGAAATTGTTGAGAGTGAGGGTGGGGAGAGCCTGGCACAGGCTGCCCAGGGAGGCTGTGGCTGCCTCCCCCCTGGAGGTGTTCAGTGCTAGGCTGGATGAGGCCTGGAGCAAGCTGTGCTGGTGGAGGTGTCCCTGCCCATGGCAGGGGGTTGGAAGAGGGTGATCCTGAAGTTTCCTTCCAGCCCAACCCAGTCTATCATTCTCTCAGTGTCCAAATCCAAGGTGAAGAGTGGTACCAGCCACAGGCTGTGTTGTGTTTCTAGGCTAGAGCCAAAGCTTTGAGCCTCTCCTTCTTTGTGATTTATGAGAAATGTCAGAGTGGAGAAGGTGTCCAGGAAAACTACAGAGATTTCTTTGTGATTTGTCTGGCAACACTGCCCTGTACCCAGGCATGGACCAGGACTTCACTGCACCAAAGGGAAAAGATGGTCCCAAATGCCAGGAGCCTCTGCTTGGCTGGCAGATACTGCTCTATAAATGTCACCTGGGCCTAGAGGTACCAAGCAGTCTTAAAGAAGTTTGTGTCAGCCTCCTGAGTCTGTCTCTGGCTGAACTGCAGGGGGATGCCATGGCCCACTCCCTAAATCAGATGTTCTGATACCTGACTGGTATCCAATTACCTCCATTCGTTTGATGCCTCCAACTCCTCTTCCACCATAGTAAGAGGCATCCACTGTTGGCCACTTCTTCTTTGGAAGGCCATCATCATCTTCCTCCTAGGGAACAGAAGGAAGAGGGTGCACTGTTAGAAAGCATGACCATGTATCAATAGCTGAGGGGTGGGGGTCAGGAGGGGGGGGGGGCAAGCTCTTTTGGGTGGTGCATAAGTAATAAGACAAGGGAAATGGGTACAAATGTGAAGAGAGAAGGTTCCACCTCACCATGAGGAGACACTTCTCTGGTGTGAGGGTGCTGGAGGCCTGGAGCAGGCTGCCCAGAGAGGTTGTGGAGTCTCCTGCTCTGGAGACTTTCCAAACCCACCTGGATATGTTCCTGTGCAGACTACCCTGGGTGACCCTGCTCTGGCAGGGGGTTGGACTGGAGGACCTCTGGAGATCCCTTCCAACCTCTAATGTTCTGTGGTGCAGTGATACTGTGACTGAGGTGGAAAGGAGGCCACTCTGTCTTTCATCATCTTTAGATTCAAGGAAAGAAATTGTTTCCAAGTTGCAAAATCACTGAAGCAGCCACCACATATCACAGGAGCTGGGGTCTTTGGCTGCCAGTCTGGCTGATGCGCTAGTCATGAGTGCTGGGAGCAGGGACCTACCTCTTTGCCATCCCTTCACCTATGCCTGTGGTTAGGGAGAGAACAGTGCTGCTCTGAGAAGGGTTCCCAGACTCCCCTGTGCTGGAGGAATCCTCCAGGGCCCAGGTAAATCATCATAAGAGAGGATCTGATCAATGGGTACAAGTGTCTCAAGGGTGGGGGGCCAGAAGAAGGGCCCAGGCTCTTTTCAGTGGTGTCCTGTGACAGAACAAGAGGCAATGGACACGAACTGGAACCTCAAGGTGAGGAGAGGCTTCTTTGGTGTGAGGCCTGGAGCAGGCTGCCCAGGGAGGTTGTGGAGTCTTCTTCTGTGGAGACTTTCAAACCCCATCTGGCTGCATTCCTCTGTGACCTGCCCTGGGTGATCCCTGGACTGGATGATCTCTGAAGGTCCCTTCCAACCCCTCCATTCTATGATATTGTAGTTCAGATCTGACAGCATGGGGTGGAAAGCAGAAAGCAAGAGAATCAAATTTCCTCCTGAGTGAAGGCAAATTTGGACTACATCTGGAAACCACCCCCAGAGTGAATGCCCAGGATGGAGATGAGGTTTGGTTGAGACAAGCTGGCCAAGTGTAATGAGATGGAAAAGTCCAGTGGAAAAGTTACAAGGCTGGAATTAGCTTTCCTAATGAACTCCTGCCTGGGCTAGGGAGTCTGCCCATGGAAGTCCAGGTGGCCTTAGTGATTTTCATGGCCTTAAGCCAGCAGAAAGCCAGGCCCTGTGTGAAAAATGAGACTGAAAACTCTCTACAGAGTTGGGTGTGTTCCACCCTTACATACTGCAGGCAGGAACCTAAGGCACATTCCATACACAGCTAAATGTGTTCAGCAGCCTGGACCTGGTGCTGATGCTCAGATACAGCCACAGGGACAAAGTCTCCTGAAAAGCAGTTAAAATGCCCCCAGGCAAAGTTCCTGTGAGGGCATTCTAGAGATTCTCTTTGCTGCACTGTGTCACCACTCCACATCTGCTCTGACCCATCTGGAATGGCTCAGGTTGGAAGGGACCTCAGAGCCACGGGCAGGGACACCTCTCAACTACACTCAGCCTGGTGCAGGAAGCAGTGGCCAAGCCTCTCCTCCTTTTTCTCCTCCTTGTTGTCCTCCTGGAAGACAAACCTTGATTCTCAAGGAGGGGCATCCCTGTGGGTGTGTTCAGAGAATCCTGGAATGGCTCAGGTTGGAAGGGACCTCAGAGATCATCTCCTCCACCCCCTTGCCATGGGCAGGGACACCTCTCAACTGCACTCAGCTGCTCAAGGCCTCATCCAGCCTGGCCTTCAACACCCCCAGGCAGGAGGCAGCCACAGCCTCCCTGGGCAGCCTGGGTCAGGCTCTCACCACCCTCACACTGAAGAGCTTCTTCCTCAGCTCCACTCTAACCCTGCTCTGCCTCAGCTTCAAACCATTCCCCCTTGGCCTGGCTCTAGACACCCTCAGCAAAAGTCTCTCTGCAGCCTTCCTGCAGGATCCCTTCAGCTCCTGGCAGGCAGCTCTGAGGTCCCCCTGGAGCCTTCTCCAGGCTGCACAGCCCCAGCTCCCTCAGCCTGTGCTCCCAGCAGAGCTGCTCCAGCCCTTGGAGCATCTTTGTGGCCTCCTCTGGGCTCACTCCACAGCTCTGGGTCCTTCTCCTGCTGGGTACAGCAGAACTGGAGGCAGTTTCTCTGGTGCCTTCCCCTTTAATTTCTGCAGGCTGTGAGCTGGCCAAGCAGCACAGCAGAGTTCATCAAAAACGTGAAGTATTTCCTGGGCAAAAATGTGAGGAGAGAAATGAAATTTTGTCCTCCCCTCTCTCTCTGTTTCCCCCTCCCCTTTTCCCCTCCTTTCTTTAATTTTTCACAGGGATTTGGCAGAATGCCAAAAACTTTGGAGCTGGAGGGAGAAAAAAACAGGAACCAAAAATACTTTGAAACTGAACTCCCCACCAGGAAAATTGAAAATCAGGCTGGGGGTGGGGGGATAGAAAAAAGAAATCCAAGCCATGCTCTGCTTGTCACACCAAAGCATGGCTGTGGGGTTTGGGGGGGTGTGAGGGGGTGTGTGTGTGTTTGGCTGGGGTTTTTTAACTACAGACTGAGGGAGTTGGGGCTGTTCAGTCTGGAGAAGAGAAGACTCCCAGGAGAACTAATTGTGGTCTTCCAGTATCTGAAGGGGGCTACAAGAAAGCTGGGGAGGGACTTTTGAGGGTGTCAGGGAGTGATAGGACTGAAGGGGATGGAGCAAAACTAGAAGTGGGGAGATTGAGATTGGATGTGAGGAAGAAGTTGTTCCCCAGGAGGGTGGTGAGAGCCTGGCACAGGCTGCCCAGGGAGGTGGTGGAAGCCTCCTGCCTGGAGGTGTTTGCAGCCAGGCTGGATGTGGCTGTGAGCAACCTGCTGTGGTGTGAGGTGTCCCTGCCCATGGCAGGGGGGTTGGAACTGGCTGAGCCTTGAGGTCCCTTCTAGCCCTAACAATTCAATGATTCTAATTTCACCTGCAAAACTGGTCCTGATCTGAAGGAAGATTCACAAATGGAAGGTTTCTCTCCTTCCTAGCAGACCTCTTTCCCTAGCTCTGGGTAAGAGTATCAGAGTATCATAGTAGTACCATAGAATCAGGCAGGGTTGGAAGGGACCACAAGGCTCATCCAGTTCCAACCCCCCTGCCATGGGCAGGGACACCCCACACTAGATCAGCCTGGCCACAGCCTCATCCAGCCTGGGCTTAAACACCTCCAGGGACAGGGCCCCAACCACCTCCCTGGACAACCCACGCCAGGTCTTCACCACTCATGGGGAAGAACTTCCTCCTCACCTCCAGCCTGAATCTCCCCACCTCCAGCTTCATTCCATTCCCCCTAGTCCTATCACTACCTGAGATCCTGAGCAGTCCCTCCCCAGCCTTCCTGGAGCCCCCTTCAGATACTGGAAGGCCACAATGAGGTCACCTCAGAGCCTTCTCTTCTCCAGACTGAACAGCCCCAACTCCCTCAGTCTGTCCTCATAGGAGAGGTACTCCAGCCCTCTGCTCATCCTCCTGGCCCTTCTCTGGACACCTTCCAGCACCTCCAGATCCCTCTTGTAATAGGGGCTCCAGAACTGGAGGCAGGACTCCAGGTGGGGTCTCCCCAGAGCTGAGCAGAGGGGGAGAATCACCTCCCTTGCCCTGCTGGCCACACTTCTCCTGCTGCAGCCCAGGCTCTGATTGGCTTTGTGGGCTGCAAGTGCACACTGAGAGCTCCTGGTGAGCTTCTCCTCCCCCAGCACCTCCAAGTCTCTCTCCTCTGGGCAAACAAAAGGTTCCTTTCCTTCCTAGCAGACCTCTTTCCCTAGCTCTGGGTAAGAGCTGCTGAGGCTCTTTGCTGCAACCCAAGACCTTAATCTCTCTGCATGAAGTTTTCCATGAGGACTTTAAAAAAGAAAAAGAAAGAAATATTGGAACCAAAGCCATCTAAATATTTTCCTTCAGCAATTCTCTTTCTCTCTGCCTTCAGTTTAGCACAGACTGGACTTCTCACAACAGGAAATACCAGGGCTTAGGAAATCTTCCCCACAAGCTCTTAAAAGCCCTGCAAGTCACTGCAGCCTCTGATAGGAGCCCTCCACTGCCAGCACAACAGAGAGAGCAGAGCAGAGCAAGGCAACGGCAGACACTTGAAAAACAAAGGAGTCACAAGCTCGCTGGGGATGAGCCTGTTTACGTGCTTGGAAGGGCAGGGGAGGTTTTGCAACCCGAGCAAAAATAACAACAACAACAGCAGCAACCCAGCAGTGATGTCCTGCACGCGTGGCTAACGCCCCCAGCACACGTGAGGGGCTGAAGGGAAGCACCAGGGGGCTTGGGGTTAAGGGCAGGCAGCAGGGAAAGGAGAAGGCAGAGGAGCACCATCCCAGGATCACAGCTCACAGGATGTTAGGGGTTGGAAGGGACCTCTGAAGATCATAGAGTAGAACCCCCTGCCAGAGCAGGAGCAGAGAATCCAGCACAGGTCACACAGGAACACATCCAGATGGGGCTGGACAGGCTCCAGAGAAGGAGACTCCACAACCTCTCTGGGCAGCCTGCTCCAGGGCTCTGTGAGCCTCACAGAGAAGAAGCTCCTCCTCATGTTGAGGTGGAACCTCCTGTGCTGCAGTTTACATCCATGTCAGCGTGGCCATGGCCAGCAGCACAGAATGTGAAGGGTTTCATTTCTGGTTTATGCTCATTTGTCAGCTGCACTATCAGATGCTTGCTTGTGCATCAGGTAAGGAGCAAGTCCTGTCCCCCAAGACATGACACACAGAGGACAGTAAAGGAAATCACAGAATCACAGCATGGTAGGGGTTGGAAGTGGCCTTCAGAGATCATCCAGTCCAACCCCCCTATCAAAGCAGGGTCACCTAGGGGAGGTCACACAGGAACACATCCAGGTGGGATTGGAAGCTCTCCAGAGAAGGAGACTCCACAACCTCTCTGGTCAGCCTGCCCCAGGCCTCTAGCACCCAAAGAAGTTTCTCCTCACGTTGAGGTTGGACCTCCTGGGTCCCAGTTTGTGCCCATTGCTCCTGGTTCTATCACAGGACACCACTGACACAGAGCCTGGCTACCTTTTCTTGTCCCCCACCCCTCAGATATTGATAGACATTGATCACACCCCTCTCAGCCTTCTCTTCTCAAGACTAAACAGCCCCAGGGCTCTCAGCCTTTCCTCCTAGGAGAGGTGTTCCATCCCCTTCATCATCCTCATAGCCTTCACTGGAATCTCTCTCGAGTCGTTCCCTCTCCCTCTTGAACTGGGGACACAGCATCCCAGGTGTGGCCTCAGCAGGGCAGAGCAGAGGGGCAGGAGAACCTCCCCAGCCCTGCTGGCCACACTTATTTTGATACACCCCAGGATGCTGTTGGCCCTCTTGGTGCCAAGGGCACTTTGCTGTCTCATGCAGAACTTGCTGCCCACCAGCACTCCAAGTTCCTTCTCCATGGAGCTGCTGTCCAGCAGGACCACCTCAGATGTGGTCTCAGAGCTCCTCGCTCGCTGCCCCACTCACAAGACCTGAGCCAACAATCCAGGTATGATTCTCACAGCCTGGCTGCTTTGCCCACACTTTCCTGCATTTACCTCCACTGAGGTTTGTGCCTGAGGAAGAGCTCCACAAGGACCTTCAGCTCTGACCCAGCAGCAGCAGGAGAAACAGCCCCAGAAAATCCAAGTGCATTTAAGGATGCTGGAAACTCAGCAGTACAGAACTTGGCATCTTTCCAGTCCCCAAATCTGCTTTAGATGGAGCTAGAGCTTCTTTTTAAGAGCAAGAGGGAGCTGGGCAGAGCTGCATTTGACAGTCAGAGACCCAGATTCACAACTGCCTGCTTTCAGCAAACAGAGAGCTGTGTTTATCTCCGAGTCCATGCCAGGCTCTGTGTTCTCTGACCCTGACCTGAGGGAACCTCATCTGTGGGTAACATGAGGATAACTCAGGCTCCACCAGGGACTTCTGAATGAACTAGGCTAAGAATTCCAGTTCAGATTGGCCTGACATGAAGGGAGTTTGGACAACTCACCCCTCTCCCTGCCCTTATAATTATTTTCACAGTTGGCTCTGCAATGGATGAATCTTGTTGGAGGTCAGTGGAATGAGGCTTAACAGAGCCAAGTGCTGGGTCCTGCACTTGGGTCACAACAACCTTGTGAAGGCTCCAGGCTGGGGGCAGCTTGGAGAAGAGAAGGCTTCAGGGAGATCTTAATGCAGCTTCTCAGCAAGATAGGCACAATCTTAGCAGGGCCTGCTGGGACAGGCCAAGGGGTGATGGTTGGAACTCACAGAGGCAGATTGAGAGTGGAGAAAAGGGAGAAATGTTTGATCCTGAGGGTGGGGAGAGCCTGGCCCAGGCTGCACAGAGAGGTGAGAGCTGCCCCATCCCTGGCAGCACTGCAGGTCAGGTTTGGGGCTCTGAGCAACCTGCTCTGGTTGGGGTTGTCCCTGCTGGCTGCAGGGGGGTGGAGTGGATGAGCTTGCAAGGTTCCTTCCAACCCAAATAATTCTGTGATTCCAAGTCCTATCCCACAATAAGGTCTCCTCTGGAGAGATTCCAGACCCATCTGGATGTGTTCCTGTGTGACCTGCCCTGGGTGATCCTGCTCTGGCAGGAGGGTTGGGCTGGATGACCTCCAAATGTCCCTTCCAACCCCTTATGTGCTGTGGTTCTGTGAGGTGCAGAGCTCTGCATCTGCACAGCTGAGAGAGAGCTTCCATTGATGAGGGTGGAGAAGGAAGGTTGCTGAGTTCTTCCCACTCCACAGCTCAGACACTGAGCTGCAATGAGATGAAATAAGGTCTTGCAAGGCCTCATTGCAGCTGGGATGTGACTTTAGCCAACCTTCACAGCCCCTACACCAACTCAGCTTGTTGTGCTGGGCCTGCTTGGGTATTTCACATGAAATGTGGCTCTAGAAGTTCAACACCTTCTTGGTACCACCCCAAATCCTTCAAACTGCCTGCATCTTGAAAGGTTCCTCTGCTCCTCCTCCCCTCTTTCCACAACTCACTGCGACAGGGGGGTGAAGGGGAAGGAGAAGAGCTGGCACACCGCAGCCAGCTGGCTTAACTTCAGCAATAACAGAACACATTTCCTGCCTTGGTGTCTACAGAAAAATTCCTATCAGATCCTTTCCCTGGAGCTTGTTTTGCCATCTCCTCAGCAAGGCTTTTCAGGAAGGCAGGGGAAAACAATTTGGAGAGGATTAATAACAACCAGCAAGTGAGGCTGCAAGCAGCTCTCCAAGCAGATCAATCTCTTGTAGCCATTCTCTGGCCTGGGAAGGCTCAGGTGTGGAAGAATGAGATCAGGTCAGAGGGGGGTTTGGGGGAGCTGGAGAGGGACTTCTGACAAGGGTTTGTAGTGATAGCATGAGGGGCAAGGGATTGAAGCTGGAGGAGGGCAGACTGAGACTGGAGATGAGAAAGACATTGTTGGGAACGAGGTTGGGAGAGTGGCACAGGTTGCCTGGGGAGGCTGTGGGTGTCCCCTCCCTGGAGGTGTTGAAGGCCAGGCTGGATGAGGCCCTGAGCAAGCTGTGCTGGTGGGAGGTGTCCCTGCCCATGGCAGGAGGTTGGAACTGGATGAGCTTTAAGGTCCCTCCCAGCTTAACCCGTGCTGTGAGTCTATGATCAAAAGGGCTCAAGCTGAACAGGTGGTGTCAGACAGTGGCTCAACAGCTGCCCTGTGCTAAGTTCCTCCTTTTCAGGACAGAGAGAATTTTCTTCAGCATCTCCTGACTGTGCTGCTGAATGCTCCTTTCTCCCCAGGACTCACTTGGGAGGCTTTGCTTTGGTGTGTGTGGGTAAGATGACAACAGACATCTGAATTATCCAATTACAGGCTGGTTGGTGGCTTGCCTCTGGTGCCAAGCCAGGGGTGAGTAGAGCTTGGCTTGACAGAGTAGCCTGGGAACAGGCTTCTGAGTGACAAGGGAAGGGCATGCTCTGGACATTTGGGTGATCTCCTGCCAGCTTTTGCTAGACTTTAGGGAACTTCATCAATCACAGAATCACAGAGTTGTCAGGGTTGGAAGGAACCTCAAGGATCAGCCAGTTCCAACCCCCCTGCCATGGGCAGGGACACCTCACACTAGAGCAGATTGCTCAGAGCCTGGCCTTAAAACCCTTCAGGGATGAAGATGATCTTGAAGGTCCCTTCCAACCCAAACCATGCTGGGATATGTTGCCCCCAGTAGGGGGTGTAGGGGCTGTGCTCTGGTGCACATCCAGGTGATACAGCACCAGCCTCCTCCCTACAATGCTGACACCTTGCTGTAAGCAAAGCCCCCATCCCTGGGTCCCCAAACAGTCAAAGGTTGTCCAGATCTCTTGTATTTAATGAGGAAGCAGTGAGCTACAGGCAGGAGTGAACACAGCTGTGCAGTGCCCCACTCTGGGTACAGCCACAGCCTGCACAAACCTGCACTTAAAGCTGTCAGCTACAGGCAGCAAGGCTGGGAGCAAACATTCTGCTTCCATCCAAAGAGGACTTGCCCAACCTTCTCCACACCACAAGATCAGGTGAAAGATAAAAAGCCAGTGGCAAATAGATGGCTAAAGGAAAGCTGTGAAACAGAGGAGCTGAGGACTCCAAAGAGCTGCACAGATTGCTGCTCTCTGTCAGGGTCAGGGCCAAGAGAAAACTGAACCAGAATGACCAGGCAGTGAAGTGGATGGGAACTGGCTGAAGGAAAGAAGTCAGAGAGTTGTGGTCAATGGGCTGGGCTCTAGGTGGAGGCCTGTGTCTAGGGGAGTGCCTCAGGGGTCAGTGCTGGGACCAGAGCTGTTCAATATATTCATTGATGACCTGGATGAGGGCACAGAGGACACTGCCAGCAAGTTTGCTGAGGACACCAATCTGGGAGCAGTGGCTGACACCCCTCAGGCTGTGCTGCCTTTCAGCCAGGCTTAGCCAGGCTGAGAGCTGGGCAGGGAGAAGTGGAAGGAAATCCAGCAAGGGCAAGGGGAAAGTCTTGCACCTGGGAAGGAACAACCCCATGGAGCAGGATAGGTTCTGCTGGAGAGCAGTGAAGAGGAAAAGGACCCTGGGGGTACTGGTGGATAGGAGGTTGACCATGAGCCAGCAATGTGCTCTGGTGGCCAAGGAGGCCAAGGGCATCCTGGGGTGGATTAGAAGGTCTGTAGTGAGTAGGTCAGAGAGGTTCTCCTCCCCCTCTACTCTGCCCTGGTGAGGCTGCATCTGGAATATTGTGGTCAGTTCTGGGCCCCTCAGTTCAAGAAGGACTTTAAGGAATTGCTTGAAAGAGCCCAGCACAGAGCCACAAAGATGTTGAAGGCAGTGGAAGATCTTCCTTAGGAGGAGAGCCTGAGGGAGCTGAGGGCTCTGTAGCTTGGAGAGGAGGAGCCTGAGAGGCGACCTCATTGCTGGTGATAGAGCTGTGCAGGGTGAGTGCCCAGAGGCTGGAGCCAGGCTCTGCTGGGTGATGCCCAATGACAGGACCATGGCAATGGTGGAAGCTGAGGCAGAGGAAGTGCCATGGAAACAGGAGGAAGATTTTTTCCCTGTGAGGGTGACAGAGCCCTGGAGCAGGCTGCCCAGGGGGGTTGTGGAGTCTCCTCTCTGGAGATATTCAAGACCCACCTGGATGTGTTCCTGTGTGAGCTGCCCTGGGTGCTCCTGCTCTGGCAGGGGGTTGGACTGGATTTAGCTTTCAGGGCCCCTTCCAGCCCCTCACATTCTGTGATTCTCTGGTTGTGTGATTCTGATTTGACAGCAGCTTCACTAAACTGCACCTGGAGCGCCCAGAATTGGTCTGCTGCAAGCAGTTCCCTTTGCAGCACCTGCTCTGCTTTTGCAGCACACAGAGCCCTGAGCAGAGGCTCCCTGCACATGAGGCCTTCCCTCCCAGCCCTCCAGTCCTTGGCCACTGAGCCAGCATTCCAGGATGATGTATTTTAATTACTGTCAGCAATTGAGTGCCTTGGCTTGGAGCCATGTGTGATGCACAACTGAGCAGAGGCTCCTTGCCTCTTCATTCAGAGGACAGAAGAGAGCAGAGCTCGTGGCCTTGCACAGAGCCCCAGCAGAAGGATCTCCAGAGGGGCACAGGCCAGGTGGCCACATGGAGAGCCATGGGTGCACTGGATCCAGATGGAAATCTGCCTTGGGTCCAGGAATGTTCAGACTTGGAGTTTTGCTTCAGGCCTGTTTTGAAGGGGTGGAGTGCCACCAAGATGAAGATACTAGCACTGGATTTGGCTCCAGCTGCTCTGAACTGTTGCTCAGTGCTCAGTGCAAGCAGAAGATAGGCTGAATCCCATCTCTGTGATGTGGCAGAGGACTGAGGGTGACAGTCACTGGGCCAGATGCTACGGGGAGCAGGGAGAGGATCACCTCAGCCAGCCCTTCCACTTGCAAGCTGAAGCAGGCACTGCATTTGTCTCCAGGGGCACACAGCAAGGTGAACTGACCATGCAAATTACACTGAGCAGAGATCTAAGTCTTCTCTTCCCTGCACAGCTCAGAGGAGCTGATCCAAACCCCAAGGAGTCAATGGAAGAGCTCCCACTGACATCACTCCCCCCTGAACACAGCCCAGGGAATGTGCAGTGAGATGCCACATGCCAAGCAGTGACAGCAAAGAGAGACCTGTGCTGTGCTGGGGGCAGAAAGACACAGGCAGAGGCTGCTAATGAAGTCCTGCTGACACGCTTTGGAAGCCTGCAGTGCTGTTCTGACCAAGTGGAAGTGTTGTCTGCCTCTGCCCTCCTGTCCTACCTGCTCCCTGTAGGTTCTGCACAGGTAGATTCACAGAGTCACAGATTGCAGCAGGTTGGAAGGGACCCTCCAAGGGCATCCTCTCCAACTCCCTGCACTCAGCAGGGACAGCTCCAGCTGCAGCAGGCTGCCCAGGGACACAGCCAGGCTGAGCTTGAATGGCTCCAGGGATGGAGCCTCAGCCCCAGCCCTGGGCAGCCTGTGCCAGTGTCTCCCCAGCCTCCCTGTGCAGAGCTTCTCCTGATGTCCAACCTAACTCTGCCCTGCTCCAGTTTCAAACCACAACCTCTTCTGAACAGTCCCTCCCCAGCCTGCCTATAGGTCCCCTGCAGGTATTGAAATGCAGCTCTAAGCTCTCCCTGGAGTTTTCTCTTCTCCAGCCTGAACAGCCCCAACTCTCCCAGCCTGTCCCCATAGTAGAGGTTCTGCAGCCCTCTGATAATCTTTGTGACCTCCTCTGGACCCTCTCCTTCAGCTCCAGGTCTCTCTTGTGCTGGGGGTGCCACA
Organism: Melanerpes formicivorus; assembly: GCF_026170545.1. Classification (NCBI taxonomy): domain Eukaryota; kingdom Metazoa; phylum Chordata; class Aves; order Piciformes; family Picidae; genus Melanerpes; species Melanerpes formicivorus. The sequence goes on along the minus strand of NW_027142386.1, from coordinate 5,143,997 downwards.
GCTGGACACAGCCCTGCAGGTGAGGTCTCCCCAGAGCAGAGCAGAGGGGCAGGATCCTCTCTCTCCAGGTCTGGCCACACTGCTTTGGATGCAGCCCAGGCTGCCCTTGGCCTTCTGTGCTGCCAGTGCCCATTGCAGCACCAAGTGCTTTTCTGCAGGGCTGCTCCCAATCATCACCTCCCAGCCTGGATTGATATCAAGGGCTGCCTTCAGTTGCTCTTGACCAAGCAGCACATTTCTGCCTCTGTAGATGTGAGGGAAATGCACAGAGCAGAGAGCAGCTGAACCTCCCCTGGAATGGCTGAACCATGGCTGGCTTCAAGGCTCCAGAGCTGAGCACAAAGGATTAAGGTATCTGCACTCCACTGTGCAGCAGACCACAGCCTGTGGTGAGGAGAGAGCAAACCCTTGTCCTGCACAAGGCCATCAGGCTGCCAGTGCTACTCACCTCACTCTCTTCTGCAGGAGGTGGGGGAGGCTCTTTGATGATCTAGAGGGACCAGAGAGAAAGAGAACAGAAAATTAATGCTTTGTTCCTTAGCACAATTCAAATGTCACTTTAACAGGCTCAGGGTCACAGATCACATAGGATCACAGATCACAGGTGTTAGGGGTTGGAAGGAACCTCTGGAGAACTTCCAGTCCACCCCCTGCCACAGCAGGACCACAGAATCCAGCACAGGGCACACAGGAATGCATCCAGACAGGGATGGAAAGGCTCCAGAGAAGGAGACTCCACAACCTCTCTGGGCAGCCTGCTCCAGGCCTCTGGGACCCTCACAGTGCAGAAGTTCCTCCTCATGGTGAGGTGGAGCCTCCTGTGCTGGAGTTTCCATCCCTTGCCCCTTGGCCTGTGCCAGGGTGCAGCTGAGCAGAGCCTGTCCCCTCCCTCCTGCCCCCCAGCCCTCAGCTCTTGAGAGACATTGATCAGATCCCTCTCAGCCTTCTCCTCTCCACACTAAGCACCCCCAAGGCTCTCAGCCTCTCCTCCCCAGGCAGTGCTGCAGTCCCTTCAGCATCCTCCTCAGTAGCCCTCCCTTGGGCTCTCTCTAGCAGATCCCTGTCCCTTCTGAACTATTCGAGGTGTGGCCTCACCAGGGCAGAACAGAGGGAGAGGAGAACCTCCCTGCATCTGCTGGCCACACTCTTCTGAATGCCCCCCAGGACCCCCTTGACCTTCTTGGTCCCCAGGGCACATTGCTGACCCATGCAGAACTTGCTGCCCACCAGCACTCCCAGCTCCTTCTGCTCAGGGCTGCTCTCCAGGTCAGAAAGCAGATGGCTGTGCTGCTTCCAGGCTAAGCTGTGGCTGCAGGGTGCCTTGGGGGCTCCAGGTGTCACAGTCACCCAGGAAGAGGGGACCCAGGAGGTGTCCCAGAGCCCTGCCATGCTGATTGCAGCTCCAGGCTGCATTGCTCAGTAGGTGAACCCTGCTCTGTGTGAGGGAACAGCAAATTCCAAGTGATGGATCCTTGATTCTGCAGCCTCCCACTCCCAGCAAGAGGCACAGGGAAGGACAGCAACCCCTGCTTCAGCTGAACAGCCCTGCTGAAATCACCATCTCCTGCTGCTGCCCACTGCAGATCCTGCCTCCAGTAACTCTGAGCCTGAGCAAAGCCTGGAAAGTGAAACCCAGCTGCAGTGAAATGCTCTGGAGGCACTGCAAAGCAGCAGTAACCCCCAGCCAGGCTCTGCCTGCCAGCCCTGGCCTGCCTTCCAGAAGGCTCTGCCCTCTCACCCTCCCAGGACAAAATGCTTTTCACCTTGCCAGGCTAACAGAGCTCACCCCCAGGAGCTTTACAAGCCTCTAGCAAAAGCCTCACACCTCTGGGGCTCTCACCCAGAGAGCAGGGTGAGGCTTTAGACTGCTCCAGGATCTTCTCCATAGAAACAGCTTCAGTTTATGTGGGTGTGAGGCTATTATTTCATGCAAAAAGTTTGCATCTAGGGCTCTGCAGGCACTTGGCTATGAGCACAGCCCTCCCCTCCAAGAGCAACAGAGAGCCTTCCAAAGGCAAAGTAGTGGCCTGCAGGCACGTCAAGGATCTCTGCCTCACAGTGCAGAGCCACTGCAGCACCACTGAACCCACAACCACTCCTGGCACTGCAGCTCTGCTGTGAGGACAGACTGAGGGAGCTGGGGCTGTGCAGGCTGGAGAAGAGAAGGCTCCCAGGAGACCTCATTGTGGCTCTGCAGTATCTGAAGGGGGCTACAAGAAAGCTGGGGAGGGACTTTTCAGGGTCTCAGGGAGTGATAGAACTGGGGGGATGGAGCAAAACTGGAAGTGGGGAGATTCAGATTGGGTGTCAGGAAGAAGTTGTTCCCCAGGAGGGTGGTGAGAGCCTGGCACAGGCTGCCCAGGGAGGTGGTGGAAGTCTCACCTCTGGAGGTTTTTAAGGCCAGGCTGGATGTGGCTGTGAGCAACCTGCTGTGGTGTGAGGTGTCCCTGCCCATGGCAGGGGGGCTGGAACTGGCTGAGCCTTGAGGTCCCTTCCAGCCCTCATAATTCTGTGATCCTATAAACTGCCCCAGGGATGGATTTGCTCCAGGGGTTTAAAGTGCCTCCTCTGGATGAGGCAGCCCTTGCTTGCCGATGCTGTCAGGGTGCTGAGTGCCCCTGGAGGTAGCACTGAGTGCCCTGAGCTCCTCTCAGGCCTGGGTGTTGGGTGCAGAGGCTGCCCAGGCATGGGGCACAGATGTGGAGGCTTGAAAATGAGCCTGGAGAGGAAAGCTGCCCGTGCCCAGCAGCAACAGCTTGGCTGCTTCCATGCAGAAAGGGCAAATGCCACTCACAGTAAAGGCCCTGAAGATGTAAATATTTACAGCAGTCCCTTTCACTCGTGCTCTTCCTCCTCTGATGAGCTCACTGTTTTTATTTTCCTCTGCAAAGCTCCAGTCATGCAATGTGGCCATTAATGAAGAGCATGTGTCTCTGGCTGGGGAGGAGATAGGGCTGGATCAGTCCCTGCTTTGTATCTCAGCCCAGAGCAGTGGTGGTTGTAGAGCTCTGCCACTACCTACCCAACTTTTCCTTCTCCCTTTTGGATTCCTATAGCTACAGTTGTGTATGGGATTCGCAGATTGCATCAGGTTGGAAGGAACCCTCCAAAGGATCTTGTCCAACCCCCCTGCACTCTGCAGGGACATCTCCAACCAGAGCAGGCTTCTCAAGGGCCACATTGAGTCTGACCTTGAATCTCTTCAGGGCTGGAGCCTCAGCCCCAGCCCTGTGCAGCCTGTGCCAGTGTCTCCCCAGCCTCCCTGTGCAGAGCTTCTCCTGATGTCCAACCCAAATCTGCCCTGCTCTAGCTTCAAACCACTGCCCCTTGTCCTATCCCCACAGCCCCTTCTGAACAGTCCCTCCCCAGCCTTCCTCTAGCCCCCTTCAGATGTTCTCTGGGGTACTGAGAGCAGAGTAATCAACTGGATCTTTGTGCCATCCAGTGAGCAAAGCAAGCCGCAGATGGCAGTAAGAAAGTCCCAGAGCCAGAAGGCAGAGCCTTGCACCTGCTCCTTTTGCACTAATCACAGAGTCACACAATGGCAGGGTTGGAAGGGACCCCTGGAGGTCATCCAGTCCAACCCCCCTGCCAGAGCAGGATCCCCCAGGGCAGGTCACACAGAACACATCCAGGTGGGGCTTGAAAGTCTCCAGCAAAGGAGACTCCTCAGCCTCTCTGGGCAGCCTGCTCCAGGGAACAGAAACAGTTCCTCAAGCAGCAGAATGAAAATGGCACCAGAGGGAACCTGGTAAGGGTGCAGCCCATGCTGGCCACAGGTTTTGCTCGTGGCTGCTTCTCTTCTGCCTGGCCAGCTGACACACATGGACCTGCTGAATGCAATCAGCTGGGATTGTGCTGGGCCAAGCTAAAGGCTGAGGCCAGTTGGGCTTGGCAGGGCTGTAGTGTTTGTTCATGTGTGCTGTGATTGTTTGGATAACCCCAAACCATTCCTCTGATTGCTGCTGCAAATGCCCTGTCCCTGTGCCTGGAAGCAGGGCCATGGATCACTCACCAACCAGCTTTGCTCAGTAGGTGAGGAGCACCTGAGGGCTTCTGCATCACAGAATCATGAACCACAGAATGTATTAGGTGGGAAGGGACCTCAGAGATCATCTGCTCCAACTCCCCACCATGGGCAGGGACACCTCTCAACTACACTCAGCTGCTCAAGGCCTCATCCAGCCTGGCCTTCAACACCCCCAGGCAGGAGGCAGCCACAGCCTCCCTGGGCAGCCTGGGCCAGACTCTCACCACCCTCACACTAAAGAGCTTCCTCAGCTCCACTCTAACCCTGCTCTGCCTTAGCTTCAAACCATTCCCCCCTGGCCTGGCTCTAGACACCCTCAGGAAAAATTCCCCTGCAGCCTTCCTGCAGGATCCCTTCAGGTCCTGGCAGGCAGCTCTGAAGCCCCCCTGGAGCCTTCTCCTCTGCAGGCTGCACAGCCCCAGCTCCCTCAGCCTGTGCTCAGAGTAGAGCTGCTCCAGCCCTTGGAGCATCTTTGTGGCCTCCTCCACAGCTCTGTGTCCTCCTCATGCTGGGGACACTGGAGCTGCCAAACCCTTCCAATGGAGTCTTTTGTTTTCCAGTAGTAAAGGATGGAGAGGAGGCCACAGGATTTTGTCAGCAGAGGGAGGAGCTCTCAGGGTAGCTATCAGGTCTTCCACACACCTAGCTGTGGAAATTCAGGACCTCAAAGCAATTCTTTGCCTTCCTGTTGCCTGCCATCACAGACCTCACCACAGGTGAGTGACAGAGGTCTGTGGCTGATGCCAGAGGCTGCTGGGGCAGCAGCAGTTTGTGCTGAGCAGCCCAGTGCCAAAGCAGAGCCATCAGCCACCCCTCAGCAGTTTAAAAGCACCGCAGAGGGCTGCTTTGGTGCAGCCATTCAGCAACACATTGAATCCAGATCCTGCATGGTCCAGGAATGTGTCTAGGATGTTTTCCATCTTGGGAGACCAGAAAACTCCCCTGGCTTACAGTGTCCAGCAAGCACATACTCAGTCCCTGGAGTTTGGGATGATAAATTGGGGCAATGTGTTTCATGTCAGGGAAGAGGATCTGCTGGAAGCTGCAGCAGTTCATCATTTAAAAGGAAGGCTCCATGAGCAGAGCTGGGACTGCTCAGCCTGGAGAAGAGAAGGCTCCAGGGAGATGTCAGAGCAGCCTTCCAGTACCTGCAGGGGCTCCAGGAGAGCTGGGGAGGGACTTTGGACAAGGGCTGGGAGTGCCAGGCTGAGGGACAATGGCTTTGAGCTGGGAGAGGGGAGACTGAGAGTGGAGATGAGGAAGAAATTGTTGAGAGTGAGGGTGGGGAGAGCCTGGCACAGGTTGCCCAGGGAGGCTGTGGCTGCCTCCTGCCTAGGGGTGTTCCAGGCCAGGCTGGCTGAGGCCTTGAGCAGCCTGGGCTGGTGGGAGGTGTCCCTGCCCATGGCAGGGGGTTGGAGCTGGCTGAGCTTTAAGGTCCCTTCCAGCCCAAGCCTTTCTGTCATTCTGTGAGCAGCACCAAGTGAGAAATAAAGCCTCAGTTAGGACTACAATCTGGGGAGGCAGCATGCAGAGGCTGAGCAGCTGTTTTGTCTTATTTACCTTCACTCTCTGGAAAATACAGGGCCTGGATTTTTGCTGTGCTAACAAGCAAAGGCTTTAAGAGCATTAACTCTGACCCATCTGACTCATCCTTTTATTTTTCCTCTCACATATTTATAGCTTTGACCTCCTCTGAGTCCTGTGACAGTTTCATTCTTTAGTTATGAGTTGGGGAGAGGAAGGTTTCACAGAACCACAGCATGGCAGGGGTTGGAAGTGACCTCCAGAGATCATCCAGTCCAGCCCCCTGCCAGAGCAGGGTCACCCAGGGCAGGGCACACAGGAACACAGCCAAGAGGGTTTGGAAAGTCTCCAGAGAAAGGGACTCCACCACAGGCTACCAGGTGAGCAAGTGCTTGCCTCAAGAGCTCAGATCTGACCCCAAGGTAGTGGCTGTGGGGTCAAACAATCACAGAAGAGATCTGCTTGGGAGAGATCTCCAAGCTCAGCCACTCCAACCCTGCCCCCAGCACTGCAGGGTCCCCACCAAACCATGACCCTAAGCACCAGCTCCACACTGCTGGAACACCCCCAGGGATGGGGACTGCAGCACTGCCCTGGGCAGAGCATTCCAGTGTCTGAGAGCCCTTCCAGGGCAGAAAGATTTCCTGAGCTCCAGCCTGAACCTCCCTTGGGGCAGCTTGGGACCATTTCCTCTGCTCCTGTTTGCCCCCAAGGAGCAGAGGCTGTCCCCTGCTTGCTCCAACCTCCCATCAGGGAGCTGCAGGGAGCAATGAGGTATCCCTCAGCCTCCTCTTCTCCAGCCTGACCCCCCCCCCCCAGCTCCCTCAGCCCCTCCTCACAGCCCAGGGGCTCCAGGCCCTTCTGCAGCCTCATTGCCCTTCTCTGGCAGGCTCCAGCCCCTCAGTGTCCTTCCTGCAGTGAGTGGCCCAGAGCTGAGCACCACCCTCAACACTTCTGCCTGCAGGGTTGTGTCTCTCCTTCTCCTGGTCTGCCTCATTGTGTCAGATGATTCCTGATCCTGTGCTCCCCAAACCATCCCAACTGCAGGCAAAGTGTGCCTGGTGCAGCTGGGAGCTGGGATGTGGGGATGGCCACAGGGGGACCCTTGCAAGGCATCTCCACGGAGCCGACCTGCACCCTGCCATGTAATGACTCCTGAGGGCTGCTGAGGGCTCTGCCCATTGCCACCCCTCCTCTTCCTCCACTCCAGCCACGATTTTTCATGTGGTTTCAATATACATTTTCTGTAGTTTCTCCAGCCAGAGTTCTGTTTCCAAAACCTCTGCTCAGCTGCAGCCCAGACTGAGAGCCAAACAAATTGCTGGGTTCTTCCATGCTTCCTTCCAGAAAAACAGCTTTAAAGCTGGAAGTGGTGTCAGAGGCTTAAACCCCAACACCTCACTGCTCTGCCAGCCACAGCCCTGCCTCTCAAACAGCTGCAGCACAAAAATGAGTGAGGTGATGAGAGGCTGGGGTGGGCAATGGACGCAGCCTGCAGAGTACTGCATGGATGGTAAGGGAGGGGATGAGGAAAAATACCTTTGCTGCAGGGTGGTCAGGGCCTGGCCCAGGCTGCCCAGGGAGGTGGTGGAGTCCCCATGCCTGGAGGTGTTCAAGAAACCTGTGGGCATGGCACCTGGGGCCATGGTTTGGTGTCCTTGGTGGTATTGGGTTGGGTGATCTCAGAGGCTTTCCCAACCCAACCAATTCTGTGATTCTGTGTTTACCTCACAAAGCCATGAGGAGATGTGGCATAGGAGAAGGTGGGGAAATGCCTTGAGCCTCAGCTGCACCACAGAGATATTTCTGCTGATATGCTCTGCAGTGTCACAGAGTCACAGAGTGCAGCAGGTTGGAAGGGACCCTCCAAGGGCATCCTCTCCAACCCCTGCACTCAGCAGGGACAGCTCCAGCTGCAGCAGGCTGCCCAGGGACACAGCCAGGCTGAGCTTGAATGGCTCCAGGGATGGAGCCTCAGCCCCAGCCCTGGGCAGCCTGTTCCAGTGTCTCCCCAGCCTCCCTGTGCAGAGCTTCTCCTGATGTCAAACCTCACTCTGCCCTGCTCCAGTTTCAAACCATTGTCCCTCATCCTACCCCCACAGCTCCTTCTGAGCACTTGGAGTCCTTCAACTATGATCAGGAAAGAGAAGGAACAGGAGGACCACAGCAAAATGCTCATCAAGGTGGCCAGGATCTGGCATCTGCTGGGTTTCAGCTCTGCTCTGCTCAGAGGTCATCCTCTTGAAGGTAGCTTTGTCCTTGCCATCATTCTTCTCACAGGCACAGTGCTGGGGTTGCCAGCTCAGCAGAATCATCTGTCCTTGTTCCCTTTTGTTGTTCAATAAGGCTCTGGGGAGATCTCAGAGCAGCCTTCCAGTACCTGAAGGGGCTCCAGGAGAGCTGGGGAGGGACTTTGGGCAAGGGCTGGGAGTGGAGGATGAGGGAGAATGGCTTTGAGCTGGGAGAGGGGAGGCTGAGACTGGAGATGAAGAAGTTGAGAGTGAGGGTGGGGAAAGACTGGAACAGGTTGCCCAGCACTGACCTTCCTGAAAGGTCAGCACCTGGCTCCCACACTTTTGTCCTATTCCCCTCCCCAGATACCAAAGGGAAATGTTGCCTGTGCTGCTATCAGGCACAGCAAAGACCTCATTATTGTCCTGCCCCACCAAGCAACAACTGCATCTACTGTAAACTGAGTGGTGAATTCCAGACTTCAGCCCAGAATACTTCTGAGACCAATAAACTTGGTTATACTTGGAAGCAGCCCTCCTGCATGGGCCCATGCCAAGCAGATACTGGGCTCCAGATAGCTCTCTGGAGCAAGGCTTTGACTCCAGGCCATTTACTCCAGGGATGGAGCTGGCTTGGTGTCTTTCCTGAAGAACTGCTGGATAACAAGGACTCCTAGTTAATTACAAAGCCTGCCAAGAGGGAGTGCAGGGTTTAGAAGAGTGCTTGTCACTCACATTTATGCTTGGGAAGAAAACAGTCTGTTGGGGTTTGTCTCTCTTGGTTATTTTTTCCTTTCCCTGGACACCCAAACAGCCATCCCTGGGCTGCACTCCACAGCAGTGTCCCTGGCTCTGGGCTTACATTATTAGAGGTTGCTGCTTGCCTGCCCCTCTTGTCTCTTGTGCAAGTCAGTTCCTCTGCCCTTAATTCACTTTGTGCTTCTGCACATTCCACATTCCTTCATGTGCCACCACCAAGGCAGCAAATAAACCCTGCTCTGCTGCCTGGTTCCTCACCCTGAGCAGCCTGGGTGCTCCTCTTTGTTACAGGAAGAGTGGCTGAGAGCAGCCTGCAGGAGAAGGCCTTGGGGGGGTCAGGTGGTGACAAATTCCCCAGGAGCCAGCACTGGGCCCTGGCAGCCCAGAGGCAGCTGAGTGCTGAGCTGCAGCCAGAGCAGGGAGAGCAGCAGCACAGGGAGGGGATTCTGCCCCTCTGCTCTGCTCTGCTCAGCCCCCAGCTGCAGCACTGCCTCCAGCTCTGGGCCCCAGCACAAGGACCTGGAGCTGCTGGAGAGGCTCCAGAGGAGGCCACCAAGGTGATCAGAGACTGCAGAACCTCCCCTGTGGGGACAGGCTGGGAGAGTTGGGGCTGTGCAGGCTGGAGAGGAGAAGGCTCCAGGGAGACCTCAGAGCAGCCTTGCAGTACCTGAAGGGCTCCAGGGGAGCTGGGGAGGGACTTTGGACAAGGGCTGGGGGTGCCAGGCTGAGGGACAATGGCTTTGAGCTGGGAGAGGGGAGACTGAGAGTGGAGATGAGGAAGAAATTGTTGAGCGTGAGGGTGGGGAGAGCCTGGCACAGGCTGCCCAGGGAGGCTGTGGCTGCCTCCTGCCTGGAGGTGCTCCAGGCCAGGCTGGCTGAGGCCCTGAGCAGCCTGGGCTGGTGGGAGGTGTCCCTGCCCATGGCAGGGGGTTGGCACTGGATGAGCTTTAATGTCTCTTCCAACCCAGCCCATTCCATGATTCTATGAATAACCTTACCTTTGAGAGGATGGTTGCTAAGTGACACACAGAGAGGTGTCCCAGCTGCCAAGCACAGCTGCCTGCCACCCCAGGCAGAGGGCACAGACCTCAGCCAGGCTCTGGAGTTCTAATCTGGGCAGCAGGGATGTGTCTGACTTACATTTGGAAACTATCAGTGAGAAAGTCCCCCCCTTGGAGACCTTGCTGAGAGGGAATGTGGGAGGTAAAGGAGGAGAGAGGGTGAGGAAAAGCTTTTATCTCCAGCAAATATTTTAGGGACAGAATTGAAGTCTGGAAAATATTAAGCTCCTCAAGTTTGCTGTGGACAAGAGACTCCCTGTCCTTGCTGCACACACCTTGCTTATCTGAAGCTGTGTTTCTCACATCTCAGGAAGGTTGTTAGGTGGCCACCATCCTCACAGCATTCCCCTGGAGCACTCCCTTCCTCCCCTTTGAATCCACAGCTCCTTGTTGCCTTTGCTCCAGGACCTGCTGGGTTTATTGATGCCTTTTTCCTCTCAGCTTCATCCTTCTCCTTGGAATGGCAGCACCACTCAGAGCCTTTCCTTTCTAGCACCTCATTTCTCCACCCAAGCCCAGCACAGACATCTCCACAGGGTACACCTCCACTGCTGTTCATGCAGATGTGCCAACAAAGCAGTTGGACCAAAGCCTCTGGAAAGGTACCAGGGTGTTCAGGCTTGGAGCTCCCCTGCCAGCCCTTTCTCCATTTTTAGAACTCAGTTGTTTATTATCCTGAGAAGTCCACATCAGTGTTTACCTCCCTTCTGCTTTTCATGTCACAGAATCACAGAACCATGGAATTGGTTGGGTTGGAAAAGCCCTCTGAGAGCATCCAGCCCAACCAGCAACCCAGCACCACCAAGGACACCAAACCATGGCCCAAGGGCCATGGCCACAGGGTTCTGGAACACCTCCAGGGCTGGGGACTCCACCACCTCCCTGGGCAGCCTGGGCCAGGCCCTGACCAGCCTCTGCCAGGCCCTGACCAGCCTCTGCCAGGCCCTGACCACTCCTGCAGCAAAGAATTTTTTTCTCATCTCCAACCTAAGCCTCCCCTGGCACAATTCCAGGCCATTGCCTCTCCTAGCACCTGATAGTGGGGAGCAGAGCCCAACCCCCACCTGGCTCCAGCCTCCTCTCAGGAGCTGCAGAGAGCAATGAGCTCTCCCTCAGCCTCCTCTGCTCCAGCCTCAACCCCCCCAGCTCCCTCAGCTGCTCCTCCCCAGCCCTGTTCTCCAGGCCCTTCCCCAGCTCTGTTGCCCTTCTCTGGCCCTGCTCCAGCCCTCAAAGTCCTTCTTGTGGTGGGGAGCCCAAAACTGTCCAAGGCTTCACTGAAGCCCAGAAGAACATCATCCACAGCCTGTTCCTCATCCACTACTGGAGTCACCTTGGTGTGGAAGGAGCTCAGGGTCATCAAGCAGGACCTGCACATGATCAAAAATGGCCCTCAAGTTACATTCCAGCTCCTTCCCCAACACTGAGGTCTCACTGACAGCTCTGTGCTTCCCTGGGTCCTCCTTCCAGCCCTTCATGCAAATGGGATCACACTTGCCAGTCTCCAGTCAGCTGGGACCTCCCCAGCTGGCCAGGACTGCTGGGCAGTGATGGGAATTGTCCTGTGAGCACTTCCAGCAGCTGCCTCAGCACCCCTGGGAGCTTGCTATTGCTTGCAGCACTGCAGCCATTCCACCACCTTTCTGTGATGGCCTCTAGACCATAGCTCTCCTGACACACGTTGGCTTCCAGCTCCTCCTCTTTGCTGCCCAAGCTGCATGCATGGATGCACTTCAGTCTTGCCTCCTTTTTGGAGGGATAAGAACCAATTTCTGCTTGGCTCTTCTCAGGTGCTCCTGTGGTTGCCCATTCATCAGTGCCCCTTGCTGCCAGGTGGGTCTCCATTCCCTGCCTCCCCTGCTAGGGCACTGACAGCCCTCAGGACCACCCCATCCTCCGACCACTGCTGTGCTGCCCTAGGGTTTATTTCTCACCAGCCTGGCTTTGTGCCTTTCCCCCTTCCCATCCAGTTTAAAGCTCCTTCAGTGAGCCCTGCCAGCTCCTGGGCTAGGATCCTTTTCCCCTTTTGAGACAGAGAAGTCCTTCTGTTGCCACCATTGTTGCCTGCTGTTAGGACAGAGGTGAAAAGAAGCCTTTTACCCCCTGGCATTTGCAGCCAGAATCAGGAACAGACAACTGAGCCTCTTCCTGTGAGATTTCCACCCTTGCTCTGGATAGAGAAGCAAAGCTCACCACAGAGACTGCCCTCCAAATGTGGCTGCTCCTGCAGTTTGTGGCTCCAAAGCTCTGGGTTGTAGGCTTGGTACAACTTGATGCAAGTTTACAACACTGGGTAAAGTGATTTAAAACCAGGAAGAGTGACAGTGAGCCAGAAGCTGGAGCTACTTTGGGCAGCCTTAACAAGAAGCAACAGGAAGGCAGGCACCAAACCCAGGCTCCAGTTCTGTTGACATTTAACAGCCTTCATTCTTGTTCTCTGTTTGCAGCACAAACCAGACCCAAAGCAGGGCAGAGCTTCACTCCCTGGTGTGTTCCACAAGGATCAGCTCCTGCCCTCATATTCCTTGGCCAAGGCAGCCCCAGGGTCATGTGTAAGAGAAAAGCTTCTCTCAAGCCCTTGATGTCCTTCTTGCCTGCCTTGACCTCCTCCTTCTCTGCTGTTTTCTTCTGATCTCTGCCTGCCTTTTTGAATTCCTGGTAGCTCTGTGACTGCAGAACATCTTGTGAGCAAGCACAGTGTGCTCAGTGAGGCACAGCCACACTCTGGCTGGAGCTGACAATTGGCTTTTTGACTTTTTCAGACAGGCTGAGGCAGAAGGAAAAAACAAAGAGTGACTCTTGCACAACTCTGCAGCCTTAGAAATGTCTTTTCCTTGTCCCTGAGTCAGGACTCCATCCTGGGCTCAGCATGGACACCTCCTGCCCTGCTACAGGAGCCCTCCAGCACTGGGACAGTGACACAGGGACTGGAAATGCAGAAGCCTTTCCTGGCAGCCCTGGCACCTCTGCAAACCATCTCCATGGTGGATAAAACTGGCAGGCTCCTGGCAAGGTTTGCCTGCGAGCAGCACTGCTGCTGCATGGGGCCAATCCAAGTGTCAGGCTGATGAAACAGGAGCACAAAGCAGAGGCAGCAGTGGCTGGAACAGCCTCTTGTTCAGTGACCACTGCTGTGCTCTTCCTTACTGGGAAGCTTTGCCTCCTTCCCACTCCTCTCTGACCCTCAGGCAGCACTGAGTTGCTATTTTATGCTGAGGCTTTCTGTCACTTACCACTGTGCAGCACAGAGGCCAGAACCACCAGAGCAGAGCCAGTGCCAGCAAGAGGAAGAGGATCAACAGAGCAATAGCCAGGATGGTTCCATCTGACTGGAAGAGAAACACAGAGAAAATGTGAGCAGGATGGACACAAAACCTCCCCCTCCACAGTACCTCTCCTGTGCATCCTGCTCCCAGGCAGGAACATGCCCAAAGGCCTCTGCCATGCTCCATGTGGTTTTCAGGCAAAGTGCACTTCCCCTCTTCCCTCAGACATCCAAATGTGGTAACTGACCCCCCCACCCCCACCCCCACTCATTGGAAAGAGGCTGAGACCTCAAGTTCACTTCCCAGAGAGCTGCAGGTTCTGTCCTGCTCTTCAGAGCCTCACAGTGATGCACAGTGCTGGTTTCACTTCAGACCAGCATTAGTCTGCTACTCTGAGCTCAGAGTGTGGTAAAGACTGAAAGCCAGACTGCCACAGGAGCTCACAACACAACATTCCACTGCAGGTCAAGCATGCTCCTTCCTTCCTGACTCTTCTCCCCTCTAGCAGTACAAATCTGAAAGCACTGCTGGAATCCAAATTTACTGCAAACAGAAAACTCAAAGCAAGGTCTCCAGGGCCATGGCTCAGGTCACTCTCCTGAGCTCTCCACAGACCCATGGCTCAGGTCACTCTCCTGAGCTCTCCACAGACCCATGGCTCAGGTCAGACTCCTGAGCTCTCCACAGACCCATGGCTCAGGTCACTCTCCTGAGCTCTCCACAGACCCATGGCTCAGGTCACTCTCCTGAGCTCTCCACAGACCCATGGCTCAGGTCACTCTCCTGAGCTCTGCACAGACCCATGGCTCAGGTCAGACTCCTGAGCTCTCCACAGACCCATGGCTCAGATCAGACTCCTGAGCTCTCCACAGACCCATGGCTCAGGTCAGACTCCTGAGCTCTCCACAGACCCATGGCTCAGGTCACTCTCCTGAGTTCTCCACAGACCCATGGCTCAGGTCACTCTCCTGAGCTCTCCACAGACCCATGGCTCAGGTCACTCTCCTGAGCTCTGCACAGACCCATGGCTCAGGTCAGACTCCTGAGCTCTCCACAGACCCATGGCTCAGGTCAGACTCCTGAGCTCTCCACAGACCCATGGCTCAGGTCAGACTCCTGAGCTCTCCACAGACCCATGGCTCAGGTCACTCTCCTGAGCTCTCCACAGACCCATGGCTCAGGTCAGACTCCTGAGCTCTCCACAGACCCATGGCTCAGGTCAGACTCCTGAGCTCTCCACAGACCCATGGCTCAGGTCGCTCTCCTGAGCTCTCCATAGACCCATGGCTCAGGTCAGACTCCTGAGCTCTCCACAGAGCCATGGCTCAGGTCAGACTCCTGAGCTCTCCACAGAGCCATGGCTCAGGTCGCTCTCCTGAGCTCTCCATAGACCCATGGCTCAGGTCATCCTGCTCTTCTTAGCTGTGCTGAGTCAGGGTGGCGCTGCCATGAGCTTTGCTAGGACATTTGAACACACACATACACACAGAGACACAGACACACACAGAGACACACACAGAGACACAGAGACACACAGACACACACCCCCAGCACAGGAGCCAGGGTGATTCTACAGCAGAAGCATTAACTCCACAAGGCAGAATCACAGAATTGTCAGGGCTGGAAGGGAGCTCAAGGCTCAGCCAGTTCCAACCCCCTGCCATGGGGGGAACACCTCACACCACAGCAGGTTGCTCACAGCCACATCCAGCTTGGCTGCAAACACCTCCAGGCAGGAGGCTTCCACCACCTCCCTGGGTGCCAGTCTCTCACCACCCTCCTGGGGAACAACTTCCTCCACACATCCAATCTGAATCTCCCCACTTCTAGTTTTGCTCCATCCCCCCCAGTCCTATCATTACCTGACAGCATAAACAATCCCTCCCCAGCTTTCTTGTAGCCCCCTTCAGATCCTGGAAGGTCACAAGAAGGTCTCCAAGAAGGTCTCCTGGGAGCCTTCTCTTCTCCAGACTGAACAACCCCAACTCTCTCAGTCTGTCTCCATGGGAGACCAGCTCCAGCCCTCTGCTCATCCTTGTGGCATTCTCTGAACACCTTCCAGCACCTCTAGATCCTTCCTGTAATAGAGGCTCCAGAGCTGGACACAGAGCTCCAGGTAAGGGCTCACCAGAGTGGAGCAGAGAGGGAGAATCCCCTTCCCAGCCCTGGCACAATTCCAGGCCATTTCCTTCACCTGAGACTAGGCAGCAGAGCCCAACCCCCATCTGGCTCCAGCCTCATCTCAGGGAGCTGTAGAGAGCAATGAGCTCTCCCTCAGCCTCCTCTGCTCCAGCCTCAACCCCCCAGCTCCCAGCCCTGCTCTCCAGACCCTGCATCTAGAACCTCATCCACCCTGTGCTGTCGCTGCTGGAAACCAGGCTTGGAGGAAACACAACCGAGACAGAGCTGGACAACAAAACATTACCCACACACAAAATGCTGCTGGCATCACCCAGAGTGGCCTGAAACCTGCTTTGAGGTGGCTTTATCTTGATTTTGTCAGCTCCAGCTGGAGCCTTGGCCTCACTCTGTGTCGGTACCCAGGGTTTAAACACAGCTAGAACCAGGCTCAGGCAGGGGCTGAGCCACGCAGCGAGGAGGAGAAGATGCCTGCTAAAACAGTTTGCAAACTTTCCACTGACATTTTGAAACCTTCCTCCCAGCCTTAGAGCTGCTCAGGAAGGGCTGAAGCAGTTTGAGATCTCTGCTTTCATTCCAGGCTTTTTTTCACTATGGTTTTTATTTGTATTTTGTTCTTTGATCAAAATTTGGAAGAGGAACCCAAAGTGCTCATGGAAACACTGAACCATGGAACAGCCCAAGGAGCTGTGCTCAAGGCTGGCTGAGGAAAGGCTGTCAGCTCAGCTCAGGAAAACAACTTGCATTTGGAAGGCCAAAAAAGCAGAGGGGTTTAGCCCTAAGCTGGTGCAGCTAAGCTGTGTCCAGTTCTGGGCCCCTCAGTTTAGGAAGGAGGTTGAGTTGCTGGAATGAGTCCAGAGAAGGGCAGCAAAGCTGAGGTGGGGTCTGGAGCACAGCCCTGTGAGAAGAGGCTGAGGGAGCTGGGGTTGCTTAGCCTGGAGAGGAGGAGACTCAGGGGTGACCTTAGTGCTCTCTACAACTACCTGAAGGGAGGTTGTAGACAGGCAGAGGTTGGTCTCTTCTCCCAGGCAGCCAGCACCAGAACAAGAGGACACAGCCTCAGGCTGTGCCAGGGGAGGTTTAGGTTGGATGTTAGGAAGAAGTTCTACACAGAGAGAGTGATTGCCCATTGGAATGGGCTGCCTGGGGAGGTGGTGGAGTCACCATCACTGGAGGTGTTCAGGAGGAGACTTGATGGGGTGCTTGGTGCCATGGGTTAGCTGTTTGGGTGGGTTGGATTGGTTGATGGGTTGGACACGATGATCTGGAAGGTCTCTTCCAACCTGGTTTGGTTTATTCTAAATTTGTCACCAAATAATAAATAACCTGTGGGGACAAAGCATGGCTGGCCCTAAACACACAGGAGAAGGAGTTCTCCATCTCTGTGACCTCCTCTGGGCTCACTCCAGCAGCTCTGTGTCCTTCAGAACTCTGTTATTGCTTCTGATACCAAGCTTCTGGCCCCTGAAATTCACCACGAAGGATCCTTATCTGAATCAAAGGCTGAAGACAGTGGTAAGACTTAGACTCATAGAACCATAGAACTGTTAGGGTTGGAAGGGAGCTCAAGGCTCAGCCAGTTCCAACCCCCCTGCCATGGGCAGGGACACCTCACACCACAGCAGGTTGCTCACAGCCACCTCCAGCCTGGCTGCAAACACCTCTAGGGATGAGGCTTCCACCACCTCCCTGGGCAGCCTATGCCAGGCTCTCACCACCCTCATGGGGAACAACTTCTTCCTCACAGCCAATCTGAATCTCCCCACTTCTAGTTTTGCTCCATCCCCCCCAGTCCTATCACTCCCTGACACCCTAAGAAGTCCCTCCCCAGCTTTCCTGTAGCCCCCTTCAGATACTGGAAGGTCACAAGGAGGTCTCCTGGGAGCCTTCTCCTCTCCAGCCTGCACAACCCCAACTCTCTCAGGCTGTCTCCATAGCAGAGCAGCTCCAGCCCTCTGCTCGTCCTCCTGGCCCTTCTCTGGACACCTTCCAGCACCTCCAGATCCTCCTTGTAGCAGAAGCTCCAGAACTGGACCCAGAGCTCCAGGTGTGGTGTCACCAGAGTGGAGCAGAGGGGCAGAATCCCCTCCCTGGCCCTGCTGGCTATACTTCATGCCACTGAACATCTGCTCAGGTCTCTTCTGGCTATGCCACTGCCTGCTGATCCTCAAAGTTCAGTTGTCACAATTCTAACAGCAGCAGAGGTCAGAGGGAGCCTTCAGCACTCCAGCATCTTCACCCCCACATCCTCCAGGTACAGGCAGAGGTTGCAGCATCTTGGCAGGCCTCAGGTGCTGTCCCGAGGTCAGTGTGAGCCCTGCCTTGGTGGCTGGGATGTCACAGGCTCAAATCAGCTGGCACAAAGCTCTCAGTGCTCTTTTCAGGTACATCCTGCACACACAGCTGTGCTGAGGCACTGCCAGCAGCTGGAGTGCTCCATGGGGCAGCAAAGTGCCCTTGGGGCCAAGAGAGCAAATGGGATCCTGGGGTGCAGCAATGAGAGTGTGACCAGCAGGGCTGGGGAGGTTCTCCTGCCCCTCTGCTCTGCCCTGCTGAGGCCACAGCTGCAATCCTGGGTCCAGTTCTGGGCTCCCCAGTCCCAGAGAGACAGAGACCTGCTGGAGAGAGGCCAACAGAGAGCCAAGAGGATGATCTGGGGACTTGAGCATCTCCCCTGTGAAGAGAGACTGAGCCCTGGGGCTGTTCAGTGTGGAGAAGAGAAGGCTGAGAAGGATCTGATCAATGTCTATCAATATCTGAGGGCTGGGGGTCAAGTGGAGGGGGCCAAGCTCTTTTTGGTGGTGCACAGTGATAAGACAAGGACCAATGGAATCAATCTGGAACACAGAAGGTTTCATCTCAACATGAGGAGAAACTCCTTTGGTGTGAGGGAGACAGAGGCCTGGAGCAGGCTGCCCAGAGAGGTTGTGGAGTCTCCTGCTCTGCAGACTTTCCTGAACCACCTGGCTGTGTTCCTGGGTGACCCTGCTCTGGCAGGGGGTTGGACTGGATGATCTCTGGAGGTCCCTTCCAACCTCTAACATTCTGTGATCCTGCACCCCTGGGAGCAGAGGTTTGGTGCTGGATGGGTCTGCTTTGAGTGAGGAGCTCCTATTCTGAAGCAGCCATCTCAGCTGAACCACCACGGCCTCTGAGGTGAAACCCAAGCAGTTCTGCTGCTTTCCATGTGTGCCTGAGGGCAGCCCTTCACCAGAAGAATGTGAAATCCATTTCAGGAGGTGAAGAGCAACTGGAATAACAGCAGACAGGATTCTGGGGAATTAAGATTCTGTCATAACAGCAACCAGTTCTGGCTGGGCTTGGGTTTGCTGCCTTGCAAGGCAGGAAAGGAAGGAAAGCAGCAGGCTGCAGCAATGGAATGTCTTGCCTCTGCCTGTGTCTCTGAGCTTCACAGCATTCAAGCAGCACTTAAAAAAGCATCTCAGGAGCACCTTCCCTGAGCTAACACTCGTGGACATCCCCCCTGAGTCCAGCTGAACACAAGAAGCTCCTCACAGGCAGCAAGATGTGAGTCTGGCAGGGTTCAGAGCGTGGCAGTGTGACCTGAAGCCACACACCAAGATGTGTTTGGGATGAAAGTTTCCCTCTGAAACTCAATTTAAATTGGAATCACATTTTCATTGGAAAAACAAGCCAGGGAAATGAAACAGTTTGTTTCTAACACCCTGCCCCAGCTTGGTGTTCAGAGGGGATTCTCTGGGGCAGGGGGGGTGAATGCCTGCAGGAATCAGAGCTCACATCTGGGGGGTGAATGCCTGCAGGAATCAGAGCTCACATCTGGGGGGTGAATGCCTGCAGGAATCAGAGCTCACATCTGGGGCTGTGTATGCCTGCAGGAATCAGAGCTCACATCTGGGGGGTGAATGCCTGCAGGAATCAGAGCTCACATCTGGGGCTGTGCATGCCTGCAGGAATCAGAGCTCACATCTGGGGGGTGAATGCCTGCAGGAATCAGAGCTCACATCTGGGGCTGTGCATGCCTGCAGGAATCAGAGCTCACATCTGGGGGGTGAATGCCTGCAGGAATCAGAGCTCACATCTGGGGCTGTGCATGCCTGCAGGAATCAGAGCTCACATCTGGGGCTGTGCATGCCTGCAGGAATCAGAGCTAACAGCTGGGGCTGTGCATGCCTGCAGGAATCAGAGCTCACATCTGGGGCTGTGTATGCCTGCAGGAATCAGAGCTCACATCTGGGGGGTGAGTGCCTGCAGGAATCAGAGCTCACATCTGGGCTGTGCATGCCTGCAGGAATCAGAGCTCACATCTGGGGCTGTGTATGCCTGCAGGAATCAGAGCTCACATCTGGGGGGTGAATGCCTGCAGGAATCAGAGCTCACATCTGGGGGGTGAATGCCTGCAGGAATCAGAGCTCACATCTGGGGGGTGAATGCCTGCAGGAATCAGAGCTCACATCTGGGGGGTGAGTGCCTGCAGGAATCAGAGCTCACATCTGGGGGGTGAATGCCTGCACGAATCAGAGCTCACATCTGGGGCTGTGCATGCCTGCAGGAATCAGAGCTCACATCTGGGGCTGTGCATGCCTGCAGGAATCAGAGCTCACATCTGGGGGGTGAATGCCTGCAGGAATCAGAGTTCACATCTGGGGGGTGAATGCCTGCAGGAATCAGAGCTCACATCTGGGGGGTGAGTGCCTGCAGGAATCAGAGCTCACATCTGGGGCTGTGCATGCCTGCAGGAATCAGAGCTCACATCTGGGGCTGTGCATGCCTGCAGGAATCAGAGCTCGCATCTGGGGGGTGAATGCCTGCAGGAATCAGAGCTCACATCTGGGGAGTGAATGCCTGCAGGAATCAGAGCTCACATCTGGGGGGTGAATGCCTGCAGGAATCAGAGCTCACATCTGGGGCTGTGCATGCCTGCAGGAATCAGAGCTCACATCTGGGGGGTGAATGCCTGCAGGAATCAGAGCTCACATCTGGGGGATGAATGCCTGCAGGAATCAGAGCTCACATCTGGGGGGTGAGTGCCTGCAGGAATCAGAGCTCACATCTGGGGAGTGAATGCCTGCAGGAATCAGAGCTCACATCTGGGGGGTGAATGCCTGCAGGAATCAGAGCTCACATCTGGGGCTGTGCATGCCTGCAGGAATCAGAGCTCACATCTGGGGGGTGAATGCCTGCAGGAATCAGAGCTCACATCTGGGGCTGTGCATGCCTGCAGGAATCAGAGCTCACAGCTGGGGCTGTGCATGCCTGCAGGAATCAGAGCTCACATCCTTCCAGCACTGTCACAGCAATGAGCTCTGCAGCTCCACAAACTTTGGTGATGTTTCCAAGGCAGAATTCTTCAGAGCTGCCATCCTGTGAGTCTGAGCCAACCTCCAGTGTCTCTTTGGGGCATTCTGCTGAGCCCATAGGCACCAAGATGATCATAGGACTGGAGAACCTCTCCTATGAAGACAGGCTGAGAGAGCTGGGGCTGTCCTGCCTGGAGAAGGCTCCAGGGAGACCTCAGAGCTGCATTTCAATACCTGCACGGGACCTACAGGAAGGCTGAGGAAGGACTGCTCAGAAGGGGCTGTGGGGATAGGGTGAGGGGCAGTGGTTTGGAACTGGAGCAGGGCAGAGTTAGGCTGGACATCAGGAGGAAGTTCTGTACAGTGAGGCTGGGGAGACACTGGGACAGGCTGCCCAGGGAGGTGTTTGAGGCCCTGACCCTGCAGACATCCAAGGTCTGGTTTGATGTGTCCCTGGGCAGCCTGCTCTAGCTGGAGGTGTCCCTACAGGGGGGGATTGGACAAGATGCCCTTTGAGGGTCCCTTCCAGCTTGACTGAACACTTAAAGGCCTAATAAACCAAGACATGTGGCAATGTTGGAGTGAAATAACCTCTGCACATTGAGCTCTTGGGGTGACCTGTGTTAGCAAAACCATTCCCTGCCTATTAAACCTGCAGCAGAAAGCATTTCAGAGCAATTTATTTTTGAAGCCAACCTGAGATGCCCTGGGGCTCCCACAGAGCCATACCTCAGCTAATAACCTGCAGGTCAAGGGCCTAGCAAAGAGCTCATTACATTCCCTCTGCATCTCATAAAGCCTCCATTGATACAACGGTGACTGTGCTTTAATTGCCTGCAGGCTTGGGAACTCAGATAAGGAGCAGAGCCTTGCTCCTGCAGCTCAGAGCAAAGCCACAGCTAAACCCCAAGCCCCTCCCCACCCCGCCTTTAGTCCTGCAATCTGCTCCTTTTGAATTCAAACCCCTTCACTGAGGTTTTTACTGCCAGCCTGCAGTCCTGTCTGGAGTTGCCAGCTTTTTCCTTCTCCCTATTTAAAGACCAACTCCACAGCCATCAGGGCTGCTTGTTGTTGCTGCTTTTCACAGGCTCACAGAAAACCACTTGATGTAGTGCAGTTGTGCCACCTCCCTCGGTCAAATGCAAAACCTGTCACGTTTCAAAGCCCTTTTCTGCTGCTTTGATGCCTCCTGCAGCCTTGCAACCAGAAAGGTGAGACCAGAGGGACTGTTCCTTTCCAAAATGGAAGGCCTGCTCCTCACTTTTCACCTCACTGATCACCCCAAGCCAGTTATTGATGGTTGCCACCAAGAGAACCACTTCACTGTAAGGTGACTCTGCTCTGCCAGGGCAGGAATCCCTCTTGCCCCAGGCTGCTGCCAGGAGCAGCAAGCCCTGCACCCAGCCACTTCCACACCTTGCACAGAACCTCTTCTGCACAGCCAAGGGCTGGCTTGGCCCAGCTGCTAGCCAGCAGCTGTCCTCTGGTGTGCAGAATCTGAACTCCTCTGCAGGACTGTGGAAGAGCTAACTGCCCAGTAGTGTGCTTAGCCACCTTGAGATCTTCCCACCCAGGAGTGGGTTTAGGGCATCAGCAGCTCAGGTAAGCAAGGTCTGGTACCTACATGAGCTTAGCCTCTGCATGTCATAGTATCACAGTATCACCAAGGTTGGAAGAGACCTCAAAGATCATCAAGTCCAAGCTGGCACCACAGACCTCATGACTAGATCATGGCACCAAGTGCCACATCCAATCCCCTCTTGAACACCTCCAGGGATGGGGACTCCACCACCTCCCTGGGCAGCACATCCCAATGGCTAACAGCTCTCTCTGGGAAGAACTTTCTCCTCACCTCCAGCCTAAACCTCCCCTGGCACAGCTTGAGACTGTGTCCTCCTGTCCTGGTGCTGGCTGCCTGGGAGAAGAG
Source organism: Melanerpes formicivorus (assembly GCF_026170545.1). NCBI lineage: Eukaryota > Metazoa > Chordata > Aves > Piciformes > Picidae > Melanerpes > Melanerpes formicivorus. The sequence continues at coordinate 5,121,784 of NW_027142386.1, read as the reverse complement.
ACCAACCCCCACCTGGCTACAACCTCCCTGCAGGTAGTTGTAGAGAGCAATGAGGTCTCCCCTGAGTCTCCTCTTCTCCAGGCTAAGCAACCCCAGCTCCCTCAGCCTCTCCTCACAGGGCTGTGCTCAAGGCCTCTCCTCAGCCTTGTTGCCCTTCTCTGGACACCTTCAAGTCTCTCAATGTCCTTCTTAAACTGAGGGGCCCAGAACTGGACACAGGACTCAAGGTGTGGCCTAAGCAGTGCTGAGCACAGGGCACAAGGACTTCCCTGCTCCTGCTGGCCACACTGTTCCTGATGCAGGCCAGGATGCCCTTGGCCTTCTTGGCCCCCTGGGCACACTGCTGGCTCATGTTCAGGCAGCTGTCAATCAGCACCCCCAGGTCCCTCTCTGTTTGGCAGCTCTCAGCCACTCTGACCCCAGCCTGTAGCTCTGCCTGGCGTTGCTGTGGCCAAAGTGCAGCCCCTGGCACTTGGACTTGTTGAATGCCATCCTGTTGGCCTCTGCCCATCTGTCCAGTTGGTCGAGGTCCCTCTGCAGAGCCCTTCTGCCCTCTCACTGACCAACATCTCCTCCCAGCTTGGTGTCACCTGCAAACCTGCTGCTGACTGACTCAATCCCCTCATCCAGATCATCAATGAAGATCATCAATGTGCCTCCCAAGCAGTAACCTCCCCACACTGCCCTGACCCAGCATGGCCTTTCCAGCTCCAAGGCCTCCCTTTTGGTAAGCAGGACTCCCCAGGTCAGCCTCCTGAAGGAGCAGTGTGTGGCCTGGGAAGGCATCCACTGCAGACTGGGCATGCATGGAAACAACACTGAGCTCCAGGCACTGCTGCTTGAGGGCAAGGCTGATGTCCTGCCACAGAAACCTTCCCCCAGCCCACAGGTGGCCACCTGCACTGTCCCACCTCCTTGCAGGGCAGTTCAGTGTGCTCCTCACCAGGTGGTACAAGGGGCACAGGAACAACAGCCAGAGCTGCCCCTTGCCCCTCCAGAGCAGAGCTGCCCAGGAGGGTCTGGTTTCTGCTCTCACTGAAGTCCCACAGCTTTCACCTCTCTTCCAGTCTGGAGCCTGAGTTGCCAGTCAAGAGGTCATTAGTAGGTTTTGCTCTCCTGGGGCCACTTTAGAACATGAACAAAGACTTTTCTAAACTCCCATCCTGGCTGACCTCTGAGATGCTCTCTGTGCACTTGGCAGCAGCCCTCCTCCAGCCAGCAGAGCAGGGCTGACTTCCTCCCTCCAAAGGCTGCCTGGTGACTGCTCTGCTCTGCTCCACATTCCCTGGGTGTGCAACCTGCTCATCTGCCTGCAGGCACACTCAGCAAGCAGCATTTCACCCTTCCTCTCCCTCCCAGCACTTCCAACTCCTAACATGGGGGGTTTAAGAGCTTCCTAACGTGGGGTTGCAGAGCTTCCCAACTCTGCCAGCCATTACCTGCTGCTCCTGTTCCAGTCTGTGGGAAAACCACAGCAGCAGACACTGCCCAGGCATTGATGGGATTTGATCACTGGGAGGTGAAGATCCCAAGCTAGGAGGAGTGGCTGACACCCCTCAGGCTGTGCTGCCCTTCAGTGAGACCTGGGCAGGCTGCAGAGCTGGGGGAGAGGAACCTCAGGAGGCTCAAGCAGGGCAAGGGCAGGGTCCTGCCCCTGGGGAGCAACAACCTCCTGCAGCAGCACAGCTGAGGGGGAACCTGCTGGGAAGCAGCTCCAGGAGAAGGAGCTGGGAGGGCTGGGGGACAAGAAGGTGCCCAGGAGCCAGCAATGTGCCCTGGGGGCCAAGAAGGCCTCAGGGGTGTCCTGGGGAGCATGGAGAAGACTGTGGGCAGCAGGGCAAGGGAGGCTCTCCTGCCCTGCCTGGAGTCCTGGCTCCAGGTCTGGACTCCCCAGTTCAAGAGAAACAAAATTCTGCTGGAGAGAGTCCAGGGCAGGCTGGGAAGCTTCTGAGGGGCCTGGAGCAGCTCTGTGAGGAGCAAAGGCTGAGAGCCCTGGGGCTGAGAGCCTGCAGAAGAGCAGCCCCAGAGGGGAGCTGAGCAATGCTCAGCAAGAGCTAAAGGAGCTGGGGGGGGCAAGAGGCTGGGGCCAGACATCAGCAGTGGAGTGAAACTCTCAGCATTCATTATCTGTCACCACATGGTCACCCCCTGGTCTGGCAGACAGGAGGCAGAGTGTGCAGCACACAACTACACCTGCAGGGATGGAAGCTCTCAGCTTCCAGGCTCCATTGACCTTTGAGGAGTTGTGAACTCACACCTCAAGGTCTCAGTTGTTGCCAAAGACCTCACTGCAGTCACCAGCAGCTTTGTCCAGGTGCTGGCCCCTTTTGGGCTCTGCCAAGCTACTGCCCAGAGAGCAAAGGCAATTTGCTCACCTGCAGGGCAGACAGCCCAGCCCTGCTTGGCAGGTGAGGCCCTGGGAAGCTGAGCCCCAGCAGGCTGCCAGCAGGAGCAGTGTGGCTTTTGGAGTGACACAGCCTTGCTGCAAGGAGGCAGACAGCAGCAATCTGGGGCAGGATCTGTCTGTGTCTCCTGAGGCAAGTCAGGGCAGGCACTGGGACTGCAGCACAAAGGCCAAGGCAGTGAGAACAGCAGCTGAAGGGGGGCTGGGGGTGTGTGTGCCTGCTTGCTTTGCCCCTCTGAAGGGGCCTCTGTCTAGTGTGAGTCAAGCAAGAGAGACAGACAGCAGCACAGTCTGGAAACCAAACATTTCTTATAACCAAAACACCTCCTGGACACTGAGAACTGGAGGATCCAGGTGCTAGGCAGATGCCCAGGACAGACTCACAGCATCACAGATCACACAGGATCACAGGATCACAGCTCACAGGAGTGGTTGGAAGGGACCTCTGGAGATATCCAGTTCAACCCCTGCCACAGCAGGAGCAGAGAATCCAGCACAGGGCACACAGGAACACAGCCAGACAGGGATGGAAAGCCTCCAGAGAAGGAGACTCCACAACCTCTCTGGGCAGCCTGCTCCAGGGCTCTGGGACCCTCACAGTGCAGAATTTCCTCCTCATGTTGAGCTGGAACCTCCTGTGCTGGAGTTTCCATCCCTTGCCCCTTGGCCTGTGCCAGGGTGCAGCTGAGCAGAGCCTGTCCCCTCCCTCCTGCCCCCCAGCCCTCAGCTCTTGAGAGACATTGATCAGATCCCTCTCAGCCTTCTCCTCTCCACACTCAGCACCCCCAGGGCTCTCAGCCTCTCCTCCCCAGGCAGTGCTGCAGTCCCTTCAGCAGCCTTGCAGCCCTCCCTTGGACTCTCTCCAGCAGCTCCCTGTCCCTCCTGAGCTGGGGAGCCCAGAGCTGGATGCAATATTCCAGGTGAGGTCTCAGCAGGGCAGAGCAGAGAGGGGACTCACAGAATGCACTGGGCTGGACAGATCACTGAGTCTCCTGAAGACTGCATCCAGGGCAGTCTCCTCCTGGGATCTCAGTCCAAGCAGTCAGAACTGATTCCAGGGGCTGGAGAGGGGATTGCATTCCACAGGCAGATTCCACCTTGCCCAGAAGAGCACAGGGAGACCAGCCCAGTGCCTCTGGGCCAGTGTGGTGCCACAGCTTCCAGGACATTTCTTTAGCAGCAGTGCCCTGTCCCAGAGCTTTGCATTGCTCAGGGTTGCCAGCAGCACCTTCAGCCCCCAGCAGAGCTCACCTGGAAGTCCCTGCACCTCTTCCTTAGGTAATGCAGCAAGGAAGCAGCCTGACCACCCTCTGAGTGGAAGGGAGGATTCCTACCCCCCCAGGGAACTTTCAAATGGAGGACAGAGTATTATTTAAAAGGTAGAACTCTTGAGAAGCCAACTTCAGGGAGCTAAACCAGACAAACAAGCCACGAGACAGATTCATCAAACACTTGCAGCCAGCTGAGCTTTGTCATAGAGCAGATGCTGGCATCTCAGCCCCAGCTGAGCATATAAACAGCAGGGCTGCCTCCAAGCCTTAGGAACACTCATTCCAGCCACCCTCCTGTTCTTTTGTGGTAGCTGCCAGGGGTCACATCAGCCCAGGCCAACCAGCTCCCTAAATTCCACTCAGCACAGCCCTGTCTGAGCTGAACTGGGGAGTGTGTAAGTTTGTGGGGAGCAGGATTAAACTCTGTCTGCAGCCCCTGATTTACACAGTGCTACCCTCCTGCTTCTGACACAAGCCAGCCACTGGGAGCAGCTGCACCAGCAGCCAGACAGCAATCCCAGGGCTACCAGGATGCTGAAGGGACTGCAGCACTGCCTGTGAGGAGAGGCTGAGAGCCCTGGGGGTGCTGAGTGTGGAGAGGAGAAGGCTGAGAGGGATCTGATCAATGTCTCTCAAGAGCTGAGGGCTGGGGGTCAGGAGGGAGGGGACAGGCTCTGCTCAGCTGCACCCTGGCACAGGCCAAGGGGCAAGGGATGGAAACTCCAGCACAGGAGGTTCCACCTCACCATGAGGAGGAACTTTTGCACTGTGAGGGTCCCAGAGGCCTGGAGCAGGCTGCCCAGAGAGGTTGTGGAGTCTCCTTCCCTGGAGGCTTTCCATCCCTGTCTGGATGTGTTCATGAGTGCCCTGTGCTGGATTCTCTGCTCCTGCTCTGGCAGTGGGGGTGGACTTAATCTCCAGAGGTCCCTTCCAGCCCCTAACATCTGTGATGCTGTGATCCTGTGTGATCCTCAGCCCAGGCTGTGTGCAGTCAGCAAAACCTCTGGATGAAAACCAGCCTTGGCCATCCAGCAAGAGGGCACAAGCAGGCCTGACCTGCCCATGCAGCATCATCCTGCCCTGAGCTGGAGGCTTTCAGCTGCATTCCATAATGTAATGAAACAAATGCTCTGCCTGACCACAAGAGCTCCTGTGTCTGGCCTGGTTTGGAGAGATGAACAGCAACCACTGCATCCTTCCAACAAGCAAAGCCTCTTCTTGTCCTTGGTGACATCTGGGCCACTGCCCACTGAGCCTGGCTGTGCAGGAATCCTGCAAGGCTGAGCAGGACTCAGCCCTCCCAGTTTCTCCCTCCCCTGAAGTACAAATCTGGCACTGTGAGAGTGTCTGCTGCAGGCCCCCAGCACCCATGGGGATGTGGTGAGCTGGGGGTAGGTTTGCATTACAGGCTCCAAGCAGTGGGTGCAGTACCCTGGTCTCTCCCCAGCACCCCGTTATTTTCCACCCCTGACAGAGAGAGAGATGATGCTCTGACACTTGAGCACCCTGGGGGCTTCCCCACTTTAGAGCCACCAAAAGCAGCAGGAAAGGCAGGGTGGTAACAAACCCAACCACAGTTAGTCCACATTGCTGAGGCCCTAGCAGGAGGGTGGGGAGGAGCCACATCCACCAAAACAAATCCATTTTCCTCTGCTAAGCTGGTTCTGGCCTTTTGCTTCCTCTCTCCTCTGAGGTAAAGATGCCCTCTGAAAGCTGAGCAGCTCTGTGCAATGCCAGAGCCAATGCTCCACCTCCAGAAAGTGACAACCCCACCTTTAGCTGAAGGACTCTGCCTGAGCTCAGGCAGTGAAGCTTTGAGCTGGCTGCTGCCTCTCTGGGCATCAGACAGAGCCTGCAGCTGGAGTTTCATTTGCTGGCTGCTCTGCCCAGGCAAATTCCAGCCTGAGACTAACCACAAAGGAGCCTTCAGATGTGCAATCGACTCTCCTGCCTCTGAAAACTCACTTTGAAACTCCCAGGGAAGAGAAACAAAACAGAATCTCCAGAGACCTCCTAGGGACTGTTCCATCCCTCAGGCTTGGCAATAACTGGGCCAATAACTGAGAAGAATTTGTATTGCTCTCTGAGTGGAGATTTTGCTCCACCTGACCCAGCTGAGGTCACTTTTATGTCACTTTTTATGCTTTAAAGTGGCAATGCTGAAGGATCCTCTGCAGCAGCAGCATCTTTCCAAGTCCCTCTCACACCTTCTTCTGCTTTCCTTTGTTAAATGAAAGCCTCAATGACCTTCTGACAGAGGGGAGGGACTGCAGGGCAGCACCAGGGACTCACTTTTAAAACACAAAACTTAAGCACTTCACAGGCCCCCAGCATGGCAGGGGCTGGAAGGGACCTCTGGAGATCATCCAGTCCAAGCCCCTGCCAGAGCAGGGGCAGCCAGGGCAGGGCACACAGAACACAGCCAGGAGGGGTTGGAACCTCTCCACACAAGGAGACTCCACAACCTCTCAGGGCAGCCTGCTCCAGGCTCTGGCACCCTCACAGGGACAAAGTTTTCCCTTCTCTTCCCCTGGCACCTCCTCTGCTCCAGCTTGCCCCCAGTGCCCCTTGGCCTGGCCTTGGACATCCCTGAGCAGAGCCTGGCTCCAGCTCTGCACATCTTTATCCCCAGCAATGAGGGCAGCCCTCAGGCTGCTCTGCTCCAAGCCCCAGCTCCCTCAGCCTGGCCTCACAGGGAGATGTTCCACTGCCTGCAGCAGCTCTGGGGCTCTGGGATGGACTCTTTTTGTGTCAGGCAGAAGTGCTCTGGGCTGTCAGAGAGAAAAATCACAGAATGCAGCAGGTTGGAAGGAACCCTCAAAGGTCATCTTGTCCAACATCTCCAACTACAGCAGGCTGCCCAGGGACACACCAAGTCTGACCTTGAATGTCTCCAGGGATGGAGCCTCAGCCACAGCCTTGTGCAGCCTGCTCCAGTGTCTCACCAGCCTCACTGTGCAGAACTTCCTCCTGATGTCCAACCTCAATCTCCCCTGCTCCAGTTTCAAACCACTGCCCCTGGTGCTATCCCCACAGCCCCTTCTGAACAGTCCCAGCCCAGCCTGCCTCTTCAGATACTGAAATGTAGCTCTAAGGTCTCCCTGGAGCCTTCTCTGCTCGAGGCTGAACAGCCCAAATTCTTTCAGCCTGGCTTCATAGGAGAGCTCCTTCAGTGCAAGTCTCTTCATGCCCTATCCCAGCAGCCATGACTGAGCAGAAGCAGCATCTCCCTCACCACCAGTCACTGGCAGGGATTTCATTGTCCTTTGCCTGGTTCCAGCAGAGACCAAGTGCAGCAGCTCCCCACTGGCAGTGGAGACTGCCAGCCATAATCAGCTGCCTCAGTGGAGATTCTGCAGCCAAACTGGTGTCCAGAGCAGGGGTGTGAGCACCTTTCACACTTAGCAGCAACACTGCTGCAGAGCAAACTGAGCAGCTAATCAAGAGAGCAGTTCTGCATCCTGCTCACTGAGCAGAGGGCAAGCAGGCACAGACCACTGCCAGCTGGCCCTGCTCTGGTCTGCAGCCCACAGCAGATGCAAGGTCTGAGATGGTTACTGAAGAGCTTTGCCATCTTATCACAGAACCTCAGAAATGTTTTGGCTGGAAGGATCTCTAAATCTTCACATCCAACCTTCAACCTAAGGCTGCCATGGCACATTATACACCAAATCAGAGAACCACAGAATGGGCAGGGCTGGAAGGGAGCTCAAGGCTCAGCCAGTTCCAACCCCTGCCATGGGCAGGGACACCTCACACTACAGCAGGTTGCTCACAGCCACATCCAGCCTGGCTGCAAACATCTCCAGGCATGAGGCTTCCACCACCTCCCTGGGCAACCTGTGCCAGGCTCTCACCACCCTCCTGGGGAACAACTTCTTCCTAACATCCAATCTGAATCTCCCCCTTTCTAGTTTTGCTCCATCCCCCCCCAGTCCTGTCACTCCCTGACACCCTCAAAAGTCCCTCCCCAGCTTTCTTGTAGCCCCCTTGGGATACTGCAAGGTCACAAGAAGGTCTCCTGGGAGTCTTCTCCTCTCCAGCCTGCACAACCCCAACTCCCTCAGTCTGTCCTCACAGCAGAGCAGCTCCAGCCCTCTGCTCCTCCTCCTGGCCCTTCTCTGGACACCTTCCAGCACCTCCAGATCCTTCCTGGCACAGAGGCTCCAGAAGTGGACCCAGTGCTCCAGGTGGGGTCTCACCAGAGCAGTCACTCTCAAGAGCTCATCCTGGAAAGGGGGGAAGAGGTCCTTTGCAGCAAGCTACTCAGCCTGCAAGCCCTAATACTGCTGCAGCCAGCATCTGCTCCTTGGTCCCACCACCCAAGTCAATCATCATAGACACAAGAGCCAAAACTCACACAGTGTGTGCTGGAGATGATGACAGAGCTGGAGATGAAGCTCAGCCCATCGTTCATACTGACTTGAAGAGCTGCTTCCCTGAGAAAAAAACCAGAAACAAGTCAGGCCAGACAGACCACAGCCCCCTGATAGACAATGTCCTCCACAACCTGTGCTCCTCATGCTCCAAAAAGCCCTTTGGGCAGCTAATGCACACTGCTGGAGCTCTCTCCACTGTGCTCCAGGGCACAGCTGCCAGCTAGCCAACAAACACATGAGGCAATGTCACAATGAGATGTGTAAGAGACCCATAGAGGGGTCTGGCCAGGCTGGATCCAACGAACCAAAGCCAATGGGGTGAGGTTCAACAAGGCCAAGGGCTGGGTTCTGCACTTGGGACACAATAACCCCAGGAAGCTCCAGGGTGGGGGGTAGAGCTGCTAGAAACAGCCCAGCAGGAAAGACCCTGGGGGTGCTGGGTGCCAGCAGCTGGAGAGGAGCCAGGGGGTAGCCAAGAAGGCCACCAGCAGCCTGGCCTGGAGCAGCAGTGGGGTGGGCAGCAGAAGCAGGGCAGGGAGTGTGCCCCTGGGCTGGGCACTGGGGAGGCCACAGCTGGAAGCCTGGGGTCAGGGTTGGGCTCTGACTGCCAGAAGGACTTTGAGGGCTGGAACAGGGCCAGAGAAGGGCAACAGAGCTGGGGAAGGGTCTGGAGAGCAGGGCTGGGGAGGAGCAGCTGAGGCAGCTGGGGGTCTTGAGCCTGGAGGAGGCTGAGGGAGAGCTCATTGCTCTCTGCAGCTCCTGAGAGGAGGCTGGAGCCAGGTGGGGGGTGGGCTCTGCTCCCAATGAAGAAGTGTCAGGATGAGAGGAAATGGCCTTCAGCTGCACCAGGGGAGGTTTAAGTTGGACAGGAGGAACAATTTCTCCATGGACAGGGCTGTCAAACCCTGGAGCAGGCTCCCCAGGGAGGTGGTTGAATCCCCAGCCCCGGTGGTGTTTGAAAGCCACAGAGATGGGGTGCTGAGGGCCATGGTTTAGCCCCAGCCCTGGTAAAGTTAAGGAATGGTTGGACTGGCTCCTCTTAAAGGTGTTCTCCAACCCAAATGACTCTGTGATTCCAGCAGAATATGGAGAGCCAAGGCAGAAACATTGTCCCACATGCAAAGGAAATATTGGGGTCTCTGGAGACAAACCTACATGCCAACGTCCTGCAGCACGGGGGCTGGGCAGAGCAGGTAGGTGTCTTCTACTACAAAAGGCTTCTCATCTGAAAAAAGAAAGACTGGGATGCATTACCAGGTCAGTGATGTGAAGCAGGCCCTAGAGGTCAGGTGCAAGTCAAGTTTGTGCTCTGTGATACATCCACAGTCACAGAGTGCAGCAGGTTGGAAGGGACCCTCCCAGGGCATCCTCCCCAACCCCTGCACTCAGCAGGGACAGCTCCAGCTGCAGCAGGCTGCCCAGGGACACAGCCAGGCTGAGCTTGAATGGCTCCAGGGATGGAGCCTCAGCCCCAGCCCTGGGCAGCCTGTGCCAGTGTCTCCCCAGCCTCCCTGTGCAGAGCTTCTCCTCATGTCCAACCTCAACCTCCCCTGCTCCAGCTTCAAACCACTGCCCCTTGTCCTATCCCCACAGCCCCTTCTGAACAGTCCCTGCCCAAGGAGAAGACAAACAAGACCAAGCAGTGTGAGGGACAAAAAGCCACTGCACAGACTGCAAAGGTCTGAAGTCACCAAGCCAAGCAGTGAGGGAGAGGCAGGTGCTGTGGAGCAGTGGTCCAGGGGACAAATGTGTGGCCAAATCTATTGATCACAAAGCTGTCTCTGGCTGATGATTGCTCAGTGTGGTTGGTCAGCACTCCTTGGGCAGATACCATGATGCTGCTGGAGCACTGCAGCAGGTTGCCCAGGGAGGTGCTTGGGGCTCCATCCCTGGAGATATTCACAGTGAGGCTCCACAGAGCTCTGAGCAACCAGATTCAGTGGGGGATGTCCCTGCTGACTGCAAAGGGTTGGACTGGATGAGCTTTGGAGGTCCCTTCCAACCCAGACCTTGCTAGGAACCTATTTTGTCCCAGAGATTGCTACAAGAGAGGTTTCCACTGCACACAACACTTCAGAAAGCAGGAGCCCTGCTCCAGGAGCCATCACACACCAGCACCCCTGGGTCCTGCTGCTGCCCTGCTTGCTTTCCCTGGGTCCTGCTGCTGCCCTGCTTGCTTTCCCTGGGTCCTGCTGCTGCCCTGCCTCCTTTCCCTGGGTCCTGCTGCTGCCCTGCTTGCTTTCCCTGGGTCCTGCTGCTGCCCTGCCTCCTTTCCCTGGGTCCTGCTGCTGCCCTGCTTGCTTTCCCTGGGTCCTGCTGCTGCCCTGCTTGCTTTCCCTGGGTCCTGCTGCTGCCCTGCTTGCTTTCCCTGGGTCCTGTTGCTGCCCTGCCTCCTTTCCCTGGGTCCTGCTGCTGCCCTGCTTGCTTTCCCTGGGTCCTGTTGCTGCCCTGCCTCCTTTCCCTGGGTCCTGCTGCTGCCCTGCTTGCTTTCCCTGGGTCCTGCTGCTGCCCTGCCTCCTTTCCCTGGGTCCTGCTGCTGCCCTGCCTCCTTTCCCTGGGTCCTGCTGCTGCCCTGCTTGCTTTCCCTGGGCTCTGCTGCTGCCCTGCTTGCTTTCCCTGGGTCCTGTTGCTGCCCTGCCTCCTTTCCCTGGGTCCTGCTGCTGCCCTGCTTGCTTTCCCTGGGTCCTGTTGCTGCCCTGCCTCCTTTCCCTGGGTCCTGCTGCTGCCCTGCTTGCTTTCCCTGGGCTCTGCTGCTGCCCTGCTTGCTTTCCCTGCGCCCTGCTGCTGCCCTGCTTGCTTTCCCTGGGTCCTGCTGCTGCCCTGCTTGCTTTCCCTGGGTCCTGCTGCTGCCCTGCCTCCTTTCCCTGGGCCCTGCTGCTGCCCTGCTTGCTTTCCCTGGGTCCTGCTGCTGCCCTGCTTGCTTTCCCTGGGTCCTGCTGCTGCCCTGCTTGCTTTCCCTGGGTCCTGCTGCTGCCCTGCTTGCTTTCCCTGGGTCCTGCTGCTGCCCTGCTTGCTTTCCCTGGGTCCTGCTGCTGCCCTGCCTCCTTTCCCTGGGTCCTGCTGCTGCCCTGCTTGCTTTCCCTGGGTCCTGCTGCTGCCCTGCTTGCTTTCCCTGGGCCCTGCTGCTGCCCTGCTTGCTTTCCCTGGGTCCTGCTGCTGCCCTGCTTGCTTTCCCTGGGTCCTGCTGCTGCCCTGCTTGCTTTCCCTGGGTCCTGCTGCTGCCCTGCTTGCTTTCCCTGGGTCCTGCTGCTGCCCTGCTTGCTTCTGGCAGCAGTGGACAAGGTTCTTGCCTCAGGCCCATTATGAAATGTTTATTTTTTTACACTCCATTAAAGTAAAGATGAAGTAGTAATGAAAAGTTGTAAGCTGCCCTGAAGCTTTCCTCCTCCAGCTTCCAGCCCATCCCAAGCCTGTGCACACAGCCTGGAATTTTCAAGTTACCCACAGCAGTTATTTTGTTCAGCACCATTTGACAGAGGCAAACAGCTGAAACATTTCAGCCAGCCACATGCTCTGCACAGGCAGCTTCTGCATCAGCCTCACCTGCTGAGAGCAGCCCTCCAGCTTCTGGGGCTTAAAGAGGAGAAGAGGCTGAGGGGAGACCTTCTGGATCCCTACAGCTCTCTCAAAGAACCTTGGAGCTAGGTGAGGGTTGGGCTCTGCTCCCCAGTGACAAGTGAGAGGAGAAGAGGAAATGGCCTCAAGTTGCATCAGGAGAGGTTTAGGTTGGACATGGGGAACAATTTCTTCTCAGAAGGGACTCTCAAGGCCTGGAAGAGGCTGCCCAGGGAGGTGGCTGAATCCTCATCCCTGGAGGTGTTTCAAAGAGGCAGAGATGTGGTGCTGAGGGCCATGGTTTGGAACCAGCCTCGAAAGAGTTAGAGACTGGTTGGACTGAACGAGCTTAAAGGTCTTTTGCAACCAAACTGATTCCATGACTCTGTGATCCCTCCAGATCTCTGCTCCTGCTCTGGTTGTTACCTCCCCACAGCCTCAGTGCAAGAGCACAGACAAACATCTGTGCTGATGTGTTTAGCAGGGGATGTTCCTTCCTTTGCCAGCCACATGCCCTCTAGACAATGATTTCCTCATCCCAAGAGAGGCAGACAGACAAGAGGCATCCAAAGCATGCAGTGCAGTGATGCACATCCCTCTCTGCCCACAGCACAGCCACAGGGGTGGCACCACACCTGAGCTCTCTGGCAGTGGACCTGCCAACCAGGCAGGAGCAGCTCCTGCTTTGCACAAGCAAGGCAGATGCAGCAGGGTGGTGAATCTGCTCCTGCAGTTCTGCTCTCACCCTGAGTTTTGAAGCTGTCATAAACTGCCCCCCCTGAATGTCTGACATGGGCTCAGTGACCACATGCCCAGAGAATCACAGAACAGTCAGGGCTGGAAGGGACCTCAAGGCTCAGCCAGTCCCAACTCCCACTGCCATGGGCAGGGACACCTCACACCAGAGCAGGTTGCTCACAGCCACATCCAGCCTGGCTGCAAACACCTCCAGGCAGGAGGCTTCCACCACCTCCCTGGGCAGCCTGTGCCATGGGGAAGAACTTCTTCCTAACATCCAATCTGAATCTCTCCACTTCTAGTTTTGCTCCACCCACCCCACCCCCAGTCCTATCACTCTCTGACACCCTAAAAAGTCCCTCTTCAGCTTTCCTGTAGCCCCCTTCAGACACTGGAAGGTCACAAGAAGGTCTCCTTGGGAACCTTTTCCTCTCCAAGCTGCACAACCCCAACTCCCTCAGTCTGTCCTCACAGCAGAGCAGCTTCAGCCCTCTGCTCATCCTCGTGGCCCTTCTCTGGACACCTTCCAGCACCTCCAGATCCTTCCTGGCACAGAGGCTCCAGAACTGGACCCAGAGCTCCAGCTGTGGTCTCAGCAGAGTGGAGCAGAAGGGCAGAATCCCCTCCCTGGCCCTGCTGGCCACACTTCTCCTGCTGCAGCCCAGGCTCTGCTTGGCTCTCTGGGCTGCAAGTGCTCCCTGCTGGCTCCTGTTGAGCTTCTCACCCACCAGCAGCCCCCAAAGCTTCAGTACTGCTCTCCAGCCAGTCCCTGCCCAGCCTGTGAGATGAAGATCAAGGTCTTCTTTGCTAGTGCTGGTTGCAAAGGCCAAGGCATGCTCCATGGCAGCATGCACTAAACAAAAGCTGGCATCGCTTTCCAAGGCTTTTTCTTCAGATCTCATCAGGCTTTGTTTTCTCTTTTCCCACCCCAAACTGCACTGAAGTCTCTCTGCCTCTCTAGAAAGTTTATCAGGCTCAGAGTCCCAGGAGGGGGCTCCTGGCTGGCCAGGCTGGCTGCAGGCAGAGCTGATGTTGTTTGGAGGATGTTTGTGTTTCACCACAAAAATGAGTGACTCTTTTCCTCTGCTCCTAAACAAAAGAAGATCCATTTGGTTTGCATCACTCTGGCCATCTGATGCCTTCCTGGAAAACTTGCAGAGTGACCCCAAACCCAGCAGCACTTCTCAGCTGCCCTGGCGTCCGCCTGCAGGATGCATCGAACCACCGCAGCCTGCTGCAGCTAAACCTTGCAGTCTCCCTCTGCAGTGGGAGATGAGGCTCCCCAAACCCACAGCTCCTGCCAGAACAGCAATTGTGAGGTTTGGCCTCCTCCCAGTTGCTAACAGGATTGGAAGGGCCGTGGAAGGCGGAGTGCTGGACTCTGCTGCCCAGGAAGCGATGGCTGGGCTCAGTCCTGCGACCGTGGGGACAGCAGTTGTGAGGAAAGGTCACCCAGGCCTTGATGGCATCTCAGATACCAGTCAAAGACAGAGCATGGACCAACATAAGAGGGATATGGAACTGCTGGAGCAAGTCCAGAGGAGGGCATGAAGATGATCAGAGGCTGGAGGAGAACCTCCCCTGTGGGGACAGGCTGGGGGAGTTGGGACTGCTCAGCCTGGAGAAGAGAAAGCTCCATGGAGACCTCAGAGCAGCCTTGCAGTACCTGAAGGGCTCCAGGAGAGCTGGGGAGGGACTCTGGACAAGGGCTGGGAGTGCCAGGATGAGAGGCAATAGCTTTGAGCTGGGACAAGGGAAACTGAGAGTGGAGATGAGGAAGAAATTGTTGAGAGTGAGGGTGGGGAGATCCTGGCACAGGCTGCCCAGGGAGGCTGTGGCTGTCTCCTGCCTGGAGGTGTTTAAGACCAGGCTGGATGAGGCCTGGAGCAAGCTGTGCTGGTGGGAGGTGTCCCTGCCCATGGCAGGGGGTTGGAACTGGATGAGTTTTAGGTTCCTTCCAATCCAACCCATTCTGTGACTCTTGAGGAAACATTTCACCTTTCAGGCACTGCCCACAGGAACAGGCACTGTCTGCTCCTTACCTCTGCAGCTCTCCTCTCGCCATCAAGCACATGAAGGTCCTCACTGTCTAACCCCCTCCCAGGACACAGCACACAGAGACAACTGAAACCAGTCAGTCCTGAGGCACAAACCACTCAGAGCAGTGTGCAGAGATGGAGAAGGGTCAAGTATCTCCCCCAAATCCAGCTGCTTTCTGGGGGTGCCCTTTCACCAAGGTCCTTCCCACTGCTCACCATCCTGACATTCACTGCCCAGCGTTCCTCCACCATTAGCAGCTCTCTGTGGCCTGTCAAATCCATCATCCCCAGCAGCACTGAACAGTTTCTTCTGCCATTAGCAGGGTGTAACTTTCTGGCAGGCCAGGACTTGGAGTCCTTCCCATCCATAATAATAAAAGGCTCAATGTATGCACAGGGCTTTGACACAGAAGTGCCAACCCCAAGAAGAGAGGAGCAGAGCCCAGGGAAGCTGAGCAGGACAGAGCTGTGCTTTCTCCTGGCCATCTAACCTAGCTGCAATCAGCCTGTGCTTTGGGGAATGGCTCATCCAAGAACCATTTGAGCACTGGCTGCAGAGAGCCCTCAGGGGAGGGCTGAAGCAAGCACAACGTTTTCAAACTGCCACCACAGTATCACAAGTGCTGATTGTTGCCCTCACAATATCAGCAAGAGTTGAGTCCAGAGAAGGCTGCAAAAGCTGTTTGCCAAACCTCCCACATATCACAGTTTCCTTCCCTTACCCCTGTGTGAATCATAGAACCTTAAGGGTTGCAAGGGACCTCCTGAGATCATCCTGCCAGAGCAGGATCACCCAGGGCAGGTCACCCAGGAACACATCCAGGCAGGTTTTGAATCTCTCCAGAGAAGGAGACTCCACAGCCTCTCTGGGCAGCCTGCTTCAGGGTTCCAGCACCCTCACACCAAAAGGTGTCACCTCATACTGAGGTGGAACCTCCTGGTTTCCAGCTTGTGTCTGGAGAAGAGGAGGCACAGGGGTGACCTCATTGCCTTCTACAACTACCTGAAAGGAGGTTGTAGCCAGGAAGGGGTTGGTCTCTTCTCCCAGGCAACCAGCACCAGAACAAGGGGACACAGTCTCAAGCTGTGCCAGGGGAGGTTTAGGCTGGAGGTGAGGACAAAGTTCTTCACCGAGCGAGTCATTTGGCATTGGGATGTGCTGCCCAGGGAGGTGGTGGAGTCCCCATCCCTGGAGGTGTTCAAGAGGGGACTGGATGTGGCACTTGGTGCCATGGTCTAGTCATGGGGTCTGTGTTGATAGGTTGGACTCAATGATCCTCAAGGTCTCTTCCAACCTTAGTTATACTGTGATACTGTGTTGTTGCTTGTCCTGTCCTTGGGCACCACCAACCAGAGCCTGGCACCTTCATCCTGACCCCCACCCCTCAGCTATTGAGAGACTGATCAGATCCCTCTCAGCCTTCTCCTCTCCACACTAAGCAGCCCCAGGGCTCTCAGCCTTTCTCCACAGCAGAGATGTTCCAGTCCCTTCATCATCCTCATAGCTTCCACTGGACTCTCTTCAGCAGATCTGTCTCTCTTGGATTGGGGAGCCCCAAACTGGACACACTATTGCAGGTTTGGCCTCAGCAAGGCAGAGCAGAGGAGCAGGAGAACCTCCCCAGCCCTCCTAGATTTGCTTTCAACTAAAGCACATCCCCCAAACACTTTGCCCCTGTGTTCTGTCACCGGAGACTTCTCTCCTAGAGCAACAGCCAGCCTGGGGTGGGAGTCTGGCTGCTCGCATGTAAGACTTCCTCAGGTATCTCTGTGCCAAGAAGGCTGTTCCCTGCAACTCAGCCCACTGGGGATGGGGAGCCCTGAGCCTTCACCAGCCTGAGCACTTCTCTTGTCTCTCTGTCCAGGTACCTCCATACCTGCAGCCCCTAGCAAAGCACCACCGCTGCTGCTCCTGGCTGACTGCTCCTCTTATGCCTCTGCTTGTGAGAGCTCTGCAAGCCAAGTTTGCATTTCAAACCCACTTTGTGGGGAGAGAGGAATGTAGCAAGAAGCTGCAGTGCTCTCTGAGCTGGAGAAACTGCCTTGGAGAAAGCCCCATAAAGGAGAAATGTTTTGTCAATGCTGTAATGCAAACCACACTGAGCTCAGGCTGTAATTGCTCTGCTTTGTGCAGGGACACAGGAGCTGAGTGCCAAAGGCAGGCAGAGCAGAGAGAGGGGATGGGGGAAGAGGCAGATAAGCACAGAAGGATGACCTCACATTCATAACAATCTCTAGATGGAGAGGAGGGATCTGGAAGGAACTGCTGCTTCTCTGGTGAGTTCCTCTGCTGCGCCTGCAGCTCTGTTCCACCAGCACGCAGCTCCACAGCTGCTGACGGGGCTCGGCAGAGCTCCAGGCTGTTCATTTGCTCATGCTCACAGCTGGCAGCCCAGCAGAGCAGCTCATGCTGCAGTGCAGCAGGGTCCCTCCTGGGCAGGAGGCTGGGGTCAGCTCCACTCCCACCTCCGAGCTGCTTTGCACAGATCTCCTAACCTGCGAGGCCTCCTTTGTCTCCAGCAGAGGCACTGCAAATAAGGAGCTTGGCAAAGCACTCCCCACGGCACAGGGACGCTCCTCACCACACAGCCCAAGCTTCCTGCCTGCTCTGTGCTCAGTCCTCCACACTTGGCCTGTAGCTGTAGAGGAGTCCTGCTCTGAAAGTTCCTACCCACAGTGTGCTGGAGGCCAGCAGAGCACCTGAGGGGAGAGCTATCATTTCTATATCCCTTGTCAAGCAATCACAGAGCCATAGAAGTGTCAGGGTTGGAAGGGACCTCAAGGATCAGCCAGTTCCAACCCCCCTGCCATGGCCAGGGACACCTCACACCACATCCAGCCACATCCAGCCTGGCCTTCAAAACCTCCAGGGATGAGGCTTCCACCACCTCCCTGGGCAACCTGTGCCAGGCTCTCACCACCCTCATGGGGAACAACTTCTTCCTCACATCCAATCTCAATCTCCCCACTTCTAGTTTCGCTCCATGCCCCCCAGTCCTGTCACTCCCTGACACCCTCAAAAGTTCCTGCCCAGCTTTCTTGTAGCTTCCTGCAGATACTGGAAGGCCACAATTAGGTCTCCTCAGAGCCTTCTCTTCTCCAGACTGAGCAGAACCAACTCCCTCAGTCTGTCCTCACAGCAGAGCAGCTCCAGCCCTCTGCTCATCCTCCTGGCCCTTCTCTGGACACCTTCCAGCACCTCCAGATCCTTCCTGGCACAGAGGCTCCAGAGCTGGCCCCAGAGCTCCAGCTGTGGTCTCAGCAGAGTGGAGCAGAGGGGCAGAATGCCCTCCCTGGCCCTGCTGGCCACACTTCTCTTGCTGCAGCCCAGGCTCTGCTTGGCTCTCTGGGCTGCAAGTGCTCACTGCTGGCTCCTGTTGAGCTTCTCCTCCCCCAGCACCCCCAAGGCCTTTTCTTCAGTGCTGCTCTCAAGCCAGTCCCTGCCCAGCCTGTATCGGTGCCTGGGATTGGCCACCCTCCAGAGCAGGACACCAGGCTCACCTTGGTCTATGCTTTCACCTAGGAAAATGAGAGGCACAGGTTGTGTCTTTCATAAAGCTCACAGCCCCAAAACCACCTGCTGGAGTTTGCACACAGTGTGTGGCATTCTCTAGGGCCACAGTAAAAGCTGCTACAGGAAAATACAAGGAGAAGATTCAGTGGAGGTTTAAAGTGAAATGATCAAGCAGGGAGATAAAGGAACTGCAAAGCAAACCATCCCTGTGTGAGTGACCAGGCTGTGAAGAAGGAATCAGAAGCAAAGCAGAGGAAGAAGAAAAGGCAGGGAACATGGAGCATCCTGCTGGGCTTTGAATACAGAAGGCAATGTTCAGAAGGCCTTTGTTTGGGGTACAGCTCCCTGTGCATCTCACTCTACCTGGCAAAGTCCTCCCCCACTCTTTTCCTCACTTCCCCTCACTCCTGGTACTTGGAGCTGAAACAAAGCCCAGGCCAGGCTGTGCAGAGGCTCAGTTTTGGCCAAGCCCCAGAGCATTCACTAGAATGCAGAGGTTGTAGCCCCACCTCTGCTGGGCTTTGTGCTGTTTCCTCACCAAGCTTTCATCTCTCCAGTTTTAAATTGCCTTGGACAGAGCTGGCCTCCATGCCCAGAGCTATCTTTGCTGGCTGCTGCACATCTGGGCAGACAAAGACATTTTAGCACCACAGAGCAGCCATAAATCACTGCACTGGGTAATTACTTTTAACTCTGTGCAGTCTGAACTCAACTCTCCCAGGTCCTGCTGCTGGCAGACAAGAGGCTGCTCTTGAACATGCAGCTGATTACAGTTCTGCTCAGCCAAATGCTCTTCATGGCTTCTACAGATGTTCCTCTTTGTTTTCCCTTTTCATCCCATAACTATGAACATTATGAGCCCATGCTCTCTTCACCTGCCACTTTCCCCTGCCAATAATCCCAATAAAAACCTATTAGCTCATGCCCTTAACCTCAGTGAGTCCTTAGCTGTGCTGCTCTCCATCTCATCTGGGATAATTTAAGGTTTCAGGAACTGTTGGCTTAGTGTTATCTT
The DNA here is from genome assembly GCF_026170545.1 of Melanerpes formicivorus. NCBI lineage: Eukaryota > Metazoa > Chordata > Aves > Piciformes > Picidae > Melanerpes > Melanerpes formicivorus. The sequence continues at coordinate 5,102,869 of NW_027142386.1, read as the reverse complement.
TTAAAACCCTTCCCTCCCATCCCTGCAGGCTGAGAGGCTTGGAGCAAACACAGGCAAGCCAAGTTCTCCATTCTCCATAAGGGCTCCATAAAATCCCCACTTGGGGAACTCTGCTGTTCAGCTGTTTGCAGCTAAGTGCCACAAAGACACTCTGAGAAGCCAGGCTGGAAGCTGCAGGCTCCAGCAAAGGGAAACCCTGAGCTGCATTCCCACAAAGAGCAGCTTCCACTGAGCAGACCTGTGCCAGCTCCCACCTGGAGGGACTTGGGTTTGAGAACACTGATGAGCAGGGGTTGAGTTCCCTCACTCAGGGAAGGGTTTGAACTCAGAAACTGAGTTTGTGGCCTGCTTCCAGGTCACTGCATCAGACAATCCAGGGCTGAGACCTGAGAAGGGTTGGTGCAGTGCCAGGGAGAATGAGCTCACTGCTCAGTGATTCAGAGGACAATGAATGCAGCAGGTCAGGAGGCAAGGAGCATATCTGACCCTTACCCTCATCTTCCACACTCATTTTGAGGAACAAGCAAATAGAAGCCCTTGGGTTGCACCAAGACAGCCTGCTTGTTCCTGACAGCTACTCTGGAACCGTGATGGCAGACACCACAGTGAGTTACTCAGCCAGGGAGGCAGTCAGCACACACAGAGAGGGAGGAGTCCTCCTCCTCACTCTCCCCAACTCCAGGTCAGGATGTTTGGCAGTGAGGTAGCCTCTGCAAACAGTTCCTCCCATTGGCAGCAGAGACTCTTTTCACAGTATCACAGAATCACAGAATATTAGAGGTTGGAAGGGACCTCCAGAGATAGAGTCCAGCCCCCTGCCAGAGCAGGGTCACCCAGGGGAGTCTGCACAGGAATGTATCCAGGTGGGTTTTGAATGTCTCCAGAGAAGGAGACTCCACAACCTCTTTAGGCAGCCTACTCCAGGCTTCCAGCACCCTCACACCAAAGAAGTTTCTTCTCATGTTGAGGTGAAACCTCCTTTGTTCAAGCCTGAACCTGTTGTTCCTTGTCCTACTGCTGTGCACCACCAAAAAGAGCTTGGCCCCCTCCACTTGACCCCCACCCCTCAGCTACTGATAGGCATTGATCAGATCCCCTCTCCTGATGCCTTGCTGCAGAGCCCAGCTCTGAGATGCTGAGCAGCAGTTGGGATGCAGGCAGCCATAGCTCACACAGCCTCAGGGCACAGGGGGAGCTGCCAAGCTAATGCCAGGGGAGCAAGCAGCCTTCTCTGGGGGAGAGTGGAGCAGCAAACCAAACCTGAAAGACTTTGCATGGGAGAGCATTGACAGCAATTCCCTACCTCAGCAAGCTGGCAGGAAGAGCAGCTGCCTCCAGCCTGCATTCAGGCTCAGAGTCACAGGGTAAAGGGGGCCATAAGGAGGCCAAGTGTTTGCTGTATGGGTGTGGAGGCAGACATGAATGAACAGGAGACAGAGAAAGGAGACCTGCACCAAACCTCTGCCTTCTGAAAAGGCCTCATAGAGCAGTAGGAAGAGAACTGGTGTCAAGGCATCTGATGCTTGCCTGCCATGAACTCACTTGGAGCAGCTCTCTTCAGTGCTGCAACTTCAGCTGCCCACCAGCAAACCAGGGCTGGCAGAGTTCATTCACTTCACCCCCAGCTTCCAGAGCTTTTTCTCTCCAGGATACAGATGTTTTTTTCACAGATCTATTTTAGAGCTCCTAATAAAAAGCTGAAGGAAAGCCCAAGATCCAAGTTCAGGCCTTCTGAAGTCACACTCTAAAGACCTTTGTGCTGCAGCTCTTGAGAGCAATTTACAGAAGAGATGGGAAGCAATTTGGGAGAGTGAGCACTGATGTCCTTCTGCTCTGGAAGGCCCAACCCCAGCCTCACAGCCTCCCACACAGGCTGCAAATCTGGCCCCTGGTGATCCTAAAACCGAGATGTTGTACACATTGACCCTTGCAGCCCTGCTTTGGAGACTGTCAACAGCATCAATCTCTTAAAGGGATATCTGAGGGCTGTGCAGGACTGGAAACAAGGCCAGGCATGGTGAGAGAGGCTGCCCTAAATCCTGCAGCTTCAGGGGCTGGGCCTTGCTGAGTGCTTGCCTTGTAGCCCTCATAACACAGAATCCTAGAGTCACCTGTGTTGGAAAGGACCTCTAAAACTCATCCAGGCCACCCCCCCTGCACTCAGCAGGGACATCTTCCACTAGATCAGGTTACTCAGAGCCCTGCCAAGCCTCACCTTGGATGCAGGGTGGAGCCTCAACCACCTCCCTGGGCAACCTGTTGCCATGTTCCAGCAGCCTCCTGGTGCAGAACTTGTTCCTCACATCCAATCCCAATCTGCTCTGCTCTCTTTTCAAACCATTGCCCCTGGTCCTGCCCCTGCAGGCCTTTGGGAACAGTCCCTCTGCAGCCTTCTTGTAGCCTCTTTAAGTACTGCTCTAAGGTCTCCCCAGAGCCTTCTCTCCAAGCTGAACAGCCCCAGCTCCCTCAGCCTGCTCTGTAGCAGAGCTGCACCAGCCCCCTGACCATTTGTGTGGCCTCCTCTGGACCCCCTCCATCAGGTGCCTGTATTTTATGTGTTGATGCCTTTGTTCAGCATGAAATGTCACTGCTTGAAAAATTCACCACAGAGTTTTCTCTTGAGCCCAAAGCAGCTTCTCCACACAGGGGAAGTTCCCACCCAGATTGCCTGTTTGCTGTGGGATTGTCACATTTGAACTGAAGAAACAAACCCCACAGACATCCAAACTTCCAGCAACCAAACCCAAAGGCTTTTGGATCTGAACCACAGGGCTTCAGCCTCTGCAAAGCAAAGCAAACTCCTAAGTATTTGAACAGCAACTTCATTGCCATTGGAACCCTCAAGGTGGAGAGGGAAGGGAAGGTTTCCTGCCTAGGGAGACTTCCCAACACATCTGATCCAAACAAAACCTTGGATCTGCACTCTGGGGAGAAACCTAACATGGTTCAACACCTCCATGCAGCTCTGGTCCAGACTGAAGGAGTTCTGGCCACATATCAGCTTTGAGTCGGATTTTATGGGGCTTCAAAGGAAAATGATCATAGAATCCTAGTATCAGTCAGGGTTGGAAGGGACCACAAGGATCAGCTAGTTCCAACCCCCCTGCCATGGGCAGGGACACCCCACACTAGATCAGCCTGGCCACAGCCTCATCCAGCCTGGCCTTAAACACCTCCAGGGATGGGGCCTCAACCACCTCCCTGGACAACCCATTCCAGGGTTTCACCACTCTCATGGGGAAGAACTTCCTCCTCACCTCCAGCCTCAATCTCCCCACCTCCAGCTTCATTCCATTCCCCCTAGTCCTATCACTGCCTGAGATCCTGAGCAGTCCCTCCCCAGCCTTCCTGTAGCCCCCTGCAGATCCTGGAAGGCCACAATGAGGTCACCTGGGAGCCTTCTCTTCTCCAGACTGAACAGCCCCAACTCCTTCAGTCTGTCCTCATAGGAGAGGTGCTCCAGCCCTCTGCTCATCCTCCTGGCCCTGCTCTGGACACCTTCCAGCCCCTCCAGATCCCTCTTGCAATAGGGGCTCCAGAACTGGAGGCAGGACTCCAGGTGGGGTCTCAGCAGAGCTGAGCAGAGGGGGAGGATCACCTCCCTTGCCCTGCTGGCCACACTTCTGATGCAGCCCAGGATCTGCTTGGCTTTCTGGGCTGCAAGTGCACACTGAGAGCTCCTGGTGAGCTTCTCCTCCCCCAGCACCCCCAAGGCTCTCTCCTCAGGGCTGCTTTCCAGCCAGTCCCTGCCCAGCCTGGATTTGTGCCTGGGATTGCCTCCGCCCAGCTGCAGGACCCTGCCCCTGGTCTTGTTGAACCTCCTGAGGTTGGCTTGTGCCCACCTCTCCAGCCTGTCCAGGTCCCTCTGGATGGATCCCTTCCCTTCAGCTGTCTGCTGCACCACACAGCTTGGTGTCATCAGCCTGAATCTGGGGCTGCCCCTGCTGCTCTCTTTTGAAAGCCACCTCTCACTTGGTCACACATCTCCAGCACAGCTGCAGGCTGCATGGGGATGCCTTCAAAGCAGTTAATTTACTGTAAGCCCTGCAAACCCACTCATTTTACCCAGATCCTTCTCTTTCCCTATCCCCCTGTCTTGCTCCTCCCTGGACACTGAGCCCTCCAGCTTCTGCATTTGGTGTCCCAATAGTCACCACATCTGAATTAAGTAAACATGAAGCACAGCCAGGGAAGCTTTGTGCCCAGGGACACAGGAGGCAGCTGTTCACCAGCCTACCTGCCACTCAGGGACAAGTAAATGACACAGCCTCAGTGTCCTACAAACACCCAGGAGCAGGTTGCCCAGAGAGGCTGTGAATGTTCAGCCTGGAGAAGAGAAGGTTCCAGGGAGACCTCAGAGCAGCCTTCCAGCACCTGAAGGGGCTCCAGGAGAGCTGGGGAGGGAATTTGGACGAGGACTGGGAGTGCCAGGCTGAGGGACAATGGCTTTGAGCTGGGAGAGGGGAGACTGAGACTGGAGATGAGGAAGAAATTCTTTCCAGTAAGGCTGGGGAGACACTGGAACAGGTTGCCCAGGGCTGCCTCCTGCCTGGAGGTGTTGAAGGCCAGGCTGGATGAGGCCTTGAGCAGCCTGGGCTGGTGGGAGGTGTCCCTGCCCATGGCAGGGGCTTGGATTGGGATGAGCTTGAAGGTCCCTTCCAACCCAACCTATTCCATGATTCTGTGATCAACCCAGCAAGACACACACAGATCCTCTTCCCAGGCAACTTTCTTGACCCCTGCTCCAGCTCCTCCAGTCACCCCCTGCTGTCAGCATCACAGCATCCAGCACCACCAGCACCATTCCTCTGCTAACAGAATAGCTCATCCCACAATTATCACCTTCACAGTCAACACACATTTGCAGGTCCAAAACCTTTTGGAAGCAAAACCCTGGCAGTGCAGAGCCAGGAAGAGATCAAAGGCAAGGATCTTACTGAGTGTGAGGCTGTCGTTGATCCTGAAGCTGCAGAGCACTCTGTTCACGTTGCGAGCGTGGCGAAATCCATTGCCCCTCACCACCACCTGGAAGGACTCTGCAGCAAAGGAGACAGGAGGGTATTGGCACACTGGGGCACAGACTGGGCATGGCACAGAATCACACAATGGTAGGGGTTGGAAGGGACCTCCAGAGATCATCCAGTAGAACCCCCCTGCCAGAGCAGGGTCACCCAGGGCAGAGCACACAGAACACATCCAGATGGGTCCGCAAGGTCTCCAGAGCAGGAGGCTCCACAACCTCTCTGGGCAGCCTGCCCCAGGCCTCTGGCACTCTCACAACAAAGAAGTTTCTCTTCATGTTGAGGTGGAACCTCCTGGGTTCCAGCTTGTGCCCATTGTTGCTTGTCCTGTCACTGGGCACCACCAGAAGCCTGGCCCCTTCATCCTGACCCCCACCCCTCAGACATTGAGAGACATTGATCAGATCCCTCTCAGCCTTCTCCTCTCCACACTAAGCAGCCCCAGGGCTCTCAGTCTTCCTCCACAGCAGAGATGTTGCAGTCTCTTCATCATCCTCATAGCCTCCACTGGACTCTCTCCAGCAGGTCTCTGTCTCTCTTGACCTGGGGAGCCCCAGACTGGTCACAGTAGTGCAGGTGTGGTCTCAGCAGGGCAGAGGGGGTTGGACTGGATGACCTTTGGAGGTTCCCATTCTGTGATTCTGTACTGGGAAAGGTTCACAAACATCCTGCAGCCACCAGCACTGAGACTGCCTTGCAAGGCAAGCTCTGTTCCCATACTTCCAGAGACAGTCCCAGAAAAGTCCTGGCAGCAGCAGGCACAGGGCCTCAAACTCTGCAGCTCCCCATGGTGAAGGAACAGCCTCCACAATTCCTGTTAGTGTCTAGGAGAGGCACTCAAATCCACACCAATGTGGTCTGAACACCAAATGTTTCAGCATCCAAGGCAGTGCAAGGGCCAAGGACAGTGCAAGCACCACCCTGCTTGTGCAGCTCCCAGCAGCACCAGGAGCTCAGCTTTTGCAGACTCCAAGTTTCTGCCTTGCACTTTACAGTCTCTAACTTTCTTTCATCTCCCTGAAGGACTCCCACACTGTAGTTGTCAGAGAAGCAGATTTGCTCTGGAATCTGGGCTCCCTTCCAGGTCCCACTGGCTTACAGCCAGGCTGCAAATCATCCTGCCACATCCAGCCAGGGAAGCTGCCTCTCAGGCCCATTCTGTGCTGTCCAAGAGCGCTTGGGAAGAACGGGGGAGAGGAGCTCTGCTCTGGGCCGTGGGGGCTGCTGAACGCTGGAGAGAAGGCTCAGAAGTCTGAGCTGCTGGGGAAGGAGAGCTCAGGAACAGCCAGGGAACAGCCTGCCAGTGATGTCAGATGGACCACGGGGTCCTGTCTCTGCCTGGGGCTGAAAATCCTAGAAGGGACCTAAGAGCACAGCTCCTCCAACCCCCTGCCATGGGCAGGGACAGCTCTCAGCTACACTCAGGTGCTCAAGGCCTCATCCAGCCTGGCCTTCAACACCCCCAGGGAGGAGGCAGCCACAGTCTCCCTGGACAGCCTGTTCCAGAGTCTCTCCACCCTCACACTGAAGAAGTTCCAGAGAGGAGACATCCACTGTGAGGGTGACAGAGCCCTGGAGCAAGCTGCCCAGAGAGGTTGTGGAGCCTCCTTCTCTGGAGACTTTCCAAACCCACCTGGATGTGTTCTGTGTGACCTGCCCTGGGGGATCCTGCTCTGCTAGAGGGGTTGGACTGGATGCCTTTCAGAGGTCCCTTCCAACCCCTCCCACTCTGTGATTCTGTGATCCTCTGAGATACTGAATTTGCAAAACTCTACACCTAATCCAGGCCTTCTTTCCTGATTTGGTTTGCAGTTTTGCAGAGTATCTGCTTCAGGTTGGGCAGAGCCCAAGACAGAGTGCTGTAAATGAGTTAGGCAGAAAGGTCCCAATCAAGCCTTTTCTGCAAGAGCATCCCAGCTGACACCAACTGGCAGAACTGGGACCTCTGCAAGCTGCTGTAAGGTGAAAAAGAGGATCAACAAAAAAAGCCAAAGATGTAGCTGCAGTTCATGGGTTCCCTTCGCACTCTCCAGCAATTAGAGACAGACAGAGAGATGCATTGCAGACAATGTGAAGAGGGACTTCAATTCCTACTCACCTCCTGCACATATACTGGAAGGCTCTGCTGCCAGAATCTCTATGCAGGATTTCTTCAAGATCTAAAAGACAGAAAGAAATGTCAGAGGTGGCTCAGACTTGGCTCCATGGGAACACAAAGCAGGACAGCCAGCCAGCGAGCACTCGGCTCAGCACTGCACTTGGCATCCCTGGCACAACTTTGCCACCTGAGTTCTTCCCTCTGAAGCAGCCTGACTGTGTCCTTGCTCTTCCACAGGCAGCCTATGGAGGAAGGCAATGGATGCTGATGCTCTCAAGTGCCCCAGCACAAGCTTGCTGTTGTCTGTGGGACAAGTGATGGTGTCTCTGCTCTGCCCTTGTGAGAGCACACCTTGAAGACTGAGCCCAGTTCTGCTGTCCCCAGCACAAGAAGGACACAGAGCTGCTGGAGTGAGCCCAGAGGAGGCCCAGAGATGATCCAAGGGCTGGAGCAGCTCTGCTCTGAGCACAGGCTGAGGGAGCTGGTCCAGGGGGACCTCAGAGCTGCCTTCCAATAGCTGAAGGGATCCTGCAGGAAGGCTGCAGAGGGTGTGTTTAGAGACAGGCCAAGAGGGAATGGTTTGAAGCTGAGGGAGAGCAGGGTTAGAGTGGAGCTGAGGAAGAAGTTCTTCAGTACTCTGAAACAGGTTGCCCAGGCAGGTTGTGGATGCCACCTGCCTGGGGGTGTTCAAGGCCAGGCTGGATGAGGCCTGGAGCAGCCTGGGCTGGTGGGAGGTGTCCCTGCCCATGGCAGGGGGTTGGAGGAGATGTGCTCTTAGGTCCTTCCAACCTGAGCCATTCTGTGATCTGTGATAGCCAAGGTGCACTCAGAGGGGTATGCAAGGCAATACCCTTCCTGTGCAGTCACACCTCCCTCTCCAAAACGATTGTGGGGCCCAGCACTGCAAACCCAACACCCCAGGATTAAGATGATCTTTACTTCACATTCGAACAGCCCAGGAACAGCTCCACAGTCCCTGCTCAAGCCTCAGCACAGGAGCTCAGACTTCTGATCTGTGAGAGCAAACCTGAGTATATCCTCAGAGCTGCTCTGGGACTTCAAATCAAGACATATGGACAGATGCTCTTGACTGAAACCCAGCTTAAAGTGAGCAGTGTGTCTGTGAGAGCTGGCACTGCCCTTAACCACTTCATGTGCAGTGATTCACACAGACCCTTCAGAGCCAGGCTTGGCAGCCTGCTTGTGAGGCACAAGGAGCATGCTGGAGCTGCACTCTCTTTATCCCCACAGGGATACAACTGCCCAGGCTGTTCTTGGCATGCAGCAGCCTTCCCCCTGCCCTGAAGATCAGCTCAGACTCTTCTCTGCACACAGTCAGCAATCTTGTGGCAGCCTCTGTAAGGCCCTGTGGGAAGAGCAGCAGCAGCTGAGTGCTGTGGGTGCTGCGCTGCGCTGAGCAGCCCCTGGAGGAGGCAACGCTGATCAAAGCCTAGGTCAGCTCCAAGAGGCAAAGAAATGTCAGCCAAGCATCATGACTCAAATCCAGCAGGAAAATTATTTTCCCAACTTTAAATTGAAACATCTGTAAGGCACAAACAGCAACCAACACCATCAATTCTGTGCAGAAAGGAGAATCTCTTCCTTGTTTCCCCCCCCTCCACACCCATGGCTTTGTGCCTCAAATACCTGATTGCACCAGGTACAGAGAGAGCCAGGAGTTATTTGTTAACACTTCCAAACAGAAGGTTGGGTGACTCAGAAGCAGGGCTGGGAGAAGAGTACCAAAGGACTGAAGGAACCAGGCCGGTCTGAGGTGCTGGCAAGTGAGGAGAAAGAAGGTTTGCAGGAGCAAGGTTACACAGGAACTGTCAAGTGGAAAACAGAGAGAGAGAAAATCAACAGCTGAGAATTGCAAAGCATTAGAAGAGATTGAAAGGCAGAATAAGGGAAACACACTCAAAATAAGGAGGGCTGTAAGAGCACTCTGCCAAAGTACCCACAAATCCCCTCTCAGTCCTCTGCTCCCTGCCCCTCTCTCATTCCAAGGTCTGCTCCTCTAACAGAGAGCATTTTTCTCCTGGAGTCACTGCCAGGGCTAATGAGCACAGCACTGAGAGCTGAGATTCTCCCAAGTGTTTCTCCTCTCCACTGATGAACATTTCCTTTAGCAAGAGATTCTTTGCACATCTTTCCAATTTCCCCTTCAGAGTCTCTGCCCCTCTCCCCCAGCATCCCCAAAAGTCTCAGCACATCTTTCTCCTCCTCACTGCTTTCAGCAGGGGAGTGGAAGATGAGGACACCTGCAGCCTCCAACCCAAACCCTTCCATGAGTCTGTCATTCTCTGAAGTAGCCAAGTGAGCTGGAGAACAAATGCATGACAAATACCATCAATACTTTCAGGGGTTTTAAAACTGAACTGAAGCCACACTTGACTAAGTCTGAAATTCATGATGATGAAGGGGTAGAAAGCAGCCCTGAAGAAAAGGATTTGGGGGTGCTGGTGGGGGAGAAGCTGGCCAGGAGCAGGCAGTGTGAGCTGGCAGCACAGAAGGCAAATCACATCCTGGGCTGCATCCAAAGCAGCACTGCCAGCAGAGCCAGAGAAGTGATTCTGCCACTTTGCTCTGCTCTGGGGAGACCTCACCTGGAGTACTGCATCCAGGGCTGGAGCCCTCAGCACAGGAAGGATCTGGACCTGATGGAGAAGGTCCAGAGGAGGCCATGAAAATGGTCAGGGGGTTAGAGCACCTCTGCTGTGAGGACAAGCTGAGGGAGTTTAGCCTGGAGAAGAGAAGGCTCCAGCCTTCTCCAGGAGACCTAATAGCAGCCTCCCAGTGCCTGAAGGGGGCTACAGGAAGGCTGGAGAGAGAAGGCTGCCTGTTTGCAAAGGCAGGACAGGACAAGTGGCAGTGGCTTCATACTAGAGAAGGGCAGATTTAGGTTGGATATCAGGGAGAGGTTCTGCACTATGAGGGTGGTGGAACACTGGAACAGGTTGCCTAGGGAGGTGCTTGCAGCCCCATCCCTGGAGTTAGTCACAATAAGACCTGCCTGATCCAGTTAAGGATGACCCTGCTGAGTGTGGGGAGGTCAGACTGGAAGAGCTTTGGAGGTCCCTTCCTGGGACCACTCTATGACTTGTATTCAGCCCTTTGCAAACATTCATGCTGTGAGCCAGCCTGGATGGGGGTGGAACAGCAGGTGTCTCAATTGGGTGATACAGAGCTGCCTTCCAATCCAATCCAGTCCAGTTCAGTCCAGCCCACTTTACATGACTACAAACTACATGTCCAATTTACATGACTACAAAAAGTTGGCCTCACTGCCTTTTCACAGTGCCAACTGCAACATTTCTTTTGATTTAGGATAATCACAAGTTTCCAGTGCTCCAAGCACCCACTCTGACTTCAAGGGAAAACCAGGCAGCAGTGACTATTGCAAAAGGATCCCTTGATGTGCCTTCCTCACCAGGAAAATACATTCAAAAAGGGCTTCAGCACATCCATTGTAGGAGATTTCAACATAGCTTCTGTTCTCTTATTCCTCAAGGACTGCACAGCCTTGTGTGGGCTGGAGGTGCACTTCATCCACTGCAGGCTGGCTCCCCAGGAAAGCAAAATCCCATGGAGGAGCAGCGAGGCAATCCCCAGCTGAGCACCAAAGTGCTGCAAAGGTGCTGATGGGAGAGCTGCCTCCACAGCCTCATTTTCCCAGAGAGAACTTCCACACTGTTGGGTTCTTGGCAACTAACTGCAGGCCCATGGGTGCAGCTGGCCTGGGCACCCATGCAGAGAAGGATCTGAAGCAGCAGTCTCCTGTTGCACTCCTCAGGGCTCCAGCTCTGCTCCAGCTCCATGCAGGCTCCTGCAGGGATCTTTTGCTCCTGGTGTAGTCTCTGGGGCTCCAGCTCTGCTCCAGCTCCATGCAGGTTCCTGCAGGGATCTTTTGCTCCTGGTGTAGTCTCTGAGGCTCCAGCTCTACTCCAGCTCCATGCAGGCTCCTGCAGGGATCTCTTGCTCCTGCTGTAGTCTCTGGGGCTCCAGCTCTACTCCAGCTCCATGCAGGCTCCTGCAGGGATCTCTTGCTCCTGGTGTAGTCTCTGGGCCTCCAGCTCTGCTCCAGCTCCATGCAGGCTCCTGCAGGGATCTCTTGCTCCTGGTGTAGTCTCTGGGGCTCCAGCTCTACTCCAGCTCCATGCAGGCTCCTGCAGGGATCTCTTGCTCCTGGTGTAGTCTCTGGGGCTCCAGCTCTGCTCCAGCTCCATGTAGGCTCCTGCAGGGATCTCTTGCTCCTGGTGTAGCCTCTGGGCCTCCAGCTCTGCTCCAGCTCCATGCAGGCTCCTGTAGGGATCTCTTGCTCCTGTTGTAGCCTCTGGGCCTCCAGCTCTACTCCAGCTCCATGCAGGCTCCTGGGGGGGGATCTCTTGTTCATACTTCTTGAGACAGCAGCCAGAGCCTGCAGCACATCCTTGTGGGAGCATGGCTTCACCTATCACCCTCTCTATGGGACACAACTGAACTCCTGTGGCCCTATTGCCTTAAAGGCCAAGAGTGGCCCTGCAGGTCACCTGGGCCTTGTTAGAAACCAGAGGCAGGAGGGCAGAGCAATGCTCAGAAGCTTCCTTTGGGCAGGCTGCTCCACCAGCCTGCAGACAGATGGCTTCACCACAGCACCTGCATATTTCTTACATTATTTTTGTCACCAAATTTGGGAATTCTGATTAGCAAAGAGGATGCTGAAGTTTAACAGCAGCTGACTGCCTGAGCAGAGCTCTGAGCCTAGATGCTCATCAGCAGGCTCTGCTGAAGCATTGAATAACAAAGTCTGTTGCCAATTAGAAGGCAGCAATTTATTTATGATGTGTTTCCTGGCCAGTAATATCTGCATGAGCTAAGCAAAATCAATCTGTGTAAGGCTTTTTCTTTTCCAGAGATGCATTTGAGGGCAGAAGGAAGTAGAAAATGTGATCATGAACATCACCAAAGGTAACAAGAAACACTCTGCAGCAGAGACTGGAGCTGCTGACTTTCTCTCTGGTCTCTGCAGACAGCCTGGCTCTGACAGAAGACAGATTCAGGATATCTGTGTGAGGCTCCTGCTCTGAATTGCCCCCTGGAGATCTCAGCCTTCCTTCCTGGCTGCAGAGCTCCAAGAGCCCAGCTTGCTGACCCTGGGCAGCTCAGAGTCCATGCTAGCAGACAGCTGGCCCAGACTGTCTGCAGCCCAGACTGTGCACATCCAGGACGTGTCTTGCAAAGCAAGTAAGATCCTCTCACCTCTCTCCCCCATCCATGGAGTCTCCCAGCACCAGAGTATCCCTTTGCAGCTGCAGCCTGAGCATCCAAGCTCAGGATGATCAAAGCATGGCTCTCATGCTCTGTGTGACGTTCACACCAAGCTCTCACAGAAGTCACCACGCTGCACACACCCAGCACTGCAGCTTGGCCCAGAGAACATCTGTGTAACAGCAGGATCTGGGGACAGGATACTGCCAGGCTAAAACCTCTGGGGAGAAGCAGTGCTGAGCTGCCACAGCAACTGGAAGGGCTGAAAATGGCCCAGGGCAGGTGGGCACCACTGCAGGTGCTCCAGGAGGAGTGCACAGGAGAGGCAGCTTCCAGGGATGAGTTGTTTGCACACTTCATACAGAGAGGAGAGTCCCACAGGCTAGTTCACTCTGCTCCATGTCTTAGGTATCACAACTGCTTCAACAGGCTTCCTGCAGCTCCCTCAGCATCCTTACTAAGGGACTGCAACTCTGAGATCAGCTCTGAGCCAGTGCCACTGCTTCACACGTGGCAAGGAGCAGGGAGTTTCTTGTCCCAAGGAACTACTCTTTCAATCAGTTTCTGTCAAAGCAAAGCAGTGACACTTTGACTTCCACCTTTCCTCCTAACAGACTCAACATTCCCATTAACCATGGGGGAAGCAGATGTTTTAGCACTTTCAGGGAGAAAAGAGCAATTGTTTGCTTAATGAAAAGAGAATCACAGAATCAGAGAACTCTTTGAGCTGGAAAAGCCTCTGAGAGCCTCCAGCCCAACCAGCAGCCCAGCACCACCATGGACACCAAACCATGGCCCCAGCTGCCATGGCCACAGGGTTCTGGAACACCTCCAGGGATGGGGACTCCACCACCTCCCTGGGCAGCCTGGGCCAGTCCCTGACCACTCTTGCAGCAAAGAATGTTTCCTCATCTCCAACCTAAGCCTCCCCTGGCACAATTTCAGGCCATTGCCTCTTGTTCTATCACCTGAGACTAGAGAGAAGAGCCCAGCCTCCTCCTGGCTCCAACCTCCTGTCAGGGAGCTGTAGAGAGCAATGAGGTCTCTTCTTAAACACCTCCAGACTGAACACCCCCAGCTCCCTCAGCTGCTCCTCACCAGAACTATTCTCCAGACCCTTCTCCAGCATTGGAACTTATAGGAGAGAAAGGCCCAAACCCTGCAGTGCTCTGAGTACCTTCAGCTCTCACTAGAGTCCTGATTTGAAGCATGACTTCATCATGGGACTCTATTTCCACAACCTCCAGGTCTGAATATCCTGGTGGTGCTCAGTGGGTGGCAGTCCCCCCCTGGAAGCACCAAGCAGATCCCCTTGCAGCTGCTAACTCAAAACTTGCTGCCCCCCCCAGAAGAGGAAGGGCATGTGAGGCAGGGGTATGAAACATCTGCAGCCCCAGCACCCTGCTCAACATCTCTGCTCAGCAGATGGAGAGGCCCAGCAAAGGCCAGCCTTAAGCTCCACTATTCCCAGCTCCCACTCTCTTCCTCATTCCAGAGGGACTTCTAAGTCCCCTGCTTCTGCACACACAGAGGGTGGAAAAAGACCTACTGCTTAGGACAAGGGGAAGAAGGAAGTCTGGCCACCTCAGCAGGAATACAGGAATTCAAACCCCATCAGTGCAGACCAGGACAAACTGAGATCTTCACATCTCTAGAGTGACTTCGAACACTTATCTCCCCCAGGGCTGTCATCATTTCATCTTTCCTTCCCCTGTTGTATCAACCAGGAGCTGGGAGCCCAACCAACCTCCTCTGCACATGGCTGAGCATCCTTGCTGCTTCTTACACAGCAACTGAAAGAAGCTTTCCAACCTCAGGGCTCTTTCACCACTGAAGTGCTTTCCTGGGGACACAAATGATTTGTTTGCTCTCTGGACAACAAGGACAAGAACAGAAGGAATGAGGGAGCTCATTTTCCAGCTACAGCAGGACTCTACACATCCTTTGTTCTTCTACAGAGTGATTTACATCCTTCTGGCCACTCCTTTTACACATCTTATGTCTAGCCAGCCTATGGCAATCACTCTGCTCAAAGCCAAGTGACAGATCAAGTCACAGATTCATTACTGCACAGGGACACTTCCCTGCAAGCCTCCTTTCCAGGGCTGGTAAATCTCTCACCAGTCAGCTGCAGTGTTCCTGAGGAGGTTCCTGAAGGCTGAAGTCTTCCAGGGAGTCAGAGCTGCTGCTGGAATTCATTAAAAACAGCTGCAAAGGGAATGCAGGGCTGGGAGGCTTTGTGTTGTTTTGTTGCTTTCCTCAATGCCATGCACCTGAGTGTCCAAGGCAGCTGAGGCAGCAGGCAGCTGAGGCAGCAGGTAGCTGAGGCAGCAGCCCCACACTTGCCCAGTGCCAGGAAAAGCAATTAGCAAGGGATTGTATTCCATCTCCATGTGAGAGCACAGGGGAATGGAGAGCCTGTGCCAAAGGAACACTTTGGCTTGGTACTGCCTGGTCAGAATACTGTGTACCCCTGCAAGCAGAAATCTGAGCCCCCCCTGGGGAACCTGCCCTGCCCAGCTTCCACTTGGGTCTTTCATCTGTGTTTGATCAGCTGAAAGGCCTATAGCAAAGCAAACACAACACCTGTCCTTGAGAGGGCTTCCCATCCCCCTTTGTAGCCATGGGAGACAATTTGATTGGAACAGTTCTGGGATATGACTGAGCAAGAGCAACAGCAAAAAGCTACCTGGGAGCTCCCCAGTGAACCCCTGACACATTGTATGCTGCTGCTGCACACAGCACACACCAGCTGGCCTGTGGTGCCCATCCTGCTCCTAGCTGAGACAGTATTAGGCTGCTCAGAGCATGAGCTAGAAGGAGGAAAGCTTCATCAGGCATCTTTGTTTCCCAGTAAAGACCTTGAAGCCATTTGCATGGGGAGGGAACCAATCCATGCCCTGTATTGGTTAGCTGTGCTGCTGCCTCTGGGATGAGCCAGCTTGGAGACCCAGCACTCCAGGCAGGAGCTGATCAATCTGAATGGGAAAAGTAGGTCTGGAGAGGGAAAATAGAGCAGAAAGCAGAGTCTGGGGGAGTTGGGCACACTTAGCAGGATCCCTTCCCCCATTCTAAGGAGATGAGCAGTGCAGCACATCCATCAGGACAGAATGGAAGGAATATAGGGACCAAAGAGTGCCCTAATCCTTCATGCAAGATGAGCTGTAGCATCCAGGCACAACTCCAGGCTGGGGACAGAGTGGGTTGAGAGCAGCCCTGAAGAAAGAGCCTTGGGGATGCTGGGTGCTGAGCAACTCCCCAGGAGCCAGCAGTGCCTCCTGCAGCCCCAAGGCAGCTGGGTGCTGGGCTGCAGCCAGAGCAGGGTGGGCAGCAGGGCAGCAGAGGGGATTCTGCCCCTGGGCTCTGCTCAGACCTCACCTCCAATCCTGCCTCCAGTTCTGCTGTCCCCAGCACAAGAAGGACACAGAGCTGCTGGAGTGAGGCCAGAGGAGGCCACAAAGATGCTCCAAGGGCTGGAGCAGCTCTGCTGTGAGCACAGGCTGAGGAAGCTGGGGCTGTGCAGCATGGAGAGAAGGCTCCAGGGGGACCTCAGAGCTGCCTGCCAGGACCTGAAGGGATCCTGCGGGAAGGCTGCAGAGAGACTTTTGCTGAGGGTGTCTAGAGAGAGAGCCAGGCCAAGGGGGAATGGTTTGAAACTGAGGCAGAGCAGGGTTAGAGTGGGGCTGAGGAAGAAGTTCTTCATTGTGAGGGGTTGAGAGCCTGGCACAGGCTGCCCAAGGAGGCTGTGGCTGCCTCCTGCCTGGGGATGTTGAAGGCCAGGCTGGATGAGGCCTTGAGCAGCTGAGTCTAGCTGAGCCATTCCAGGATTCTGTGGCCTCTGCTCTCCCAGTCCAGGGCAGGCATTTTCAAGCTGGCACCATGTACTTAGGCCATTCAGTTACTTCCCATCAAGGAGGGAGGCACACAAAGGTGGTGTTTGAGCTTAAATCTTCCTGTAGTCTGTCTTACTGATAAACTCTACCTGGAAGCAGCAGTTTTAGCACAAAGGCCACTTTTCCTGGACCAAATGTTTAAGTGATTTATTAGCACTCAGCAGGTCCTTGAGGGACATGGTTTAACAGTGCACTTGGTAGTGAGCTTGATAATCCTCAAGGCCATTTCCAGCCTCAACAATTCCATGATTCTATGAGAACCAAACCTTCAGCTGTGCAAGCAAACCCCAAGTACCATGCAGGGGCTGCAAGCACAATACTTACAGAGTCGATGATGCCCTGGAGGGCCTCAAAGCCATCGTTCACAGGGAAGACATGGTCTCTGCTGTCAGCAATTCTAGCCAGCTGGCAGGGGGGCAGGAGGAAATAAAACAGAAATGCAGAGAATGAGATAAATTAGCCAGAAGGCAGCAAATGAATTCAGCAATTAAAGCAAATTCTCCATAGTCAATTTTTTAAGGCTCCCTTAAGTCTGAAGACAGGGCAGAGAGTGGCTTTCACTGATGCCCAGAGCCTAACAGCTCTGAGTGCAAAACCTGTGCCCCACAGGACTGCAAATCACCCAGCACAGGGAGTGCCCAGCCCAGCAGTAGTGTGGAAGTCCCCAGTGCAGCAAAGTTCTTCACACTCAGCACTGAAACCAGGGAACTAACCAAACCTGTTCAGTGTTTTCACAACTAGAGAAGACTGATGCAGATGGGGTGACAGGATGAGAGGGGATGGAGTGAAGCTTGAGGAGGGAAGATTGAGACTGGAGATTAGGAAGAAATTCTTTAGAGCAGCATTCCAGTACCTGAAGGGGCTCCAGGAGAGCCTTGGGACAAGGGCTGGGAGTGCCAGGCTGAGGGACAGTGGCTTTGAGCTGGGAGAGGGGAGACTGAGACTGGAGATGAGGAAGAAATTGTTGAGAATGAGGGTGGGGAGAGCCTGGCACAGGCTGCCCAGGGAGGCTGTGGATGATCTTCAAGGCACTTTCCAACCCAAAGCACTCTATGAATCTGTGGCATTGTGCCCCATCTGCAGACACAGGCCTGATTCACCCCTCCTGTCAAGACAGAGATTTCACTCTTTGTCCTAGGTTCAACCATTAGAGAGCCAAAAAGAAGAAATCATGGGGGATTGGAGAAGAAGGGAGAAGAAGATCCTTTGGAAGCCTACATGACAAGGAAGAGAACCATCCATGAGTTAGTGGTAAGATAAGGGGAACCAGCACAGCATCTTTGAAGGGCTCCATGCAGGTTCCCTTTGTCAATAGCATGCTAAGGGTTAAGGCAAAAATCTAAGCCCAGTTCAGAAGTAATGAGCTCTCCATGCATCTGCTGGAGCAGGATCAGGTTTTACTGCTGCAAGGCCATGGCAGAGGCAGCATCCACCCAGCAGGCCTCTGGCGTTTCCTGTAGCACTGCAAAGCAGCCACAGATTCCTCCCTGAACCCTGCTGGCTCCACCTTTCCAGCTCCTCACTCACAACTCCAACTTCTCAAGCAAGCCCCTGAGCTGCCAGCCTCCTGGTTTGCATCCAGAGCAGTCCTCCAGGCAGCTCTCCCCTGCCTGCTCTGAGCAGAGAGGTAAAGCTGCTTGCTGCTTGCTGGCCAAGACACAGCAGCCTCAGCCTCTCTAAACCAGGATCTTTACAGCTGCCTCAACTCCTTCCCCATAGCTGTCCTCCTAGTGCACTCTGGGGGTTGTTGTGGGCTGGATTGGATCACCCAACAGGTTGGACATTTAGCCCAAGGAGTAAGTTTACCACCACTTTACCACCAGAATCTGGAGGTAAAATGAAATTCTGTTTACAAAAGCAGACTAAACACACAAGTATAAAAGGCAATAAACTGCTACAAATATTTACAGTTCAATAACAGCACAATACCTCCCTGTGCAACAATTCAGCTCTCATTCTCTCCCTGAACAAACCCACACATACCCCCCAACCCCTCTAGACACAGGATGTTGACTTGCTGGAGCGTGCCCAGAGAAGGGCAAGGAAGTTGGTGAGGGGTCTGGAGCACAGCCCTGTGAGGAGAGGCTGAGGGAGCTGGGGTTGCTTAGCCTGGAGAGGAGGAGGCTCAGGGGTGACCTTCTTGCTCTCTACAACCACCTGAAGGGAGGTTGTAGCCAGGTGGATGTTGATCTCTTCTCCCAGGCAGCCAGGCAGCCAGCACCAGAACAAGAGGACACAATCTCAGGCTGTGCCAGGGGAAGTTTAGGCTGGAGGTTAGGAAGAAGTTCTACACAGAGAGAGTGATTGCCCACTGGAATGGGCTGCCTGGGGAGGTGGTGGAGTCACCATCACTGGAGGTGTTCAGGAGGAGACTGATGGGGTGCTTGGTGCCATGGGTTAGTTGTTTAGGTGGGTTGGATTGGTTGATGGGTTGGATGCGATGATCTTGAAGGTCTCTTCCAACCTATTCTATTCTATTCTATTCTATTCTATTCTATTCTATTCTATTCTATTCTATTCTATTCTATTCTATTCTATTCTATTCTACTCTACTCTATTCTATTCTAAAGCCCAAAGGGCTCTATTACAGCCAGCCCCACTTGTCTCTGCCTCCCTGTACCACTGCAAACCCAAGAAGGTCAGGCAGGTCAGGCAGGCAGCATGCAAGGTCCCAGGCTGAACAGAGAAGCAAGAAGCAGCCCAGAGAGAGAGAAAAACAAACTTGTGCTGCAAAACATAAGAAATTCTGCAGCCCAATGAGGTGAGATGAACTCATCTGGCACTACTCTGGGTCCAACCCCTAAAGACTTGAACCCTCTGGCAAACCTGATTTGCAATCAAGCATAGCCCTAAAATGGTAACAGGGGTTCAGACACTCTCATCTAATTCCACTTCATTTCTTCAGCATCTGAATGACTTCAGGGAGGTTGGAACTGGGTGACCTTTAATGCCCCTTCCAAGCCAACCCATTCCATTAATCTGTGGGACTGGTGCCACTAAGGAAGCTGTTTGCTTTTTCACATCAAGAAAGCAAAGCTGGACTGAAACTGAACTGTTATATGGGAACACCTCAGTCTTGGGGGGAAAAAACAAAGTCCCCACAACAAGCTTCAGCCAGACTGATTTGCTGTTCCTCATGTGTCTTCTACTCTGCTTTCCTCTACCATGAGCAAGAGTTCTTGTGGGACAGTTCTCATGTAAGATTTACCATGAGGGTGGAAGAACACTGCAACAGGTTGCCCAGGGAGGATCTATTGCAATCCATCCTTGGAGATATTCAAGGTCAGACTTGACAGGGCTCTAAATCTAGTGCAGGATGTCCCTGCTCACTACAGGTAACCTTTGGAGGTCCCTTCCAACCCAACCCATTCTATGAAGGGGAATAAACCCAACAGCAGGCACTCACTTCAGACTATCAAACAGTCAGCAGAAGGAGCACTTGAGAAGTCCTGAGAAGGTGATTCAGGAGTGTTTGTGTGTGTGCCTCTGTGTGTCTCTGTGCCTCTGTGCATGTGTGTTTGTGTGTGTTTTTGTGTGTGTGTGTGCCTCTGTGCATGTGCTTGTGTGTCTCTGTGTGTCTGTGTCTGTGTGCCTCTGTGCATGTGTGTGTTTGTCTCTGTGTGCCTCTGTGCATGTTTGTGTGTCTCTGTGTGTCTGTGTGCCTCTGTGCATGTGTGTTTGTGTGTCTCTGCATCTGTTTGTGTGTGTCTGTGTGCCTCTGTGCATGTTTGTGTGTCTCTGTGTGTCTGTGTCTGTGTGCCTCTGTGCACGTGTGTGTTTGTGTGCCTCTGTGCATGTTTGTGTGTCTCTGTGTGTCTGTGTGCCTCTGTGCATGTGTGTTTGTGTCTCTGCATCTGTGTGCCTCTGTGCATGTGTGTTTGTGTGCCTCTGTGTGTCTGTGTGCCTCTGTGCATGTGTGTTTGCGTCTGTGTGCCTCTGAGCATGTGTGTTTGTGTGTCTGTGTGCCTCTGTGCCTGTGTGCCTCTGTGTGTGTGTGTGTCTGTGTTGAACATGCACCTTTGCCAAGTACCTCAGCAAGCCCTGGGGCCTCCTTTACCTGAGTCTCATTGAAGTCTTTCACACCAACACAATACACTGTGGCTCCCAGGTCCCGCGACCGATTCGCCTGGAAAGGGAGAGCAGGGGAAGGTGACTGCAAGGCTGATGGGATGCAAGTGCCTGAAAAGTCTTAATCACAAATTTAGCCTTTCTTTTTTTTTTTTCCCTGGGGGGTGGGGGTGTTTGCCAAAACAGAGCTTTAAAAGCTTTCCTCCCTGATTCTGCAGGAGCAGGTTTCATCTGCTGCTGGAGGAGTCATTTGCTCAGCAAAGCAGAACTCAGGGTAGTCAATGCTTGGGTTGGAGTCTCCTTCCTGGGGACTCCAATGCCCTCACACTTCCTTGTCCATTTTCATTTCATCACTTAGGACAAATCCCAGTATAACAGGAAACTAAACCTTTTAGGGTGCTTTTTGTTTCAGACATGTGCCTAGACTCATGATATCCATAGATGAAGAAACTTTGAGAGGTGATGGCTTCAACGAGGAAGGAGCTGGATTGAAATTGGACATCATGAAGAAATTCTTCCCCATGAGGGTGGTGAGGCACTGGAACAGGCTGCCCAGAGAAGTTGTCAAGGATTCAAGCCTAGACATGTTCAAAGCCAGGCTGGATGAGGCCTTGAGCAGCCTGGGCTGGTGGGAGGTGTCCCTGCCTATGGCAGGAGGTTGGCACTGGATGACCTTTAAGGTCCCTTCCAGCCCGAATCATTCTATGATTCCAAAGGTCTCTGATCTGTCACAGAGCTGTATCACTCCCACTCTTTACACAGCATCTCCTACTAATAAAGGGAGGGCATTCATAGGCTTGATTTTTCCAGATGAGGTTGTATTTACTATCCCCAAAGTAACTGTTCTAAAGGCTCTTGCCTGCAGCAGTGTGAATGAAGTCATTTAACCATATTTCATCAGAGGAGGAACAGCTGACCCAAACCCCATTCCCAGCACAGATGGCAGCAAGCCAGATTCTATCAGAGGACTGCAGGAGCTCAAACTGTTGAGGAGCAAAGTGCTTCAAAGTGCTTCACCATTCCAGTTCCACACTGAGAAACCAAAACCCAAACAATTCAAGCAACTCCCAGTGTTAGAGCTGAGTTGGAGATCTTGGTTCTAGCAGCTCATTCACTCCCCAAACCAAAACAAACAGAGCCTCTCAACTTCTTCATTCAGCTCTACAACTTGTTGTTCTTGTGGGTTTTTGATACCAGAAGGGAAGAAAAAAAGAGGTGGAGAGTCAGGAGGGGCACTCAAAGATTCCTGCCATTTGTTTGTGCTGCAGCAATCCTGAGTTCATCCTCCAAACCCCATTTCTTTGTTGTTATTGGATTTAAAGCTGCCCTTTGGACAGACCGAGAGGAAAGTATTCTGCCCATGACAAATGTGTGTAACAAAAGCACCTTCCAAGTTTAGGTCACCTTAATTGGGCTGACTGACAGGTGAAAATTGGTTCATCTCTGCAGAGCTGGCTATCAAAAGGCCATCAGGAGGAACACTACACAGCAAAGCTTTCCAGTGCCCAAGCTGCTGTTTATCCATCATTTTGCACAGCAGCTGGCTCGGTTAAGGAGGGCTTGAAAGCACATGCCTGACTCCTGGAAAGACTGGTGGAAAAGTTTGGGGCTGATCATCTGAAAGGCTTTCTGATGTGACAGATTACAGCAATACTCATCCCCTTTCTGCAGCCTTTCTGTGAAGGAAGGAAAGTGAAAGGAGAAGATTCAGGTATTTCCTGGGAGAACCTAATAAACATTGAGACTGCTCAGCTGTGAGCTATTCCTTCCTCAGGCTTCCTTTGGACTGGAAGTTTACACCCCCCCTCCTACCCTATGAACAGTCTGAGTTTGGATGAGTCAGAAGCATTGCTGCTGTTAATGTTTATCTTTAAGATTCCCATCCACAGAGTGAAGATTTGCAACCAGAGAAAAATGGTTTCCCTTTTTTTAGCCCTCAGAGCAGCAGGCGCAGACACTTCACTGTCTCCTTGGCTCACAGTGTGCAGCACACTCACCTCCCTCTCAGAGTAGAAGAACAGGTCCTCGTGGAGCTCTCCATCTGTCAGTGCAATGATGACACTTGCAGTCCTGTAACCTAAACACACAAACTTCTTCATCTCTTGGGTTTGAGTTGTAGTTGCTAAACCAGCCCACAAAGCATGACCTGTCAGCACCTCAAGGACCAGGAGCAGTGGATACTAAGCCCATGTCCTTACCTCTCAATTAGCTTTAGCAGACAAGAATTTCTGCACCTTCCCCACTCAGGCACCTGCCCTTCATGCCAGCTTTCTACCACTCTCCTTTTTATCTGACAGCCCCTCCTAACTACTTCAATATTTCAGACCAGGAGATTAGACTGCAGCCACCAAAACTCCCAGGCAAGGTCATCCTAGTTTTTTCCCCTGTCAATCCAAGAGGCTCAGAGAGAGGTTTTTTTGGTTTGTTTCAGCTTGGGATAAAAAACTCAGTTGGGATTTCAACAGCTGTGGGAGGAAAATGGACTAAAACCTTCCACCTTCCTATGTATCTTGTTTCAGCAGCAGTTAAACCTTGCAGCCTTCCCCTTCTGTTGATTATAGCTTGGGTTTTGCAAGTTTCAGTTTGTTGTCAGGAGTGGCCAAATAGAATTAATTCCTCTTTCTGACAGGGGACTCTGCAAGTACAATCACTCATAGGAAAGAGAAAGGCTCAGCGTGCCAAGGTGTCTGCAGTATCAATTCTGCAACCCTCTAGGCCATTTTCCTGCCACTATGGGCAGCTGTGCCTTCAAAAAGCTGCTGCTGAAGAGACAAAAATCCAAACAAGACACTCCTCTTATGACTGCAGGTCAGAGATCTGACAATTTATGTTCTTGGTGCCACTTTAGAAGTGCCCAGTTCTAAATAACACAGTACTGATGCACTAAGTGCTTGATAAACTGTAAGCAACACACAGGGACATTCATGTTGCAGATGCCTAGCTCAGATGCATGGTAGGTAAATGGAGGAGGGTGAGCACTTCTTGTACAACCTGAGGAGCCCCAAGCACCACCAGAGATGCCTTTACCCCTCCATTGACTACATCAGAAGCCTTTGGACCTACAACCTTAGGAGCCCAAAGCACCACCAGAGATACCTGACTACTACACCTTCAGAGATGCCTTTCCCCCTCCATTGACTACTTCAGGAGCCTTGGGACCCACAGCAGGTAGTATAAAAACTGCAGGTGGTGTAAACTCCTCTTAGTGGAGCAAAAACAAACACACAGAACAAATAAAAGGCCAATTAGGTCACCATTCAGACTTGAGGACCCACCTGCCTACTGCTTACATGGGACATGAACAGCAGCAGGTAAGAGCATCATCCACCCCAAAGCAAACTGCTTTAGCTGTCTGCTCCATTCTGCTGCAGTCACCTTTCACAGCTGAGTCCCAAAGCTCTGTGGACTTCAGTCACTGCTTCTTTTTATTCATGAGCAGCCCTGCAAAACCTTTAGGACTGGCTTTGAACCCCAACAGCTGGTTGCTATCCTTTGACTTCCAAGCAGCAATGTTTCTATTTCTGCTTCAGGCTTGGCAGTGCAGAACATTTGTCTTTTCCTTCCTTCTAATTAATACAAAGCTGTTTCCCCACGCCCCACCCCCAGTTTTCTGCACTTCTACTACTGGATTTAATAATTGCTTATTAAACCCCCCTTTTCCCTAACAGCATCTGCACACACTCCTGTTTCAGAAGGAGGAAGAAATGGCTGCCTGAGTCCCCAGGAAGAAAGAACAGGCCATGGGACAGTTTGAGGCTGTGGGTGCCTTTAAGAACCACAAAGTTGCAGACCTCCAGAGGGGTTAGAGAGGTCCAGGAGGTGGACCAGAGAAGTGTAATCTGTTGTCTTTCATTCCCATCAATCCTCCATCCCTATAAAACTGGCTGCAAAGTCAATTTTCTTCCCCTTTCCCCCTCCCTCTCTCCTCCCAGGAAGGACATGCAGGTTCTTCTCTCTCTCGTTGGGGGAGTGAGGCTTGGTGTTGACCTGAAGTGGCTTAATTTGGGCCTGGAGTTGCCAAGATGAATTTGTGCTGCATCACAATGGTGTTGGTAGGGAGGGTAGAGAGGTCTGGCAGGGAGAGGGCATGAAGGCTTGGGTTTGTTGGCCTGCTTTAAAGGGAGGTTTGTGTAAAGCTTTGGCTTCATGAGCTTCTGTGTTAAGCCCAGACTATGGATTTTGGTGTGTTTTATATAGTCTGTACTGTTGTATATAGCTGTGAACTGCCTTTCCATTCAAACTTCCCAACCCTATCCAACCCTTTGTGTGAGCAGTTTGGTTTTGTTTTGCCCCCTTTGGAGCAAGGAGCAATCTGCCCCCTCATTAAACCATGACAAGGTACCAGACAGTTTTGAGAACAGGCACCCTGAGCCAGCCTGGCTTCTCACTTCTGGCCTGACACACTCCTATCCCAGCTCTGGATCATTAGCCCCCCCATTCAACTGCCCTGAGTGCACTGCATCCCTGCAAGAACAGGAGCCACCCCCCACCTTTCCCACAGGGAATCTGCATTTCAAATCTATTGATCAGTCCAAAAGAGAGAGAGAGAGGAGAAAGAAAACAACAATTTGAAGGATCAAGAAAGTCTCTCACCATGAACATTTTCATAGTAAATCTGCTCACTTGCCTGCAATTAAAGCAGAAGATTATTAGCAACAAATTTACAGTAATACTTTGTGGGCATCCATGCATGCACCAGAGAGAAGAAGAGGAGAAGAGGGCAGTGAGGATGTCATGTGTGGAGCCTGCACATTAACCTCTGCTTTCAGAGGCATCTGCTCCACAGAACCATGGTTCTGCTGTGCTACTTCAAGGTCTTATCTAAGATAACTCAGGATATCTAAGATAACTTCTCTAAGATAACTTCAAGGTCTTATCTAAGATAACTCAGGATATCTAAGATAACTTCAAGGTCTTATCTAAGATAACTCAAGATCTCTAAGATAACTTCAAGGTCTTATCTAAGACAACTCAGTCAAACCCCAAGGCCATTGGCCAGCATTAATGTAGCCTCCCACAGTTCTGCTATCTGAAGATGTCACTCACCTCCCTCTTCAGAGGAATGTCACAGCTCTTTGGACAGATTCCCTGGCACCTCAGGATCAGCTCTAGCAGCAGATAAAACAACTGCAGGGAGGCAGTTCTCTGCTTCTGTAATGTTTATATCTTTGTTGTTGTGACATTCTGTTGGTGTCATTATTTTTCTGTCATTATGCTTCTGGTATTTTTATGCTGCTTTGCAGGGCAAATGCCTCAGTGTGCATCAATGCAAAACTAAAAAGAGGCCACCCTGACTGTGTTTGGCTGATCAATTCCATTTCTGTCCTGAATTTGAAGGGAGGTTTTTGGTCTGGGCTTTGATTCTGGACTCCAGGTGAAGAGCCAACCTCTCTGTCAGGTCAGCTGAATGTTTGCTGTGTGTTCACAAACATTTTCAACAGGCTGCCAGCTCCACACTCCTCCAAAATGCATGTGAAGCACAGGGGTGGGAGGGGGTTCAGGAGCTCAGGTTTATAGAAACTCTTGAGCATGTAAAATACACAGAAGGAGAAGATCAGAGCAGGCAATAACTTCTGTGCAGTACTATTTATCTGTTAGTGAGAACAGGCTAGAGCCAAGGCCTCAGCCTTCAGCCAGCTCTAATAAGCCACTACAGCACCCATGCAGAACAGCTTTCAATCCTCTGTGAACATTGTTCCACGTGGGACTGCAATGCCAAAGCTTCCTGCATGGCCCTAAGCTGAGAAGGCAGCTCCCCCCTATGAGCTGAAGGCAAAAAGGAAGATCAGCAGCAGGGCTGGCAGCTGCCTCCTACCAGCTCCAACAACCTCTGCACACTTCAGTGCACCTCTTGCCTAGAAGGGAAATGGCCCTGCTTACCTACCAGAGATTTCCTAACCAGATTCCTTAGCTCAGCACTTCCTGAGGAGCACCCAGACCCAGTTTAGAGGCAGGGCAGCATGCATCCAGTTACCCTTTCAAATCCTTCATGCATGTAGGTGTCGCCTCCCGGAAGGACTTTCTGCAGCTCTTCTAGACCCTGCCGGATCTGTTCCCTGGAAGGAGGCAGATCCCCTGTTAGATCCCAGATCAAACTTGTCAGGAGCTGACAGCCAGGTGAAGAATGCATGGCAGAACCAGGCACAGAGAGGGGAAAAGGATTTAACCCAGTATTTCTATAGGGCAAGGAGATGTTCCAGGCTAAGGTGATGTCTGGGTAGATACCTTCCCAAGGCAGTGGAACAGAGCAGATGTGCTCCCAGTTCCCATGGCCAGGGGAAAGCATCACAAGGGAAAGCATCACAACAGCAGCAGATCCTAGGTCAGTGCCTGCACAGTTCTTCCTGTGTATCCTTGCTCAGGTGCAGTAGCAGAGCAGCTGACTTGCACCTGGCTCACTTTCCACTCATGCTGGATGACTTTACTCTGGAGACATTCAAACCCCATCAACAGGTACAAACTGGAGCCCAGGAGGTTCTACCTCAACATCAAGAGAAACTTCTCTGGTGTGAGGGTGGCAGAGCCCTGGAGCAGGCTGCCCAGAGAGGTTGTGGAGTCTCCTTCTCTGCAAACTTTCAAAACCCATCTGGATGCATTCCTGGGTGACCTGCCCCAGGTGATACTGCTCTGGCAGGGAGGTTGGACTCAATGATCTCTGGAGGTCCCTTCCAGCCCCTACCATTCTGTGATTCTGTGACTCTCTGATTCAGTGACACAAAAAACTACCCTGGCAGCAGCTCCAGCTTATTTGGACATCACACCTTCAGGTCCCATTCAAACTGGCTTGAAGATTAAACCCCTTCCCCGTAGCTCACTGACTCAGAGGATCTGTTTTCATCTTCTCCAGAGCCCCCAGGCACAGTGACAGACTAAATGGGGTTTGGGTATCCACTTGTCCCCCTGAGCTGCAGACACAAAACTCTGGAAAGCCAATTACAGGCCAGAAGACTTTAGTCCCTAGATAAAACCCTGCAGTGGGGGAAGGGTGTGTGTGTGTCTCTCTCTCTGAGCATTTCCACACAGAAAACAGTTTTGCTCCTGTATTTTTACCTGCTTCAGAAAGCCCCAGCTGGTGTGACCCTCACATAATTCATCTGCCAGCTGTGAGTGCAGCAGTGTTAACATCACCCAGCCTGCAGAGCAGGAGCTCCCACGGGGCTGCTTTTGCAGTAGGTTGAATGCTCAAACATTCAGGAACTCATTCTGAACCCTGACACCCCAAAACTCCTGAGCCACTCAGCTGTGCCTCACAGGTGGGCAGACATTCCCTGCCTTCAGCAAGACAAGGGAGAGAAGGTTTTGCCATTGCTCCTCTAAGAAGGTGTTAACTCAAGGAGCAGAGTGAAGCTCGCACCTGGTTTGTCAGCCCTCCAGTAAGAACCAGCAGCTCTCCAGTCAGCTGCCTTTAGACTAATACCACATCAATATTGTGTTCCCAGCCAGGCTTTCTAGGACAGCTGGATAAATATGAAATACATTTCCATGGGGAAGCACTCAAAGGAAACAGTTAAGTCTCACAGCTTAGAGCTTGAACAGAGCAGAGGTTTTTGCATTGGGGGAGCGCTGACGGGGTGGGAGACAGCAAGAGGCAGGCAGCAGGTTTCCCTCTGGCACCCAGTCAGGGGTGGTTTGCTCTCTTTCCACCCAAGCAATGTGCAGCCTGCTGGGTTTGATGGCAGCTTTTCAAGGCTGGTGTGCCTGTGGCCTGCTCTTTGGCAGAGTGGCCAGCTCCTGAGTTGTTGCTCTATAGGAGCTGCTCTGGTATGCAGCTCCATGGCCATCCAAGATGTAAAACACATGCTGGCTTGCACAGCCTTCACATGTGGTACATATATTTTTTGCTCCACGTGGCAATGAAGTTAGCAGAGGAAGCAAAAGCCATGGAAGGACCTCATCCAGCTCTCCTTGAAGCCAGAGTTAAAAAGAAATAACATAAAAATCCATCCCATAGCTTTTTCTGGGATTTACTTGGGGATCCAGAAGGGGATGAGAAGAATCTGCCTCAGAGCCATGGCAACCAAGCTGTCCCTGCCCAAAAGCACAGTCCCTCGCAACCCATCCTCAATGCTGTTTGCCTACCTTGGAGGTTCAGACCTCCTAAGCAATCCTGTTCACCTCCACCTCAAGAGTGTGGTATCAGCAGCAGCTTGCAAGGCTGTTTGGATGGGGAGGGAGTTTCACAGAATCACAGAATGGTGGAGGTTGGAAGGGACCTCTGGAGAGCAGCCAGTCCAACCCCCCTGCTGACAGCTTTGCCCTGGTCAGGCTGCACAGGAATATGCCCAGGTGGGTTTTAAAAGCCTGCAGGGAAGGGGACTCCACAACCTCTCTGGGCAGCCTGCTCCAGGGCTCCAGCACCCTCTAAGTATTTTTCCCTTAAGTTCAAGTGAAGCCTCCTGGGTTCCAGCTTGTCTCCACTGCCCCTTGTCCTGCCACTGGCCACCAGTGAACAAAAGCCCAGCCCCACCCTCACAACCTCCACCCTGTAGGCATCTCTGTAGGCAGCTACAAGCCCCCTCTGGGGCTGGTCTTCTCCAGGCTCAACAGCCCCTGGGCTCTCAGCCTTTGCTCTTCACAGAGATGCTCCAGCTCCTTAATCATCCTGTGGCCCTCTGTTGGACTCTCTCCAATAGTTCTCTGTCCCCCTTGAACTGGGGAGTCTAGAACTAAACCTAGGACTCCAGATGTGGCTTCAGCAGGGCAGAGCAGAGGGGCAGAAGAACATTCCTCGGCCTTCTGCTGGCCACACTCTTCTTCATGCCCCCTGAACACCATTGAGGCCTTCTTGGGCACGAGGGCACATTGCTGGCTCATGGGCATTTTCTTGTCCCCCAGGTCCTTCTCCATGGAGCTGCTTGTCAGCAGGCCAGCCCCTCATTTGTACTGCTGCAGGAGGTTGTTCCTCCCTAGCTGCAGGACCCTGCACTTGTCCCAGTTGAAATTCATGAGGTTCACCTCTGCCCAACTCTCCAGCCTGCCCCAGTCACCTGCTTGCAGAAGAAAGTCCCTAGCAATGTTTCCGAGGCAGTAAGGCTCTTGTTCCCCAACAACAGCCTGAAAACCTGGGCAAGGCATGTTTTCTCTCAGTGAAAGCAGCTTGAAAGCTTTAATTGCTGACAGGAAGACATTTAGAAGTTAAAATGAAGAAGGCAACCTCTGCCTTAAGAGGCCTGAATGCATTCCAGCAGGGAGTGTGGAAGTGGGTAGGTGACTCAAACAGTTAAACTGGAAACACACAGGTGAGAGAGCACTGCTCACACTGCCCTGGAAATCACTGAGGGAGGAAAGCTACAGGGACACAAAAGCTGCTACACTTTTACATCTCTTCTTACCTGTCTTCTGTCAACCTCATCAGGATTGAACCTCGAGTGGAAAAGACAATGAAGGACATCCTCAGCTGAGGGCTGCAGAAAGGGAGGAGAAAAAAAGGCAAAAGGGAATTATTTGGGAGTTCCAGAGCAGAGCTTACAGACTCTGTGACACCAAACATACTGTGACTGCTCTCTGCAGTCTAACTCCACAGGCTGAGGCAGCACTGAGCAGTGAAAGATTCTCTGCCCTGAGCAAACCAGGAAGAATCCTTCTAGAAGAAGATGTAAGGAACACCTTAGGATTGCCAAGGCAGAAAGGCCTCCATGCAGCCTGGGGTCACTATGGAGAGGAAGGAAGGCTGCTCCTCATAACCCATCACACACTGGCCTGGGGACTCCTCATCCAGTCCCAAGGCATTCAGTGCCTGAAAGCAGACTCAGTTCCTCCCAGTATCTCAAAATCTCTTCCCAGTGTTCCTGGTAACACCCAGTGCTGCTCAGTCTCTCCCAGCATGCCCCCAGTGGCCTCCCAATCACTTCCAGTGCTCCCAGGGTGCCCCCAGTGCCCCCCAGTCCCTCCCTCCCAGCACTCCCAGTAACTCCAAAATCCCTTCCCAGTGCCCCCAGTAATACCCAGTGACCTTCCAGTCCCCAAACCTCTGTACCTCAGGCAGCAGCCAGCCACCTCAACAAGGGCATTCCTTCCCCACAAAGCCAGGATTTGATCCATGGGAGTCAGGCAGGGGAAAAGTGAACAATTAGCTGATCTACTCCTACCTGCTGCATGGCAGCAGCCTGGGGGCCAGCAGTCAATGGGAGGGGCTGAGGAAAGCACTGAGAGCTGCCCTGCACCACAGGAGTGGCCTCAGCACCTGTGAGCAGCTGAGAGCAGCCTGCAGGCACTGCAGTCCTCTCCCTGGGGCAGAGCTCCCTGCAGCCCTTTTCTTACCTGATGAACTTGTGGGCCAAGTGCTCCACAAAGTGATAGATTTCATTCCAGTGGTGCAGCACACTTCCTGATCTAAGGAGACAACCAGGACAGGAGAGATTAGTTGAATTGCTGCTGTTGGGGTTTTCCCAGCCTCGTGTCTCATTGTGCATTGCTCAGTCAGTCACTTCTTTGGTTGAACACTCACTGCCCCCAGCCTTCCTCTGGAGATCCATTGAACTGTAACTGACAGCTCCTACCTGACTGTGAAAGGCAACACTAATTCACATTCCAGGCAAGTGTGGGGAGTGACACTGCAGTGACCCCAGACCCTCAGCACAGCTTCACACAACAAACCCTGAGTGAAGAGCTGGCTCTGGGCAGCAGTTTAGATTCACAGAACCACAGTGTCAGGGGTTGCAAGGGACCTCTGGAGATCATCCAGTCCAAGCCCCTGCCAGAGCAGGGTCACCCAGGGCAGGGCACACAGAACACAGCCAGGAGGGGTTGGAACCTCTCCACACAAGGAGACTCCACAGCCTCTCTGGGCAGCCTGATCCAGGCTCTGGCACACAGGGACAGAGTTTTCCCTTCTCTTCCCCTGGCACCTCCTCTGCTCCAGCTTGCCCCCAGTGCCCCTTAGCCTGGGCCTGGACATCCCTGAGCAGAGCCTGGCTCCAGCCCTGCACATCTTCATCCCCAGCATTGAGGGCAGCCCTCAGGCTCCTCTGCTGCAAGCCCCAGCTCCCTCAGCCTGGCCTCACAGGGAGATGTTCCACTGCCTGCAGCAGCTCTGGGGCTCTGGGATGGACTCAAGCACTTCTCTGAGGGATTCTTGACCTGAGGGGCCCAGAGCTGGCCACAATGTTCCAGATGTGGCCTCACCAGGGCAGAGGAGAGGGGGAGGAGAACCTCTCTGGACCATACTCCTCCTAATCCACCCCAGGATGCCCTTGGCCTTCTTGGCCACAAGGGCACATTGTTGGCTCATTGGCATCCTTCTGGCCACCAGGACCTCCAGGTCCCTTTCCCCTGTGCTGATCTCCAACAGGTCAGTCTCCAACCTCTGCTGGTCCCTGGGGTTGCTCTTTCCCAGATGTAAGACCCTAACCTTGTCCTTGTTGGATTGCCTTTGTTTTCTGCCCAGGCAGCCCTGCAGCCTGGCCAGGTCTGGCTGAATGGCAGCACTCCCGCTGCTTGGTGCTTGCTGACATTGCAGTGCCTGCCCTGCCACAGCCACAGCACTGTGCAGAGCCTTCAGCTCAGCAGCATTTTGAGACTCAAATGCAATTGGAGGAGCAGATGATTAAACCTCTCTGGCATTTGCACTGTGCTAGAGACTATGAAAAGTGAAATACCTTAGCTCCACATCTTGCCTGTTCTGGCTAATTCTTTCACATTTTAATTGAAGGCAGAACATTAATTTCACTCCTCATCTTACCTGATGAACTTGTGGGCCAAGTGCTCCACAAAGTGATAGATTTCATTCCAGTGGTGCAGCAAAGGCCTCATCCAGCCTGGCCTTCAACATCCCCAGGCAGGAGGCAGCCACAGCCTCCCTGGGCAGCCTGTGCCAGACTCTCACCACCCTCATAATGAAGAATTTCTTCCTCAGCCCCACTCTAACCCTGCTCTGCCTCAGCTTCAAACCATCCCCCCTTGGCCTGGCTCCAGACACCCTCAGGAGAAGTCTCTCTGCAGCCTTCCTGCAGGATCCCTTCAGGTCCTGGCAGGCAGCTCTGAGGTCCCCCTGGAGCCTTCTCCTCTCCAGGCTGCACAGCCCCAGCTCCCTCAGCCTGTGCTCACAGCAGAGCTGCTCCAGCCCTTGGAGCATCTTTGTGGCCTCCTCTGGCCTCACTCCACAGCTCTGTGTCCTTCTCCTGCTGGGGACCCCTGAACTGGAGGCAGGATTGGAGGTGAGCTCTGAGCAGAGCAGAGCCCAGGGGCAGAATCCCCTCTGCTGCCCTGCTGCCCACCCTGCTCTGGCTGCAGCCCAGCACCCAGCTGCCTTGGGGCTGCAGGAGGCACTGCTGGCTCCTGGGGAGTTGCTCAGCACCCAGCACCCCCAAGGCTCTTTCTGCAGATTGGATTTTTGATTCTTTATGTTGTAGGAACCAAGGGAAAAAAAATAGGTTAATCAGACTCTTTCAGCACTAAACATCCCTTCTGGCACAAACACTTCCATGAATCCTGGAATATCAACATTGGGAAATAATTCCTTCCTGGAGCTGGAAAATCAATCTGTCAGCACTTCATTGATTGAGTACAATTAAAAATGCTTACAGAGGAAGCTCCAGCTCTAGTGGAGCCTTCACTGACCTGCAGCCTGGGGAAGCAAAGATGAACATCTCAGGAGATGTCTTTTCCACTTCACAAATGGAAAGGCCTCTGACTCTTCCACTTTGGAGCTGAGAATGCAATGGATAGGCTCAGCCCAGCAGTGCACACCAGCCCCAGCCTGGCTGCAGCCAGCAGCACATCAGTGCCTGGCAGCACAGCAAGCAGCCCAACCACTGCCCTCTACTCCATAGACCTGATTCTCCTTTCCAGCCTTGGCCTTTCCCATCTGCTCTGGGATTCTTGAAGCTTTTCTTTCTCTGTATGACTTCAGTATGTCCCAAGACAGTCTTAGATGGCCTGCAGTGAGGACCCTTGCAGACTTACAAGAGCCTATGGTCCTTGTGAAAAACCCTCCAGCCCTGCAGGGAACCCTCCAGCCCTGCAGGGAACCCTCCAGCCCTGCAGGGAACCCTCCAACCCTGCAAGGAACCCTCCAGCCCTGCAGGGAACCCTCCAGCCCTCATTGCACAAAGGACTTGGTACCAAATGCACCTCTGGAAAGACAACAGCAGAGGAAGCCCTGGTTTGTCCATGGCTTTCAGGGATGAACTGCAGAGGAGACTCAGTCACAAGCCAATGTTAACAGTGCTGGATTACATTTTGGCTCTGTTTCATCATCATCATCACCAGGACCTGAAATCATTACTGGTGCTCCAGGAAATGTGTATCAGAGCAGACCAAAGAAACACCAACAGCAAAGCACAGCAGACAGGGTGGGAAGATTGGTGCTTGGTAATAGATAATAGGTGAGCTGTGGAGAAGAGGAGGCTGAGGGGAGACCTCATTGCTCTCTACAGCTGGAGCTGGGTGGGGGTTGGCCTCTGCTCTTTGATAGCAGGTGACAGGACCACAGTAAATGGTTCCAAGCTGCACCAGGGGAGGTTCAGGATGGATGTTAGGAAATATTTCTTCACTGAAAGGGTTCTCAAACATTGGAATGCTCTGCCCAGGGCATTGCTTGAGTCACCATCCTTGAGGGTGTTCCAGCAGTGTGGAGCTGGTTCTTAGGGACATGGTTTGGTGGTGACCCTGCAGTGCTGGGTGGAGGGTTGGACTGGATGAGCTTGGAGGTCTGTTCCAACCAGACCTATTCTGTGATTCTGACTCTGTGATTCTGCACCTCAGGACTTGCTCTCAAACAGGAAAATTAACCCCTGCTGCATCCAAACTGCAAACTGACAGAACAGACACAAAATGCTCAGCCCCAGGTGCAAACTTCTCTTGGGTCTATGGATAACTCTGAGCTATTGAATACAAAAGCCCTGTAGGGCCCAAGAGTGCCAAAGGGCTCAAATGATTTCTGAGAACTGGCTTGAAGTTAGGTATTTATTGTCTTTAAATTGTGGGGCATAAAATAAATGCATCAGCCTCCAGGAAACAGAGGAAGCCCAGGCTTTGCTGACCATAAACCAGTCCCTGCCTCCTCCAGTGCCATGCATGCTGCTTCAGACCACACATGCACCCCTAAGTAACCCACACCCCATGGAAGCTTCACATCTTGCCTGAACCATCTGGTGGCAGTCAGGAACTCAGGACCCTTTCACAAGCACAACCTAACCAACCTTCCCCTAACCATGAGGTTAAATGACCACACTGCAGCTCTTCTTGAGGGAAAACTTAGCTCTCAGTCCCTGCCAAGAGGGAAGCTTTGGCTTGCTCCTGCTTCCAACAGGACACTGCCCCAGAGTCACAGAATGGGTTGGGTTGGAAGGGACCTCAAAGCTCATCCAGTTCCAACCCCCTGCCATGGGCAGGGACACCTCCCACCAGCCCAGGCTGCTCCAGGCCTCATCCAGCCTGGCCTTCAACACCTCCAGGGAGGAGACATCCACAACCTCCCTTCCAGTCACTGCTGTGACACCCTGCTCATGCTTAGTCTCTCTCTGACAGGCTCTCATTTGCAAGGCCATTTCCCCCCTCATTAACAAAAGCCTGGGTTCAAACCTGGCTCAAACACCACTTGACCCAGTGGCATTTAGCCTCTCCTCAGGGGCATTTGATTTCCCATTACAGCAAGAGCACTGGCAGAGCTTCAGCAGCCAGCTGGCAAACTGCTTCTGCATTGATTATGGGCTTCAAGCTTCCCTTCTTTACCATGAGGGTGCTGGAACACTGGAACAGGCTGTCCATGGAGGTGGCTGAGGCCCCATCCCTGGAGCTATTCAAGATCAGACTTGACAGGTCTCTGGACAACCTTCTCTAGTTGAGATTGTCCCTGCTGACTGCAGAGGGGGTTGGACTGGATGCCCTTTGGAGGTCTCCTCCAAACCAGACCACTCCATAATTCTCACTGCTGGCAGTGGTCAACCAGACAGTGATTAATCTCTGCTGCAGCAAGGGTCACTCGTGCTATGTTCACACTACTTTCCCCATCAATTAAAGAACCTCACCTGACCTGCACTGCTGCCTGGGGCTGAGGGGGTTTTCAGTGGGGGTTATTTGTTTGCTCATCACTTCCAATGACTGTTGCAGCAGGTGGCTGGGAGCCAGCTGCAGCCACAGAGCACACAAGGTATGTAGGTCACCAGCTGAAGCTGCTGTCACTTGCCATGGCTGGGAGAAGTCAGAAGCTTTCTGAAAAGAGCCTCTGCCAGAATAAAGCTTAAAAAGCAACAGATCCATCCAGTGCTGTGCCAGCCCCTGAGCCAACAGCACTCCTGGCTGTTTGCCTTTGCAGCTCTCAAATGGTCAGGGCAGGGCTGGCAGGCAAGCAGTGCTTGCTAATGCTTCACACAAGTATGGCTGCACCTCCTGCCCTTCATCATCCTCACTCTGTTCTCCACCAACAGTCCCACCACTGTGCCTTCTGGAACAAAACTCCAAGCATCTGAAGCTACAGCTTTTTTATCCATGAAACTGGACTTTTTTTCTCCACTAAACTGGATGGCAGAGTTGATCTGCTGGAGGGTAGGAAGGCTCTGCAAAGGGATCTGGCCAGGCTGGCTGGGCCAAGGTCAGCTGTATGAGGTTTAACAGCCTTGGGTCACAACAACCCCAGGAAGGCTCCAGGCTGGGGCAGAGTGGCTGGAAACTGCCTGGTGGAAAAGACCTTGGGGGTGCTGTGTGCCAGCAGCTGGAGAGGAGCCAGGGAGTGCCCAGGGGGGCAAGGAGGGCAGCAGCAGCCTGGCCTGGAGCAGCAGTGGGGTGGGCAGCAGGAGCAGGGCAGGGAGTGTGCCCCTGGGCTGGGCACTGGGGAGGCCACACCTCAAATGCTGGGGTCAGTTCTGGGCCCCTCACTCCCATAAGGACTTTGAGGGCTGGAGCAGGGCCAGAGAAGGGCAACAGAGCTGGGGAGGGTCTGGAGAGCAGGGCTGGGGAGGAGCAGCTGAGGGAGCTGGGGGGGTTGAGGCTGGAGCAGAGGAGGCTGAGGGGAGACCTTCTGGCTCTCTGCAACTCCCTGACAAGAGGTTGGAGCTAGGGGGGAGTTGGTTTCTTTTCCCCCAGTCTCAGATGATAGAATGAGATAAAATGGCCTGAAACTGTGCCAGGGGAGGGTTAGGCTGGAGATGAGAAAAAATGTCTTTGCTGCAGGAGTGGTCAGGGACAGGAATAGGCTGCCCAGGGAGGTGGTGGAGTCCCCATGGCTGGAGGTGTTCAAGACCCTTGGGGCCATGGTTTGGTGTCCATGGTGGGGTTGGGTTGCTGGTTGGGCTGGATGCTCTCAGAGGCTTTTCTAGCTAAGGAAATTCTGTGATTCTATGATCTATTAACACACAAAAGGAACAACCTGAAGTTCAAGAGCAGCAGAATGTTAAACATATTTAAAAGAATCTTCCCATGGCTCCAGTCACAAACCCATCCCTTTGCAGTCCTACAGAGGAAGGTTTCTGCTTTCCTCTCCAAAGGCACTGCAGTGGGGCAGCTGGAGCACTCTACAATCCATTTATTTTCATCTCTACAGAGCAAGCTATAAAAGAGTAGCAAAAGCAAGGTTCACAAGGCTCTCCTTGGTGGTGCATAATCACAGAATCACCAAGGTTGAAAGAGAACTCAAAGATCATCAAGTCCAACCTGTCACCCAACACCTCGTGACTAGACCATGGCACCAAGTGCCACATCCAATCCCCTCTTGAACACCTCCAGGGATGGGGACTCCACCACCTCCCTGGGCAGCACATCCCAATGGCTAACAACTCTCTCTGGGAAGAACTTTCTCCTCACCTCCAGCCTAAACCTCCCCTGGCACAGCTTGAGACTGTGTCCTCCTGTTCTGGTGCTGGGTGCCTGGGAGAAGAGACCAACTCCTACCTGTCTACAACCTCCCTTCAGGTAGTAGCAGAGAGCAATGAGGTCTCCCCTGAGCCTCCTCATCTCCAGGCTAAGCAACCCCAGCTCCCTCAGCCTCTCCTCACAGGGCTGTGCTCAAGGCCTCTCCCCAGCCTTGTTGCCCTTCTCTGGACACCTTCAAGAGTCTCAATGGTAGGACAAAGATCAGCAGGTACAAGCTGCAACCCAGGAGGTTCCACCACAACATGAGGCGAAACTTTTTTGTTGTGAGGGTGCTGGAGCCCTGGAGCAGGCTGCCCAGAGAGGTTGTGGAGTCTCCTGCTCTGGAGACTTTCAAGACCCATCTGGATGTGTTCCTGTGTGACCTGCCTTGGGTGACCCTGCTCTGGCAGGGGTTTGGACTGGATGGTCTCTGGAGGTCCCTTCCAACCCCTGCCATTCTGTGGTTCTGTGATTGTTCCTTGCTCAGCAGGTTTTCCATCTCTGCCTAGACAGCCTGCAGTTGATTTCTTCATCCAGTCAAGCCCAAGTGTTCATGGCTGCAAATGCCCAGGTCTGCATTTGGCAAAAAGCACTGCAATACACAAAAGACATCTCCTGAAGCACTCTGCAGCCTTCTTACAACCTTCACCTGGTGAAAGATGGACAAAACCCTTTTGCAGTCAATGGGCAGTTTAGGAGACCCACTTACAGTGCTCCCCTCCACAGCTCTCAGCTGTGTTAGCCCTGCAGCAAAGCCCTGCAGTAAAGGACACTTGTCCCTTGTAAAGCCTCTCCTAAGGCAGGCCAAGATCTCAGAGCAGGACAAGGATTCCTACAACCTCCCTGTAAGACAATAAAAGCCACATTTAGCATCATTATCACTTCATAGTCCCAAAGAGAAACAAGATGATCAGTGAGCCAGCACTGCAGCTGGATGGTTGGTGCCATAAACTTGCTTGCAATTTAAGAAGAGGCTAATCCTGAGGATGACAAATTCTCTTGCTGGAGAGGAGCCCAATAACTGGAAATTAAGGCTAAGTAAACCATTATGCCTTTAACAAGAGGAAGATACATGCTGTGGTCAGCTGTGCTGGCATCTTGTGCATCGTAGGGAAATGCACGGCTGGGAGAGACACTCCACAGGGCTCTGTGGTTCCTGAGCTGGAGAGCCACACACAGGCTAACCCCTGCAGCCTTCAAGCAGCTGCTTTGCTCCACCTCACTCTTACAAGAGGCACCGTGACCCACAGCTGCAGCAGCTCAAACCTTCTTGCAATCTGAGTTGTCTCTCTTGCCTCCATTCCCTTTCTGCCACTGCACCTTCTCAGAATATCCAGGAGCAGGAGCTTACTGAGCTCACAAATGAGAAGGAAAGAGAACCAAGCCCACAAAGACTTCACACTAGTTAGGTGCACTGCAGCTGACAGAAGGACATAAAGACACCAGATTCAGAGACTGATGGTGATCCAAATTCTCCTTAACCTTCCACAGCTTTTGACTAACTTCAGCAAGTCTCAGAAGTGGCATTGCCCCCAGACATTTTGAAACATAGTTTGACTGAGCTCTTTAGAATAGAATAGAATAGAATAGAATAGAATAGAATAGAATAGAATAGAGTAGAGTAGAGTAGAGTAGACTAGACTAGACTAGACTAGAATAGAATAGACCTGGTTGGAAAAGACCTTCAAGATCATCAAGTCCAACCTATCACTCAACACCATCTAATCAACTAAACCATGGCACCAAGTGCCTCATCCAGCCTCTTCCTAAACACCTCCAGTGATGGTGACTCCACCACCTCCCTGGGCAGCACATCCCAATGGCCAATCTCTCTTTCTATGAAGAACTTCTTCCTAACCTCCAGCCTAAACCTCCCCTGGCACAGCTTGAGACTGTGTCCTCTTGTTCTGGTGCTGATGTTTAAAAACAACACAAATGATCCAAAATGTGTCTTTTGTCTTTCCAAATACTTCAGGAGTGAAAACACCTCTGCTCTGCCCTGCTGAGACCACAGCTGCAATCCTGTGTCCAGTTCTGGGCTCCCCAGTTCAAGAGAAGCAGAGGTCTGCTGGAGAGAGTCCAAGGGAGAGCCACAAGGATGACTTGGGCACTTGAGCATCTCCCCTGTGAAGAGAGACTGAGAGCCCTGGGGCTGTTTAGTCTGGAGAAGAGAAGGCTGAAAAGGATCTGATCAATGTCTATCAATATCTGAGGGGTGGGAGGCAAGTGGAGGAGGCCAAGCTCTGTTCAGTGAAGCTCTGTCCAGTTCAGAACAGGATAAGCCTTTAAGCCCAGTTGCAGCCCAAGAACATTCTCTTCCTGACTGGCAGGGGACACATAAAGCCACAGCTGATAACCAAGTAACCATGGACTGAGTTTACCTCAAGCAGTAAAGAGCAGAGTGCTGCAGGCACACTCTTAGTCCTGGATGTGAGGCAGCATCCACCCATCCCTTTTACCAAGGAATAGTTAACCTTGGCTTCACCTTGGGCAAGGGTCTCAGGTGTTAAGTGAGCTCTGTGCAATCACTGCCTGCAGGGGTTACTGCCATTCCTTCAGGCAGCCAACAAAAAGGCACAAGAATGCACAAATCTCTCTACCCTACCTTGCTCACATCCCTCTTCCCCCTGCTTCACCCACATCCCTCGACCCTCCTGCTAAATCAATGAAAGACTATGCCTCAGGATACTTGCAATCCTCTGCAACCCAAGCAAAAGGCATCCACTGCTCTGGGCTCAGGCCTGGGATTCCAGAAAAGCAGTCAAAGAATCACTGAAGGTCAATGAAGATCAGAGATGATTTTGAATCCATTTGTGCAGACAGTTTTAGCAGGGGTGGTATTTCTGTGGATCAGAGCAGCTGGGATATTGCTCAGCTCTGCAAAGGTCCAGTGGCTGGCTCTGGTGGAGGGCTCACGCTCCCCAGGGGAAGAGTCACTGCTACCAGAAGTTATTCCTGGAGGTCAGTCTCCCTGCCTGCTTTCCACCCCACTGTAGCCCCTGCATTCTTC
This sequence comes from Melanerpes formicivorus, assembly GCF_026170545.1. Lineage (NCBI taxonomy): Eukaryota > Metazoa > Chordata > Aves > Piciformes > Picidae > Melanerpes > Melanerpes formicivorus. Next base: position 5,062,744 of record NW_027142386.1, on the reverse strand, counting down.
CACACTCCTCAGTGCAAATCTGGACTTAGTCCCACATGGTAACTGCAGCTCCTAAAGCTGGGTTCACAGACACAGCCACGAGCCTCTAGAGCAGGAGGCTCACTTCCATACAACTGGTTACCAATGGATCAGCTAGCTGAGTAACCACAGGAAGCAGCTTGGATCACAGGAAGCAGCCTGGATCACAGGAAGCAGCTTGGATCACAGGAAGCAACTTGGATCACTTGCCTCCTTTTGCCAGGGATCTTTTAGTGCCAAGTTTTCTTTCACACATGTGCAGCTCCTTGCCTGCTTTCTGCACATGGGTAGGAAATGCCTCTTTGCACACAACAGGCAAGAGCGCAGCAAGCAGCCCCTCTGACAGCTAGAGGGCACAGCAAAAGGTTACAGAATGGCAGAATGAACCAGGTTGGACAGGACCTCTGAGATCATCAAGTCCAATCTATCCCCCAACACCATCCAATCAGCTAAGCCATGGCACCAAGTGCCTCATCCAGTCTTGTTTTAAACACCTCCAGTGATGGTGACTCCACCGCCTTCCCAGGCAGCATGTTCCAATGGCCTTGGATGCCCTTGGAGAGTCCCTTCCAGCCCAATGCAATCTGTGACTTTGTGACATGCTATCTAGGACCAGCTCTCCCAACAATTCTCCCAAGACAAGGCAGCTCTACTTTCCACAACATGTCCATCTTGGTATGACCTCCACTTTTTGCTGCTCAGCACCCTGCTCAGACCCTGCAGACAGCACACAGCTCCAGCTGTGGCCCACGCCACCTTTTGGGCTATTTCTGCAATCAAGACACAAGACAAATGAATCAGACTGGTCTTAATTCATGTGAAGACAATCCCTGCAATGAACCTGCTGTCAAGCAGCTCTGCATTTGAGGTTTGGTGTTTGTGTGTGCAATGCCATTTTTGCCCTCTTAAGTCTGCTGCATGCAAAGGATTCTCAAGAGGCCTCAAACCACAGCTTCCTTCAGAGCTGGAGCACTGCACCACCAGCAGCGTGACAACTGCAGTCTGGCTTGGCCAGGAGTTTGCTCAAGTCCAACCACAGACCCCTGGGCTGTCTTTGCATCACTTCTGGAACCTAACTCTGCTAGCCTGAGGTCTGATGGTCACAGCATGAGAGGACTTGTCAGTTGCTGCCTAAGCTGTGCAGGAACTCTTGGGGGTAATAGAAGACAAGCAAATGGAAGCACAGGGATTAAGGATGCTGCTGGAAGCCAGCAAGTGTATTGGGGTCAGTCAAGCTTTGGTTCTGTTCGTTATCACAGTATCCCAGTATCACAGTATCACTTAGGTTGGAAAGGACCTCGAGGATCATCGAGTCCAACCTATCAACACAGACCCCATGACTAGACCATGGCACCAAGTGCCACGTCCAATCTCCCCTTAAACGGCTCCAGGGTCGATGACTCAACCACCTCCCTGGGCAACCCGTTCCAATGCCAAATGACTCGCTCAGTGAAGAACTTCCTCCTCACCTCGAGTCTAAACCTCCCCTGGTGCAGCTTGAGACTGTGTCCCCTTGTTCTGGTGCTGGTTGCCTGGGAGAAGAGACCAACCCCTTCCTGGCTACAACCACCTTTCAGGTAGTTGTAGAGGGCAATGAGGTCTCCCCTGAGCCTCCTCTTCTCCAGGCTAAACAATCCCAGCTCCCTCAGCCTCTCCTCATAGGGCTTGTGTTCAAGGCCTCTCCCCAGTCTTGTTGCCCTTCTCTGGACACGCTCAAGTGTTTCGATGTCCTTCTTAAACTGAGGGGCCCAGAACTGGACACAGTATTCAAGGTGCGGCCTAACCAAAGCAGAGTACAGGGGCACTATGACCTCCCTGCTCCTGCTGGCCACACTATTCCTAATGCAGGCCAGGATGCCATTGGCCCTCTTGGCCACCTGGGCACACTGCTGGCTCATATTCAGGTGGCTGTCGATCAGCACCCCTAGGTCCCTCTCTGCCTGGGAGCTCTCAGCCACTCCGACCCCAGCCTGTAGCTCTGCATGGGATTGCTGTAGCCAAAGTGCAGCACTCGGCACTTGGACTTGTTGAATGACATCCCATTGGACTTTGCCCATCTGTCCAGTCTATCGAGACTATGTGCAGACCAGGGCTGTACAACAGATCAGGATTCTTTCTGACTGGCTGAATAATGGATTTTCTTCTGCTTCTTGACCATGAGAAATGAGAGAGTTACTTCAGGTCCTCTGAGCATGGCATCTGCAGGGAGTCACACCACAGCCAGAGGAAACTTGGTTTCCTTCCAACAGTTCACTCAGCTCATGTGCAGGAGTCTCCTGAGGAGAGTGTTGCAGAGAGCTGGAGCATCATGCTCCAGCAACACAAGCCCCTTCCAGGGGGATGCATCTTCACTCTGAAGGGGCTTATTGTGGCCAAGAGTTATGGCTCCAAGAGCTGCGACAAGGACTCAGATTGTGCAGCAGCTGGAACGCGTCCCACGAGCAGCACACACAGGATGCTAAATGGACTCAAGAAATCAATAAATCCAAGCAGGCACTGAGGCAAAAGGGTCAGCAGAGGGCTCTGGCACTGGTGACTTCCAGGGCTGTGTTTATTGTTTTTGTGTTACCTCTTTGATCCCACAAAGGAGGTTGCTTAATAGTTCCGTGGCTTTCTTCCATCACTGAAACGAACATTTCATCTTTCAGAGTCTAAATCTCTTCTGTTTCAGTGCTCATTTCCCACCCCCACCCCCACCCCCCCCCCAGTTTGTCACTTTTAGTAATTCTTAACCATCTTTGGAGCTGTTTAAAAGAAAAGCAGTGAGCTCTGAACCATAGTTTGCCCAAAGGCCTCTACAGGCATCACCTCTCTCTGCATTCAGCAGTTTAGAAAGCATTCCTGCTTTTGGCAGGGGGGGTTGGACTCGACCATCCCTGCAGGTCTCTTCCAACCCCTAACACTCTGTGATTCTGTGATTCCTTAGACAGCTGGAAGGTAAAAAACCCAACTAAAGAAAACTCAAGGGGTTTTTCAGACCCTCCTCTTAGCATCTGAGGAATAAAAGAAAGTTTTGAAGACAAAGGATTTGGGATAAACTGCTCCACCACGGTAAGCCTCCCAGCAGCCAGGCCCATGGCATATTGTACATATTAGCAGCTTAAACACCAAAACTCTCCTCCAAATTCCACTGGAGACCAAGGACATTTTTCCATCAGCCACTGCTCATTTCCACACCAGAAAACCCCCAGAAATAGAAACCCTGCAGCTGGGTTCTTTGGTTGGACACCTTGCTATGAACACTGAAGCAACCCTGCCTACTTCAGAGTCTGTGCCAGGCTTCAGATTTCCACCCAAATTCATAGTCCTTTGAGCAAGCCCTAGAAAGCCATGACTTAAGTGAGAGGCCAGCACAGAACCTGAAATAAATGCCCGTTAAAAGTACATGAGCTCTGACATACAGTAGAGCACATCCATCAGATGGGAGAAAACCTTCAGTTCTGCCTCAGCTTTCAGGGGAGTGCAGTCTGCAAAGGCTGTTGGCAGTAGAAACCCCTTCTGGCTTTGTGTGTTGTGGGTTTTGTTTTTTCATATGTAAGCAATAAAAGTATCCCAACTACCGAGCGAGCAGCCAAAACAACACAATGCATTAGACAGCAAAACCAGACCCTTCCCCCTGCAGCATTAGGGCAACTGGCACACTAAAACCATCTCAGTCTCAGGCCTGCATTTTATGCCCAGTATTTTGTAAGAAAGCCTTATGTAATCCCAAGGCATTTCCAGTGCTGGAATGTGGAGCTGCTGCAAACCTCTCCCAGCGGCTCACTCCGGCGGCTTCGTCGGGCAGCGCTTTTGGCAGCCTGCGAATACTTTCCTGTCGCCGAAATTGATGCTTAATAATGTCAGTGCCATGGCTCTGGCCTGCACACTCTCCACTATTTCCAAACCTTTGGTTCAAAATGACTGTTCCTAATCAAGAAACTCTAAGAAGAATCCTTTGAGATAGGACAGTGTGAAGTTTTCCAAAGCTCGGCACACATCCCTTTCACAACTGCTCCATCTCTGGCCTGAAGGCTCAGGAAAGGACAGACTCAGCAGTGCCAAGAAGATGACACTATCACAATTAGTGATGAGGGCAGTGAGGTAGGAAGCCATCTGCAGTATAAACAGTGAAGCAGTCAAAATATGCGTTTGATTAAGAGGACACAAAGGAAATGTGACTCAGTGTAGTGAAAAAACAAAGCTCTCTTGAAATAAGGCATCCTAGCTCTTTTCCATCAAAATAACACAAACCAGAGCCTTGCAAAGGGAGTAGCCACCTCTCAGAGCTGCATCTTTTACCTGCAAGTTGCTGCTCTAGAATGTTCAGAGCCAAGGAGCAAGCAGTACAGAAGCAGACCTCCAGCCATGCAAACATTTCCTCCACGTCTTCTGCCACAGAGTTAATGCCTGCAATAATAACTCCCCAACCCCTGTTTCATTAATGCCTTGACCTTTATGCTTCACAGTGGAAGCAGAGGTGACCAGGGTGCTGCTTATCTCAGCCACACAGGGTCAAGGGCAAGAGCACAATGAGGCTTCTACATCAGCTGCAAGCAAAATTGCTAACACTTGAATTTACTGAGCACAATGGGATCCTATACCAGACCCAGCAAAGAAGTCACCACCAGGAAGACAAAGGAGTTCCACAGGTCCCTTGGGGACACAGAGACTTCTACAACCCCAAAATTCAACAAAACCCTCCTGGGTCTTAGTCTTTGCCACTTCAGTTCATGCCCAGAGAAAGACTTCTTTGAAAGAGAAGAGAGCAGAAGCGACTTACTTGTCCAGAATGAAATAGAGATCAAAGCCTCCGTAGCAGGCAGGACCTCCGCTCTCTCTTTTGCCACCTTGTCCATCACAGCCTAGCACCAAAGTCACCAGGAAGAGCCACTTGAAGCCAGATCTGAAGATGCTTTGCTTTCCAATGGCCATTATATCCCGAGAGGAGGAGAAAAAGAAATGTCTTCTTCCGAGGTTCCTTTATTTCACAGGTTTATCCACCGCAGCCATTCAACGACCTTTAAACGCACGCAGGGAGATTTTATTCCTTAAAGCTCCACTTGCCAGAGCTGTCCTCAGCAATTGCAAGGCTTTCCCCCTTGTTTCCCTTGCAGTTCTGTTTCTTGGTTTCAGATTTCAAGATGCACAATACTGTATTTCACTGTTGTTTTTTTTTTTAAAGGGACTTGACCCTGGCTCTCCCTTGCAGCTCTCTGGGAGCAGTGCTGGGGTTTGGCAAGGGAAGGAGAAGCCTCCTAACAAACCTTTCTTTGTCACGGATTTCAGAAAACACAGGGAGGGTTTGAGGCTTCCCCCTCCCTTAATTATTATTGTGGTTATTAAGGATGGCTAAGTTGTATTTTTTTTTTCCCCTCAGCAAAAAGAGCTCAGAGAATGCCACCTCGTGGCTAAATCTCACGCTGCCTGGAGCGCGGTTTTAAGCAGCTCATTCACGCAGCGAGCACACTAAACACTAAACACACAGCGCAGCAGCTCTACAGAGGGACCTGGCCAGGCTGGACCCATGGACTGAGGCCAGCGGGATGAGTTTAACAAGGCCAAGGGCTGGGTCCTGCACTTGGGTCACAACTCCTCCGTAGAGGCTCCAGGCTGAGTGCAGAGTGGCTGGAAACTGCCCAGCAAAGAAAGTCCTGGGGATGAGGATTAACAGTGGCTGCAGATGAAGCCCCAAGACTGTGTAGGACAGCTCAAAAGGAAGAGCATTTTCAGACAGAGCAGACCCCATGGCAGCAAGAGCTGAAGCAGAGAACCCAAGAGCAAAGGCTCTTTGTCTTCCTTCTGGAATCCTCCCTCTCAGGCTGTGCAGCTCCCAGTACTACCTGCTGCTTAGCTGAGCAGCTTCAGGGTTGCATCAAGCATGCAGGGACCAGGTGAAGTTTCTGACAGGTGAGGCAAGTCTCCTGAGCTGGCCTTTCAGACTCTTCTGCATTGCTCAGAGTTACATTGTCTTGAAAGAATTCTTAGCAAAAGCAAACAGTGTGAGGGGAGACAGGAAAGCAGCAGGGGGATCTCTGGTGAAAATGACAAGAGGGACTTTGGACAGAGTGGAACCACCTGGATTTCAAAGCAGTCCAGCAGCTTGATGCAGGGAGGATTAGAACATTGGGAGCACTTCCCTCCCACGCCTGTCTCAGCAAACACCACAGCCTCATACCTCTAGGGTGGGCAAGGCAGAAACAGGGGCCAATGGCACCTCCTCAGTCCTGCTGCCAAGTCCTGAGGAGACCTGAGGGAAATGGAGGTCCCTTGGAAATCAGACCCTCTCTTGTGCTGGACAGGAGCATAACCAGGTGGTTTGCAGAGAGATAGCTTGGGCTTCCATACCTAAACTCCAGAGCAGTCTTTCCCTTTCTCTCTTGGCTTGCCAGGAGATTACAAGCACAGCTCAACACTGCACGGGCAGAAGATCCATGTCAGGGGATCAGGCTTTGTACAACCCTCAGCAATAAAGCACAGTGTCAGGACAGTGTATGAGAGCCTCTTGCTGAGCTGGCTGTTGTGCTGCCCAAACTGCAGGTTAGCTCTGCCCCACGCCTGTATGGGCAAAATGTGGGGGCAGATGCTGCTTGTTGGGTAGCTGTGAGAAGGGGCAGATGCTGCTGTTGGGTGGCTGTGAGAAGGGGCAGATGCTGCTGTTGGGTAGCTGTGAGAAGGGGCAGATGCTGCTGTTGGGTGGCTGTGAGAAGGGGCAGATGCTGCTTGTTGGGTAGCTGTGAGAAGGGGCAGATGCTGCTGTTGGGTGGCTGTGAGAAGGGGCAGATGCTGCTTGTTGGGTAGCTGTGAGAAGGGGCAGATGCTGCTGTTGGGTAGCTGTGAGAAGGGGCAGATACTGCTTGTTGGGTAGCTGTGAGAAGGGGCAGATGCTGCTTGTTGGGTAGCTGTGAGAAGGGGCAGATGCTGCTTGTTGGGTGGCTGTGAGAAGGGGCAGATGCTTGTTGGGTGGCTGTGAGAAGGGGCAGATGCTGCTGTTGGGTGGCTGTGAGAAGGGGCAGATGCTGCTTGTTGGGTGGCTATGAGAAGGGGCAGATGCTGCTGTTGGGTAGCTGTGAGAAGGGACAGATGCTGCTTGTTGGGTAGCTGTGAGAAGGGGCAGATGCTTGTTGGGTGGCTGTGAGAAGGGGCAGATGCTGCTGTTGGGTAGCTGTGAGAAGGGGCAGATGCTGCTTGTTGGGTAGCTGTGAGAAGGGGCAGATGCTGCTGTTGGGTGGCTGTGAGAAGGGGCAGATGCTGCTTGTTGGATAGCTGTGAGAAGGGGCAGATGCTGCTGTTGGGTGGCTGTGAGAAGGGGCAGATGCTGCTGTTGGGTGGCTGTGAGAAGGGGCAGATGCTGCTTGTTGGGTAGCTGTGAGAAGGGGCAGATGCTGCTGTTGGGTAGCTGTGAGAAGGGGCAGATGCTGCTGTTGGGTAGCTGTGAGAAGGGGCAGATGCTGCTGTTGGGTAGCTGTGAGAAGGGGCAGATGCTGCTTGTTGGGTAGCTGTGAGAAGGGGCAGATGCTGCTGTTGGGTAGCTGTGAGAAGGGGCAGATGCTGCTTGTTGGGTGGCTGTGAGAAGGGGCAGATGCTGCTTGTTGGATAGCTGTGAGAAGGGGCAGATGCTGCTGTTGGGTGGCTGTGAGAAGGGGCAGATGCTGATTGCTGGATAGCCGTGAGAAGGGGCAGATGCTGCTGTTGGGTGGCTGTGAGAAGGGGCAGATGCTGCTGTTGGGTGGCTGTGAGAAGGGGCAGATGCTGCTGTTGGGTGGCTGTGAGAAGGGGCAGATGCTGCTGTTGGGTGGCTGTGAGAAGGGGCAGATGCTGCTGTTGGGTGGCTGTGAGAAGGGGCAGATGCTGCTGTTGGGTAGCTGTGAGAAGGGGCAGATGCTGCTGTTGGGTGGCTGTGAGAAGGGGCAGATGCTTGTTGGGTGGCTGTGAGAAGGGGCAGATGCTGCTGTTGGGTAGCTGTGAGAAGGGGCAGATGCTTGTTGGGTAGCTGTGAGAAGGGGCAGATGCTGCTGTTGGGTAGCTGTGAGAAGGGGCAGATGCTGCTTGTTGGGTGGCTGTGAGAAGGGGCAGATGCTGCTTGTTGGATAGCTGTGAGAAGGGGCAGATGCTGCTGTTGGGTGGCTGTGAGAAGGGGCAGATGCTGCTGTTGGGTGGCTGTGAGAAGGGGCAGATGCTGCTTGTTGGGTAGCTGTGAGAAGGGGCAGATGCTGCTGTTGGGTGGCTGTGAGAAGGGGCAGATGCTGCTGTTGGGTGGCTGTGAGAAGGGGCAGATGCTGCTGTTGGGTAGCTGTGAGAAGGGGCAGATGCTGCTGTTGGGTGGCTGTGAGAAGGGGCAGATGCTGCTTGTTGGATAGCTGTGAGAAGGGGCAGATGCTGCTGTTGGGTGGCTGTGAGAAGGGGCAGATGCTGCTGTTGGGTGGCTGTGAGAAGGGGCAGATGCTGCTTGTTGGGTAGCTGTGAGAAGGGGCAGATGCTGCTGTTGGGTAGCTGTGAGAAGGGGCAGATGCTGCTGTTGGGTAGCTGTGAGAAGGGGCAGATGCTGCTGTTGGGTAGCTGTGAGAAGGGGCAGATGCTGCTTGTTGGGTGGCTGTGAGAAGGGGCAGATGCTGCTTGTTGGATAGCTGTGAGAAGGGGCAGATGCTGCTTGTTGGGTAGCTGTGAGAAGGGGCAGATGCTGCTGTTGGGTGGCTGTGAGAAGGGGCAGATGCTGCTGTTGGGTAGCTGTGAGAAGGGGCAGATGCTGCTGTTGGGTGGCTGTGAGAAGGGGCAGATGCTGCTGTTGGGTGGCTGTGAGAAGGGGCAGATGCTGCTGTTGGGTGGCTGTGAGAAGGGGCAGATGCTGCTGTTGGGTAGCTGTGAGAAGGGGCAGATGCTGCTGTTGGGTGGCTGTGAGAAGGGGCAGATGCTGCTGTTGGGTAGCTGTGAGAAGGGGCAGATGCTTGTTGGGTAGCTGTGAGAAGGGGCAGATGCTGCTGTTGGGTGGCTGTGAGAAGGGGCAGATGCTGCTGTTGGGTGGCTGTGAGAAGGGGCAGATGCTGCTTGTTGGGTAGCTGTGAGAAGGGGCAGATGCTGCTGTTGGGTGGCTGTGAGAAGGGGCAGATGCTGCTGTTGGGTGGCTGTGAGAAGGGGCAGATGCTGCTGTTGGGTAGCTGTGAGAAGGGGCAGATGCTGCTTGTTGGGTGGCTATGAGAAGGGGCAGATGCTGCTGTTGGGTAGCTGTGAGAAGGGGCAGATGCTGCTTGTTGGGTAGCTGTGAGAAGGGGCAGATGCTGCTTGTTGGGTGGCTGTGAGAAGGGGCAGATGCTGCTGTTGGGTAGCTGTGAGAAGGGGCAGATGCTGCTGTTGGGTGGCTGTGAGAAGGGGCAGATGCTGCTGTTGGGTGGCTGTGAGAAGGGGCAGATGCTGCTGTTGGGTAGCTGTGAGAAGGGGCAGATGCTGCTTGTTGGGTGGCTGTGAGAAGGGGCAGATGCTGCTGTTGGGTAGCTGTGAGAAGGGGCAGATGCTTGTTGGGTGGCTGTGAGAAGGGGCAGATGCTGCTGTTGGGTGGCTGTGAGAAGGGGCAGATGCTGCTGTTGGGTAGCTGTGAGAAGGGGCAGATGCTGCTTGTTGGGTAGCTGTGAGAAGGGGCAGATGCTGCTTGTTGGGTAGCTGTGAGAAGGGGCAGATGCTGCTTGTTGGGTAGCTGTGAGAAGGGGCAGATGCTGCTTGTTGGGTGGCTGTGAGAAGGGGCAGATGCTGCTTGTTGGGTAGCTGTGAGAAGGGGCAGATGCTGCTGTTGGGTAGCTGTGAGAAGGGGCAGATGCTGCTGTTGGGTAGCTGTGAGAAGGGGCAGATGCTGCTTGTTGGGTGGCTGTGAGAAGGGGCAGATGCTGCTTGTTGGGTAGCTGTGAGAAGGGGCAGATGCTGCTTGTTGGGTGGCTGTGAGAAGGGGCAGATGCTGCTTGTTGGGTGGCTGTGAGAAGGGGCAGATGCTGCTTGTTGGGTGGCTGTGAGAAGGGGCAGATGCTGCTGTTGGGTGGCTGTGAGAAGGGGCAGATGCTGCTTGTTGGGTGGCTGTGAGAAGGGGCAGATGCTGCTTGTTGGGTGGCTGTGAGAAGGGGCAGATGCTGCTGTTGGGTGGCTGTGAGAAGGGGCAGATGCTGTTGTTGGGTGGCTGTGAGAAGGGGCAGATGCTGCTTGTTGGGTGGCTGTGAGAAGGGGCAGATGCTGCTGTTGGGTGGCTGTGAGAAGGGGCAGATGCTGCTTGTTGGGTAGCTGTGAGAAGGGGCAGATGCTGCTTGTTGGGTGGCTGTGAGAAGGGGCAGATGCTGTTGTTGGGTGGCTGTGAGAAGGGGCAGATGCTGCTTGTTGGGTAGCTGTGAGAAGGGGCAGATGCTGCTTGTTGGGTGGCTGTGAGAAGGGGCAGATGCTGCTTGTTGGGTAGCTGTGAGAAGGGGCAGATGCTGCTGTTGGGTAGCTGTGAGAAGGGGCAGATGCTGCTTGTTGGGTGGCTGTGAGAAGGGGCAGATGCTGCTTGTTGGGTAGCTGTGAGAAGGGGCAGATGCTGCTGTTGGGTAGCTGTGAGAAGGGGCAGATGCTGATTGCTGGGCAACTGTGAGAAAGAGACAGAGCTGCCACCTGCTGGTTTGTGTGTCTGAGGGCTCTGCTGATTCAATCCTGTGAGATGAGGATGCTGGGGGACATCAAAGTGCAGAGCTGTAGTTGCTGCAGCCGTTGTAGGTGTGCTGGGCAAGCAGGTAGGGTTGGAGGTTTTGAAGGTTGATAGAGATGTTCTGGAAGATGTTTCTACTCGAGGTACACAAGTCATGGAGGGGGTTCTGCACAGTTCTGTGGATGGACTGGAACATTGCACTGCCCTAAGGAAGGGGAAAGACTAGAGCAGGATTTCCTTTTCAGGTTTGAAAGGACCATGACTTGAATGGGGCATGTAAGAACAGGAAGGGTAGAAGAAAAGCTTCTTCTCTGGGGGCTGATGTGCTCCTCTTCAGAAATTTTTGGAGTCCTTGGGGTTAGCTTCTGATCTGAGGTGCAGTTCAGGGCTCCTGCTACAGCCTGGTAAAGTCTCTTCATGTCACTAGCTTATGGCCTGTGTCTGCCTAAAGATTAAAAGCAGGCTGATCATCTCTCTACCTTGTTTTTCAGTGGCCCTCAGGGGGACATAGAGCTTGAAAAACAAACAAACAAAAAGCTAAAAAGATGTTCCTCAGGAAGATAACTTTGGCCTGAAGCTAGCAGAGGGGAAGGAGGGGGAATGGAGGAGATCAGATTTTCTGTGTAGCTGTGGATTCAGGCTGACAGAAAGCCCAGGAAAGGTTGGGGAAGAGCCAGGGAATGAGGCATAAGATGAAGCTGAGAGCACTGTGAGATGGTGGAGCTGCTGACAGGGTGGACACCACGGCTTGGGCCGTACCCCTGGCCTTCTGCAGGGTCAGTTCTCTTCATGTGCCCATCTGGAGAATGCATCTTTTTGTTTATGACCTGGTAATAAACACACTGAGGAAAGCAGCTCCCTAATAAGAAGCTCCTGAGACCTTGGAAGCAGTGTTGGAAATTTTGTCTGTCCCTCCCTGACTGAAAATGCCAGAAACAAAAATAATGTGAAGACTACAGCAAGATCTCACCAGACTCCTGGGGAGAATGGGTGTGCTGCATGCCTCCTGTGAGAGACTCAAGAAGGAAGGTGCTTCAGTTGCCTGCAGCTGTTCAATGCCTAATTAAGCTCCAGCTGATGCTGTTGGGGGGGTGAACAGGGTTTGCCTCAGGAAATGGGTATCAAAGATATTCTTGTTTTATCATCTGCTCCCATCTGTGTCTCTTTGGTGAGCACTCATGTGAGTGCTTGTGGGGGTGGTTCCCTTTAGCTCACAAAGGTCTGACCTGCTTGGTGGATAATGGCTTCTGTAGACATCTCAAGATGATGGTCTCTTGTCTCCAGGGTGCTTCAGGCAGCTGTTCCAGCACCCTGCATGGAGAATCAAGATGTAACCATCTGCCAAAGCTGACCAAGGCTGTTTCCACAAACACATTATCCTTGTACAGGAATCATGCCCTGCTGCCAGGGAATGTGCTCATATTCTTTGGCCCTGTCTTCTAAAGGTGCAATTCAGCCCAACTGTGCTGCTATCAGCAGAGCTGCTCTGCCTTGTGTGGTGCAGGACATCAGATCTGCCTGGGGATGAGCTGTGGGAATTTACATTCCAAGTGGACAAGCTGTGACTCCGGGCTGACACCCAGAGGCCAGGAAGGCTTTTTCCTTCCCTGGATTGCTCTCCTTTCTCACATTAGAATCGGTAGTTGGGTTGGTCTGGATTTAAGGCAGAAGCATGAGCACAAATGCCCAGCAGGAGGGAGCAGAGCTGCACGGAATGAAGGATTCAGATCTACTGAGTGCACTTTTCATAGTCGTAGGGGATCTGGAAACAAATCAAACCACAGTGCTGGATTTGCAGTGCCTGACTCACCCTGTTGAAGGTGCTGTGAAGAGGGAGAATGTGACCATTTCCTGGGGAGAGGGTTCTTTGTCTTACCTGATCCTGCTCCACCTTGAAGGCTTTCTTTGGAAGAGATTCATTCTGCCTCTGTTCCTCACTGGAGTTTGGATGGGAGTGATAAATGGAGAAGTTGTGCCTCTTCAGCCTGTGGAGTGTTGTCAAAGTATCCTTCTCCTGAGTATTGTCTGCTGCCTTCAGCATGGCTCAGGGGCCACAGTGGCTTTATTAAATCCCAGGTCATTTTAAATCCCAAATCCTTGCATCTGAGAGGCCTGAGAAGTGGGATGTGGGTTTGTGGACATGTGATGTGACCTGCTGTCAGCTGTTACTTGTGACCTGCTGGACTACAGCAGCCTCCTGCAGTGCTGGAGGGTGGTGTGGCCTGGCAGATTTGCAGTGAGGCTGCTCTTGCTGTATTAGTTCCTCAGAACTCTTATCCCAGCAGCATGAAGGAAATGTGTAGATGTGCTGTGGGGGTGTGCAGGCAGGCAGAGACCTGGGGCTGGAGTCACAAGACATGGGACTGCACTGCAATGACTACACACAACTGAAAGTCTGAGCTAATCTGGCAGCGTCTCCTGGGGATCACTATCTGTGTTTATCCTGTACACAAGTCTTTGGAGCAAAGCTTCATGCCCCTGAGCATTCAGTGTGATGCCTCTGGCCAGTCCTTGCCATGCTCTGGCTAAAACTGAGGCCTCTGTTTTAGGAACAGAACAACTCTGTAAATCCTACAAATCAGACTCCTCATCCTCTCAGGAAGGCAAACTCTCTGCATCTTTCTCCTTTCTTTCTCCTTTTCATGCCACATGAGTGAAGATTTCTGCTGAGGCCTTTCTCCCTGGAAAAGGGAAGGAAGGCCTCAGCTCCATGTGCTGCCTTTGTCCCCTACACACAGTGACACCTGTACCCTCTACAGGTGTGCCCTGTGTGCAGCCTTGAAAAGACCATTTGGAATGCTCCAGAGGGGTACAGGAGGTGCACTCCAAATACTTTTCTGGATGTGTGCATAGATGATAAAGGATATAGCAATAAGAAACTAGCCAGAGTTAATCCATACTAGAGGTCTTTATTAGAAAGGTATGGTCACAACTCAGCATCTGCATCACCAGGAAGGAAACTCCGGAGGGAGGAGATGCCAGGGAGGAACAGCATTGGAGCTGGCTTGGGGCAGCAGTGATGGAGCAGCTGCACTTGGTTCAGGCAAAGTAAGATCTTCAGGCCTTGATATTGGCATGACAGTACCTAAGGCCCAATATTTGCATGGCATCAAGTCTCTTGCATGAACTGATTCCATACTGGGGTCCTTCAGAAACAAAGACAGTAAAATACAATATTAAAATAAAATGCCAGGAGGTGACAGGGAGGATGCTGTTAAGTGATCTGTGCACTTGCTGGCAGCCCTTAACACTGGGGACAGTGTACTGGCATGTTCAGTCACGTGGGGCCACCCCCAGGACCAAAGCCATTCTCACACCAAAGGCAGCAGCGAGTAGGTGGAATTGCTGCTGTGTCAGAACGCAGCAGCCTGGGCCTGATCTGCAGAGCATCTTTATCATGCCAGAGTTTGCAGACAACCAGCTTGCAGAAAGGCTCAGAGTACTTTGCTGCTGCTGCTGCTGCCTCAGGACTAGCTCCTGTGAATCAAACCTACTTCCTTTTTAGATATGTGAAATAATTTTTTTCCCCTCACCCTACAAGAAATTCTAGTGCAAGGCATCCAGGTATGATCATGGCACCCCCAGCAAGGCTGTGGATTTACAGCAGCCTCCACAGCAATAGCTGGCATCCTGCAGCAGCGTTTGTGCATCATTCCCCAAGGAAAAAGAATGCTTGGCTGGTTACCACCACCATTAAAAACACCCCTGGAGTGTTTTAAGGCCAGGCTGGACAGAGCTCTGAGCAACCTGATCTGGTGTGAAGTGTCCCTGCCCATGGCAGGGGGGTTGGAACTGGGTGATCCTTGAGGTCCCTTCCAACCCTGATAATTCTCTGATTGTAGGAGTTCCTTCACTGGCTTGCACTCACCATTATATTCATAAGCCACATATGTTGGGAGTCCTCTGCACATAGAGAAGATGTCTGGTCCATAAGACTTGAGGTCACGGATAGGCCTCTTGATGAGGGTGAATGTGATGTCCTTTGAAGTGTGTCCATGTCCTTTCAGGCTCTGAACACGAAATGACAACACTCAGCAAGTGCAGTGCCTCCTGCCATTTCATGCTAAGCATATCCCTGTTTCTGGAATGGTGCCTCACTGCTTGGTGTTTCCCTCACAGCTCTACTGGGCACTGTCTCCTCATCTTCTGTGTCACTCTGGGTGCAGTCACAACACTGAAGGCAGCTCCCAGGGCAGATCTTTCTAAGAGAGTCAGGGTGGAGGGAGGCTAAAGAGAACTGGAAGCTCAGTTAAGCAGTGGAACAAGAAAAGAGTTGTGCAGTCAGCACAGACTTCCCACAGGAGTATCTCCTCCATCCCTTACTGGCCTCTTGCCCCAGAGGTACTCAGGTTGTAACTTGGAATCATGGCAGTTTCTTCCTTCAGCCTTACAAAAGTGGAACCAAAGAGGGCAGCAGCCCCACTTGGCAGATCCATGTGCATTAGACTGATTTGCAGTTATGCTCATGGCCTCTTAGAGAAGGCTGAGAGTTCAGTGGGAGAGTTTTCTCTGCACTGCTCCTGAGTGCTCTGTTTCAAACCACTTTCCAATCTGTCCTCCTACTTGCATGCTTTGTTGTCTGGACAGAGTTTGGTGCCCAGGTTTTCTGTCATGACCTGAGCTGCCTGCTGGTTTTATGTCTCATCATCCAGCAACAGACACAGGACTCCTGTTCTGGCTCAGCCAATTCCTGTGGAGGAAAGGCTGTTGAACAGAGAGCCTTCTCTTACCCCCTAAAGGGAAATGGAGATGTGAACATATAGCCTCTGCAGAGCAGCATTCAAAATGCAATTTCAGAGTGAAATGATTCAGAACTGCTTTTAGGTGCTGCTCTCCAAAAATAATTAGTGCCACAGAGAGTTTCCCAATATAAACTGTTTCTTAGCAACCTGAAGACTTCAATTCCCTCAGAAGAAACACAGCTGGGCAGGGAGAGGGAAGCAGGGTGGGGAATGATTTGCCTGCTCCTTTTTCTTTTAAGAACACACACACACCCACCCCCATCCCTGGTGATTTCCCATGCCACAACACCCTTCACAAAACCAAAACCCTGCCACTGCTGAAAATCTCATCCTCTCAAGAAAGAAAAACCACAGCTGAGAAACTTGCTTGCTGAACTCCAGGAAAAAGGCACACTTAGCAGGGATGATTGGGATTGACTGAGGCTTTCACATGAAGAAGGAATTTTAGCAGAGGATTCCTGAAATCCCACTCCAATCTGCTTCTTCCTTGCTAGTAAGCCTGGAGTTGAGATAAACTTCAGGGGGGACCTTAGTACAGGGAAGCCTGGAAGCATCACAGTATCACAGTATAACTAAGGTTGGAAGAGACCTCGAGGATCATCGAGTCCAACCTGTCACCACAGACCTCATGACTAGACCATGGCACCAAGTGCCACATCCAATCCCCTCTTGAACACCTCCAGGGACGGGGACTCCACCACCTCCCTGGGCAGCGCATTCCAATGACAAACGACTCTCTCGGTGAAGAACTTTCTCCTCACCTCGAGTCTAAACCTCCCCTGGCACAGCTTGAGACTGTGTCCCCTTGTTCTGGTGCTGGTTGCCTGGGAGAAGAGACCAACCCCTTCCTGACTACAACCACTTTTCAGGTAGTTGTAGACAGTAATGAGGTCACCCCTGAGCCTCCTCTTCTCCAAGTAGCTGGAGGTAAATGTTTTTGCTCAAGCCTCTGCTTTTGTTGCTCTCCTTTCTTGCCCTCTAAAGCCAGGATTTTCATAAGGACTGAGTTCTCAGGCTTCAGGAGAACCCAGGATCTACAAAAAGTCAATATGCTGGATGCTGAGATGATTGTCAAAGTGCCTGTGCTGCTCCTGTGGGCTGCACTCATCCTCATGTGGCACCTGGCCATTTCTGAAAATGTTTTGCAGGTCTGAAATCTTATATAAACTTTTTTTCCCCCCTCATTACTGGGATTATTTGTCCTTCTGCAACTAGAGCTGCCTAAACAAAACCAGCAATTTTTCAGCCTACAGGGAATGTGAGGTTATGAAAAATAGGGTGTGCTGCCTCTGCCAGCTTCACATTCTGCTAATGCAAAAGGGCACAGAAATTGGTACAGCTTCACATTCAGTGGTGTGATCTAAATGGCTTTAAGATGCCACTGTTGGTTTGAAAGCTTGTGGAAAAAAAAAAAAGGTCATGTCTCTGACATCAGTTTCCTGTGCAGTGCTGCACAATTCCCCAAGTAACTCCTCCCCTTGGATCTTACATTGTTCTGTTCAGCCAGTCTGGGCAGAGCATCGAAATTGGGCATCTTCTTTCGGTTCATTATGGAAATGTAGCAAGCTCTCTCTGGCAGCACTTTGCTTGCAATGAAGCCCTGTAAAAGAAAGATGGTAAATATTAATCCTCCTTTAATAGGAATTCAGGATTCCAATAATTGAGATGGTAATAAAGTCTGAATTAAACAGGTAATAAATGAAGATAGATGTTACCCCAGAAGCTGGACTCCAGCTGCTAAGAGGGAATAAATAATAATAATAATAATAATAATAATAATAATAATAATAATAATAAAAAACAACAACCAGGTTGGAAGAGACCTTCAAGATCATCGTGTCCAACCCATCAACCAATCCAACCCACCTAAACAACTAACCCATGGCACCAAGCACCCCATCAAGTCTCCTCCTGAACACCTCCAGTGATGGTGACTCCACCACCTCCCCAGGCAGCCCATTCCAATGGGCAATCACTCCCAGCTTCTTCCTAACATCCAACCTAAACCTCCCCTGGCGCAGCTTGAGACTGTGTCCTCTTGTTCTGGTGCTGGCTGCCTGGGAGAAGAGACCAACATCCACCTGTCTACAACTTCCCTTCAGGTAGTTGTAGAGAGCAATAAGGTCACCCCTGAGTCTCCTCCTCTCCAGGCTAAGCAACCCCAGCTCCCTCAGCCTCTCCTCACAGGGCTGTGTTCCAAACCCCTCAACAACTTTGTTGCCCTTCTCTGGACTCATTCCAGCAAGTCAACCTCCTTCCTAAACTGAGGGGCCCACAACTGGACACAGGACTCAAGGTGTGGCCTAACCAGTGCAGTGTACAGGGGCAGAATGACCTCCCTGCTCCTGCTGGCCACACTGTTCTTGATGCAGGCCAGGATGCCATTGTCCTGTAGTGTGGTCAGCCTCACAGGAGCTGGGCCCCTTGTCCTTTTCCTGAAGCAGTCCCTCACCACTCACCGTATCATAGTTCCAGACGGTTTTCCATGACCCCTGGTTGCTCTTCTGCTCAAGGGTTGCCACACGCCACTCCTTGTCGACGGTCAGAGTTTGGCTGCCTCCGGGAATGGAGATTTTCTTGGTTAATTTGTTCTTCTAATTTCAGAATATAGAAGCAAACAACAGTTTTAGACTTTCAGGTGAGTTATCTCAGAAGCCTTAGAAAAGGACTGCTATAATAGAGTAAATGCTGGCCAACAGGAACCACCTTTAGTGATGTGGTGGATTTCTACTCAAGATCTGGGGAAAATCTCCTAGGCATCAGCCTAAAACTGCCACAAGTGAGCACAGTATTTGCTGTGCCAATGAAGGCTGTGGCATCCTGGAATAGCTTTAAGGATTCAAGGAATGATTTCTGTGTATTACAATTGTCATCTGGTGGTTTCAGAGTTTTGTGCATGAAGGGAGTTTTAGATTGCTCTCCGCCAAAAGGGATGTGGAAAGCAAGGAAAACTCAAGAAGCAGGGAATCCAGAACCAGCAGCAATGTAGCCTGGTCACTCCACTCACGTACATCAGCAAGGGCTGGAGCCAGGAAGAGTCCAAGGAGGATGGTAGCCACAATCTGAAATGGAAATGGAAATACAAAGTGTAGCTGCAGCTCTGGCTGTGCAGTCCAGCATGAGGATCCTAGAGCCTTTTTCCCATCCTGGTCTGTAAGTAAACTCCTTGGGTCCCCTGTTGCTTTCCTACAGGAATGACAAGAGTCACCTAAGTGACTCATCCTTGCCTTACCCTAGAATAATACAAAGCAGGTACATGGGAGGTTGATGCTTTCAAAGCTGAATCTGGATGTGCTTCTGAGACCTCTCTACTCATATACAGACGTTTCACAGGAATGAGGTGAAGGAATTTAATCTCTTTCTCCTTAGGCACTACAAGAGAGTGGTTGATCCACTAAAGCACTGACAAAACATGGACATGGATTCTGCTTCTTGGAGACTGAATAGTTAAACCTTCCAAAAAGTCCTTAGCTCCCCATCTGCTCAGGTTAACAGGGTCTGCACTGAGAGATAAAGGCAATGAATGGAATCAAAGTTGTAGTTTATCAGGGGGAAAAAAAGAGCATCTATACTCACAGTGCACTTCATCTTGACTGCAGAGCTGAACTGGTGCAGCTAACGTGGGGCCTGCCCACCTTATATATATTTTCAGAATTAGGTGTGGGAGCAGCAAGTGTTGAAATAAAATAATTCTGTCATTTGTATCCCTGTCTAGATGTCACTGATAATTATTTCCTGCTGTAACAGCTTCATAAACATGGGAACTGTACTTCTGTAAATTTTGACCTGCCACAGCCTGATCATTATCAGATAAGGATCCATTTGCAGTGAAAAAACCAAACATGGTTTATAGCAACTTTCTGACAGATACTAATTACTTTAGAAAATTCTCATCAAAACCTAAGTGCAGACAGCCTAGGGTTAAAAAAAGAAAAGTAAACCCCAGAAGCCTTGCAGCAGACAAAACAAATAAGAGCCTTTGTACCTTCCAGAATGTCTTGCATGTAACTGCGTAAGCAGGTAACCATAGGGCTGAGCAAAACCTATGGCCCCAAGGCAGCACTGGCTCTGAGAGAGGCTTTACCCTAAAGAGGCTGTGCAGGCTGAAACATGACAGATCTGGGCCAGGCTCTGGAGGTCTCTTGGTTCTTTTAGGTGGCACAGACACTGTTTTCACCTTGCCCCAGCTTATTTTCTGTGGTGTTGAACAGACACAGGTGATCACTGTGCTAGAGAGGCTCTTGCATGCCTGGGGTTTCACAGTATCACAGTATCACCAAGGTTGGAAGAGACCTCGAGGATCATTGAGTCCAACCTGTCATCACAGACCTCATGACTAGACCATGGCACCAAGTGCCATGTCCAATCTCCTCTTGAACACCTCCAGGGACGGGGACTCCACCACCTCCGTGGGCAGCACATTCCAATGATGAATTACTCTCTCCGTGAAGAACTTTCTCCTCACCTCCAGCCTAAACTTCCCCTGGCACAGCTTGAGACTGTGTCCTCTTGTTCTGGTGATGGTTGCCTAGGAGAAGAGACCAACCCTTTCCTGGCTACATCCACCTTTCAGGTAGTTGTAGAGGGCAATGAGGTCACCCCTGAGCCACCTCTTCTCCGGGCTAAACAACCCCAGCTCCCTCAGCCTCTCCTCATAGGGCTTGTGCGCAAGGCCCCTCCCCAGCCTCGTTGCCCTTCTCTAGACACATTCAAGTGTCTCAGTGTCGTTAAACTGAGTGGCCCAGAACTGGACACAGGACTCAAGGTGTGGCCTAACCAATGCAGAGTACAGGAGCACAATGACTTCCCTGCTCCTGCTGGCCACACTGTTCCTAATGCAGGCCAGGATGCCATTGGCCTTCTTGGCCACCTGGGCACACTGCTGGCTCAAAAAAAACCCTAAAACTAATGTTTACCGCCAGCCACCCTCCCTGCCCCCCAACCCCAGACTAGCACATTCTCGCCGCTGCCACCCCTCACAGCGCCCGCCCAGTGCGCAGGCCAGGCCAAGCTGCTTGTGCCAAGCTGCTGGCTTGCAGGTTGTGTGCTCCCGAGTCTGTGGCAGGGATCACTGTGAAGAGTCCCAAATGACTCTGCCACAGCAATCTAGCATGTTTGGGGGTTTTGATTGCTTTTGTTACATTGGTGGTTGGTCAGGTTTTGATTTGGGTTTTATTTGCTTGGTTAGGTTTGGTTTGGGTTTTAATGTCTGAAAATAACTGGCAGTCAGCACTGCAAGTGCAATAGTGAAGTCTGTTCCTGAGTTCAGGGATTCCAGTCTGCAAGTGCAAAGAGCTCTTTTGGACACATCCAGTTATGGCAGCGGTGGTTCCATGCCTGGTTCTTCACCAGCATGAAGAGTGTGACAAAGCACAGGTTTGTGTGCTGTAGGGGCAGGCGGCACTGACTGGCACCTGCCTGTGGCACTGCTGCTGGGGAAAGTGAAGACAAAACCTGGAGAGAAATGAGGAGAAAACTTGCACGGAGCAGGGCAGGAATTGCCCCTGTGGCTGATAGAATGCAGGAGCCTGGTGCTGGGAGTGCAGGAATCGCTCCTGTGGCTGATAGAATGCAGGAGCCTGGTGCTGGGAGTGCAGGAATCGCTCCTGTGGATGATAGAATGCAGGAACATGGTGCTGGAAGTGCAGGAATCGCTCCTGTGGCTGATAGAATGCAGGAGCCTGGTGCTGGGAGTGCAGGAATCGCTCCTGTGGCTGATAGAATGCAGGAGCCTGGTGCTGGGAGTGCAGGAATCGCTCCTGTGGCTGATAGAATGCAGGAGCCTGGTGTTGGGAGTGCAGGAAGCGCTCCTGTGGCTGATAGAATGCAGGAGCCTGGTGCTGGGAGTGCAGGAATCGCTCCTGTGGCTGATAGAATGCAGGAGCCTGGTGCTGGGAGTGCAGGAATCGCTCCTGTGGCTGATAGAATGCAGGAGCCTGGTGTTGGGAGTGCAGGAATCGCTCCTGTGGATGATAGAATGCAGGAACATGGTGCTGGAAGCGCAGGAATCGCTCCTGTGGCTGATAGAATGCAAGGGCCTGGTGCTGGGTGTGCAGGAATTGCTCCTGTGGCTGATAGAATGCAGGGACCTGGTGTTGGGAGTGCAGGAATCACTCCTGTGGCTGATAGAATGCAGGAACATGGTGCTGGGAGTGCAGGAATCACTCCTGTGGCTGACAGAATGCAGGAACATGGTGCTGGGAGTGCAGGAATCGCTCCTGTGGCTGATAGAATGCAGGAGCCTGGTTCTGGGAGTGCAGGAATCACTCTTGTGGCTGATAGAATGCAGGAGCATGGTGCTGGGAGTGCAGGAATTGCTCCTGTGGCTGATAGAATGCAGGAGCCTGGTGTTGGGAGTGCAGGAATCGCTCCTGTGGATGGTAGAATGTAGGAACATGGTGCTGGAAGCGCAGGAATCGCTCCTGTGGCTAATAGAATGCAGGGACCTGGTGTTGGGTGTGCAGGAATTGCTCCTGTGGATGATAGAATGCAGGAGCCTGGTGCTGTGAGTGCAGGAATCACTCCTGTGGCTGACAGAATGCAGGAACATGGTGCTGGGAGAGTAGGGATCACTCCTGTGGCTGATAGAATGCAGGAGCCTGGTGCTGGGAGTGCAGGAATCACTCTTGTGGCTGATAGAATGCGGGAACATGGTGCTGGGAGTGCAGGAATTGCTCCTGTGGATGATAGAATGCAGGAGACTGGTGCTGGGAGTGCAGGAATCGCTCTTGTGGCTGATAGAATGCAGGAGACTGGTGCTGTGAGTGCAGGAATTGCTCTTGTGGCTGACAGAATGCAGGAACATGGTGCTGGGTGTGCACAATCACTCCTGTGGATGATAGAATGCAGGAGCCTGGTGCTGGGAGTGCAGGAATCGCTCTTGTGGCTGATAGAATGCAGGAACATGGTGCTGGGAGTGCAGGAATTGCTCCTGTGGCTGATAGAATGCAGGAGCCTGGTGTTGGGAGTGCAGGAATCGCTCCTGTGGATGATAGAATGTAGGAACATGGTGCTGGAAGCGCAGGAATCGCTCCTGTGGCTAATAGAATGCAGGGACCTGGTGTTGGGAGTGCAGGAATCACTCCTGTGGCTGATAGAATGCAAGGGCCTGGTGCTGGGTGTGCAGGAATTGCTCCTGTGGATGATAGAATGCAGGAGACTGGTGCTGGGAATGCAGGAATTGCTCCTGTGGCTGATAGAATGCAGGAACATGGTGCTGGGAGTGCAGGAATCACTCCTGTGGCTGACAGAATGCAGGAGCCTGGTGCTGGGAGTGCAGGAATCGCTCCTGTGGCTGATAGAATGCAGGAACATGGTGCTGGGAGTGCAGGAATCGCTCTTGTGGCTGATAGAATGCAGGAGTCTGGTGCTGGGAGTGCAGGAATCGCTCCTGTGGCTGACAGAATGCAGGAACATGGTGCTGGGAGTGCAGGAATCGCTCCTGTGGCTGATAGAATGCAGGAGCCTGGTGCTGGGAGTGCAGGAATCACTCCTGTGGCTGACAGAATGCAGGAACATGGTGCTGGGAGTGCAGGAATTGCTCCTGTGGCTGATAGAATGCAGGAGCCTGGTGCTGGGAGTGCAGGAATCACTCCTGTGGCTGATAGAATGCAGGAGTCTGGTGCTGGGAGTGCTGTAATCGCTCTTGTGGCTGATAGAATGCAGGAGCCTGATGTGGTGCTTGGGGATATGGTTTAGGGGTGAACCTTGTAGAGTAGGGTTAATGATTGGACTTGGGGATCCTGAGGCTCTTTTCCAAGCTGAATGTTTCTGTGATTCTGTGATATTAGTAAGTAGTTCAAATATAACTAACTCTGGCAGACTTACTAAGTCTGGACTTCAGACCACATGACCGTAAATAGGTTTATGAGTTAGGTATTGAACCACTTGCAGACAAAATTCAGGTTTTGAACTAGCTTTATACTAGTTTAAGCAATTTGGTTTTGTGAGTTGCTTGCATTCTTCTCAAGAATTCATAAGACCCCAGCACAGTCCAATGAGAGTTGATCTTCTGAGAGGCAAGAGCCTCTGCATAGAGCAGAAGAGACAAATAACTGAAAAGGTTCTGAGGCTAAAATCTTGCTCGTGGGTGCAGAGCTCTGGGAATTTTCTTCCTCAATACTTCATCAGGAATAATTAATCACAGTAATAAACAGGCAGCCCATTAATCTTAACATTCATCTGTGTAAGTTAAGAAGTTAAATCCTGAAAGAACAGAAAAGCCTGATTAGATTTGGACTGAGAAAATAAGACAACAAAGCAGCCTTGTTTCCAACTTCATGTTGGAAATACACCATGAAAGAATACTTCAAGCTTGAAACTTCCCATGCAGGCAATCTTGATGCAATCTTTTTAGACCAATCCAAGCTGCAAACTAGGTTTTGCTTCTCAAAATTGCACTGTGGCAAGACCTATGCTACCTCAGCATTAAATACATACATCTATATATATACACAAAAATCAAAGTCTGATTCTTTGCAACTGATCCTGCAATTTTTCAGGCTGATGTTAAATCCCACCCTGGGTCACAGCTGTGCACTTGGAGTCTCCCATGTCTCATGGTGGTTCTCCCACACACATGGCTCAGTTGGTAGTGCATTAAGACCCTTAATGGGAAGGTTGTGAGTTCAAGCCTGCAGTGGGCAGTAGTGTCCTCCCTACTCTAGTCGTGAGGTCTGTGGTGACAGGTTGGACTCGATGATCTTTGAGGTCCCTTCCAACCTTAGGCATACTGAATACTGAATACTGAATCTGTGCCATGACTTCAAAGTTGCTGAGCTGACTGGCTAGCACCTGAGCTGTGGCTGAGGGAACGTTGCCCTTCCTCCATTTCATATGTGTGCCTCAGCCTTATGGCAGAGCACTTCTCCCTTCCATATTTGTGCAGGCAGGTGGAGTGAAATTGGTGCCATTTCACCCCTGCAGCCCCAGCCCATTTGGCTGCAGGGGTATCACAGTACCACTAAGGTTGGAAGAGACCTCAAAGATCATCGAGTCCAACCTGTCACCACAGACCTCATGACTAGACCATGGCACCAAGTGCCACATCCAATCTCCTCTTGAACACCTCCAGGGATGGGGACTCCACCACCCCCCTCAGCAGCACATCCCAATGACCAATGACTCTCTCTGTGAAGAACTTTCTCCTCACCTCCAGCCTAAACTTCCCCTGGCACAGCTTGAGACTGTGTCCCCTTGTTCTGGTGCTGGGTGCCTGGGAGAAGAGACCAACCCCTTCCTGACTACAACCACCCTTCAGGTAGTTGTAGACAGCAAAGAGGTCATGCCTGAGCCTCCTCTTCTCCAGGCTAAACAATCCCAGCTCCCTCAGCCTCTCCTCATAGGTGAAATTGTTATGCATCAATCAGGCATAGTTTGCTAGGCAGCAAGAAAGGCTCAACATTCCAGCCTTAACAACTTTATGCAGTCATGCTAAGTATACTTCCAGGGAACTTCATTGTGATGGTAGCCAAGACCTGCTGTTAATGGATGTGTGCTCCTTCTATATACTCATACCTCAAAGCTCAGACTTGAATGGGTTTATGCTACTAGCAGAATCGTGACTGATTTCATCGGGAAGTGCCCTGATAAGAAGAGATTTTGATAGCAGCCTGATCAAATTCATTGCACACAGGAACATGAAATAAAACTTGACATGGTAAGATCAATGTATTTTGTAGTAAATTTTAAGTGAGGGAAAAAAAGAGCCACAGAACAGCTGCCTAATGCAATCTGCCGTAAACGCTTGGTGCCTGTGGGGTGAAGGACTCAGCCTAAGAGTTTATCCATAGCTGATACCCTCTGTGAGGTCAGTGGAGAAGGTAATCTTGCTATGTATAAGATGTCAAAACAGACCATGGAAATCATGAGCTTGGTTCTAAATCACAGAAATTGCTGAGCTCTTTTGGTAACCTTTGTTGTGGCGCTCATTCCATGAGGATTTGCTTTCAGGTCTTCAGTATCTAAAGAGAGCCTCTCCATCAAAGTACCACCTGACTAAAGGCTCACTGGAGGAAGTGAACAGTTCTGAAATTTCTCAGAAGTTTGGTGATTATAGAGAGCCACAATGTCAGAGCTGCTCTGTCTTGATGCTTGCAGAATCCCTGCAAAATGCTTTGGTTTTTCAGCTGGCCAGCACAAACGTCCGAGCCTCTTTGCCCAGGAATGTTGTCCATTGCTCTTGAGTCAACTAAAGACAGGTGGATTGGTACAGCCTCAGATAATCTGGGTTTGTTTTGTACTCTTACAGCACGTTCAGAGGTGCTTGTTTACCTAATCCAAATATTTGACAGCAAATCCAATTATTTAATAGCAGCTGCATCAGGCAGTCAGGCGTGACACTCCTAGCTTAGAGAATGTTGTTGATTTTTAAGGTGTTCCTCCACTCTTTACTTTTCTCCCATTACCAGATAAAGTACATGTGTACAAAAGGAACCTGGAAAAGCCCTGTGAGTCACCAGGAGAGTTTGTTATGATAGTATAATCTCACCTTGAGAAAACAGAAAGGGTACAATTATTCTCAGCATTTGATGACAAGGTTCTTTTGTTTCAATGATATTCAGAGGGTGGCAGTGCCAAATGATGGGTCATCTTCTTCTGACCTGAGGGAAGTGGAGATCACTTGGAAGTCAGAGCATCTCTAGAGCCAGAGAAGCAGAACCAAGTGATTTGTAGAGAGATAGTTTGGGCTTCCATACCTAAACTCCAGTGCATGGCTGAGTCTTTCCCTTTCTCTTTTGGCCTGCCAGGAGAGTACCATCACAGCTCAACACTGCATGGGCAGAAGATCCATGTCAGGGGATCAGGCTTTGTAAAACCCTCAGCAATAAAGCACAGTGTCAGAAAGGTGTATGAGAGCCTCTTGCTGAGGTGGCTGTGGTGCTGCCCAAACTGCAGGTTAGCTCTTCACGAGGCCTGGATGTGCAGAATGTGGAGGCAGATGCTGCTTTTTGGGTAGCTGTGAGAAAGAGGCAGAGCTGCCACCTCCTGGTTTGTGTGTGAGGGCTCTGCTGTTTCAGTCCTGTGAGATGAGGCTGCTGGGGACATCAAAGTGCAGAGTTCTAGGGAGTGATGTGCTCCTTGTGAGAAGTTTTGGAATAGTCCTTTGGGGGCTCACAAAGGTTTGACCTGTTTGGTGGATAACGACTTCAGTCAAGATCTCCAGATGATGGCCTCTTGTTCTCATGGCACTTCAGGCAGCTGTTCCAGCACCCTGCATGGAGAACCAATCAGCAGCCTACCCCGACACAAACACACTATCCTTGTACAGGAATCATTCCCTGCCATCAGGGAATGTGCTCACATTCCTTGGCCCTGTCTTCTAAAGGTGCAATTCAGCCCAAGTGTGCTGGTACCGGCAGAGTTGCTCTGTCTTGTGTGGTGCAGGACACCAGATCTGCCCGGGGGATGAGGTGTGCGCACTTACATTTCAAGCTGTGACTCCGGGCTGACACCCAGTGGCCAAGAAGGCATTTTCCCTTCCCTGGATTCCTCTGCATGTCCAAGGGCTCAGTAACTCCCTTGTCCCTTGCTTTTGTGTAACTTTGCCCTGCTCTGAAGTTCTTTGCCTCTGCTGCTACACCTCAGCCTGTTTTTCATTATTCTCCTGGCAATTTGGGTCTGTCCCATCAGCTCTTCAAACCAGGGCTGTTCCCTCTGAGTATGTGGGTAACCTCTTGCTGATGAAGAGCATCAGGCCAAGCATGGAGATGAATAGATACTGCTTCTCATATTAAATCACAAGGGAGAAAATACAGAATCATAGAATTACAGAATCAACCAGGCTGGAAAAGACCTCAGAGATCATCAAGTCCAACCTATTACCTATCACCTAACACCTCCTGACAACTAAACCATGCCTCCTAGTGCCACATCCAAGCCTTTTGTTTTTTTTTTTAACACTTCCAGGGATTGTGACTCCACCACCTCTCTGGGCAGCCAATTCCTCTTTCTGGGAAGAACTTTCTCCTCACCTCCAGCCTGAACTTCCCCTGGCACAGCTTGAGACTGTGTCCTCTTGTTCTGGTGCTGGGCGCCTGGGAGAAGAGACCAACCCCCATCTGGCTACAACATCCCTTCAGGTAGTTGTAGAGAGCAATAAACTGAGGAGCCCAGAACTGGGCACAGTACTCAAGGTGTGGCTCAGGGAATGGCTGTGCTGGCATCTAAGAGGCTGTGCAGTTGGCTCCCAAGCCTTACTTCTAATGGATGCCCAGAGCAGTCTGGGAGATGGAGGTGATAGTGCTGTAGAAAATAGGGTTGCTGACTGTGCCTTCTCAACAGCCTGCCCTCACTTCCTCTGTGTTGTGTTTATATTGCTTTGCTTTGCTTTTAACCATTTTGAGGCACTCTGCTGGTTCTAGATCACTTTTGGAGAGGATTAATGCAAACTCCATGTGCAGCTTCAGCTATTGTGAAGAGTCCTCAGAGTGCTCTAGTGACCAATGGCAAAGCACAGCACAGGTGTCCCGTCTGAAAGCTCTGTGACTCACCAGAATGCAAACCCTGTCTTCCCCTTGGCAGTCTGTGCAGTGTGATCAGCTCTTCAGACAGCACTTGTTAAGGGCTTGGAGACAGGAAGGTGAAAGAGTCGTGATACTGCTGAGTCCAAGGCGACAATGATCATCTCGACACACGCCCCCCTAGCCTGAAGCATCAGGTTTATTTGGAGCTCTGTCCTAACTACGCTTATTTTGCTTTTTAAAATCACAGTTCCCTGCATCTGAGAGGTGGAAGAGAGGTCTATGGATATGTGCCCTCACCTCTCAGCTGTTAAATGTCACCTGCTGGACACAGCAGCCTTCTGCAGTGCTCTTGCCGCATTAGTTCTTCAGAACTCTTGTCCCACCAACGTGAAGCAAGAAGCTCCTATTACAGGAAGGATCTGGAGGTGCTGGAGCGTGTCCAGAGAAGGGCCACAGTCAGCACAGCTTCACCAAGGGCAAATCCTGCCTGACAAACCTGGTGGCCTTCTATGAACAGGTCACAACATTAATGATGATGTCCAAGAGGAGGCCAGTGACAAATGGAGTCCCTCAGGGATCAGTCCTGGGAGCAGTCTTGTTCAACATCCTTGTTGGTGCCATGCAGAGTGGTGTTGAGGCACCCTTAGCAAGTTTGCTGATGACACTGAGTTGTGAGGAGCAGCAGATATGCTGGAGGGGAGGCATCCATTCAGAGGGATCATGACAGGCTGGAGAGGTGGGCCCACGATAACCTCATGAGGTTCAACAAGACCAAGGGCAAGGGTCCTGCATCTGGGTCAGGGCAATCCCGAGCTGGGCAGAGACTGGCTTGAGAGCAGCTGTAGCAGTCTGGGCTGGGTGCCCTCTGCTGTGTTCATACATGAGGTACTTCCTGTGTCCAAAAGTCCAGCCCAGAGGGGTGGACACAAGGAACCAGGTATTTTCATCCCATCATTCCCTGCACCACTGTAAGATCCAGTGCGGGGTCTGGCACTGCGTCTTTTCTTCTCTTGCTGCTACCCAGTAACTTGGGGGAGGATTCTCCCAGCCTTGAGCCTGGCTAGGCCCAAGGCCGGGGGAATGGGCAGTTTCAGACCTGGCCAGCTGAGACTACACTAGAAGTGGAGTGGGGCTGGGGGGGGAAGAAGGAGCCCTGGGGGTCTTGGGTGTACCCTCAGGTGGGGATGGGATGTTTCTGGGTCTGCTTTGGGATTTCTTGTGTCACTGTGCTTCTGGCTCTCTGCAAACATTCACTGCTTTCCATTTCAACTTTCCATCACTTTTGCAATCCGTTTGTCTGAGTCGTTATATCTGCCCATGGAGGGGAGGGGGTCTGCCTCAACCCATCACAGCATCCCTGAAGAAAAGGACTCAGGGGTGCTGGTGGAGGAGAAGCTCAACATGAGCCAGCAGTGTGCACTTGCAGCCCAGAAAGCAAATCACATGCTGGGCTGCATCAAGAGAAATATAGAGAGCAGGTCGAGGGAGGTGATTCTCCCTCTCTACTCTGTCTGGTGGGTACCCCCCTGGAGTACTGTGTCCAATTCTGGAGGCCCTATTACAGGGAGGATCTGGAGGTGCTGGAGTGTGTCTAGAGAAGGGCCATGAGGATGATCAGAGGGATGGAGCTTCTCTCTTATGAGGACAGACTGAGAGAGTTGGGGTTGTTCAGTCTGGAGAAGAGAAGACTGTGAGGAGATCTTCTTGTGGCCTTCCAGTATCTGAAGGGGGCTACAAAAAAGCTGGGGAGGGACTTTTTAGGGTGTCAGGGAGTGATAGGATGGAGAAGATGGAAAAAACATAGAAATGGGTAGATTCAGACTGGATGTTAGGAAAAGGTTCTTCCCCATGAGGGTGGTGGAACACTGGAACAGGTTACTCAGGGAGGTGGTGGAAGCCTCATCCTTGGAGGATTTTACAGCCAGGCTGGATGTGGCTGTGAGCAACTTGCTGTGGTGTGAGGTGTCCCTGCCCACGGCAGGGGGGTTGGAACTGGATTATACCTGAGGTAACATCCAACACTAACAATTCTATGCTTCTATGATTCCATCTCGAAACACAAGTCACTTGGAGCAGGGGAACATGGAAACAGCAGGGGTGAAGCACAGCTTGTTACAGGGAACATTAGGATCTTCTGCAGTTTGGTTTGCAGCAGATGTGAGGCAGAAGCATGAGCACAAATGCCCAGCAGGAGGGAGCAGAGCTGCATGGAATGAAGGATTCAGATCTACTGAGTGCACTTTTCATAGTTGTAGGGGATCTGGAAACAAATCAAACCACAGTGCTGGATTTGCAGTGCCTGACTCACCCTGTCCAAGGTGCTGTGAAGAGGGAGAATGTGACCATTTCCTGGGGAGAGGGTTCTTTGTCTTACCTGATCCTGTTCCTCCTTGAAGGCTTTCTTTGGAAGAGATTCATTCTACCTGTGTTCCTCACTGGAGTTTGGATGGGAGTGATAAGTGGAGAAGTTGTGCCTCTTCAGCCTGTGGAGTGTTGTCAAAGTATCCTTCTCCTGACCACACTTAGAGCTCTCCTGGCCCTGAGTACTGTCTGCTGCTTTAGCATGGCTCAGGGGCCACAGTGGCTTTATTAAATCCCAGATCATTTGAAATCCCAAATCCTTGCATCTGAGAGGTGGGAGATGGGTTTGCGAACATGTGATGTGATCTGTGTCAGCTGTTACTTGTCATCATCTGGGCTACAAGAATCTTCTGCAGTGCTGGAGGGTGGAGAGGTTTGGCAGATGTACTTTGGAGGGTGCTCTTGCTGTATTTTTAGTTTCTCAGAACTCTCATCACAGCAGCATGAAGCAAATGGGAGCTGACTGGAGAAATGCCAAGGAGAACGCAAGGCTGGGTGTGACAAGAGCTGAAAGCTTTTATTAGGATAATCTATAACGGCTCAAAAGAAGTGGAAATGCCTACTCTGATTTGATTCTTGCCTCTTTCTGTCAGGTGGAGCCTCATCCTGAGCAAAAAGACAACCTGTGCTGTATGAAGGAATTCAAAGTGGTGTCATAAGAAAAAATAAGATTAGAGATCAGCAGCAACGAAGAACGTTCAGTGCCTCTCTTCTGCTAGCAGTGAGATGTCTTCATGCTGATCATTCAGGTGCCTGGGCCTGAGGTGTGCCTCAGTGAACTCTGCATCCTTTTGGAGTGATACAGAATGAGGCCTGTGGGGATCAGTGTGAGGGCAACAGAAATGGAGGGTCGGTGCCTGTCTCCTTGTCTGGTGTTCAGTGTGAGGCCTCTGGCCAGCCCCTGCCATGCTCTGGCTACAATGCAGGCCTCCATTTTAAGAACAGAACAACTCTGTAAATCCTACAAATTAGATTTCTGCTCCTCTCAGGATGCCATTTCTTTGCTTCCTCCTCCTTTCCTTCTCCCTTTCATGCCAGGTAAGTGAAGATTTGTGCTGTGGGACTTCTCCCCATGGGAAAGAGAAGGAAGGTCTTAGCTCCATGTGCTGCCTTTGTCACCTGCACACAGTGACACTTGTGCCCTCTACAGGTGTGCCATGTGTGCAGAACAGGCTGTGAAACAAGCATTTGGAGGTCTCCAAAGGGCAACAGAAGATACACTCCAATTGGTTTTCTTGGTGTGTGCATAGATGATCAAGGATACAACAATGAGAGACTAGCCAGAGTTAATGCATGTGGAGGACTTTATTGGAAAGATATGGTCACAACTGGGCATCTGCATCATTGAGAAGGAAACTGCTGAAGGAGGAGATGCCAGGGAGGAACAGCATTGAGGCTGGCTTGGTGCAGCAGCAATGGAGCAGCTGCACTCGGCTGAGGCAAGGGAAGGTTTTTAGACCTTGTTGTTGCCACGGCAGTAGAAAAGGTTCACCAGGTTCAGGACATCGAGTCTGGCGCATGATCCCTGGTTGACAGTGTATTGGGGTCCTTGGAAAAGACAACAAAAGAAAGGTGTTGTGAGGTAAGAGGGAAGATGGTGTGAAGAGATCTGTGCCCTCATTGGCTGCCCTTAACACCAGGCACATTACACTGTCGTGCTGGGTCACAAGCAGCCATCCCAGCATTCATTTGCTTGCACTCACCCTGAACTTCATAAGTCTCATAGGTTGTGAGTCCTGTGCACAGAGCGACGATCTCTTGTCCATAAGACTGGAGGTTGAGGATAGGTCTCTTGATGACGTAGATGATGTCCTGTGTAGGTTGTCCTTTCACTCCCTGCACCTAGACATGAGATAACAGCATTCAGCAAGATCAGTGCTGCCATCTCTTCAATGCTGTGCATATTCCCTGCTCTGAACTGCTCCTGAGTACCTCGTTTGGAGTGAATTTCCAATCCATTCGCCTACCTGGGGCTGTGATACAACTTCACACCCCATGGAGTGACCTAAATGGCTTTTGAAGTTAAGGTGGGTTTCAAGCTCCTGAAAGCAGCTGTGTGTCTGCCATGGGTTTCCTTTGCAGTACTGTACAAGTTCCCAGGGAAGTCCTCCTCTGGACTCTTACCCTGCTCTGTTCGGCCAGTCTGGGCAGAGCATCAAAGGTGGGCACCAGGCTCCTGTCCAGGGTGGAAATGTAGCAAACTCTCTCGGAGGACACTTTGGTGGCAATCACACCCTGCAAAATGAAGTGAGGGACAAGAACAAGGGGTTGAGGGCTGCAGTAAAGAAGTTGGGAACCAAGCCTGTGTGAAAGAGGCAAGAATGTTGATAGTTTTTACCCTGGAAGTTGGACTGCAGATGCTAAGAGGAAAGAAGCAAGTCCTGTAGTGTGTTCAGCTTGACAGGAGCTGGTCTCCCAGTCCATTGCCTGAACCTGCCCCTTGCCACTCACCGTCCTGTAGTTCCAAATGGTTTTCCAT
This sequence comes from Melanerpes formicivorus, assembly GCF_026170545.1. Lineage (NCBI taxonomy): Eukaryota > Metazoa > Chordata > Aves > Piciformes > Picidae > Melanerpes > Melanerpes formicivorus. The sequence continues at coordinate 5,030,044 of NW_027142386.1, read as the reverse complement.
GACCCCTGGGTGCTCTTCTTCTCAATGACGGCCACGCGCTGTTGGCTGTTGAGGATCAGAATTTGGCTGCCCACAACAATGGTGGTCTGCTGGTTCAGGTTTGGGTTCTGCATATAGAAAACAAAATTCCACAGCACTTTTAGACTTCCAAGTCAGTTGATCCCTGTCTTCTGAGATGATGAAATGGGGAAAGAAGTAGGGAAAGCTCCTGCAGCAGGTTGGCTGCAAGTGCTGCCAGTTGGGAGGATCAGACCCTCCCAATGCGTACCTGAGGGTAGTTCTGCCCGGGGAACACCGGCCTTCCGGGGAACACATCCTGCCCGGGGAACACCTGCTGCCCGGTTTGCTGCCCAACCTGGAAAGATGCAAGAATTACCTGGTTAGAGTTGGGGCCTGGTTAAAAATTGTGACCCTCTTAGTCTCTGGTCTCTGTGGCAATCATTCTAGCTCCATTCCAGCTGGATTTGCCTCTTCCCAGTCTGCCATCATATCAGAGATAGAGGGAACTTTGTCACTGAACTTTGCTGAGTTGTGCTTTTCCAGCTTCATGTTGAAAACCCTTTGGCTAAAAATGGATGAGGGATTGAAAGCCTCTCCCACCACAGCCTGTGCCTGGGTCACTCTACTTACAAAACCTCCGAGGGCTGGGGCCAGGAAGAGGCCAAGGAGGACGGTAGTCACAATCTGAAAGAGAAAGAGAAACCAGAAGTACAGCTGCAGCTCTGGCTGTCCAATCCAGCATGAGGATCCTGGAGCCTTTTTGCTGTCCTGATCTGAGAGTGGACTGCTTTGGTTGTCTTTTGCCTTTGTACTGCAATTGCAAGAGTCACCTAAAGTGACTCTAGAGTAATGCAGAGCAGAGGCATGGAATGTGCTTGTTTACAGAGCTGAACCTGAAGGCGGTGGTCAGGTTCATAGGGGGTGTGCTGCTCTCTCTGGAGGAGAAACATCCTCCCCAAGAATGCCTTTCTGGCAGAGACAGACATAGGCACTTCTGAGAGGTAAAGGCAATGACTGGAGTCCAAATGATAGCTCAGAAGGGGAAAAAAGATCATCCATACTCACAGTGCACTTCATCTTGACTGCAGAGCTGGTGCTGGTGCAGCTTGAATGAAGGCTCTGACCTGTCCACCTTATATAGGTTGTGAGAGTGAGATCTGGAAGGATTAAGTGCTGAAATAAAATAATTCTGTCATTTGTATCCCTGCCTGGAGGGTGCTGATAATTGTTTCCTGCTGTAACAACTCCATCAACATGGGGCCTGTGCTTCTGTAACTTTTGATCTGCAGACTTTGATACTGATCAGATAAGGATCCATTTGCAGGGAAAAATTAAACTTGAAAATTGGAAATCCACATCAATCTTATGAGCAGACATAGGCTAGATTTGAACAAACCCACAAAGGCCTTGCAGCAGACAAAGTAAATGAGCACCTTTGTACCTTCCAGAATCTCTTGCATGCTACTGCGTAATCACAGGGCCCCAAGAGAACATTGGCTCTGAGAGTGGCTTTACCCTGAAGAGGCTGTCCAGGCTGAAACATTACAGATATAGGCCATGCTGTGGAGGTCTCTTGGTTAGTATAGGTGGCAGCAGAGAGTGTTTTTCCCTTGCCCCAGCTTATACTCTGTGGTGCTGCAAAGACACAGGTGATCACTGTGCTAAGGATGTTCTTGCATGCCTGGGGTTTGTGTCAAGATTGGTGTTATGAGTGGAGGAATTGCCCCTGTGGCTGATAGAATGCAGGAGGCTGGAGCTGTGAGTGCAGTGGGGTGGGATGATGGTTTCCTGTAGGTGGGCTCCGATGTCTTTGACCATGGACTGTTACAGGTCTGTCTGGACCCGTTGGCACCGGCCCTCACACTGCGAGGCAGTGGGGGCCAGAAGGGTGGCACCAGGGAAGGGGTCTGGCGGCATGGATGAGCAGAGCGGTGGCGGCATTCCCCATGGCTCAGCTTGAAAGGAGCAAGCATTGCCAACTCTTCTTGGTGATGGCTTTCCTGTTTCTGAGGTTACGAGACAGTCCTTTGTACAGGACACTCACAGGCAGTCCCAGCTCTGAATCATGGGCATGAACGGTGCTCTGAATGTCCCTGGCACATACAGGGCTGCAGAGTGGCCACAGACGGCTCCTCTTCTCCCTCGACAGCAGGGTCAGGCAGGATGTGACTGGGCGCTGTTCCTGCTTTCATGAGCTGGAACAAATGGTTGTAGCTTGTCCTCTCCTGCTTTAAAGCTGTAGGAGATGTTTGAACTGCCGACATTTCGGCTAGTCCCTTCCCTGTCTGGGCTAACGGCTTATCCTTGGGGGTCCAGAAAGAGGAAGTGCAGGACCCCACTGATGGTTTTATAAGGGAGCAGGGCATTATGGGTTGAAATACGTAGATTTCTGTGTCCACGCAAAGGGCTGGACCCTTGGGACACTGCAGGTGTGGCTTGTGTGGTCGCATCAGGGGAGCACCCAGCCTGAACCACCACACATTCCCAGCTTGCTGGCTTCCCTTGTACGGCAGAGGCCTCTAGTATGCTTGCAGGTGGACTGAGAAGGCTTGCTAGCAATGAGCTTAGCAGCAAGGATTTAAGCACAAAGAGCAAAGAGCTTATGAAGCTCAGGCAAAGAGAGAGCTTGATAGCAAAAAGAGAGTGACTTGTTTACAACTTGGGGTAATATGTAGAAGTTTCTCGAGGCTGGATTTGGCCAATGAGCAATCTTGTCAACAACCAGCCTTAGCCTATAGAAAGTGAGTAGCTAGAATGATGCTCTTACTTGGCAGTAGCATGAGCATCCCGTATGGAGGATGCATGTTGCTGATTGCCCCCTAGAAGGCAGGTTGAGTTGTTTCTGCCATCAGCATGGTGCCTGGGGTCTTTGTGCCACTCAGCTCTGGGCTGAGCACCCACTCCAGAAAGGAGGGTGGAAGGCAGAGTGTGGCCAAATGTGTTGGGACAAGTTTTGCAGTATTTGGGGCATAATTCTGGGTATCTGGTGCCCTCACCACAGGCATGTGGAACATGACTGTGTGCAAGTCTGGACTTCAGACCACATTGTCTTCAAGTTGCTTACACAGTAGGTGAAGCACCACTGGCTCATGGTGTTGACTAACAATTGGTTATGGCCACGTGTGGACTCAGACTGGGAAATCATGCACGATGACTTCTTTAGATACTCACATTGGATTTTGGAAGAAGATGAGTTTAGCAGCTTGTCTTTGGAATTGCAGAAGAAGAGAGAGAGAAATGACTGAAAGCTGTGATGAAGGAGAAGAGTTTTGTCTTTTCTGGGTTACACAGTCCAACGAATGTTCTCCCCCAAAAGGTCATCAGGAATGATTAACTGCAGTAGTGCACAGTCCATTAAGCTGAACCTTCAAACATGTACATTAAGAAGCGGGATCGTGAAGAAAAGGAAAAACTGATTAGATTGGGACTGAGAAAATAAAAGAACAAAGAACTTGAACTGCTTCCATCTTAATGTTGGAAATGTACCAGGAAATGTCACTTCAACATTGTCTTTTGACAGGTCTACTACAGGCAGCTATTGGTGCAATTTTTTAGACCAATCCATGTTGCTCACTAGGTTGTGAATCCCCAGATTGTGCTGTAGCAGGACCTGTGCTACCTTAGTGTGGGATATGCATGAAGAGCCAGGTGTGACTCACAGAATTTTGCACTAACAGTTTAGAATTTGCCCTGCAACCGTCTCTTGCTGCTGCAAATTCCCATGTTCACAGCCCTGCACCTGCGGTCTCCCACATCTCATGTTGGTTCTCCAATGCTCCTATCAGATACCTGTGCCATGACCTTCTAGAATGTGCACAGGCAATTGACTTGCACCTGAGCTGTGGCTGAGGGAACACTGCCCTTTCTCCATTTCAGACGTGCACCTCAGCCTTGTAGCAGAGCACTTCTCCATTCCACGTTTGCGTAGGCAGGTGGAGTAAAGTCACTGCCAAAAGTGCAATTTCACCCTTGCAGTCCTGACCCATTTGGCATCAATCAGGAATAGCTTGCTAGGAACAAAGAAATGTACAAAGTAATTTTAGAATGCTTCAGTCTAATCCACTTTATGCATTAGAGATCTGGTAATGGATGTGTACTCTTTGCATACACTCTTATCCCAACCTTCAGTCTCCCCAAGGGTTTGCCTTGCTGGCACGTGCCCTGTGTTCACAGGATGGAGACAAGTTTCCTGGGGAAGTGCTCTGATAAGAGGAGGCTTTGATAGCAGCCTGATTGAATCCATGGCACACAAGAAAATGAAAGAAAACTTGTCGTGGTAAGATTGATGTCTTCTGCAGTAACTTTTCAGTAAAATAAAAGTAAAAATCAGAGCCAGAGAACAGCTGCCTAATGCCATCTGTGGTGATGCTTGGTGCCTGCGTGGCAAAGGACACAGCCTAATATTATATCTAACAGTCTGTGATTCTGTGCTTCTGTGATCCTGTGATCTATATTTGATCCCTCTGTGAGATAATGGAGGTGGGAATCTTGCTGTGTTAAAGGTATGAAATCATTCCCCAGAATTATGAGCTTGGTTCCAAACCCTAGTTCCTGAGGTCTTTTGTAACTTCAGCTCAGTTTCAGCATTTCTGAGAGTGACTTTGACCTCCCTCCTGAAATGAAAGTTCTTAGGTCAGAGGATGTCCTAAGGCCCTGAGCTTCAACCTCAGAATGCTCTAGTGACCGAGGCCCAAGCAGAGCACAGGTGTCCCCACTCTGAGGGCCCTAGGAGTCACCAGAATGCAAGCCCTGCCTTCCCCTTGGGAGTCTGTGCAGTGCGATCAGCTCTTCAGACAGCACTTGTTAAGGCCTTGGAGACAGGAAGGGGCAAGAGTCCTGAAACCTCTCAGTCAATGGTAGCAACAGTCAGTACGTTTAAACCCGGCGACACTGGCCGAGGCTCTCAGACTGCGAGCTGCAGGCAGCAACTTTGTGGCTAGTTGCAACCCAGTGAGTGGAGCACAAGAAGGAAGGGCATGGTCAGACACCTGAGAGAGCCTGGCCATTGGTGCAGGCAGGCTAACAGGCACAGGGAGAGTGAATAGTGACTGAATGTACCCTAGGGGGTCCTTTTGAATTAGCTCAGTAGTTAGCACAATCAGGGGGTGTGGGCAGCAACTATCACCCCACCCCGCCGGGCTGACTCCCCTGGGACCACACCCCCGGGACCACACCCCCGGGACCACCACTAGTCCCGAGCCTCCAGCAGGGACCAGCCCTCGGCAGCCACTCCGGGCTGCTCCGAGAAAGCTGCCCGAGTCCTGAAAGGAAACCTGCTGACTGGCAGAAGTCTACGGTGCCTCCACAGCCCCCCGCTGCCATGGGAGGAGGAGGCTGCCCCCGTGGGCCCACGAGAAGCTGCAGCCTCAGGCATGGGAGCCCCTATTCAGAATGGACCAGCCCAGGAGCTGGCCCTGGAGCAAGCCAGGCAGGCAGCAGGTACCTAGCAGCAAAGACACAGTATGTCTTTTCAGGTGCAGCACCTGCTAACATTCAGTTTAAAGCCTCCCACACCTAGCCACGTGACATTCCTAGCTCAAGCCTCTGACACATTATAACTTCCCTGTATATAGGTGTGACAGATTTAGGCTGTGCCTTTAAGAAAAGACAAGCTACAGAATACTCTAGCTGAAATGTTTAGGTGTAAAAAACGGAAAACAGAGATAATTCTAAACGAATTTCATTGGCAGATCAGTTGAATGTAACTTTAAGAACGTACAGTCTGTCTTCAGCCTGTTCTGCCTTTCTCTTCTGTTCTTGGCCAGAGTGCATGCTGCTGACCTTGGACTGATGAGGTTAGAACTTAACTTCTCTAGTAAAGCTTTGCACTAATGAAATTTCCCTTAATATCCATTTCTCTTTTAATCCTTTTTTCGTCCAATCAGCCTTGGACAAGAAAGGGGGGAGAAAGGGGTTTTGTTGGAACCCAGGGGGGATTCTCTTCGGGAGGGTGTTTCTGTGTCACATTCTTTCCTGTATATTTTTGTATATACTGTAAATACTGTATATTGTGTACATATTCATTGCATTTCATTCTGCTTGTAAAATACAGCTTTTCATTCACTTCTCCAACCGAGTCGAGCCGTGCTTTATGTGGTGGGAGGATTAAACCTTCACACTACCACAATAGGTAAAGCTGCAGTGTCTTCTCACATCGCCATATGGTGGATAAGTGGTGGAATTGCACCCTCCTTTCATGAATCACAATTCTGTAAGTGTTCTAATTGGGTTCAAATTGTACACACGAGACCAGTTATGACATATAGCTCACAATCAAGCACTAGACTCTGTATATAAAATAGTGATTAATCAGTTAATATGAATTTTAATAGTAATAAAAATTAATTATCATATTTCAGATTTCATAATCCATGAATTAATAACCTCTCCATCACGTCTCCATGTTTCCCTATTTCATGGAAAGCTTAAGCTAAAGATGTGCCCTACATAAACATCCCCAACTTTTGAACCAAGGAAGCAAAGGAATTGCTCTTTCCTAGGGGGTTCACTGCAACACATTTGGGATGGTTTCTTCTTCTGACTGGGATGCCACTACATCTCCGAATGTTCATTATTCAAATGTAAATTGATCCAGGATTAAACTAATCCTGAAGAGAAGGAGTCTGACAAAGAGGTTGAGAAGAAGAGACACTATGGTAAACCTCTGGAGACATCAAAACTGTGACTCTCACAATGTCCATGGAGGTACAGAGCCAGACAGAGACACAAGGCTGGAGTCAGTAACCTTACAAGAAAAGATTCTTCTCAACAAGGATGAGGCCTGACCTTTGGCACTGAACACAAAACCCATGATCCAGAGCAATCACTTCAGTAACTGGGGCCCTCTGGAAAAGAACAGATCTGCACCTTTCCTATACTGATTCCAACAGCAATTAACTGCTGTGGGCTCTCCATCAGCAGGCCACAGCAGCAATATCAAGTCCTACACCTCTGGTTTTCTCTTCTCCCACAGCAGACAGAGCACAAAGATTAATAAAAGCCTGTATGGGCATAAAAAAAAGAGAAGTCAAAAGCATGAGTAGAGTATTTTAAGAGAAATGCAAGATGCTGAGAGAACCTCATTTGTGAGGGGGGTTGGGAGTTAAACAGATAACGGTGTGCTGTGAGAAAGCGACAGCAGCTCTAACACAGCTCTCCTGGATGGACAAAAAGCCTAAAAAATGCTCTGAACCAGACAATAAAGCAGAAGCTAGTAGGTCTGTTTTTTCAGGCTTGCCTGAACGTGTTTCAGAGCCAGAATGAGCCCAGTGGGCATGCTTTTGGCCACGTTTGGAAAGAAGGCGTTCTATAGGTTGCAATATCAGGGTTTTATCCCTAGATCTGTGTTGCTACTGGCCATTATTATCTCAGGAAATCTATAAGTACTGGCCCAAAGAGCCAGAGCCTTGTCTTGCAATTACCCACACTCTGGGTGGAACCACAAGCTTCGCTTGGCAGCCAAACTGTGTTTCAGTTTACCCAGACAAGACAGCAAAGACCAATCGCTGTTTCAAGTGTTGTACAGCCCAGGAACAAACACGGGTCTTGTCGGACCGAGAGGCAAAACCCCAGAGGAGCTGAGTCACCAGGACAGTTTCATTTGACTGGAGCAAGGAGCAAGCACCACTGTGAAAGGACTGCAGCAGAGGAACCTCCTCTCTACAAAGCTTTCAGCTACGAATCCTTCGGGAGCAAATCCTGCCTCAGCAATATGCTGCAGACACCAACAGAAAGTGAAACTCCGCTCCTGCAGCCTTCACGTGGTCGACGCCATTTTGGGTTTGCCTGGATCTTAAGGTTTGCCACAAGGTATCAGGATCAGTGAGTATCCACAATATCTGATTTGTATAAGCATGTATTGAAGGTCTGTTGCCCTAGGGAATTGTGGAGTTCTCCCCAGCCCCCTGTGGTGGGCCATCGCTGGCTTCATTGCCGAGGTTCCCTTTCTTTCCAATTTAAAGTGCTGTCTGTTGTTTCTGGGTTTTTGTACATATGGTTTAAATTGTTACTTGTTCCTGCTGGGGAGGATCTGTCCCAAGACCCAACATCTCAAACCTGTAAAGAAGTTTTATTTAATATTTTTGGCAGGATTGTTCATGATTAATAAAATTATTAATCTTTATTAATTGCTCCACATATTAAATATTAAAATATTCTTTTATTGACGATAGCAACAGCCTCTCAGGAACAAAATGCTTCCACACCGCCAGACACTGAAGCTGGAGGGGCAGAAATATGGGGTCCATTCCCGCCCAAGGTGATGAAGAGCCACAGCCACAGCCCCTGCCACCATCTCAGCAGCTTTTTCCCACCCTTTTTCTTGCCCCTTGCTCCTCTCACACTCACATGCCCAGTGCCACCTCACCTCTGCCTTGCTGATGCCACCATGTGCTCTGTGCTCACAGCACCAGGCTCCTGCATTGTATCAGCCACAAGGGTGATTCCTGCACTCCCAGCACCAGGCTCCTGCATTCTATCAGCCACAGGGGTGATTCCTCCACACATAACACAAAACTTGAACACAAACCTCAGGCATGCAAGAACCTCCCTAGCACAGTGATCACCTGTGTCTTTGCAGCACCACAGAAAATAAACTGGGGCAAGGGGAAAACGGTGTCTGGTGCCACCTATACTAACCAAGAGACCTCCACAGCATGGCCTACATCTGTAATGTTTCAGCCTGCACAGCCTCTTTAGGGCAAAGCCACTCTCAGAGCCAATGCTGTCTTGGGGCCCTGTGGTTACACAGTAACATGCAGGAGATTCTAGAAGGTACAAAGGCTCTTATTTACTTTGTGTGCTGCAAGGCCTTTGTGGGTTTGTTCAAATCTAGCCTTTGTCTGCTCATAAGATTGATGTGGATTTCCAATTTTCAAGTTTAATTTTTCCCTGCAAATGGATCCTTATCTGATCAGTATCAAAGTCTGAAGATAAAAAGTTACAGAAGCACAGGCCCCATGTTGATGGAGTTGTTACAGCAGGAAACAATTATCAGCACCCTCCAGGCAGGGATACAAATGACAGAATTATTTTATTTCAGCACTTAATCCTTCCAGATCTCACTCTCACAACCTATATAAGGTGGACAGGTCAGAGCCTTCATTCAAGCTGCACCAGCACCAGCTCTGCAGTCAAGATGAAGTGCACTGTGAGTATGGATGATCTTTTTTCCCCTTCTGAGCTATCATTTGGACTCCAGTCATTGCCTTTACTTCTCAGAAGTGCCTATGCCTGTCTCTGCCAGAAAGGCATTCTTGGGAGGGATGTTTCTCCTCCAGAGAGAGCAGCACACCCCCTATGAACCTGACCACCGCCTTCAGGTTCAGCTCTGTAAAACAGGCACCTTCCTTCCATGCCTCTGCTCTGCATTACTCTAGAGTCACTTTAGGTGACTCCTGCAATTGCAGTACAAAGGCAAAAGACAATCAAAGCAGTTCACTCTCAGATCAGGACAGCAAAAAGGCTCCAGGATCCTCATGCTGGATTGGACAGCCAGAGCTGCAGCTGTACTTCTGGTTTCTCTTTCTCTTTCAGATTGTGACTACCGTCCTCCTTGGCCTCTTCCTGGCCCCAGCCCTCGGAGGTTTTGTAAGTAGAGTGACCCAGCCACAGGCTGTGGTGGGAGAGGCTTTCAATCCCTCATCCATTATTAGCCAAAGGGTTTTCAACATGAAGGTGGAAAAGCACAACTCAGCAAAGTTCAGTGGCAAAGTTCCCTCTATCTCTGATATGATGGCAGACTGGGAGAGAGGCAAATCCAGCTAGAATGGAGCTAGAATGACTGCCACAGAGACCAGAGACTAAGAGGGTCACAATTCTTAACCAGGCCCCAACTCTAACCAGGTAATTCTTGCATTATTCTAGGTTGGGCAGCAAACCGGGCAGGAGGTGTTCCCCGGACAGGACGTGTTCCCCGGAAAGCCGGTGTTCCCCGGAAACCAGGGTCTCCCCGGAAACCAGGGGTTCCCTGGTAACCAAGGGCGCCCCGGAAACCAGGGGTTCCCTGGAAACCAGGGGTTCCCTGGTAACCAAGGGCGCCCCGGAAACCAGGGGTTCCCTGGAAACCAAGGGCGCCCCGGTAACCAAGGGCGCCCCGGAAACCAGGGGTTCCCCGGTAACCAAGGGCGCCCCGGAAACCAGGGATTTCCCGGAAACCAGGGCTTCCCCGGTAACCAAGGGCGCCCCGGAAACCAGGGATTCCCCGGAAACCAGGGCTTCCCCGGTAACCAAGGGCGCCCCGGAAACCAGGGGTTCCCCGGTAACCAAGGACGCCCAGGAAACCAGGGATTCCCCGGTAACCAAGGACGCCCCGGAAACCAGGGATTCCCCGGAAACCAGGGGTTGCCCGGAAAGCCGGTGCTCCCCGGGCAGAAGTACCCTCAGGTATGGATTGGGAGGGTCTGATCCTCCCAACTGGCAGCACTTGCAGCCAACCTGCTGCAGGAGCTTTCCCTGCTTCTTTCCCCATTTCATCATCTCAGAAGACAGGGGTCAACTGACTTGGAAGTCTAAAAGTGCTGTGGAATTTTGTTTTCTATATGCAGAACCCAAACCTGAACCAGCAGACCACCATTGTTGTGGGCAGCCAAATTCTGATCCTCAACAGCCAACAGCGCGTGGCCGTCATTGAGAAGAAGAGCACCCAGGGGTCATGGAAAACCATTTGGAACTACAGGACGGTGAGTGGCAAGGGGCAGGTTCAGGCAATGGACTGGGAGACCAGCTCCTGTCAAGCTGAACACACTACAGGACTTGTTTCTTTCCTCTTAGCATCTGCAGTCCAACTTCCAGGGTAAAAGCTATCCACATTCTTGCCTCTTTCACACAGGCTTGGTTCCCAACTTCTTTACTGAGACCCTCAACCCCTCGTTCTTGTCCCTCACTTAATTTTGCAGGGTGTGATTGCCACCAAAGTGTCCTCCGAGAGAGTTTGCTACATTTCCACCCTGGACAGGAGCCTGGTGCCCACCTTTGATGCTCTGCCCAGACTGGCCGAACAGAGCAGGGTAAGAGTCCAGAGGAGGACTTCCCTGGGAACTTGTACAGTACTGCAAAGGAAACCCATGGCAGACACACAGCTGCTTTCAGGAGCTTGAAACCCACCTTAACTTCAAAAGCCATTTAGGTCACCCCATGGGGTGTGAAGTTGTATCACAGCCCTCAGGTAGGCGAACGGATTGGAAATTCACTCCAAACTATGCACTCAGGAGCAGTTCAGAGCAGGGAATATGCACAGCATTGAAGGGATGGCGGCACTGATCTTGCTGAATGCTGTTGTCTCATGTCTAGCTGCAGGGAGTGAAAGGACAACCTACAAAGGACATCATCTATGTCATCAAGAGACCTATCCTCAACCTCCAGTCTTATGGACAAGAGATCGTCGCTCTGTGCACAGGACTCACAACCTATGAGACTTATGAAGTTCAGGGTGAGTGCAAGCAAATGAATGCTGGGATGGCTGCATGTTGCCCAGCATGACAGTGCAAGGTGCCTGGTGTTAAGGGCAGCCAATGAGGGCACAGATCTCTTCACACCATCTTCCCTCTTACCTCACAACACCTTTCTTTTGTTGTCTTTTCCAAGGACCCCAATACACTGCCAACCAGGGATCATGCACCAGACTCGATGTCCTGAACCTGGTGAACCTTTCCTACTGCCGTGGCAACAACAAGGTCTAAAAACCTTCCCTTGCCTCAGCCAAGTGCAGCTGCTCCATTGCTGCTGCACCAAGCCAGCCTCAATGCTGTTCCTCCCTGGCATCTCCTCCTTCATCAGTTTCCTTCCTAATGATGGAGATGCTCAGTTGTGACCATACCTTTCCAATAAAGTCCTCCACATGCATTAAGTCTGGCTAGTCTCTCATTGCTGTATCCTTGATCATCTATGCACACACCAAGAAAACCATTTGGACTGTATCTCTTTTACCGCTGTGGAGCTCTCCAAATGCTCTTCTCACAGTATGGTATACAAAGAGAGTACAGCCCAGGGTTCAGTCTCACTGTGTGCAGGTGACAATGGCACCACAAAGATCTAAGAACTTCCTTGCCCGTTCCAGGGAAATAGGAATCCTAGCACAAGTTTTTTTCCATGTGTCATGAAAGGGAGAAAGAAAGGATTAGGATGCAAAGAAATGGCATCCTGTGAGGATGATAGCAGCTGGCTTTATCTTTAGAGATACACACCACGGCAAGGTTCAGCCGTGCTGTGTCATGAGCTGAGAACAAAGCTGATTTGCTTTCAGCTATAATCTGGTTAAACTGTTGTGTCCCCGCAAAAGTCACCATTTTCGAGTCTGTCCCTTCAAAGTCCTGTTTGTGGGATTGTAGTTCAGGCTGTTTGTAAAAAGATGGTGCCAGTGACTGAGGTCTGGCGAAGTGGACCACCTTGGGGCTGCACAGTCTGCAAGAGCTTTCACTTGAGCTTTTGTATGAGCTGGGATTAGAACCAGCACTCCGTTCTGCGATTGCTCTAATAACAGCACTAGACTTCCTGATGTGCAGCTCAAATAAATCAGCAGGTTCCATATGCTTTGTCTCCAAGCTTTCTAGCTCCTTTTCCAAACCAAAAATCCTACCCTTGAAAATATGGATTTTTTTCCTCATAATTACTGAATTCAGGTCGCCCCTGGATAATAGAGGCTCCCAATGTTATGCTTGGGACAGCTATCAGCGTTGGCTGCTTTACCACCAATGTTCTCTGCATTTGTACAATTTTGTTTTGCCCATTCCAAGTCTGAGACTGTTAATTTATAGACTAATTTGTGTAAAACCTTAACAGTTGGGCACTGTACTCCTCACTGCGCCATTTGACATAGTTTTGATCAAATTGATGAGCTGGAAAGATGATAAAATGTGAATATGATTTATCAAATAGGGAAGGGCTGGTGGGAGACGTGATTGTGGGAGGCTGCCTAGGGTGCAGTGACCACGAGATAGTGAAGTTTTCAACATGCAGGGAGATAGGGAGGAGCACCAACAGAACCTTCACCTTGGACTTCCGAAGGGCGAACTTCAGCCTATTTAAGAAACTTGTCTGCAAAGTCCCCTGGGTACCAGCCCTCATGAACCAAGGGGTTCAGGAGGGTTGGACCTACTTCAAACAGGAGCTCTTGAAGGCACAGGAATTGGCGGTTCCCACGTGCCAGAAGGCAAGCCGGCGGGGAAGGCGACCGGCCTGGATGAGCAAGCAGCTCCTGGAGGATTTAAGGGGGAAGAAGAAGCTGTATCACCTTTGGAAGGAGGGGAAGGCTTCTCGAGGTATGTTCAAGGAAGCTGTTAGATTATGTAGGAATAAAATTAGGGAGGCTAAGGCCCAGCTGGAACTGAAGCTGGCCACCTCTGTCAAAGACAATAAAAAGCATTTTTATAAATATATTAACAATAAGAAGAAGGGCAGGAAGAACCTGCACTCCCTAGTGGACCTGGAGGGGAACACGGTGACTGAAGACGAAGAGAAAGCTGAGGTCCTAAACACCTTCTTTGCCTCAATTTTTAACAGCAAGGCAGGAGGAGTTCAGGACAAGTGGCCTCCGGAGCTGGGCGATGGGGTCGGGGAGCAGTGTAATGCCCCGGAAATCCATGAGGAATTAGTTCGGGACCTGCTGAGCCACTTGGATATTCACAAGTCCATGGGACTGGATGGGATCCATCCTAGGGTGCTGAGAGAGCTGGCAGATGTGCTAGCTAGGCCACTCTCCATCATTTTCCTCCAGTCCTGGCTCACAGGTGAGGTCCCAGATGACTGGAAACTGGCCAACGTGGTCCCCATCCACAAGAAGGGTCGGATGGATGTGGGGAGGCCTGTGGATGTGGTCTACCTGGACTTCAGCAAGGACTTTGACACCGTCCCCCACAGCAAACTGCTGGCTAAGATGTCAGCCCGTGGATTGGACCATTACACTCTGTGCTGGGTTAGGAACTGGCTGGAGGGCCAGGCCCAGAGAGTGGTAGTGAATGGTGCCACATCCAGCTGGAGGCCAGTCACCAGTGGGGTCCCCCAGGGATCAGTGCTGGGCCCTGTCCTCTTCAACATATTCATCAATGATCTGGATGAAGGGGTAGAGTCAGTCAGCAGCAAGTTTGCAGATGACACAAAGTTAGGGGCAGATGTTAGTCAGTTAGAGGGTAGAAAGGCTCTGCAGAGGGACCTCGACCGACTGGACAGATGGGCAGAGTCCAATGGGATGGCATTCAAGAAGTCCAAGTGCTGAGTGCTGCACTTTGGCTACGGCAATCCCATGCAGAGCTACAGGCTGGGGTCGGAGTGGCTGGAGAGCTGCCAAACAGAGAGGGACCTGGGTGTGCTGATCGACAGCCACCGGAATATGAGCCAGCAGTGTGCCCAGGTGGCCAGGAGGGCCAATAGCATCCTGGCCTGCATTAGGAATAGTGTGGCCAGCAGGAGCAGGGAGGTCATTGTGCCCCTGTACTCTGCTTTGGTTAGGCCGCACCTTGAGTCCTGTGTCCAGTTCTGGGCCCCTCAGTTTAAGAAGGACATCGAAACACTTGAGCGTGTCCAGAGAAGGGCAACAAGGCTGGTGAGAGGCCTTGAACACAAGCCCTATGAGGAGAGGCTGAGGGAGCTGGGATTGTTTAGCCTGGAGAAGAGGAGGCTCAGGGGTGACCTCATTGCCCTCTACAACTACCTGAAGGGTGGTTGTAGCCAGGAAGGGGTTGGCCTCTTCTCCCAGGCAACCAGCACCAGAACAAGAGGACACAGTCTCAAGCTGCGCCAGGGGAGGTTTAGACTCGAGGTGAGGAGGAAGTTCTTCACCGAGCGAGTCATTTGGCATTGGAACGGGTTGCCCAGGGAGGTGGTTGAGTCATCGACCCTGGAGGCATTCAAGGGGAGACTGGACGTGGCACTTGGTGCCATGGTCTAGTCATGGGGTCTGTGTTGATAGGTTGGACTCGATGATCCTCGAGGTCCTTTCCAACCTAAGTGATACTGTGATACTGTGAAATACTTTTCCTGAGCCCATTTGTTCCAGGCTCATTTGCCCGGTCGACGATAGGTTAATTACACACAATAGGATGATAAGAAACATTGCAATAACAGTCTAGAAATAGCAGAATGTGGAATACAGAGGAACAAACTGGAAAGTTTTTATACACACAAAACAGTATTACACACTATCACAGTATCACCAAGGTTGGATGAGACCTCAAAGATCATTGAGTCCAACCTGTCACCACAGACCTCATGACTAGACCATGGCACCAAGTGCCACGTCCAATCCCCTCTTGAACACCTCCAGGGATGGTGACTCCACCACCTCCCTGGGCAGCACATTCCAATGACAAATGACTCTCGGTGAAGAACTTTCTCCTCACCTTAAGCCTAAACTTCCCCTGGCACAGCTTGAGACTGTGTCCTCTTGTTCTGGTGCTGATTGCTAGAGAGAAGAGACCAACCCCTTCCTGGCCACAACCACCTTTCAGGTAGTTGTAGAGAGCAATGAGGTTACCCCTGAGCCTCTTCTTCTCCAGGCTAAACAACCCCAGCTCCCTCAGCCTCTCCTCACAGGGCTTGTGCTCAAGGCCTCTCCCCAGCCTTGTTGCCCTTCTCTAGACATGTTCAAGTGCCTCGATGTCCTTCCTAAACTGAGGGGCCAAGAACCAAACAGCAATGCTGCCTGGGTGGTGAGACAGACCACCTCAGAGCTAACCAACAGCTAACCTTAGAAATAACCAGGTAAATTAGCGTAAGTTACTCATGAACTGCCGAGCCGGTAACTAAAACCTTTGTTGGATGAAGCGATGCTCTGAGTTCATATTTCTAATCCAAAGGGCAGGAATAATCCAAAAGGTAGTACCCAAAATTAGAGGAAGTGAGAGAGACAGCACGCTGCTGTGGTGGAGAGATGACTCAAACACAGTGCTGCCAGGACAAAAGAAGCTAATTGCCCTGAAGACAGGAGCACCAAGTAGGTGCTTGTCACCACCTTGAATCCCATTAATGAACTGAGGTGGGGGAGGGGGAAGAAGATAGAGGGAGAGAAAAAGAGAAAAGAACTGTGGGTTCTGAAATCTTGCCCTATAAATTCCCTTTTTGGAAGCTGAAGGGCCCAATGGCACATTAGCTATTCAAATCCCGCCAATCAGTTCAAAGTGTTGTCAGGTGGGCAAAACTGCACATGCCTTCTCTCACAGCCTCTGACACATGCAGCTGCCTCTCTGAAATGTGAGGCTCGGGGTCCAGCTTCCACCCCCTTCAGGCAGCCTCAAAGGCACCTGCCTATTGGCTCTTCAACCTTAACCCTGAACCCTGCAACCAGGAGGAAGGAGAAAGGGCAGTGGCTGAACAGGTTTAGCTGGCTTGTTAATGCCTCTTCCAGGACAAGGCTGACACATTACAGATCTGGACCAGTCTCTGGAGTTCTCTTGGTTATTTAGGTGGCACCAGACACTATTTTCACCTTGCCCCAGTTTATTTTCTGTGGTGCTGCAAAGACAGAGGTAATCACTGTGCTAGGGAGGTTCTTGAAAGCCCAGGTTTTGTGTCAGGTTTGCTGCTGTGAGCAGAGGAGTTCCCTCTGTGGCTGATAGAATGTAGGAGATTGGTGCTGTGAGCATAGAGCAGGGGGCAGTGGCAGCAGCAAGGCAGAGCTGAGGCGGCACTGCATGCATGAGGGCAAGAGGAGGAAGTGGCAGGAAAATGGGTGGGGAAAGGCTGCTTAGGTGGCAGAGGCAGGGATCGGGGCTGAGGCTCCTCAGTGCCGTGGGCAGGAGCAGCCCCACACATTTCTGCCCCTCCAGCTTCAGTGAGAAATACAGGAAACTTGTCCCAACATGTTTGACCATATTCCCCCTTCCACCCTCCTTTCCAGAGTGGGTACTCAGCCCAGAGCTGAGGGGCACAAAGGCCCAGGGCACCAGCCAGGTGGCACGAGCAACCTCAGGTGCCTTCTAAGCGGAAAACAACAACATGCACACATTGCATGGGATGCTTGTGCTCCTGCCAAGTAAGGGCATCATTCTAGCGTCATGCTTTCTATAGGCTAAAGCTACCTGTTTAAGAGATTGCCCATTGGCCATATCCAGTCTCAAAAACTTACAAGTATTACCCCAAATTGTAAACAACTCACTCTTTGCTACTGAGCTTTCTGCCTGCATGCTATGGCCTATGAAAAGTGCACTCAGTAGATCTGAATCCTTCATTCCATGCAGCTCTGCTCCCTCCTGCTGGGCATTTGTGCTCATGCTTCTGCCTCACATCTGCTGCAAACCAAACTGCAGAAGATCCTAATGTGCCATGTAACAAGCTGTGCTTCACCCCTGCTGTTTCCATGTTCCCCTGCTTCAAGTTGTTTGTGTTTCTAGATTGTTGTTACCACCGACCAAGAAGTTTCAGGACTTGCCCCTTCCTGTCTCCAAGGCCTTAACAAGTGCTGTCTGAAGAGCTGATCACACTGCACAGACTCCCAAGGGGAAGGCAGGGCTTGCATTCTGGTGACTCCCAGGGCCCTCAGAGTGGGGCCACCTGTGCTCTGCTTGGGCCTCGGTCACTAGAGCATTCTGAGGTTGAAGCTCAGGGCCTTAGGACATCCTCTGACCTAAGAACTTTCATTTCAGGAGGGAGGTCAAAGTCACTTTCAGAAATGCTGAAACTGAGCTGAAGTTACAAAAGACCTCAGGAACTAGGGTTTGGAACCAAGCTCATAATTCTGGGGAATGATTTCATACCTTTAACACAGCAAGATTCCCACCTCCATTGATCTCACAGAGGGATCAAATATAGATCACAGGATCACAGAAGCACAGAATCACAGACTGTTAGATATAATATTAGGCTGTGTCCTTTGCCACGCAGGCACCAAGCATCACCACAGATGGCATTAGGCAGCTGTTCTCTGGCTCTGATTTTTACTTTTGTTTTACTGAAAAGTTACTGCAGAAGACATCAATCTTACCACGACAAGTTTTCTTTCATTTTCTTGTGTGCCATGGATTCAATCAGGCTGCTATCAAAGCCTCCTCTTATCAGAGCACTTCCCCAGGAAACTTGTCACCATCCTGTGAACACAGGGCATGTGCCAACAAGGCAAACCCTTGGGGAGACTGAAGGTTGGGATAAGAGTGTATACAAAGAGTACACATCCATTACCAGATCTCTAATGCATAAAGTGGATTAGACTGAAGCATTCTAAAATTACTTTGTACGTTTCTTTGTTCCTAGCAAGCTATTCCTGATTGATGCCAAATGGGTCAGGACTGCAAGGGTGAAATTGCACTTTTGGCAGTGACTTTACTCCACCTGCCTACGCAAACGTGGAATGGAGAAGTGCTCTGCTACAAGGCTGAGGCGCACGTCTGAAATGGAGAAAGGGCAGTGTTCCCTCAGCCACAGCTCAGGTGCAAGTCAATTGCCTGTGCACATTCTAGAAAGTCATGGCACAGGTATCTGATAGGAGCATTGGAGAACCAACATGAGATGTGGGAGACCGCAGGTGCAGGGCTGTGAACATGGGAATTTGCAGCAGCAAGAGACGGTTGCAGGGCAAATTCTAAACTGTTAGTGCAAAATTCTGTGAGTCACACCTGGCTCTTCATGCATATCCCACACTAAGGTAGCACAGGTCCTGCTACAGCACAATCTGGGGATTCACAACCTAGTGAGCAACATGGATTGGTCTAAAAAATTGCACCAATAGCTGCCTGTAGTAGACCTGTCAAAAGACAATGTTGAAGTGACATTTCCTGGTACATTTCCAACATTAAGATGGAAGCAGTTCAAGTTCTTTGTTCTTTTATTTTCTCAGTCCCAATCTAATCAGTTTTTCCTTTTCTTCACGATCCAGCTTCTTAATGTACATATTTGAAGGTTCAGCTTAATGGACTGTCTGTGCACTACTGCAGTTAATCATTCCTGATGACCTTTTGGGGGAGAACATTCGTTGGACTGTGTAACCCAGAAAAGACAAAACTCTTCTCCTTCATCACAGCTTTCAGTCATTTCTCTCTCTCTTCTTCTGCAATTCCAAAGACAAGCTGCTAAACTCATCTTCTTCCAAAATCCTATGTGAGTATCTAAAGAAGTCATCGTGCATGATTTCCCACTCTGAGTCCACACGTGGCCATAACCAATTGTTAGTCAACACCATGAGCCAGTGGTGCTTCAGCTACTGCGTAAGCAACTTGAAGACAATGTGGTCTGAAGTCCAGACTTGCACACAGTCATGTTCCACATGCCTGTGGTGAGGGCACCAGATACCCAGAATTATGCCCCAAATACTGCAAAACTTGTCCCAACACATTTGGCCACACTCTGCCTTCCACCCTCCTTTCTGGAGTGGGTGCTCAGCCCAGAGCTGAGTGGCACAAAGACCCCAGGCACTATGCTGATGGCAGACACAACTCAACCTGCCTTCTAGGGGGCAATCAGCAACATGCATCCTCCATACGGGATGCTCATGCTACTGCCAAGTAAGAGCATCATTTTAGCTACTCACTTTCTATAGGCTAAGGCTGGTTGTTGACAAGATTGCTCATTGGCCAAATCCAGCCCCGAGAAACTTCTACATATTACCCCAAGTTGTAAACAAGTCACTCTCTTTTTGCTATCAAGCTCTCTCTTTGCCTGAGCTTCATAAGCTCTTGCTCTTTGTGCTGAAATCCTTGCTGCTAAGCTCATTGCTAGCAAGCTTTCTCAGTCCACCTTCAAGCATACTAGAGGCTACTGCAGTACAAAGGTGTGACCGTTTGAGGCTGTGCCTTTAAGAAAGGGACAGTGCTGGGACACTCTGGCTGAATGTTTTGGAATAATAACAAAAACAATCAGATATTCTAAACTAGTTTCATTGGTAGATTGGTAGAACGCAGTTTTAAATTTTAGTGAAGCTGGAATTTTTTCTCAGTCCGTTCCTTTCGCTCTCCCTTCCAGCTTGCCTGCTTCTGGGCTCCTAGCCAGAGTGACCTTGGATAAAGATAAACACTAATCCTGCATGAGGCCTGCTAACTTCCTTAATAACTGCCTTTTTCTCTCTTTCTAACCCTTTTTGGGGAAAAAAGTGAGGTAGGGGGAGAGAAGGGGGTTGTGGTGGGTTAACGCCTCTTTCTGAAAACAAAAGAAGAAAGCAGGGTTGAGGGCTTGCGGGTACTTTACACTCCCTGAAGGGCGTTTCCCCCCTGGGAAAAGCTGAGTCTGTTCCACTCCCCCCTCCCTGCCCAGCTAGGGTATAAAAAGCAGGACATCATAGCTGTTGGATCTCCTTTTTTGGCTCCTGCCTCTGCTGGATGAGAGCTACTGCAGCTGCCCTCCTGCTCCTCAGCCACGTGGCTGGACCTGATCCTTTTCCCTGCTGCCTCTGCACCTCCTCAGAGAAAGACTGGTTTTGTATTATTCTTTTCTGTCCCCCTCTCATCCATTCTTGTTCCTTGCCCTTGTGAACCTTTTTTTTTTTTTTTCCCTGTTATTGTTATATATATATAATTTGAAGAAAAAAAATTATTTGCCTCTCTACTTCCAAGCTGACTCCAGATTGTTGCTTAGTGGATTTGCTCCTTACCCTTTTTTTTTTTCCTCCTCTCCCTGTTTGGAGGGAGGAGGTGGGGGGGAGTGGGGAAGAGATTCTCAGCCTTTTCGCCATTTGAGCAGTTGGTGTTAATTGGAAAGGAGTTAATACAGGCCTTATCAGGTTTGTCAGTTTGAAGGCCGAAGCCTTGGCAGAAAGCCCAGCACAGAAAGAGCTGCTGCACTGTGGAGAGGCGGAAGCAAGACTAAAGATAAAGTGCTGGAATGCCCAGTATACTTTTCTGCACTCCCAGTTCAGGAGGTGCTTCCTCCCACTCTTCCAATGGAATTAGTTCAGATTATCCTTTCCGTTTACCAACTTCCGTCCACCATATTCCCTTTCTTAAGGGGACAATGTCAACCAGTCACAGTCCACCCCTTCTAAACAATTTCATTGGCCGTTCATACTGTCCATCCAATCCAAAACGATATTTACAGTTCGTGGGTAAAGTTCATAGTCCATTCCGGCTATGCTCAGATGTAGATGATTCAAAAGTCCAAGAAAATCAGAAAGTGAGAAAAATGGAAAACAGTTCGTTTCCTCGCCAACGAAGTGAAGGAAAGGGAAACAGGGATTCTCAGGGTCTCTTAGTTGACTCAGGGCTCTCAGGGATCTCAGGGTTCGTGCACCATAGATTCCTCGTTGATTCTTCCTTTGGACGCGATGTAGCTGTACAACAGTTTGAAATTAACCTCTTTCAGCTAAAGTTAAATTTCTCTGTGGAATACACTGAATTTCACCATTCTCTTGCATTACCCAATAAGTGTGACCCGGACCTTCAGCTGAAACCACCCCTCGGACAGGTTTAACCTCTCCTGAGGGTGAAAATACCCAAACAGTCTTACCTAACAGATTCTTTTCTCTAACAACAGGAACTCTGTCACCTTCCAATTTCCGTAGCAAATCTTAATGTGCAGGTCCAGCTCGGTTCACTGAACCTCTGCTATTTACCAGCCAGGTTGCTTGTGCTAAATGTTTTTCCCAGTTTTTCAAAGATCCACCCCCCCATGGCTTTAGGAGTGGTCTTCAACAAATCGTTGTAGCGTTCAATCTTCCCTGAGGATGGTGCATAGTAGGGAATATGGAATATCCACTCAATACTGTGCTCTTTTGCCCAGTTCTTTACAAGGTTGTTCTTGAAATGAGTTCCATTGTCTGACTCAGTTCTCTCTGGAGTTCCGTGTCTCCACAGGATCTGTCTCTCCAGACCGAGAATGGTGTTGAGTGCAGTTGCATGTGGAACTGGATAAGTTTCCAACCATCCAGTGTTTGCCTCTACCATAGTAAGCACGTATTGCTTACCAGAACGAGAACGTGGTAGAGTGATGTAGTCAATCTGCCAAGCTTCACCATACTTGTACTTGGACCATCTGTCACCATACCAAAAGGTCTTAAGTCGTTTTGCCTGCTTAATAGCAGCACAAATGTCAGTCATGGATGACTTGTGTGATAGCATCCCTGGAAATGTCTATGGATCTGTCATGAGCCCATTGGTATGTTGCATCTCTGCCTTGATGTCCTGACGAATCATGAGCCCACTGAGCTAAGAATATCTCACCTCGGTGTTTCCAGTCGAGATCAAGATTAGAGTCCATGTCTACTTGAGAAACTCTTGCAGCTAGATCTGCCTGATGGTTGTGTTGCTGTTCCTCAGTAGCTTTGCTCTTAGGAATGTGAGCATCGATGTGTCTCACTTTCACTGGAATTCTCTCGATTCGATCAGTAATGTCCTGCCACAGGTTGGCTGCCCAAATGGGTTTTCCTTTTCTCTGCCAACCACTCTTCTTCCAGTTCTTTAGCCAACCCCACAGAGCATTGGCTACCATCCATGAGTCGGTGTAGAGATAAAGCTTTGGCCATCTCTCACGTTCAGCCACGTCGAGAGCTAGCTGGACAGCTTTTACCTCTGTGAACTGACTGGATT
Source organism: Melanerpes formicivorus (assembly GCF_026170545.1). Classification (NCBI taxonomy): domain Eukaryota; kingdom Metazoa; phylum Chordata; class Aves; order Piciformes; family Picidae; genus Melanerpes; species Melanerpes formicivorus. The sequence goes on along the minus strand of NW_027142386.1, from coordinate 5,007,608 downwards.
CTCCTTCTTCATCTTTCGCCTCTGCAACTCGGCGTGTTGGACTCCACACTGCAGACTTCCACCTTTGCTTGTTCCCAACAAGACGACAGGAACCGTCTGTGAACAAAGCATATTTCTTTTCATCATCAGAAAGGTCATTGTAAGGAGGAGCTTCCTCAGCATGAGTCACTTTCTCCTCTGGAGGTTTAGCACAGTTGATACCTTCATGCCAACTTGAGATCACCTCCACTAGACCAGGCCTTTCAAGATTTCCCATTCGAGCTCTCTGTGTTATCAGAGCCATCCACTTAGACCATGTTGAGTCTGTGGCATGATGTGGTGTGAAGCCTTTGCCTTTGAACATCCAATTCAAAACTGGTAATCTGGGAGCTAAGAGAAGTTGTGATTCAGTTCCAATCACTTCAGAAGATGCTTTTACTCCTTCATAGACAGCTAAAATTTCTTTCTCTGTTGGAGTATAATTAGCCTCTGAACCTCTGTAACCTCGACTCCAGAAACCAAGAGGTCGTCCACGTATCTCACCTGGAGCTTTTTGCCACAAGCACCAGGTTGGACCATTGTCACTTGCAGCCGTGTACAAAATGTTCTTAATGTCTGGACCATCTCGGACAGGTCCCAGACCCATTGCTTGAACTACCTCTTGCTTTATCTGGTCAAAGACTGCTTGTTGTTCAGGTCCCCAGTGGAAATGGTTTCTCTTTTGAGTCACATCATACAGAGGTTTCACAATCTGACTGTATCCAGGAATGTGAAGTCTCCAAAATCCCACTATCCCCAAGAAACGTAGGGTCTCTTGCTTGTTTGTGGGATTTGCCATGGTAGAGACTCTATTTACCACATCCACTGGAATGTGTCAGCGTCCATCCTGCCACCGCACTCCCAGAAACTGAATCTCTGTGGTAGGTCCTTTCACCTTGTCTCACTTGATGGCAAAACCTGCATTCAGAAGAATGTCAATGATTTTGTTACCTTTCTCGAAGACTTCCTCAGCAGTTTTACCCCAGACGATGATATCATCGATGAACTGGATGTGTTCTGGAGCACCGCCTTTCTCCAGAGCATCGTGGATTACCGCATGACAGATTCTTGAGCTGTGGATCCAGCCCATTGGCAATCTGTTGAAAGTGTACTGGATTCCTCTCCAGGTGAAAGCAAACTGAGGCCTGCATTCCTCTGCTATGGGAATAGAGAAAAATGCATTAGCAATGTCTATGGTAGCACACCATTTGGCCTCTTTGGATTCCAGCTCATACTGCAGCTCCATCATGTCTGGTACTGCCACACTCATAGGTGGTGTCACTTCATTCAGGGCTCGGTAGTCTACCGTCAGACGCCAGTCTCCATTCTGCTTCCGCACAGGCCACACTGGACTGTTGAAAGGTGAATGAGTTTTGCTGACAACTTTCTGACTCTCCAACTGACGAATCAGATTCTGAATGGGCAACAAAGAGTCACGGTTGGTTCTGTATTGTCTGTGATGCACAGTCTGAGAAGCAACCGGCAATTTAATGTCCTGTATCTTGTGTTGTCCCACAAATGCAGATTCATCAGAAAGCTCAGGTCTAGCAGACAGCTTCAATTTTTGTCCATCAATTTCTATAGAAGCTACTCCAAAAGCCCATTTGTAACCTTTAGGGTCTTTGAAACGCCTTTCTCTCAGAAAATCAATTCCCAAAATACAAGGTGCATCAGGTCCGGTCACAACTGTATGCTTCCTCCATTGTTTACCAGTTAAACTTATATTAACCTCCACTTTACTTAACTCTTGAGATCCACCAGTGACTCCCAGAATAGTTATGGACTCTGATCCCTGATAATTTGATGGTATTATGGTGCACTGAGCTCCTGTGTCAACCAAGGCCCTGTACTTCCGAAATTGTGAAGTGCCAGGCCACTGGATGTACACATCCCAATAGATTCTATTATCTCTGTTATCCCTCTCCTCCCCCTGGCGGGAGGCAGGGCACCCCTAATTATGGGGAACATGCGCACATGTGCATTGCACATAGTTTGCAGGGTTATAACTTTGCATGTTATAACTGGAGCCACTGTTGGAGCTACTAGGGTTGTTCTGGGGAACTGTGGAAGTGACAGCTACCCTTCTGGTATTGCTACCTTGGGTTCTGCCACTTTGCAGTTCTCTCAGTCTCCTGAAAAGATTAGAAGTTGGTTGGCCATCCCAGCGGTTCGTGTTCTCACCAAACTGATCACGCAGAGTTATCCAAATAGTTCTACGTGATTGCCTTGGTGGTCTGTTTTGGAATGACCTGTTTTGGAATGACCTGTTTTGGAATGAGCTCCTTGGAGGACGTGTATTCCTCACAGATGAAACTTGTACCCACCTGGAGGAAGAATTGAAATTATCCTTTTGTGCCAATTGGGATATGGAATTTCTAAATTCATCTTTTAACTCTCTTATGCAATTTTGTATATCACCAGACATAGTTTTAATGGCCAAAACCAAAGAACCACGTGTCATGCTATCCTCCAATTGTCTCATTTGATCACTGAATTGGCCAACCGTAGGAGAAGCTCCACCATAATTTCTTGACACAATTCTGCTTGGCAGAATGTTTGCATAATTAGAAGGAGCAAGTTTGATGATCTTTTTAGCAAGACCAATACCCACAGGAATGTCATCAGGATTCAGAGTTTCATGTTCAACATAGAGTATCTCTCTAACAGCAAATTCTCTCAAGCGCTTAATTCCCTCATCTATGGTAGTCCAGGGTTTAGGATGCCATGGGAGATCATCTCGGGAAGGGTATCTCAGGGCAACCGCCATTAAAAGGCGTATCCACAGATTAACCTTACTGAGAGCCCTGCCTAGATGTCTATCTATTCCATTATCCCTTGAGAGAGTTCCTAACTAAGCTGCTGACTTGTCTCCAACTGTTAGAGCTGGAGCACCTGTATCATAACACCTACTAAGCCAAGCTAGAACTGGCTCCTTATCTGCCCTGGTGAAATCTTTACGGACATTTCGCAATTCCTCACGTGGTGATGAACACTCTGAAATATCATCTTCCTCTTCGTCTCCCTGAATTTTTTGTCCATATAATCCTGCTGTCATTCTCCTAAGGATTTCTTTAAACTGAGAACCACCTTTGCCAGCTGCTTTCCTAACTTCATATCTATCCTGCTTTGATCTCACTAGGTTAGCTAGATCTTTAAAACAAACCTTCTCTTCCTCCTCATCAGGATCTTTTAGAGTAGAGGGCCCCTCACCAGGATCAGCCTCCAGCTCTTCTTCTCCATCTTTGCCCTTTCCACCTCTAGTCTTTAAAACAGCCACCTTAACTGGAGCTGTGTTTGAATTTACAGCCACCTTAACAGAAGCTGACAGGTCCTGAGATAAATCAGCTGCTGGGGCAGTGACTTTCGGTCCCACCGAGGGAGTGGGCGGAAGTGATGTTGCTCCACTAATGGCCGATGGAGAAGAAGAAGGAGGAGAAGGAGTAGGCGCCATGTTGATACTAGCCGCCGCCCTTGGCAGCTTGCCAGAATCAGCAGGAAAGTCATTTAGAGCTGCTTTACCAATTAACTTTTTAGCCTTCTTTTTAACTGACACAGATTCCCCACACTCTTCATCACTAGATGACTCTGGGACTGATCCAGAGCCACGGCATTTTTATTTTGATCTAGTTTTAATAACAAAACAAGCTCTGGACACCTTTCTCTCTCGCCGCAGAGAGAACAGTAAATATGCAATTACCATCACCAGCAACAGATTTATACACATCAAGTAAATCACTTTTGGATCCCAGGCATCCCCTAAAGTTACTCTCTCCTCAGGCGGAATCTTAAAACCCTTTATCTTAATTGGGAGAGTGGTGGAGGTAACATTTCTGTATCTCACCGGCCATAAGAAATCCATGCATTTTCCATACCATAGCCTAACTCTATACATAACCCACAGATAAATTGTCCGCACCAAATATTTACCCAGGTAATCCAAAATCAAACCCAAACATTATCTGTAAACCAGAGCCCCAAAAATTGAAAAGAATAATCGCTCCACAAACCACAATACCTTCATGTTTGTTAATTCAGCTAGAAAACACTAAATCAATCAAGTAATAAATTAAACTAATTATCTGCCGCACGTTGGGTACGCCAAGAAAAAAAATTTGTTTAGATTATTCTTTCCGTTTACCAACTTCCGTCCACCATATTCCCTTTCTTAAGGGGACAACGTCAACCAGTCACAGAAGGGTAAGAGGATAATTGACATCCTGCTGGAGGCTGGCTTTGCCATCAAGAGAAGCAAGGTGAAAGGGCCTGCCAGAGAGATCCAGTTCCTGGGTGTTCAATGGCAGGATGGCCGTCGCCACACCCCTCAGGAGGTGGTGAACAGGGTAGCCACTGTGGTGCAGCCCACTAACAAGAAAGAGACACAGTCATTTTTGGGGCTTGTGGGCTTCTGGAAAATGCACATTCCCGGGTACAGTCAAATTGTGAAGCCTCTCTTCCATGTAACAAGGAAGAAAAATTATTTTGTGTGGGGACCTGAGCAGCAGGTGGCGTTTGACCAGATCAAACGAGAGGTGGTCCATGCTATGGCTTTGGGACCTGTTTGAACTGGGCCAGAGATCAAGAATGTGCTGTACACTGCGGCTGGTGAGAATGGTCCTACATGGAGCTTGTGGCAGAAGGCTCCTGGTGAAACCAGGGGCAGGCCCCTAGGTTTCTGGAGTAATGGGTACAAAGGCTCTGAGGCCAACTACACCGCGACAGAGAAGGAAATCCTAGCTGCCTATGAGGGCGTCCGGGCTGCCTCTGAGGTAATTGGGACTGAGTCACCTCTATTTCTAGCTCCGAGACTTCCAGTCCTGACCTGGATGTTCAAAGGGAGAGGCTCAACCCCACATCATGCCACAGATGCTACCTGGAGTAAGTGGATGGCCCTGATAACTCAGCGAGCTTGGATGGGGAACTTCAAATGCCCTGGCATAGTGGAAGTGATCACCAACTGGCCAGAGGGTGCTGACTTTGGAATGCCACCAGAGCAGACAGTGAGCCGTGATGAGGAGGCTCCCCCATATAACGATCTCCCTGACAATGAGAAGGACTATGCTCTATTTACAGATGGGTCCTGCCAGCTTGTAGGAAGCAAGCAGAGATGGAAGGCAGCTGTCTGGAGCCCAACAAGGCAAGTGGCAGAAGCAAGGGATGGAGAAGGTGAATCCAGTCAGTACGCAGAGGTAAAAGCTGTCCAGCTGGCCCTGGATATAGAAGAACGAGAGAATTGGCCAGTGCTGTACCTCTACACTGACTCCTGGATGGTAGCCAACACCTTGTGGGGGTGGCTGAAGGAATGGAGGAGGAACGGGTGGCAGAGAAAAGGGAAGCCTGTTTGGGCCGCTGACCTGTGGCAAGACATCGCTGCCCGCCTGGACAGGCTGCCAACCAAGGTACGGCACATCAATGCACACATCCCCAAGAGCAGAGCCACAGAGGAGCACAAGCACAACCACCAAGCAGACCTGGCTGCTAAGATCTCCCAAATAGACTTGGACTGGGAACACAAGGGTGAGCTGTTCTTAGCTCGCTGGGCCCTTGACACTTCTGGCCACCAAGGGAGAGATGCCACATACCGGTGGGCTCGGGACAGATCCGTGGACATCTCCATGGAGGCCATCTCACAGGTCATCCATGAGTGTGACATCTGTGCTGCCATCAAGCAGGCCAAGCGCATGAAGCCTCTGTGGTATGGGGGGAGATGGTCGAAATATAAATATGGAGAGGCCTGGCAGATAGACCCTTCCCTTCCTTGGTCTCACAGTGGCAAGCAGTACATACTGACCATGGTGGAGGCAAGAACAGGGTGGCTGGAGACCTATCCAGTTCCTCATGCCACTGCTCGCAACACCATCCTGGGCCTAGAGAGACATATCCTGTGGAGACACGGCACCCCCGGGAGGACTGAATCAGACAATGGAACCCACTTCAGGAACCATCTCATAAGGGACTGGGCAAAGGAACATGGGATTGAGTGGATTTACCACATCCCATACCATGCACCAGCTGCAGGGAAGGTCGAGCGCTACAATGGCTTGCTAAAGACCACCCTAAAAGCCATGGGGGCTGGAACCCTCAGGAACTGGGAAAAGCACCTAGCTCAAGCCACTTGGTTAGTGAACAGCAGAGGATCTGTGAACCGAGCTGGTCCTGCCCAGTCTGACCTGCTGCAAACAGTGGATGGAGATGGAGTTCCTGTGATTGCTGAGAAGAACCTGCTGGGGAAGTCAGTGTGGGTTTTCCCTGCTGCTGGTGGGGGCAAACCAACCCGAGGGGTGGTCTCGGCTGAGGGGCCTGGTCACACGTACTGGGTCATGTTAGAAACTGGGGACATTCAGTGTATCCCACAGCAGAATGTGACTCTGGCTGAGAGAGGATGAACTCAGAGGAGGCAACACTCGTCAATGTAATTATGTGAATAGTTATAAGTTGTTCTAAGTTTCTCCATCCTAGCTTAATACCAGCCCAGCATGCAGGACCCAACGTACCCACTGCACACCAACCCAAAGAGCATCATCTCACCTGTACCCATTCCTGATGTCCCTACAGCAACAGACTATTCCTGATGTCCTTACAGCAACGGACTGTTCCCAATGTCCCTACAGCAACGGACTGTTCCTGATTTTTTTTTCTTTCCCTTTCAAAGACAGACTGATTCCTGATTCTTCTCCACATGCCTGCCCAGTTCAAGCGCCACCTACAGTGACCATCACCAGAGAGAGAGAGAGAGACTGCCCTGGGAGAGAGCGAGCTGGGATAGCAAAAGACTTGCACCAAGGATTCAAATACCACGTGTCAAAATCACATGAAGGTGCTGTGGCAGGAGAGAAGAAGTGGAACAGAGGGGTGGATTGTGGTGGGTTAACGCCTCTTTCTGAAAACAAAAGAAGAAAGCAGGGTGGAGGGCTTGCAGGTACTTTACACTCCCTGAAGGGCGTTTCCCCCCTGGGAAAAGCTGAATCTGTTCCACTCCCCCCTCCCTGCCCAGCTAGGGTATAAAAACAGGACATCATAGCTGTTGGATCTCCTTTTTTGGCTCCTGCCTCTGCTGGATGAGAGCTACTGCAGCTGCCCTCCTGCTCCTCAGCCACGTGGCTGGACCTGATCCTTTTCCCTGCTGCCTCTGCACCTCCTCAGAGAAAGACTGGTTTTGTATTATTCTTTTCTGTCCCCCTCCCATCCATTCTTGTTCCTTGCCCTTGTGAACCTTTTTTTTTTTTCCCTATTATTGTTATATATATATAATTTGAAGAAAAAAAATTATTTGCCTCTCTACTTCCAAGCTGACTCCAGATTGTTGCTTAGTGGATTTGCTCCTTACCCTTTTTTTTTTCCTCCTTTCCCTGTTTGGAGGGAGGAGGTGGGGGGGAGTGGGGAAGAGATTCTCAGCCTTTTCCTCATTTGAGCTTTTAACTCTCAGTTAAGGCTCAAACCACTACAGGGATACAGGGTGGAACCCTCCTCTGTCCGGAGGTGGGGGTCTTGTTCCTGTATCTTTCTTTGCTGTATATTTCTGTATATATATTGTAAATACTATATATATTGTGTACATATCTTGCATTTTCCCGTTACTTGTAAATATAGCTACATCCCTTTGCTTCTCCAGCTGAGTTAGCTGTGTTTTTTTTTCCTCTTTGTGGGGGAGAGGAAGCTAGGCCTTGTCTCTTAACCCTCTACAAAAGGGAAGCCAGCAACCTGGGTGTGACAGTTGTAGGCTGTGCCTTTAAGGAAAGGACAGCTACTGAATTCTCTAGCTGGATGCCTTGGTATAAAAAGGAAAACAATGATAATTCTAAATTAATTTCATTGGAAGATCTGTGGGAATGTAACTTAAAGCATTTAGTCTCAGTTCAGTCTGTTCAGCTGTCTCTGTCTGTGCAGCTGCTTGCTTCTTGTGTTCTTGGCAGTGCTGACCTTGGACTAATGAGATAAGAAACTAACTCTTTTTCCATTAACATCTGCTTAGAAATACCAAAATTTCCCTTAATATCCATTTTCTCTCTTTAATCCTTTTTGGGAAAAGGGGAGGAAGGGGGAAAAGGTTTTTTTGGGGGAACCTGGAGGGGATTATCCTCTGGAGGGAGCTTTCTGTGTCACATTCTTTCCTGTATATTTTTGTATATACTGTAAATTCTGTATGTTGTGTACATATTCATTGCATGTCATTCTGCTTGTAAAATACAGCCTTTTTCATCCACTTCTCTGACTGAGTTAGCTGTGTTTTATTGTGGTGGAGGATTGAACTTTCTCACTACCACACCAGGAAGGGCTGCCAAGCCTCTGTTTACCCGGAAATCTGCAAAGGAGGATCCTTTGCTGAAGGCTTTGGATGGCCAGTGTTGCATTTGCCAGTCCCACCAGTTGGAAGAGAGCCTGCCCTGTCTTAAATAGGACTGAACCCCCGAGGGTAAGCCTTTAGCCCAGACAGGGAAGGGACTAGCCCAAATGTCGGCAGTTCAAACATCTCCTACAGCCTTAAAGCAGGAGAGGACGAGCTACAACAGTTTGTGGCAACTCATGAAAGCAGGAACAGCGCCCAGTCGCATCCTGCCTGACCCTGCTGTCGAGGGAGAAGAGGAGCCGTCTGTGGCCACTCTGCAGCCCTGTACATGCCAGGGACATTCAGAGCACCGTTCATGCCCATGATTCAGAGCTGGGACTGCCTGTGAGTGTCCTGTACAAAAGACTGTCTCGTAACCTTAGAGACACATCTCTGAGAAGAGTTGGCACCGCTCGCTCCTTTCAAGCTGAGCCATGGGGATGCTGCCGCTGCGCTGCTCATCCATGCCGCCAGCCCCCTTCCCCAGTGCCACCCTGCTGGCCCCGACTGCCTCGCAGTGTGAGGGCCGATGCCAACAGGTCCAGACTGACCTGTAACAGTCCATAGTCAAAGACATCTGAGCCCACCTACAGGGAACCATCACCCCACTGGGACCACTCCCCCAGTACGTGCAGCCTGACTCTGCCAACGGGTCCTTCTAGCTCGGAACCTCCAGGAGAGACCAGCCAACAGCAGTGGATTTGCACAACTCCGAGGGAACCACCCAAGTCTGGCAAGGAAACCAGCCGACCGGCAGAAGTCTACATCACCCCCCCAGCCCCACCACTGCAGGAGGAGCACCTCCACCCCTCGCCTCCAGGACTGCCTCCCCAAAACAAGCCAGCCTAGGAGCTGGCCCTGGAGCAAGCCAGGCAGGCAGCAGGTACCTAGCAACAAAGACACAGTATATCTTTTCAGGTGCAACACCTGCTAACATTCAGTTTAAAGCCTCCCACACCTAGCCACATGACATTTCTAGCACAAGCTTCTGACACATTTTAAGTTCCCTGTATATAGGTAAAGCTGCAGTGTCTTCTCGCATTGCCATCTTGTGGGCAAACTGTGGAATTACACCCCTAGTTAATGAATCACAATTAATTCTATAAATTGGGTTCAAATTGTACACACGAGACCAGTTATGAGATATAGCTCACAATCATGCACTAGACTCTGTATATAAAATAGTGATTAATCAGTTATTAGTAATTTTTAATATTAATAAAAATTAATTATCATATTTCAGATTTCATAATCCATGAGTTAACAACCTTTCCATCACGACTCCATGTTTCCCTATTGTATGGAAAGCTTAAGCTAAAGATGTGCCCTACACAAACATCCCCAACTTTTGAACCAAGGAAGCAAAGGAATTGCTCCTTCCTAGGGGGTTCACTGCAACACATTTGGGATGGTTTCTTCTTCTGACTGGGATGCCACTACATCTCAGAATGTTCATTATTCAAATGTAAATTGATCCAGGATTAAACTGATCCTGAAGAGAAGGAGTCTGACAAAGAGGTTGAGAAGGAGAGACACTGCAGTAAACCTCCAGAGACATCAAAACTGTGACTCTCACATTGTCCATGGAGGTGCAGAGCCAGACAGAGACTCCCAACGGTACACAAGGCTGGAGTCAGTAACCTTACAAGAAAAGATTCTTCTCAACAAGGATGAGGCCTGGCCTTTGGCACTGAACACAAAACCCATGATGCAGAGCAATCACTTCAGTAACTGGGGCCCTCTGGAAAAGAACAGATCTGCACCTTTCCTATACTGATTCCAACAGCAATTAACTGCTGTGGGCTCTCCATCAGCAGGCCACAGCAGCAATATCAAGTCCTACACCTCTGGTTTTCTCTTCTCCCACAGCAGGCAGGACACAAAGATTAATAAAAGCCTGTATGGGCATAAAAAAAAGAGAAGTCAAAAGCATGAGTAGAGTATAAATAAATGCCCACAATATCATATCTCCATTGTGTTCTGATAGCCTCAGGTATTTTAAGAGAAATACAGGATTCTGAGAGAACCTCATTTGTCAGGGGGTTTGGGGGTTAAACGCTGTAGTGGTGTGATGTTTTAGCCCACACGCACTAACATTAAAAGCACAGTTAAACTCAGCTGAAGAAGTGAATGGAAAGCCGTATTTTACAAGCAAAACTACATTCTACAATGGAATGCAATGAATATGTACAAAATATACAGTATTTACAATGTTATACAAGAATTTACAGGAAATAACACAAGCACAGATCCTCAGTTGTGTGCTTGCTGGCCAAGAAGTGAAAGTCAGAACAGACTCTCACGCAGCACTCCACACCAACAGACTCTGAGGCTGGAGGGGCAGAAATATGAAGGGCTGCTACTGCACAGAGTGCTGAGGAGCTGGCGACCCAGCCCCTGCTGCCACCTCAGCAGCCTTTTCTTACCCTTTTTCCAGCCCCTTGCTCGTCTATCCCTCATACACCCCGCACCACCTCAGCTCTGCCCTGCTTCTTCCACCACATGCTCTGCACTCAAAACACCAGGCTTCTGCATTCTATTAGCCAAAGGAGTGATTCCTGCACTCCCAGCACCAGGCTACTGCATTCTATCAGCCACAGGAGCCATTCCTGAACTCCCAGCACCAGGCCCCTGCATTCTATCAGGCACAGGAGCGAGTCCTCCACTCATAACACCAAACTGGATACAAACCTCAGGCATGCAAAAACCTTCCGAGCACAGTGATCACCTGTGTCTTTGCAGCACCACAAAAAATAAACTGGGGCAAGGGGAAAACAATGTGTGGTGCCATCATCTATACTAACCTAGAGACCACCACAGCCTGGCCTACATCTGTAATGTTTCAGCCTGAACAGCCTCTTTAGGGCAAAGCCACTCTCAGAGCCAATGCTGTCTTGGGGCCCTGTGATTACGTAGTAGCATGCAAGAGATTCTGGAAGGTACAAAGGCTCTCATTTACTTTGTCTGCTGCAAGGCCTTTGTGGGTTTGTTCAAATCTAGCCTATGTCTGCTCATAAGATTGATGTGGGTTTCCAATTTTCAAGTTTGTTTTTTCCCTGCAAATGGATCCTTATCTGATCAGTATCAAAGTCTGCAGATCAAAAGTTACAGAAGCACAGGCCCCATGTTGATGGAGTTGTTACAGCAGGAAACAATTATCAGCACCCTCCAGGCAGGGATACAAATGACAGAATTATTTTATTTCAGCACTTAATCCTTCAAGATCTCACTCTCACAACCTATATAAGGTGGGCAGGTCAGAGCCTTCATTCAAGCTGCACCAGCACCAGCTCTGCAGTCAAGATGAAGTGCACTGTGAGTATGGATGATCTGTTTTCCCCTTCTGAACTATCATTTGGACTCCAGTCATTGCCTTTACTTCTCAGAAGTGCCTATGCCTGTCTCTGCCAGAAAGGCATTCTTGGGGGGGATGTTTCTCCTCCAGAGAGAGCAGCACACCCCCTATGAACCTGACCACCGCCTTCAGGTTCAGCTCTGTAAACAAGCACATTCCATGCCTCTGCTCTGCATTACTCTAGAGTCACTTTAGGTGACTCTTGAAATTGCAGTACAAAGGCAAAAGACAACCAAAGCAGTCCACTCTCAGATCAGGACAGCAAAAAGGCTCCAGGATCCTCATGCTGGATTGGACAGCCAGAGCTGCAGCTGTACTTCTGGTTTCTCTTTCTCTTTCAGATTGTGACTATCGTCCTCCTTGGCCTCTTCCTGGCCCCAGCCCTCGGAGGTTTTGTAAGTAGAGTTACCCAGCCACAGGCTGTGGTGGGAGAGCCTTTCAATCTCTCATCCATTTTTAGCCAAAGGGTTTTCAACATGAAGCTGGAAAAGCACAACTCAGCAAAGTTCAGTGGCAAAGTTCCCTCTATCTCTGATATGATGGCAGACTGGGAAGAGGCAAATCCAGCTGGAATGGAGCTAGAATGATTGCCACAGAGACCAGAGACAAAGAGGGTCACAATTCTTAACCAGGCCCCAACTCTAACCAGGTAATTCATGCATCTTTCCAGGTTGGGCAGCAAACCGGGCAGCAGGTATTCACCGGGCAGGATGTGTTCCCTGGAAGGCCGGTGTTCCCCGGGCAGAACTACCCTCAGGTACGGATTGGGAGGGTCTGATCCTCCCAACTGGCAGCACTTGCAGCCAACCTGCTGCAGGAGCTTTCCCTGCTTCTTTCCCCATTTCATCATTTCAGAAGACAGAGATCAACTGACTTGGAAGTCTAAAAGTGCTGTGGAATTTTGTTTTCTATATGCAGAACCCAAACCTGAACCAGCAGACCACCATTGTTGTGGGCAGCCAAATTCTGATCCTCAACAGCCAACAGCGCGTGGCCGTCATTGAGAAGAAGAGCAGCCAGGGGTCATGGAAAACCATTTGGAACTACAGGACGGTGAGTGGCAAGGGGCAGGTTCAGGCAATGGACTGGGAGACCAGCTCCTGTCAAGCTGAACACACTACAGGACTTGTTTCTTTCCTCTTAGCATCTGCAGTCCAACTTCCAGGGTAAAAGCTATCCACATTCTTGCCTCTTTCACACAGGCTTGGTTCCCAACTTCTTTACTGAGACCCTCAACCCCTCGTTCTTGTCCCTCACTTCATTTTGCAGGGTGTGATTGCCACCAAAGTGTCCTCCGAGAGAGTTTGCTACATTTCCACCCTGGACAGGAGCCTGGTGCCCACCTTTGATGCTCTGCCCAGACTGGCCGAACAGAGCAGGGTAAGAGTCCAGAGGAGGACTTCCCTGGGAACTTGTACAGTACTGCAAAGGAAACCCATGGCAGACACACAGCTGCTTTCAGGAGCTTGAAACCCACCTTAACTTCAAAAGCCATTTAGGTCACTCCATGGGGTGTGAAGTTGTATCACAGCCCCCAGGTAGGAGAATGGATTGGAAATTCACTCCAAACGAGGTACTCAGGAGCAGTTCAGAGCAGGGAATATACACAGCATTGAAGAGATGGCGGCACTGATCTTGCTGAATGCTGTTATCTCATGTCTAGCTGCAGGGAGTGAAAGGACAACCTACACAGGACATCATCTACGTCATCAAGAGACCTATCCTCAACCTCCAGTCTTATGGACAAGAGATCGTCGCTCTGTGCACAGGACTCACAACCTATGAGACTTATGAAGTTCAGGGTGAGTGCAAGCAAATGAATGCTGGGATGGCTGCATGTTGGCCAGCACGACAGTGCAAGGTGCCTGGTGTTAAGGGCAGCCAATGAGGGCACAGATCTCTTCACACCATCTTCCCTCTTATCTCACAACACCTTTCTTTTGTTGTCTTTTCCAAGGACCCCAATACACTGTCAACCAGGGATCATGCGCCAGACTCGATGTCCTGAACCTGGTGAACCTTTTCTACTGCCGTGGCAACAACAAGGTCTAAAAACCTTATGCTGCTTCAGCCAAGCGCAGCTGCTCCATCACTGCTGCACCAAGCCAGCCTCAATGCTGTTCCTCCCTGGCATCTCCTCCTTCATCAGTTTCCTTCCTAATGATGGAGATGCTCAGTTGTGACCATACCTTTCCAATAAAGTCCTCCACATGCATTAACTCTGGCTAGTCTCTCATTGTTGTATCCTTGATCATCTATGCACACACCAAGAAAACCTTTAGGTTTGGCTCATACTCTGCTCTGATGTAATCCTTCCTCACATACCTTGACTCCTCTCTGGTGGGCACTAGCGTTCTGAATATCATCGTCTGATTCCTCATCTGCCTCATCTTCCTGTAGTGGCTTCTGCTGCTACTCTCTTAAGGATTTCTTTAAGCTCAGAAGCATCTCCATTAGCTGCTGTCTTACCAGGACCTGTATTCTGCCCTGCATCTCCACAGCATCACAGTATCACAGTATCATCAAGGTTGGAAGATACCTCAAATCGATCGAGTCCAACCTGTCACCACAGACCTCATGACTAGACCATGGTACCAAGTGCTACATCCGACAACCTCTTGAACACCTCCACTATTGAATGATGGTCTCAATAACTCAGCTAAATCTTAAAGACAAACCTTCTCTTCCTCTTCATCAGGATCTTTTTTAACAGAAGGTCCCTCACCAGCTGCAGAATCTTGCTGCTCCTCCCGGTCAGCTGTTGGATCAGCTTTACATCTTTCTCTCTTGTCTAAAGCTGCTACTTGCTTAATCAGAGCTGTGTTTGAATTTACAGCAGGCTTAGCAGAAGCCGACTGGTTTTGTGCAGGTAGCTAGGACCCAGCGGCCGGAAGATCTCACATTGTACAGGAAGATAGGGCCCCTCTCCTGATAGCCAATAGTGTTTAGTTTACGGTGCAAGCAGATGGAAGTGACATAAACCTCAGTTATATAGTGCAGCGTCGTTCACTAATAAATGCCATTTGCCATCCACCACATTGGTGTCTGCGAGCTGATGGACCGAGCGGCCTGGGGTTGTGTCGTAGTGTTGGAAGGGTAAGGCCAAGAAGCCTCCTCCCTCCCCCCTGTAAAGTAAAGGGAAAGCAAATTGAAGGGAAAGGGGAAAAAAAACTCACAGCTGAATTAGCAAAGCAATGGTGGCTGTATATTTACAAAGCAGGGAAACGCAGGGGAATTTACAGAATTTATAATATTTACAAAATATACAAAGATATACAATAAAGTAGCACAAAAATGAGAGTTTCCCCCCCCTGCTGAGGGGGTTCCCCACCTCCGCTCCCCCCTCTCTCCCCCTTTCCCCAGAGCGGGTTAGAAAGAGAGAGAGAGAGAGAAAAAAAAGGTTAGAGGCAGTTATGTGTTAGTTGGAAAGCAGTTAATACAGGCCTTGCAGTTTATCAGTTTTCAAGGTCAAGCCTTGGCCGAATGCCCAGAACAGATAGCTGCTGCCCAAAGGAGGAGTGGAAGAAAGACTGACAGAAAAGTGCCGGAATGCCCAGGTTACCCTCCTGCACTCCCAGTTCAGAAGGTGCTTCCTCCCAATCTACCAATGAAATTAGTTTAGATCTGCCTTTTTCGTTTACCAACTTCCGACATCCATATTCCCTTTCTTAAGGGGACAGCCTCAAACGGTCACAGTCCACCCCTTCTAAAAAATTTCATTGGCTGTTCATACTGTCCATCCAATCCAAAACGATATTTACAGTTCATGAGTAAAGTTCATAGTCCACTCCGGCTATGCTCAGATGTAGATGATTCAAAAGTCCAAGAAAATCAGAAAATGAGAAAAAATGGAAAACAGTTCATTTCTTCGCCAATGAAGCCAAGAAAAGGGAAACAGGGAATCTCAGGGTCTCTTAGTTGACTCAGGGCTCTCAGGGATCTCAGGGTTCGTGCACCATAGATTTCCTCCTTGATTCTTCCTTTGGACGCAATGTAGCTGTCCAACAGTTTGAAATTAACCTCTTTCAGCTAAAGTTAAATTTCTTTGTGGTATACACTGAATTTCACCATTCTCTTGCATTACCCAATAAGTGTGACCCGGACCTTCAGCTGAAACCACCCCTCGGACAGGTTTAGCCTCTCCTGAGGGTGAAAATACCCAAACAGTTTTACCTAACAGATTCTTTTCTCTAACAACAGGAATTCTATCACCTTCTACCTTCCGTAGCAAATCTTAATGTGCAGGTCCAGCTCGGTTCACTGAACCTCTGCTATTTACCAGCCAGGTTGCTTGTGCTAAATGTTTCTCCCAGTTTTTCAAAGATCCACCTCCCATGGCTTTAAGAGTGGTCTTCAACAAACCGTTGTAGCATTCAATCTTCCCTGAAGATGGTGCATAGTAGGGAATATGGAATATCCACTCAATACCTGTGGTGAAGGCACATTATGCCCAGATACTGAATCTTGTCCCAGCATGTGGGCAAGTTCCCCCTCCCTTGGAGAAGGAAGCATTAGCCAGGCTTGCACGCACCCAGCGCATGCAGTGCTCGTGCTGACACCTAGTATGGGCATAATTCTAGCTTCACGCTTTCTATAGGCTGAAGCCAGCTGTTTATGAGAGTGCCCATTGGTCAAGCCCAGCCTCGAGGAATCTATAAGTATCACCCCAGTTGGTAAACAAGTTGCCCCCTCATTCACTTTGTCTCTGTGCCTGCTCGAGAGAGTAACTCTCGAGCTGCAGCCTTTGCCATTGAGCTTATTGTTGTTAGCTTCTGTCATACCTGCACGCATACTGAAAGCCTGTGCATGGTGAGAAGCCCAGAGGGAGGACCTTTGCTGTTTCTGAGGAATCCAGCGTTGCTACAGCCAGTCGTGCCGACCGGGAGAGCCCACCGTGCCACTGGAGGACTGGACCAGCCCCTGAGGGTAAGATCTGCCCAGTTGCCGGGGAGAAGGGACTTGATCAATACCGAGTCCACGTATGCCTAGCCCCGCCGTAGCGGGAGAGAAGCCGCCGAGTGCTGCTCTGAGCCCTGTGAACCTCAGGGAAGACTAAAGCATTGTTTGTGCCTATACTGCACCGAACCCGGGACCACCCCGAGAGTCCCGTTGCTCCTTTAAGATCAGTTGGCGTAGGGTTGGAAGGGTAAGGCCAAAAAGCCTCCTCCCTTCCCCCTGTAAAGTAAAGGGAAAGAAAATTGAGGGGAAAGGGAAAAAAAAACCCTCACAGCTGAATTAGCAAAGCAGTGGAGCTGTATATTTACAAAGCAATACAGGATATGCAGGGGAATTTACAGAATTTACAATATTTACAATATATACAAAAATATACAACAAAGTTGCGCAGAAATGAGAGTTCCCCCCACTACTGAGGGGGTTCCCCACCTTCGCTCCCCCCTCTCTCCCCCTTTCCCCAGAGCGGGTTAGAAAGAGAGAGAAAAGAAGAAAAAAATATTAGAAGCAGTTATGTGTTAATTGGAAAGCAGTTAATACAGGCCTTGTAGCTTATCAGTTTTTTCAAGGCCAAGCCTTGGCCGAAAGCCCAGCACAGAGAGAGAGCTGCTGCCCAAAGGAGGAGTGGAAGAAAGACTGATAGAAAAGTGCCGGAATGCCCAGGATATCCTCCTGCACTCCCAGTTCAGAAGGTGCTTCCTCCCAATCTACCAATGAAATTAGTTTAGATCTGCCTTTTTCGTTTACCAACTTCCGACATCCATATTCCCTTTCTTAAGGGGACAGTCTCAAACAGTCACATCAGTAAATGAGAATCCTCTGCCTAACGCAGCCGCATTCTCTCCCCGAGGCTGTTTGCATCAGCCTGAGAACCGCCGTGGGTGGGCCGACCCCCGTAGCTTTGCCTGCTGCCGCCGCGTCGACCAAGCCCACCTACCGGCCACCGTCGTCCCGCCCTGCTGTGCAAGCCACGGGCCAACCCCTACCAGGACCGATCCCTGTTGTCTGAAGGGATTCGAATATCTTCCACGTGCTTTCCACCCACTAGCACTCAGTTCAAAGTATCCGCGTCTAGCAGAGTAAGCGCTGACGCATAGAAAGATTGTAATATTGCTGTGTATAGCCAGAAGCCGCCCTCGTCCCGCCATCTAGTGGCCAAGTGGCGGAACTGCACCCTTCTTATATAAATATAGAAAGGCCCACCCACGGCGGTTCTCAGGCTGATGCAAACAGCCTCGGGGAGAGAATGCGGCTGCGTTAGGCAGAGGATTCTCATTTACTGATGTGACTGTTTGAGACTGTCCCCTTAAGAAAGGGAATATGGATGTCGGAAGTTGGTAAACGAAAAAGGCAGATCTAAACTAATTTCCTTGGTAGAGTGGGAGGAAGCACCTTCTGAACTGGGAGTGGAGGGTATCCTGGGCATTCCGGCACTTTTCTATCAGTCTTTCTTCCACTCCTCCTTTGGGCAGCAGCTATCTATTCGGGGCGTTCGGCCAAGGCTTGACCTTGAAAACTGATAAACTGCAAGGCCTGTATTAACTGCTTTCCAACTAACACATAACTGCCTCTAACCTTTTTTCTCTCTCTCTCTTTCTAACCCGCTCTGGGGAAAGGGGGAGAGAGGGGGGAGCGGAGGTGGGGAACCCCCTCAGCGGGGGCGGGGGAACTCTCATTTTTGTGCTACTTTATTGTATATCTTTGTATATTTTGTAAATATTGTAAATTCTGTAAATTCCCCTGCGTTTCCCTGCTTTGTAAATATACAGCCCCCATTGCTTTGTTAATTCAGCTGTGAGTTTTTTTTCCCCTTTCCCTTCAATTTGCTTTCCCTTTACTTTACAGGGGGGAGGGAGGAGGCTTCTTGGCCTTACCCTTCCAACCCTACGACACAACCCCAGGCTGCTCGGTCCATCAGCTCGCAGACACCAATGTGGTGGATGGCAAATGGCATTTATTAGTGAACGACGCTGCACTATATAACTGAGGTTTATGTCACTTCCATCTGCTTGCACCGTAAACTAAACACTATTGGCTATCAGGAGAGGGGCCCTATCTTCCTGTACAATGCGAGATCTTCCGGCCGCTGGGTCCTAGCTACCTGCACAAAACCAGTCGGCTTCTGTTAAGCCTGCTGTAAATTCAAACACAGCTCTGATTAAGCAAGTAGCAGCTTTAGATAAGAGAGAAAGATGCAAAGCTGATCCAACAGCTGACCGGGAGGAGCAGCAAGATTCTGCAGCTGGTGAGGGATCTTCTGTTAAAAAAGACCCTGATGAAGAGGAAGAGAAAGTTTGTCTTTAGGATTTAGCTGAGTTATTGAGACCATCATTCAATAGTGGAGGTGTTCAAGAGGTTGTCGGATGTGGCACTTGGTACCATGGTCTAGTCATGAGGTCTGTGGTGACAGGTTGGACTCGATCGATTTGAGGTCTCTTCCAACCTTGATGATACTGTGATACTGTGATGCTGTGGAGATGCAGGGCAGAATACAGGTCCTGGTAAGACAGCAGCTAATGGAGATGCTTCTGAGCTTAAAGAAATCCTTAAGAGAGTAGCAGCAGAAGCCACTACAGGAAGATGAGGCAGATGAGGAATCAGACGATGATATTCAGAACACTAGCGCCCCCCAGAGAGGAGTCAAGGTATGTGAGGAAGGATTACATCAGAGCAGAGTATGAGCCAAACCTAAAGGTTTTCTTGGTGTGTGCATAGATGATCAAGGATACAACAATGAGAGACTAGCCAGAGTTAATGCATGAGGAGGACTTTATTGGAAAGATACGGTCACAACTGAACATCTGCATCATTGAGAAGGAAACTGCTGAAGGAGGAGATGCCAGGGAGGAACAGCATTGAGGCTGGCTTGGTGCAGCAGTGATGGAGCAGCTGCACTTGGCTGAAGCAGCATAAGGTTTTTAGACCTTGTTGTTGCCACGGCAGTAGAAAAGGTTCACCAGGTTCAGGACATCGAGTCTGGCGCATGATCCCTGGTTGACAGTGTATTGGGGTCCTTGGAAAAGACAACAAAAGAAAGGTGTTGTGAGGTAAGAGGGAAGATGGTGTGAAGAGATCTGTGCCCTCATTGGCTGCCCTTAACACCAGGCACCTTGCACTGTCGTGCTGGGTCACATGCAGCCATCCCAGCATTCATTTGCTTGCACTCACCCTGAACTTCATAAGTCTCATAGGTTGTGAGTCCTGTGCACAGAGCGACGATCTCTTGTCCATAAGACTGGAGGTTGAGGATAGGTCTCTTGATGACGTAGATGATGTCCTGTGTAGGTTGTCCTTTCACTCCCTGCAGCTAGACATGAGATAACAGCATTCAGCAAGATCAGTGCCGCCATCCCTTCAATGCTGTGTATATTCCCTGCTCTGAACTACTCCTGAGTACCTCGTTTGGAGTGAATTTCCAATCCATTCTCCTACCTGGGGGCTGTGATACAACTTCACACCCCATGGAGTGACGTAAATGGCTTTTGAAATTAAGGTGGGTTTCAAGCTCCTGAAAGCAGCTGTGTGTCTGCCATGGGTTTCCTTTGCAGTACTGTACAAGTTCCCAGGGATGTCCTCCTCTGGACTCTTACCCTGCTCTGTTCGGCCAGTCTGGGCAGAGCATCAAAGGTGGGCACCAGGCTCCTGTCCAGGGTGGAAATGTAGCAAACTCCCTCGGAGGACACTTTGGTGGCACTCACACCCTGCAAAATGAAGTGAGGGACAAGAACGAGGGGTTGAGCGTCTCAGTAAAGAAGTTGGGAACCAAGCCTGTGTGAAAGAGGCAAGAGTGTGGATAGTTTTTACCCTGGAAGTTGGACTGCAGATGCTAAGAGGAAAGAAACAAGTCCTGTAGTGTGTTCAGCTTGACAGGAGCTGGTCTCCCAGTCCATTGCCTAAACCTGCCCCTTGCCACTCACCGTCCTGTAGTTCCAAATGGTTTTCCATGACCCCTGGGTGCTCTTCTTCTCAATGATGGCCACGTGCTGTTGGCTGTTGAGGATCAGAATTTGGCTGCCCACAACAATGGTGGTCTGCTGGTTCAGGTTTGGGTTCTGCATATAGAAAACAAAATGCCACAGCACTTTTAGACTTCCAAGTCAGTTGATCCCTGTCTTCTGAAATGATGAAATGGGGAAAGAAGCAGGGAAAGCTCCTGCAGCAGGTTGGCTGCAAATGCTGCCAGTTGGGAGGATCAGACCCTCCCAAACCGTACCTGAGGGTACTTCTGCCCGGGGAACACCGGCCTTCCAGGGAACACATCCTGCCCGGTGAACACCTGCTGCCCGGTTTGCTGCCCAACCTGGAAAGATGCAAGAATTACCTGGTTAGAGTTGGGGCCTGGTTAAGAATTGTGACCCTCTTTGTCTCTGGTCTCTGTGGCAATCATTCTAGCTCCATTCTAGCTGGATTTGCCTCTCTCCCAGTCTGCCATCATATCAGAAATAGAGGGAACTTTGCCACTGAACTTTGCTGAGTTGTGCTTTTCCAGCTTCATGTTGAAAACCCTTTGGCTAATAATGGATGAGAGATTGAAAGGCTCTCCCACCACAGCCTGTGGCTGGGTCACTCTACTTACAAAACCTCCGAGGGCTGGGGCCAGGAAGAGGCCAAGGAGGACGGTAGTCACAATCTGAAAGAGAAAGAGAAACCAGAAGTACAGCTGCAGCTCTGGCTGTCCAATCCAGCATGAGGATCCTGGAGCCTTTTTGCTGTCCTGATCTGAGAGTGAACTGCTTTGATTGTCTTTTGCCTTTGTACTGCAATTGCAGGAGTCACCCGAAGTGACTCTAGAGTAATGCAGAGCAGAGGCATGGAAGGTGCTTGTTTACAGAGCTGAACCCGAAGGCGGTGGTCAGGTTCATAGGGGGTGTGCTGCTCTCTCTGGAGGAGAAACATCCCCCCCAAGAATGCCTTTCTGGCAGAGACAGGCATAGGCACTTCTGAGAAGTAAAGGCAATGACTGGAGTCCAAATGATAGCTCAGAAGGGGAAAACAGATCATCCATACTCACAGTGCACTTCATCTTGACTGCAGAGCTGGTGCTGGTGCAGCTTGAATGAAGGCTTTGACCTGTCCACCTTATATAGGTTGTGAGAGTGAGATCTGGAAGGATTAAGTGCTGAAATAAAATAATTCTGTCATTTGTATCCCTGCCTGGAGGGTGCTGATAATTGTTTCCTGCTGTAACAACTCCATCAACATGGGGCCTGTGCTTCTGTAACTTTTGATCTGCAGACTTTGATACTGATCAGATAAGGATCCATTTACAGGGAAAAATTAAACTTGAAAATTGAAAACCCACATCAATCTTATGAGCAGACATAGGCTAGATTTGAACAAACCCACAAAGGCCTTGCAGCAGACAAAGTAAATGAGAGCCTTTGTACCTTCCAGAATCTCTTGCATGCTACTACGTAATCACAGGGCCCCAAGACAGCATTGGCTCTGAGAGTGGCTTTGCCCTAAAGAGGCTGTGCAGGCTGAAACATTACAGATGTAGGCCATGCTGTAGAGGTCTCTTGGTTAGTATAGGTGGCAGTGGGATGGGTGGCCTCCCACCAAGAGGATGGTTCCTCTGCTAGCCAATGGAATGACAGAGCAGATGAACTAGCCTGATTGGCTCCCCTGCAAAACACCCAAATAACAGAAAATTGGGAACGGTTTCTAGAATGGCTGCATGACCTTAGGTCATGGGGGAAAGTCGTGCAGGCTCTGCAGAGGACCAGGCAGGAGAAGGGGATCTGGAGGGTGATAAGGGACTGTTTGTCGGCCATCCCGAGGTGGGGAGTCGGGGCAGCCATGCAGACTTTGCGCCCCCTGGACGATGGCAATTCTGCTGAGCCTGAGTGTGACCGTTTGAGGCTGTCCCTTCAAGAAAGGGAACATTGTGGATGAATGTTTATAAACAAAATACAGATCTAAACTAATATCATTGGTAGATTGGGAGACTGCCTCGCAGTGTGAGGGCCAATGCCAAAGGGTCAAGACTGACCTGTAACAGTCCATGGTCAAAGACATCTGAGCCCACCTACAGGGAACCATCGCCCCACTGGGACCATTCCCCCAGTACACCCAGCCTGACTCTGCCAACGGGTAATTCTAGCTCGGAGCCTCCAGGAGAGACCAGCCAGCAGCAGTGAATTTGCACAACTCCAAGGGAATCGCCCATGTCCTGCAAGGAAACCAGCTGACCGGCAGAAGTCTACATCACCCCCCCAGCCCCACCACTGCAGGAGGAACACCTCCACCCCTCACCTCCAGGACTGCCTCCCCAAAACAAGCCAGCCTAGGAGCTGGCCCTGGAGCAAGCCAGGCAGGCAGCAGGTACCTAGCAACAAAGACACAGTATATCTTTTCAGGTGCAGCACCTGCTAACATTCAGTTTAAAGCCTCCCTCAACTAGCCACGTGACATTTCTAGCACAAGCTTCTGACACATTTTAAGTTCCCTGTATATAGGTAAAGCTGCAGTGTCTTCTCGCATTGCCATCTTGTGGGCAAACTGTGGAATTGCACCCCTAGTTAATGAATCTCAATTAATTCTATAAATGTACTAATTGGGTTCAAATTGTACACACGAGACCAGTTATGAGATATAACTCACAATCAAGCACTAGACTCTGTATATAAAATAGTGATTAATCAGTTATTAGTAATTTTTTATATTAATAAGCAAGAATTATCATATTTCAGATTTCATAATCCATGAATTAATAACCTCTCCATCACAACACCTCCATGTTTCCCTATTGTATGGAAAGCCTAAGTTGAAGATGTGCCCTACACAAACATCCCCAACTTTTGAACCAAGGAAGCAAAGGAATTGCTCTTTCCTAGGGGGTTCACTGCAACACATTTGGGATGGTTTCTTCTTCTGACTGGGATGCCACTACATCTCAGAATGTTCATTATTCAAATGTAAATTGATCCAGGATTAAACTGATCCTGAAGAGAAGGAGTCTGACAAAGAGGTTGAGAAGTAGAGACAATACAATAAACCTCCAGAGACATCAAAACTGTGACTCTCACATTGTCCATGGAGGTGCAGAGCCAGACAGAGACTCTCAACAGTACACAAGGCTGGAGTCAGTAACCTTACAAGAAAAGATTCTTCTCAACAAGGATGAGGCCTGGCCTTTGGCACTGAACACAAAACCCATGATGCAGAGCAATCACTTCAGTAACTGGGGCCCTCTGGAAAAGAACAGATCTGCACCTTTCCTATACTGATTCCAACAGCAATTAACTGCTGTGGGCTCTCCATCAGCAGGCCACAGCAGCAATATCAAGTCCTACACCTCTGGTTTTCTCTTCTCCCACAGCAGGCAGGACACAAAGATTAATAAAAGCCTGTATGGGCATACAAAAAAGAGAAGTCAAAAGCATGAGTAGAGTATAAATAAATGCCCACAATATCATATCTCCATTGTGTTCTGATAGCCTCAGGTATTTTAAGAGAAATACAGGATTCTGAGAGAACCTCATTTGTCAGGGGGTTTGGGGGTTAAACACTGTAGTGGCGTGATGTTTTAGCCCACACGCACTAACATTAAAAGCATAGTTAAGCTCAGCTGAAGAAGTGAATGGAAAGCCGTATTTTACAAGCAAAACTACATTCTACAATGGAATGCAATGAATATGTACAAAATATACAGTATTTACAATGTTATACAAGAATTTACAGGAAATAACACAAGCACAGATCCTCAGTTGTGTGCTTGCTGGCCGAGAAGTAAAAGTCAGAACAGACTCTCACGCAGCACTCCACACCAACAGACTCTGAGGCTTGAGGGGCAGAAATATGAAGGGCTGCTACTGCACAGAGTGCTGAGGAGCTGGCGACCCAGCCCCTGCTGTCACCTCAGCAGCCTTTTCTTACCCTTTTTCCAGCCCCTTGCTCGTCTATCCCTCATACACCCAGCACCACCTCAGCTCTGCCCTGCTTCTTCCACCACATGCTCTGCACTCAAAACACCAGGCTTCTGCATTCTATTAGCCAAAGGAGTGATTCTTGCACTCCCAGCACCAGGCTCCTGCATTCTATCAGCCACAGGAGCGATTCCTGAACTCCCAGCACCAGGCCCCTGCATTCTATCAGCCACAGGAGCGAGTCCTCCACTCATAACACCAAACTGGATACAAACCTCAGGCATGCAAAAACCTTCCTAGCACAGTGATCACCTGTGTCTTTGCAGCGCCACAGAGTATAAACTGGGGCAAGGGAAAAACACTCTCTGCTGCCACCTATATTAACCAAGAGACCTCCACAGCCTGGCCTACATCTGTAATGTTTCAGCCTGCACAGCCTCTTTAGGGCAAAGCCACTCTCAGAGCCAATGCTGTCTTGGGGCCCTGTGATTACGTAGTAGCATGCAAGAGATTCTGGAAGGTACAAAGGTGCTCATTTACTTTGTCTGCTGCAAGGCCTTTGTGGGTTTGTTCAAGTCTACCCTATGTCTGCTCATAAGATTGATGTGGGTTTTCAATTTTCAAGTTTAATTTTTCCCTGCAAATGGATCCTTATCTGATCAGTATCAATGTCTGCAGATCAAAAGTTACAGAAGCACAGGCCCCATGTTGATGGAGTTGTTACAGCAGGAAACAATTATCAGCACCCTCCAGGCAGGGATACAAATGACAGAATTATTTTATTTCAGCACTTAATCCTTCCAGATCTCACTCTCACAACCTATATAAGGTGGGCAGGTCAGAGCCTTCATTCAAGCTGCACCAGCACCAGCTCTGCAGTCAAGATGAAGTGCACTGTGAGTATGGATGATCTGTTTTCCCCTTCTGAACTATCATTTGGACTCCAGTCATTGCCTTTACCTCTCAGAAGTGCCTATGCCTGTCTCTGCCAGAAAGGCATTCTTGGGGGGGATGTTTCTCCTCCAGAGAGAGCAGCACACCCCCTATGAACCTGACCACCGCCTTCAGGTTCAGCTCTGTAAACAGGCACCTTCCATGCCTCTGCTCTGCATTACTCTAGAGTCACTTCAGGTGACTCCTGCAATTGTAGTACAAAGGCAAAAGACAACCAAAGCAGTTCACTCTCAGATCAGGACAGCAAAAAGGCTCCAGGATCCTCATGCTGGATTGGACAGCCAGAGCTGCAGCTGTACTTCTGGTTTCTCTTTCTCTTTCAGATTGTGACTACCGTCCTCCTTGGCCTCTTCCTGGCCCCAGCCCTCGGACGTTTTGTAAGTAGAGTGACCCAGCCACAGGCTGTGGTGGGAGAGCCTTTCAATCTCTCATCCATTTTTAGCCAAAGGGTTTTCAACATGAAGCTGGAAAAGCACAACTCAGCAAAGTTCAGTGGCAAAGTTCCCTCTATCTCTGATATGATGGCAGACTGGGAAGAGGCAAATCCAGCTGGAATGGAGCTAGAATGATTGCCACAGAGACCAGAGACAAAGAGGGTCACAATTCTTAACCAGGCCCCAACTCTAACCAGGTAATTCTTGCATCTTTCCAGGTTGGGCAGCAAACCGGGCAGCAGGTATTCACCGGGCAGGATGTGTTCCCTGGAAGGCCGGTGTTCCCCGGGCAGAAGTACCCTCAGGTATGGATTGGGAGGGTCTGATCCTCCCAGCTGGCAGCACTTGCAGCTAACCTGCTGCAGGAGCTTTCCCTGCTTCTTTCCCCATTTCATCATTTCAGAAGACAGGGATCAACTGACTTGGAAGTCTAAAAGTGCTGTGGCATTTTGTTTTCTATATGCAGAACCCAAACCTGAACCAGCAGACCACCATTGTTGTGGGCAGCCAAATTCTGATCCTCAACAGCCAACAGCACGTGGCCGTCATTGAGAAGAAGAGCACCCAGGGGTCATGGAAAACCATTTGGAACTACAGGACGGTGAGTGGCAAGGGGCAGGTTCAGGCAATGGACTGGGAGACCAGCTCCTGTCAAGCTGAACACACTACAGGACTTGTTTCTTTCCTCTTAGCATCTGCAGTCCAACTTCCAGGGTAAAAGCTATCCGCATTCTTGCCTCTTTCACACAGGCTTGGTTCCCAACTTCTTTACTGAGACCCTCAACCCCTCGTTCTTGTCCCTCACTTCATTTTGCAGGGTGTGAGTGCCACCAAAGTGTCCTCCGAGGGAGTTTGCTACATTTCCACCCTGGACAGGAGCCTGGTGCCCACCTTTGATGCTCTGCCCAGACTGGCCGAACAGAGCAGGGTAAGAGTCCAGAGGAGGACATCCCTGGGAACTTGTACAGTACTGCAAAGGAAACCCATGGCAGACACACAGCTGCTTTCAGGAGCTTGAAACCCACCTTAATTTCAAAAGCCATTTAGGTCACTCCATGGGGTGTGAAGTTGTATCACAGCCCCCAGGTAGGAGAATGGATTGGAAATTCACTCCAAACGAGGTACTCAGGAGCAGTTCAGAGCAGGGAATATACACAGCATTGAAGAGATGGCGGCACTGATCTTGCTGAATGCTGTTATCTCATGTCTAGCTGCAGGGAGTGAAAGGACAACCTACACAGGACATCATCTACGTCATCAAGAGACCTATCCTCAACCTCCAGTCTTATGGACAAGAGATCGTCGCTCTGTGCACAGGACTCACAACCTATGAGACTTATGAAGTTCAGGGTGAGTGCAAGCAAATGAATGCTGGGATGGCTGCATGTGACCCAGCACGACAGTGCAAGGTGCCTGGTGTTAAGGGCAGCCAATGAGGGCACAGATCTCTTCACACCATCTTCCCTCTTACCTCACAACACCTTTCTTTTGTTGTCTTTTCCAAGGACCCCAATACACTGTCAACCAGGGATCATGCGCCAGACTCGATGTCCTGAACCTGGTGAACCTTTTCTACTGCCGTGGCAACAACAAGGTCTAAAAACCTTATGCTGCTTCAGCCAAGTGCAGCTGCTCCATTGCTGCTGCACCAAGCCAGCCTCAATGCTGTTCCTCCCTGGCATCTCCTCCTTCAGCAGTTTCCTTCTCAATGATGCAGATGTTCAGTTGTGACCATACCTTTCCAATAAAGTCCTCCTCATGCATTAACTCTGGCTAGTCTCTCATTGCTGTATCCTTGATCATCTATGCACACACCAAGAAAACCTTTAGGACTGTATCTCTTTTTGCCCTGTGGAGCTCTCCTAATGCTCTTCTCACAGTGCAAAGACGGTACAGCCCAGGGTTCAGTCTCACTGTGTGCAGGTGACAATGGCACCATAAAGATCTAAGAACTTTCTTCCCCTTTTCAGGGAAATAGGACTCCTAGCATAATTTTTTCCATGCGTCATGAAAGGTAGAAAGAAAGGACAATGATGCAAAGAAATGGCCTTCCTTAAG
The DNA here is from genome assembly GCF_026170545.1 of Melanerpes formicivorus. Classification (NCBI taxonomy): domain Eukaryota; kingdom Metazoa; phylum Chordata; class Aves; order Piciformes; family Picidae; genus Melanerpes; species Melanerpes formicivorus. The sequence continues at coordinate 4,979,645 of NW_027142386.1, read as the reverse complement.
GGATGAGAAGGCTAGTTTCTAGGATTTACAGAATTGTTCTCTTCCTAAAATAGAGGCCTCCAAGGCATGGTTATGACCAGCCAGAGGCATCACAGAGAGTAATTTTAAGTGATGGCTGGCTTCCAAAAGTGATTTATTTGGTGGGTGTAATCCTGCTCTCTGTGATAATGTGTTCTTGTTTGTAGCTCTGTTACATGAGAGAAAGGTATCTAAGACGTGTTTCATTTTCAAACGCAGACCAAGGTGAGGAGATGCCGTTCTAACTCCAACCCAGAGATTTCTAGTGACAAGGAGATGCAAGAAACAGTTAGACCTAAACAGGCTATTGGTGAAGCAGCGGTTGGTGATTCTGGCAATCACAGCAGCAGCTCCTGAGATGGCAGCCGCAAAGTCCTTGGCAGCCATTAGAGAGGCAAAATCATTTCCTTCTTCATCAGCAGGACCAGAAGTGTCCTCTCCAGCAGCTGCTTTGTCTCAAAACTGTTGCCTGTCGTAGGCGCGGCGACCTGGTTCAGGAATGGCACGGCAGCCAACCCCAGGCTGCTCGGTCCATCAGCTCGCAGACACCAATGTGGTGGATGGCAAATGGCGTTTATTAGTGAACGACACTGCACTATGTAACTGAGGTTTATGTCACTTCCGTCTGCTTGCACCATAAACTAAACACTATTGGCTATCAGGAGAGGGGCCCTATCTTCCCATACAACACGAGATCTTCCGGCCGCTGGGTCCTAGCTACCTACAATTTCCCCCTCCATATGCATAACCAAATTAGCTAAAATATAACAATCCTGAGAAATTCTATTCTTTATAACAATCATAAACTTGAATAAAAAATGTAAGGCACAGTGAACAGTTGGAAATTAGGGGTTTAACTGGTAACAACAGGGTGTAACTTGAGGTAACTAAGGATAACTGGGGATAACACTGGGTAAATACATTCTTAAAACAGTTGCTGGTGTTCTACCAACATAATGTAAACCTCTAGATGGCTCAAGGCATCACAGCCCCACTCTGCGGAGGCTATTTTGCCATTCTCTGAATTCTGCCAGTGCAGAACTCCCAGGCTTGGACAGGACACTTGCCAGCTGGTCATCTTCTCTTGCCACCGGGGTATATGGGTCACAGGGGTGTCCGATGATCTGGTCCTGTGAAGAGAAACTCACAGCTTTCATTAGTTTTATTCTGAAGGTGGCTGGACGATTTCCACATCAATTTAATTGGTGGAAGTGGGTGTGTGGCAGTGGCCCTTAGAATAAATTTGTCACCCTGGCTTTTAATAGGGCTAGAGCGTCCCTTCCCAATAGGGGTGGGACTCCTGACATGGCATATGGAAAAAGGGTGATGGTTTTCTCCGGTCCCGTTTCACTGTGAATTGTAATTGCTACCAATTCAGCGCTCTTCCAAGCTCGGGTCAATCCCCCAACTCCACCCACCATGGGGGGCATCTTCCAATTTCCAGCGTAGAGGCCAATTTGTCTCAGGAATAACTGCAACATCTGCTCCAGTGTCAATCAAGAAGGGGACATTAATGGTGGTGCCATTGGGGGCATTATAGAGAGAACAGATCCCCCACACCACTGGCGGGTTGTCACACTTTACTGCCAGGGCCACCCTAGGTCTCACCCCCAAGGGGCAGTCCTTGCTGTCCCTGAGATAGAGGCAGATTCGGTTGGACCATCGGTTGGGCCATGAAGTTGGTTGCTTCTCGAGGGGGCAGCGAGTTCGGGAGCGCTTCGCCCCATCTGTGGTTGGCATAGTTGGGCCGCCTCACGTCCCAAGTGGGAGAGGGCTGTGCGCGGCCCAGGTGCCCTCTCCCCACCCCGTTTCCCTGGTTTTTAGATCTGCACTCCTTAGCAAAATGTCCTTTCTTTCCACAGACCCAGCACGGTCCTCTGGGTTGATTTTGGTGCGGAGGGAGCAGTGCTGGCAGGTCCCCCAACTGAGGGCAGTTTGCCACAACGTGGCCTGCCTGGCCACATCTAAAACATGCCATCACATTAGCTATTGCCGTGCAAACAGCCACATGAATTGGGGCAGATGCTCTTCATTCACAACATGCTTAATCATGTCTGTAAGACTTGACCCCGCTGGCAGTGATCGTAGGATGTCTTTGGTTTTTGAATTACACTGCTGACGTAAGCAGTCTGCAAGGACCGGGCCTTTTGCTTCCGCGGGCAGGGTTGAGGAGTCGAGCGCTGCCTGGAGGCAATCTACAAATTGCATAAAGCTCTCACTTTCGTTTTGCTTTATTGTGGACCATGGCGATGGCTGGGCGATAACTCTAGAGGCTGTGCGAATGGCCTCTCTAGCTGCACAAGTAGTTGTCATAACTTCATGGGCCCGCAGGCCTTGGGCCTGTGCCTGGGGGATAATCATTGTTGGGTCTGTACCCATTAGCTGCTGCAGGCTGGAGCCGTGGAGCGGGTGATCTGCCCCAGTTACTTGAGCTAGTTGCCTTGCACAGTTGTCCTCCCATTCTTGTTTAAACACAATCATCCCTGCCCCATCAAAAATCAATCTACAGGTTTGCTTTATATCGAACGGGAGCATGTCATCTCCCCCGAAAACCCCATCTATGAGAGTGGAGATCATGGCACAGTTAAGCCCTTTGTCTGCAATTGCTTTAACAATCGCTTGCACATCCTTAGGATTTATTGGTGTGTGGACCCTTTGTCCCCCGTCTGTCACCCGGACCGGGAACGCTAGTGTGGCTGATGGGGCCCAATCAGCACATGCAATCTTTATTTTCCTCCAATCCATGAGAGGAATTTTTCCCCCTCGTGGCCCCTCTTTATAGTGGATGGGGATACTTTGGCTTTTGACTCCGTCTACCCCCACCTCCTCCTCCTCTGAGTTTGAATCAGTTGCGAGCCACTCGACTTGGCTAGTGTCTGACCCAGAGTTGAACTCGACTGACCGGCTACTTCTGAATTCCAGTACTTTTTTGTTGGGCCCTGGCCCCACCCACTTCCCTTGCAGGTGGGCTGTTCCCTCCCTCTTGGCTTGCTCCGCCTTCTGCTCGGTGGGGTGTTTGCCCAGTGAGGGTGTTTTTCCAGATGGTCGCTCTGATTGGCTTTCCACCCCTCGCTCACGCTCCGGCCCTGCCCACTTCCCTGGCGGGTGGGCCGCTCCTCCCTTCTTGGCTTGCCCCCACCACCTTTCTCCTTCTCGTTCTCCTCCCCTTCCCATTTGCGTGCGCTTATTGGTTGTAGCACCTCCTCCCTGTTCCCGCTGGGGGCATGCTTGCCCCGTCCTTCCCCTTTTCATTTGGCGCCATCTTGGGGCGCATATGGCGGTGGTCTAGCCCAGACGTCCTCAAACTCCGATTTCCACACGGCACCCCAGGCCTCGCAGCTAACCCACCCCAGAAGGACTTGGCTAGATTCTGTCCCTCGGCAAGCTGGTTGGGGTTTGGGGATTTGGGGGGCACATCGCCCTCCTGCAGTTCCTCAGTGTCGAGGGTTGGGGAGAAGGCGGCAAAGCCTTCTTCCCCCCCTGTAAGTAAAGGGAAGAAAATTGAAAGGAAAAAAAACACAGCCGGATTAGCAAAGGGATTGTGTGCTATATTTACAAAGCAGTTTAGGGAATGCAGGGAAATATATATACAGAATTTACAGTATTTAAAATATGTACAGAAAATATGCAACAAAGTAACACAGAAATGAGAGTTCCCTCCTCTGCTGAGGGGGGTTCCCCACCCCTGTACCCCCTTCTCTCCCCTTTTCCCCAGAGAGGGTTAGAAAGAGAGAAAAAGAAATAATTGTTAATTAAAAAGCAGTTAGTCAGTTATGTGTTAGAAAAAAAGCTTATCTTTTTCCAAGGTCAAGTCTGGCTGAAAGCCCAGAAAGCTGCGAGCTGCAAAGGGGAAGAAAGAAAGACTGAATAGAACGCTGCTGTACTCCCAGTTCAAAAGGTGCTTTCTCCCAATCTACCAATGAAATTAGTTTAGATCTGTCTTTTGTTTATAAACATTCAGCCACAATGTTCCCTTTCTTAAAGGGACAGCCTCAAACGGTCACACTCAGGCTCAGCAGAATTGCCACCGTCCAGGGGGCACAAAGTCTGCATGGCTGCCCCAACTCCCCACCTCGGGATGGCCGTCAAACAGTCCCTTATCACCCTCCAGATCCCCTTCTCCTGCCTGGCCCTCTGCAGAGCCCACAGGACTTTCCCCCACAACCTAGCTAGCGCTTCAGTGCATTTGTTCCACATTTCTGGGTGGAGAATGTCCACCGGCTGGTCTATGGCCCCAAGCTGTAACAGCCTTGCAACTGCGAGAATAAAGTCTTCAGGTTCACAATCAATACCCCACTGCTTATGTAACTGCGACACGACCTTCACAAGGGCTTCCATCCTCCTTGTTGGTCCGGGAGCATCCTCCCCGCTGGGCTGGTCCAGCCACTCTGGACCGCTGTTCACCCGATTCCAGGCAAATTCCTGGGTTTCGGCACCACTTGTTGCCTGTCGTAGGCACGGCGACCTGGTTCAGGAATGGCATGGCGGCCAACCCCAGGCCGCTCGGTCCATCAGCTCGCAGACACCAATGTGGTGGATGGCAAATGATGTTTATTAGTGAACGATGCTGCACTATGTAACTGAGGTTTACATCACTTCCATCTGCTTGCACCGTAAACTAAATGCTATTGGCTATCAGGAGAGGGGCCCTATCTTCCTGTACAATGTGAGATCTTCCAGCCGCTGGGTCCTAGCTACCTACACAAAACCAGTCGACTTCTGTTAAGCCTGCTGTAAATTCAAACACAGCTCTGATTAAGCAAGTAGCAGCTTTAGATAAGAGAGAAAGATGCAAAGCTGATCCAACAGCTGACCGGGAGGAGCAGCAAGATTCTGCAGCTGGTGAGGGACCTTCTGTTAAAAAAGATCCTGATGAAGAGGAAGAGAAGGTTTGTCTTTAGGATTTAGCTGAGTTATTGAGACCATCATTCAATAGTGGAGGTGTTCAAGAGGGGGTCGGACGTGGCACTTGGTACCATGGTCTAGTCATGAGGTCTGTGGTGACAGGTTGGACTCGATTGATTTGCGGTCTCTTCCAACCTTGGTGATACTGTGACACTGTGATGCTGTGGAGATGCAGGGCAGAATACAGGTCCTGGTAAGACAGCAGCTAATGGAGATGCTTCTGAGCTTAAAGAAATCCTTAAGAGAGTAGCAGCAGAAGCCACTACAGGAAGAAGAGGCGGAAGAGGAATCAGACGATGATATTCAGAACGCTAGCGCCCCCCAGGGAGGAGTTAAGGTATGTGAGGAAGGATTACATCAGAGCAGAGAATGTGACAATTCTAACTTGGCTTGGCAGATGTTTCGATGAAGGTGCACCAGCTCTAATAGTAGGAGACAAGTCATCATCTCAGCTAGGAACTCTCTCAAATAATAGTGGAATAGACAGACATCTAGGCAGGTGTCTCAGTAAGGTTTCTCTGTGGATACGCCTTTTATTGGCAGCTTTTATGAGATAACCATCCCAAGATGACCTCCTATGGAATGCTAAACCCTGGATTACCATGGAAGAGGGAATTAAGTGTCTGAGAGAATTTGCTGTCAGAGAGGTACTCTATGGTAATCATGAAACTCTGAATCCTGATGAAATTCCTGTGGGAACTGGTCTTGCTAAAAAGCTCATCAAACTTGCTCCTCCTATTTCTGCTACTATTTTGACAAGCAGAATTGCGGCAAGAAATTATGGTGGAGCTCCTCCTATGGTTGGCCATTTCACTGATCAAATGAGACAATTGGAGGATAGTCTCACACGTGTTTCTTTTGTTTCGGCTATTGAAACTCTGTCTGGTGAGATAAAGAATTGCATGAAAGAGTTGAAAGATTCCATATGCAAATTGACACAAAGAGATAATTCCAATGCTTCCTCCAGATGGATACAAGTTTCAGCTGCTAGAAACAGATGTCCCCCAAGGAGGTAATTCCAAAAGAGATCAAACCAAAACAGACCACAGAGGCAATCATGTGGGAGCATTTGGATAACTCTGCATGATTAGTTTGATGAGAACATGAACAGATGGGATGGTCAACCAGCTTCTAATTTTTTCAGGAGACTGAGGGAACTGCAAAGTGGCAGAACCCGAGGTAGCAATACCAGAAGGGTAGCAGTTACTTCCACAGTTTCCCAGAACAACTCTAATGGCTCCAGTTCTAACACTGGACAGTGTGCTCACTGCACATGTGGGCATATTCCCCATAATTAGGGGTGCCCTGCCCCCTGCCAGGGGGAGAAGAGGGATAATAGAGATAACAGAATCTATTGGGATGTGTACATCCAGTGGCCTGGCACTTCAAAATTTTGGAAGTACAGGGCCTTGGTTGACACAGGAGCTCAGTGCACCATAATGCCATCAAATTATCAGGGATCAGAGTCTATAACTATTCTGGGAGTCACTGGTGGATCTCAAGAGTTAACTAAGATAGAAGTTGATGTAAGTTTAACTGGTAAACAATGGAGGAAGCATACTGTCGTGACAGGACCTGACACACCTTGTATTTTGGGAATTGATTTTCTGAGAGAAGGGCATTTCAAAGACCCTAGAGGTTACAAATGGGCTTTTGGAGTAGCTTCTGTAGAAACGGATGGACAAAAGTTGAAGCTGGCTATTAGACCTGAGCTTTCTGATGAATCTGCAGTTGCGGGACAACATGAGATAGAGGACATAAAATTGCCAGTTGCTTCTCAGACTGTGCATTACAGGCAATACAGAACTGACCGTGACTCTTTGTTGCCCATTCAGAATCTGATACATCAGTTGGAGAGCCAGAAAGTCGTCAGCAAAACTCATTCACCTTTCAACAGTCCAGTGTGGCCTGTGCAAAAGCAGAATGGAGACTGGCGTCTGACAGTAGACTACCGAGCCCTGAATGAAGTGACACCACCTATGAGTGCAGCAGTGCAAGACATGATGAAGCTACAGTATGAGCTGGAATCCTAAGAGGCCAAATGGTATGCTACCATAGACATTGTTAATGCATTTTTCTCTTCCCATAGCAGAGACATCCAGGCCTCAGTTTGCTTTCACCTGGAGAGGAATCCAGTACACCTTCAACAGATTGCCAATGGGCTGGATCCACAGCTCAAGCATCTGTCATGCAGTAATCCACGATGCTCTGGAGAAAGGCGGTGCTCCAGAACACATCCAGTTCATCGATGACATCATCATCTGGGGTAAAACTGCTGAGGAAGTCTTCGAGAAAGGTAGCAAAGTAATTGACATTCTTCTGAATGCAGGTTTTGTCATCAAGTGAGACAAGGTGAAAGGACCTACCACAGAGATTCAGTTTCTGGGAGTGCGGTGGCAGGATGGATGCCGACACATTCCAGTGGATGTGGTAGATAGTCTCTACCATGGCAAATCCCACCAACAAGCAAGAGACCCTACGTTTCTTGGGGATAGTGGGATTTTGGAGACTGCACATTCCTGGATACAGTCAGATTGTGAAACCTCTGTATGATGTGACTCAAAAGAGAAACCATTTCCACTGGGGACCTGAACAACAAGCAGCCTTTGACCAGATAAAGCAAGAGGTAGTTCAAGAAGTGGGTCTGGGACCTGTCTGAGATGGTCCAGACATTAAGAACATTTTGTACATGGCTGCAAGTGACAATGGTCCAACCTGGTGCTTGTGGCAAAAAGCTCCAGGTGAGACACAAGGATGACCTCTTGGTTTCTGGAGTTGAGGTTACAGAGGTTCAGAGGCAAATTATACTCCAACAGAGAAAGAGATTTTAGCTGCCTATGAAGGAGTAAAAGCATCTTCTGAAGTGATTGGAACTGAATCACAACTTCTCTTAGCTCCCAGATTACCAGTTTTGAATTGGATGTTCAAAGGCAAAGGTTCCACACCACATCATGCCACAGACTCAATATGGTCTAAGTGGATGGCTCTGATAACACAGAGAGCTTGCTCGAATGAGAAATCTTGAAAGACCTGGTCTAGTGGAGGTGATCTCAAGTTGGCATGAAGGCACCTACTGTACTAAACCTCCAAAGGAGAAAGTAACTCATGCTGAGGAAGCTCCTCCTTACAATGACCTTTCTGATGATGAAAAGAAATATGCTTTGTTCACAGACGGTTCCTGTCATCTTGTTGGGAACAAGCAAAGGTGGAAGTCTGCAGTGTGGAGTCCAACACGCCAAGTTGCAGAGGCGAAGGATGGAGAAGGAGAATCCAGTCAGTTCGCAGAGGTAAAAGCTGTCCAGCTAGCTCTCGACGTGGCTGAACGTGAGAGATGGCCAAAGCTTTATCTCTACACCGACTCATGGATGGTAGCCAATGCCCTGTGGGGTTGGCTAAAGGACTGGAAAAAGAATGGTTGGCAGAGAAAAGGAAACTGATTTGGGCAGCTGACCTGTGGCAGGACATTGCCAATCGAATCAAGAGAATTCCAGCGAAGGTGAGACACATGCTCACATTCTTAAGAACAAAGCTACTGAGGAATGGCAACACAACCATCAGGCAGATCTAGCTGCAAGAGTTTCTCATGTAGGCACAGACACTGATCTTGTTCTCGACTAGATACACCAAGGTGAGATGTTCTTAGCTCAGTGGGCTCATGATTCATCAGGACATCAAGGCAGAGATGCAACCTACCAGTGGGCTCATGACAGATCCATAGACATTTCCATAGATGCTATCACATAAGTCATCCATGATTGTGACATTTGTGCTGCTAATCAGCAGACAAAGTGAATTAAACCCTTGTGGTATGGTGACAGATGGTCCAAGTACAAGTATGGTGAGGCCTGGCAGACTGACTACATCACTCTACCACGTTCTTGTTCTGGTAAGCAGTACATGCTTACTATGGTAGAGGCAAACACTGGATGGTTGGAAACTTATCCAGTTCCACATGCAACTGCACTCAACACCATTCTCGGTCTGGAGAGACAGATCCTGTGGAGACACGGAACTCCAGAGAGGATTGAGTCAGACAACGGAAATAATTTCAAAAACAATCTTGTAAAAAACTGGGCCAAAGAGCACGGCATTGAGTGGATATTCCACATTCCCTACTATGCACCAGCTTCAGGGAAGATTGAACGTTACAACAGTTTGCTGAAGACCACTCTCAAAGCCATGGGGGGTGGACCTTTGAAAAACTGGGAGAAACATTTAGCACAAGCAACCTGGCTGGTAAATAGTAGAGGTTCAGTGAATTGAGACCTCAGTTCAGTGAATTTGAGACCTCATTGCCCTCTACAACTACCTGAAAGGTGGTTGTAGCCGGGAGGGGACTGGTCTCTTCTCCCAGGCACCCAGCACCAGAACAAGGGGACACAGTCTCAAGCTGTGCCAGGGGAAGTTTAGACTCCAGGTGAGGAGGAAGTTCTTCACCGAGCGAGTCATTCGTCATTGGAACAGGCTGCCCAGGGAGGTGGTTGAGTCGCCGTCCCTGGAGGTGTTCAAGAGGGGATTGGACATGGCACTTGGTGCTGTGGTCTAGTCATGGGGTCTGTGTTGATAGGTTGGACTCGATGATCCTCGAGGTCCTTTCCAACCTAAGTTATACTGTGATACTGTGAGCTGGACCTGCACACTCAAAGACAAACTGTTTTCTGTTTTCTGGGTTCCTGATTTTTCTTTGGCTTCTGAATCATCTACACTTGAGGACAGCTGGGATGGACTGTGAGCTTTGCTTACGAATTGTAGATATTGTTTTAGATTAGATGGAGAGTACTAACAGCCAATGAAATTGTTTAGAAGGGGCGGATTGTGACAGTTTAGGCTGGGCCTTTAAGAAAAGATAACTACCAAATTCTCTAGCTGAAAGTTTGGGTGTAAAAAGGAAAACAAAAGAAAGATAATTCTAAATGAATTTCATCAGCCAGATGAGTGGGATGTAGTGTTATGATCTTACATTCTGTTCTCAGTCGCTCTGTCGTCTGTCCCTTGGCTGAAATGCATGACTGCTGCTCTTGGACAGAGACTGATAAGATAAGCAACATTAACTTCTTAAGACAGCTTTAGGCTAACTGAAATTGCCTTAACATTTTATCTTCTCTTTTCTTCTAATTAGTAGAATAGAATAGAATAAAATAGACCAGGTTGGAAGAAACCTTCAAGATTATCAAGTCCAACCTATCATCCAACACCACCCAATCAACTAAACCATGCAACCAATCACCCTATCAAGTCTCCTCCTGGACAACTCCAGTGATGGTTAGGAGGGTTGGGGGGAACCTAAGGTGGAATCCTCCTCCCCAGGAGGATTTCTGTGTTGTTTCTCTCCTGTAAATTCTTGTATGACATTGCAAATACTGTATATTTTGTATATATTCATTGCATTCCATTATTGTGGTAAAACACAGCTTCATTCGCTTCTCCAGCTGCGCTCAGCTGAGCTTTTTGTTGATGTCAGTGGGCTAAACCATCACACTACAACACATTGAACACCAGAAATGCAGACAGGCAATATCCTTTAGTTTCTATCACCCTCACACCGATCCTCGGAAGCTTGTCATGGCCAGCTTCATCTTGTCCTTGGCATTTCTCAAGTTAACATTTTAGAATTATAGAATTTTTAGGGTTGGAAGGGACCTCAAGGATAATCCAGTTCCAACCCCCCATGACATGGGCAGGAACACCTCACACCAAAGAGGCATAGCCAGCAGGTCAAGAGAGGTGATTCTCCCTCTCTGCTCTGCTCTGGTGAGTACTCCCCTGGAGTACTGTGTCCAGGTCTGGAGCCCCTATTACAGGAAGGATCTGGAGTGGGTCTAGAGAAGGGCCATGAAGATGATCAGAGGACTGGAGCTGCTCGCGTAAGAGGACAGACTGAGGGAGTTGGGGTTGTTCAGTCTGGAGAGGAGAAGGCTCCAAGAAGACCTTCCAGTATATGAAGGGGACTACAAGAAAGCTGGGGAGGGACTTTTTAAGATGTCAGGGAATGATAGGATGGGGGAGGAATAGAAATGAGTAGATTCAGATTGGATGTTAGAAAGAAGTTGTTCCCCAGGAGAGTGGTGAGAGACTGGCAGAGGTTGCCCAGGGAGGTGGTGGAAGCCTCATCACATGGGGCTCTTAGCAACCTGCTGTGGTGTGAGGTGTCCCTGCCCATGGCAGGGGGGTTGCAACTGGCTGATCCTTGAGGTCAATTCCAATCCTAATAATTCTATGATTCTTTGATTCTATCTCGAAACACAAGTCACTTGGAGCAGGGGAACATGGAAACAGCAGCGATGAAGCACAGCTTGTTACAGGGAACATTAGGATCTTCTGCAGTTTGGTTTGCAGCAGATGTGAGGCAGAAGCATGAGCACAAATGCCCAGCAGGAGGGAGCAGAGCTGCATGGAATGAAGGATTCAGATCTACTGAGTGCATTTTTCATAGTTATAGGGGATCTGGAAACAAATCAAACCACAGTGCTGGATTTGCAGTGCCTGACTCACCCTGTTCAAGGTGTTGTGAAGAGGGAGAATGTGACCATTTCCTGGGGAGAGGGTTCTTTGTCTTACCTGATCCTGTTCCTTCTTGAAGGCTTTCTTTGGAAGAGATTCATTCTACCTGTGTTCCTCACTGGAGTTTGGATGGGTATGATAAATGGGAAGTTGTGCCTATTCAGCCTGTGGAGTGTTGTCAAAGTATCCTTCTGACCATGCTTAGAGCTCTCCTGGTACTGTGTATTGTCTGCTGCCTTTAGCATGGCTCAGGGGCCACAGTGGCTTTATTAAATCCCAGATCATTTGAAATCCCAAATCCTTGCATCTGAGAGGTGGGAGATGGGTTTGCGAACATGTGATGTGATCTGTGTCAGCTGTTACTTGTCATCATCTGGGCTACAAGAATCTTCTGCAGTGCTGGAGGGTGGAGAGGTTTGGCAGATGTACTTTGGAGGGTGCTCTTGCTGTATTTTTAGTTTCTCAGAACTCTCATCACAGCAGCATGAAGCAAATGGGAGCTGACTGGAGAAATGCCAAGGAGAACGCAAGGCTGGGTGTGACAAGAGCTGAAAGCTTTTATTAGGATAATCTATAACGGCTCAAAAGAAGTGGAAATGCCTACTCTGATTTGATTCTTGCCTCTTTCTGTCAGGTGGAGCCTCATCCTGAGCAAAAAGACAACCTGTGCTGTATGAAGGAATTCAAAGTGGTGTCATAAGAAAAAATAAGATTAGAGATCAGCAGCAACGAAGAACGTTCAGTGCCTCTCTTCTGCTAGCAGTGAGATGTCTTCATGCTGATCATTCAGGTGCCTGGGCCTGAGGTGTGCCTCAGTGAACTCTGCATCCTTTTGGAGTGATACAGAATGAGGCCTATGGGGATCAGTGTGAGGGCAACAGAAATGGAGGGTCGGTGCCTGTCTCCTTGTCTGGTGTTCAGTGTGAGGCCTCTGGCCAGCCCCTGCCATGCTCTGGCTACAATGCAGGCCTCCATTTTAAGAACAGAACAACTCTGTAAATCCTAAAATTAGATTTCTGCTCCTCTCAGGATGCCATTTCTTTGCTTCCTCCTCCTTTCCTTCTCCCTTTCATGCCAGGTAAGTGAAGATTTGTGCTGTGGGACTTCTCCCCATGGGAAAGAGAAGGAAGGTCTTAGCTTCATGTGCTGCCTTTGTCACCTGCACACAGTGACACTTGTGCCCTCTACAGGTGTGCCATGTGTGCAGAACAGGCTGTGAAACAAGCATTTGGAGGTCTCCAAAGGGCAACAGAAGATACACTCCAATTGGTTTTCTTGGTATGTGCATAGATGATCAAGGATACAACAATGAGAGACTAGCCAGACTTAATGCATGTGGAGGACTTTATTGGAAAGTTATGGTCACAACTGAGCATCTCCATCATTAGGAAGGAAACTGCTGAAGGAGGAGATGCCAGGGAGGAACAGCATTGAGGCTGGCTTGGTGCAGCAGCAATGGAGCAGCTGCACTTGGCTGAAGCAGCATAAGGTTTTTAGACCTTGTTGTTGCCACGGCAGTAGGAAAGGTTCACCAGGTTCAGGACATCGAGTCTGGCGCATGATCCCTGGTTGACAGTGTCTTGGGGCCCTTGGAAAAGACAACAAAAAGAAAGGTGTTGTGAGGTAAGAGGGAAGATGGTGTGAAGAGATCTGTGCCCTCATTGGCTGCCCTTAACACCAGGCACCTTGCACTGTCGTGCTGGGTCACATGCAGCCATCCCAGCATTCATTTGCTTGCACTCACCCTGAACTTCATAAGTCTCATAGGTTGTGAGTCCTGTGCACAGAGCGACGATCTCTTGTCCATAAGACTGGAGGTTGAGGATAGGTCTCTTGATGACATAGATGATGTCCTGTGTATGTTGTCCTTTCACTCCCTGCAGCTAGACATGAGATAACAGCATTCAGCAAGATCAGTGCCACCATCCTTTCAATGCTGTGTATATTCCCTGCTCTGAACTGCTCCTGAGTACCTCGTTTGGAGTGAATTTCCAATCTGTTCTCCTACCTGGGGGCTGTGATACAACATCACACCCCATGGAGTGACCTAAATGGCTTTTGAAGTTAAGGTGGGTTTCAAGCTCCTGAAAGCAGCTGTGTGTCTGCCATGGGTTTCCTTTGCAGTACTGTACAAGTTCCCAGGGATGTCCTCCTCTGGACTCTTACCCTGCTCTGTTCGGCCAGTCTGGGCAGAGCATCAAAGGTGGGCACCAGGCTCCTGTCCAGGGTGGAAATGTAGCAAACTCCCTCGGAGGACACTTTGGTGGCAATCACACCCTGCAAAATGAAGTGAGGGACAAGAACGAGGGGTTGAGGGTCTCAGTAAAGAAGTTGGGAACCAAGCCTGTGTGAAAGAGGCAAGAATGTGGATAGTTTTTACCCTGGAAGTTGGACTGCAGATGCTAAGAGGAAAGAAACAAGTCCTGTAGTGTGTTCAGCTTGACAGGAGCTGGTCTCCCAGTCCATTGCCTGAACCTGCCCCTTGCCACTCACCGTCCTGTAGTTCCAAATGGTTTTCCATGACCCCTGGGTGCTCTTCTTCTCAATGACGGCCACGCGCTGTTGGCTGTTGAGGATCAGAATTTGGCTGCCCACAACAATGGGGGTCTGCTGGTTCAGGTTTGGGTTCTGCATATAGAAAACAAAATTCCACAGCACATTTAGACTTCCAAGTCAGTTGATCCCTGTCTTCTGAGATGATGAAATGGGGAAAGAAGCAGGGAAAGCTCCTGCAGCAGGTTGGCTGCAAGTGCTGCCAGTTGGGAGGATCAGACCCTCCCAATCCGTACCTGAGGGTACTTCTGCCCGGGGAGCACCGGCTTTCCGGGGAATTCCTGGTTTCCAGGGAATCCCTGGTTTCCAGGGAGCCCCTGGTTACCGGGGAACCCCTGGTTTCCTGGGTGCCCTTGGTTACCGGGGAAGCCCTGGTTTCCGGGGAACCCCTGGTTTCCTGGGCGCCCTTGGTTACCGGGGAATCCTTGGTTTCCGGGGAACCCCTGGTTTCCGGGGAACCCCTGGTTTCCTGGGTGCCCTTGGTTACCGGGGAATCCTTGGTTTCCGGGGAACCCCTGGTTTCCTGGGCGCCCTTGGTTACCGGGGAATCCTTGGTTTCCGGGGAACCCCTGGTTTCCGGGGAACCCCTGGTTACCGGGGAATCCCTGGTTTCCAGGGAACCCGTGGTTTCCGGGGAACCCCTGGTTTCCGGGTCGCCCCTGGTTTCCGGGGAACCCCTGGTTTCCTGGGCGCCCTTGGTTACCGGGGAATCCTTGGTTTCCGGGGAACCCCTGGTTTCCGGGTCGCCCCTGGTTTCCGGGGAACCCCTGGTTACCGGGAAATCCCTGGTTTCCAGGGAACCCGTGGTTTCCAGGGAACCCCTGGTTTCCGGGGAGACCCTGGTTTCCGGGGAACCCCTGGTTACCGGGGAATCCCTGGTTCCCGGGGAGCCCCTGGTTTCCGGGGCGCCCCTGGTTTCCAGGGAATCCCTGGTTTCCGGGGAGACCCTGGTTTCCGGGGAGCCCTGGCTTTCCGGGGAGCACGTCCTGTCCAGGGAGCACGTCCTGTCCGGGGAACACCTGCTGCCCGGTTTGCTGCCCAACCTGGAAAGATGCATGAATTACCTGGTTAGAGTTGGGGCCTGGTTAAAAATTGTGACCCTCTTTGTCTCTGGTCTCTGTGGCAATCATTCTAGCTCCATTCCAGCTGGATTTGCCTCTTCCCAGTCTGCCATCATATCAGAGACAGAGGGAACTTTGCCACTGAACTTTGCTGAGTTGTGCTTTTCCAGCTTCATGTTGAAAACCCTTTGGCTAATAATGGATGAGGGATTGAAAGGCTCTCCCACCACAGCCTGTGGCTGGGTCACTCTACTTACAAAAACTCCGAGGGCTGGGGCCAGGAAGAGGCCAAGGAGAACGGTAGTCACAATCTGAAAGAGAAAGAGAAACCAGAAGTACAGCTGCAGCTCTGGCTGTCCAATCCAGCATGAGGATCCTGGAGCCTTTTTGCTGTCCTGATCTGAGAGTGAACTGCTTTGGTTGTCTTTTCCCTTTGTACTGCAATTGCAAGAGTCACCTAAAGTGACTCTAGAGTAATGCAGAGCAGAGGCATGGAAGGTGCCTGTTTACAGAGCTGAACCTGAAGGCGGTGGTCAGGTTCATAGGGGGTGTGCTGCTCTCTCTGGAGGAGAAACATCCCCCCCAAGAATGCCTTTCTGGCAGAGACAGGCATAGGCACTTCTGAGAGGTAAAGGCAATGACTGGAGTCCAAATGATAGCTCAGAAGGGGAAAAAAGATCATCCATACTCACAGTGCACTTCATCTTGCCTGCAGAGCTGGTGCTGGTGCAGGTTGAATGAAGGCTCTGACCTGTCCACCTTATATAGGTTGTGAGAGTGAGATCTGGAAGGATTAAGTGCTGAAATAAAATAATTCTGTCATTTGTATCCCTGCCTGGAGGGTGCTGATAATTGTTTCCTGCTGTAACAACTCCATCAATATGGGGCCTGTGCTTCTGTAACTTTTGATCTGCAGACTTTGATACTGATCAGATAAGGATCCATTTGCAGGGAAAAATTAAACTTGAAAATTGAAAACCCACATCAATCTTATGAGCAGACATAGGCTAGATTTGAACAAACCCACAAAGGCCTTGCCGCAGAAAAGTAAACGAGAACCTTTGAACCTTCCAGAATCTCTTGCATGCTACTGCGTAATCACAGGGCCCCAAGACAGCATTGGCTCTGAGAGTGGCTTTGCCCTAAAGAGGCTGTGCAGGCTGAAACATTACAGATGTGGGCCAGGCAGTGGAGGTCTCTTGGTTAGTATGGGTGGCACCCCTTGTTTTCCCCTTGCCCCAGCTTATATTCTGTGGTGCTGCAAAGACACAGGTGATCACTGTGCTAGGAAGGTTTTTGCATGCCTGAGGTTTGTGTCCAGTTTGGTGTTATGAGTGCAGGAATCACTCCTGTGGCTGATAGAATGCAGGAGCCTGGTGCTGGGTGTGCAGAGCACATGGTTGCAGCAGCAGGGCAGAGCCGAGGAGATGCTGGGAATGTGAGGGCCAGATGAGCAAGGGGCAGTTAAAAGGGCAGAAAATGGCTGCTGAGGTGGTGTTGGGGGCTGGGGCTGTGACTCCTCAGCTCCCTGTGCAGGGGCAGCCCCGCACATTTCTGCCCCTCCAGCCACAGTGACTGGTGGTGTGGAAGTATTCTGCTCCTGACAGGCTGCGTTAGAGCTGCTGTCATTGTTTCACAGGACACCTTTGTGTGTTTAATCCCCAACCCCCCTCACAGATGAGGTTTTCTCAGCATCCTGCATTTCTCTTGAAATACCTGAGGCTATGAGAGCACAATGGAGATATGACATTGTGGGGATTTTTTTATTCTCTACTCATGCTTTTGACTTCTCTTTTTATTATGCCCATACAGGTCTTTATTAATCTTTTTGTTCTGCCTGCTGTGGGAGAAGAGAAAACCAGAGGTGTAGGACTTGATATTGCTGCTGTGGCCTGCTGATGGAGAGCCCACAGCAGTTAATTGCTGTTGGAATCAGTATAGAAAAGGTGCAGATCTGTTCTTTTCCAGAGGGCCCCAGTTACTGAAATGATTGCTCTGGATCATGGGTTTTGTGTTCAGTGCCAAAGGCCAGGCCTCATCCTTGTTGAGAAGAATCTTTTATTGTAAGGTTACTGACTCCAGCCTTGTGTACTGTTGAGAGTCTCTGTCTGGCTCTGCACCTCCATGGACAATGTGAGAGTCACAGTTTTGATGTCTCTGGAGGTTTATTGTATTGTCTCTACTTCTCAACCTCTTTGTCAGACTCCTTCTCTTCAGGATCAGTTTAATCCTGGATCAATTTACATTTGAATAATGAACATTCTGAGATGTAGGGGCATCCCAGTCAGAAGAAGAAACCATCCCAAATGTGTTGCAGTGAACCCCCTAGGAAGGAGCAATTCCTTTGCTTCCTCGGTTCAATAGTTGGGGATGTTTGTGTAGGACACATCTTCAGCTTAGCTTTCCGTGCATGGAAATGTGTAAGTTTGGACCTCAGACCACTTTGGTTTCAAGACTGTCATGATGTAGTTATGCAGCACTTGGTCATGGTGTTGGCTAAGAATCAGTTATGGCTGCATGCGGAAAGCTTAGGGGGAAATCATACAGCATGAGGTTTCGATGCCCAAATTGGATTTTGCAAGAAGACCTGTTTAGCAGCTTGGCTTTGGAAATGCTTGCACCCTTCTGCAGGATGTATAAAAACACAGGGCAGCCCAGGGTAGGTTGATGATAAATTTTACTGTGACATAAGAGCCTGTGCACCGAGCAGAAGAGAGAGACAAATGATTGAAAATTTGATGATACATAAACCCTTTGGGTTTTTTTTCTTGATTATATGCTGCTGGAATTTTTCTTCCCCCAAACTCCTTCAGGAACAATTAAAAACAGTAGTGGACTGGCAATTCTTTAATCTTAACTTTCAAACAGGTAACCTCTTTGTCTAAGAAGTTGGATCCTGAAAAAAAAAGGAAAAACTGATAAGATTGGGACTGAGCATACAAGAGATCAAAGAACCTGAACTGGTTTAATCTTATGGTGGAAATGTACCAGGAAATGTGACCTGAGCACTGAGCTGCTCTCTTTCAAAACTTCACAGAATCACCAAATCACCATGGTTGGAAAATTCCACTACAGGCAAGCTTTTTAGATGTAATCTTTTTAGACGTAATCTTTTTAGACCCAATCTAAACTGTAAGCTAGTCTTTGAATTTGTGCTTTGGCAGGACCCTTGTCAGCTTGGTGCTATGTATACATGGAATTGCCTAACATAACTGAGACTTGTGTCAACAGCTGGAGCCTAAAACCTTCCTGGCAAGGCCTGGTCTCTGCCTTGTGCACAGTGTAGCAGACCTGCTGCTTTTCCTTACCCACGAGCTCCCTGATTGATACAAGTCATAGAAAAGTAGTGGATTTCAGTGATCAACTTGGTCATCTTTGCTTCAGTCATTTTTCTCCTTAATGCTAACCTTGTTAATCTTGCTTTGGGTAAACCAACCCTGTTTCTTGTGTGCTCACCTGGAGCTGGGTAAGCAAAGTAGGAGGAAATTCCTCTGCATAGCTCTTGGATGCGTTTTCCATATGGCTGCAAGGTTTGGAGTCTCTCTGTGGAGATAATGAAGCGATTCTCTCTGGGTGGAAGGTAGTGGGGCTGGGGTCCCTAAGAATCAAAGGGAAAAAAAAATATCAGAAAACAGCATTTAGAAAAAACAGAAAAAGGAGTTGAGAAGCTACAGGCACATCTTTGATGATGGGGAAGGGATTAGATGAGGCCAATGCAACATCTGCAGAACTCAGTATCACTAAGGTTGGAAGAGACCTCAAAGATCATCGAGTCCAACCTGTCACCTCAGGACTAGAGTAGGGAGGACACTACCGCCCACTTCAGGCTTGAACTCACAACCTTCCCATTAAGGGTCGTGTGCACTACCAACTGAGCCACATCCTGACTCCTGCAGTCACCTAGTCCTGCTGAAGAACTGCCATTCCTGCAGCCTTTGCTCCTCTGTGCCTGTAGGGAGTAAGTCCTTTGCAGACGCAGTTGAACATTCTCAGCACTTTCTTTCCCCATCCTACCTTGAGTCCCTGAGCTGATGCAGGAAATGGTTCATCAAGCCATGAGTCCCCGCCCATGTTAGAGATGATGCAGGTGTTTTTGGAAAGTACCTTGGTTGCAACATAGCCCTGTTGAGAGAGGGGAGAAAGCTTCTTGTTGCAAACAGTGCTAGGTGAAAGATGAGCAGACTGCCAGAGAGAAGCTCTGTTTGCAAGAAGGGCTTTGCACAGTACAAATAATCAAGGGGAGGAAAAGAGCCTCTTTGCAATGACGTTGCCTAAGGGAATGCTCATGGAGGCCCACGAGGGACTTTGGTTAAAGGCACAGTTGATTGCCCCCCCCCCCCCCCCCCCCCCCAAAATGCCATGGGTAAGATACGTTGTACTGCTTAGGCCAGGTGAAGGAGTCCACTGCTGGAAACATGAGTACTGCACCCAGTACAGCAGCAGGAATCAAATGCTTAAATGAGAATTTTCTTCAGCATCTCCTCTAAATCCTCATGAAGCTTTCTTGAATCTTTTGATGTTTTTCAAAGCCCTTTTTTTTATTTTTCCCTTTTCCTGGCAGCTACTCACAGTCTCGGTGTCCCAGAGAGTTCTGAAGGCCTGGGAGTACTCCTTTAGGTCATTGAAGCCTCCGGTGGCAGGGTGATGAGAGTTTTCACCTTGGTGTCCCTTCAGGTTTTTCTCTCCATTCTGTATTTTGGAAAAGATGAAAGAGGAGAAGGGTTTCAGTTTGTGGGTTCCCAGCAGTCTTTCACTGAATAAAGCAGTGACTCTGGTAGCCAGGCTTCAAGGAAAGGATTGCTCTTTGAGGTTAGATGAAGGAGGAGATAAATTCTGGCCATAGCGGGGAGGCTGGGAAGCCATCAGGACTGTTGTGTCCAACCTGCCATTCAGATTTTGTCTAGGACTGGTGTACCAAGCACAGAAGTATCTTCTCTGGTCTCAAACAATGCAGTTTCCCACTGAGTACCAGACCTTAAAATACAGTTTTGTTCCCAGTCCCCTGTGTTTCAGAGGCTGTAGCAGTGGAGAGCTGTGTGTAGCTCTGTACTTACCCCATCAGCAAAAGCTGGGGCCAGGACAGCTCCAAGAAGAGCAGCAGCCACAATCTGAAATGAACATTGGAAATGAACAGCACTTCAACATCCAGACTTGTTACTTGCTTCAGGTTATTTGCTGTTCTCAAATCATGTTGGCTTCCTGCTTAACTCTGTGCACATGCTCAACAACTTTCTGAAGCAGGCTCTAGCTCTAGCGTGGTTAAATGGGCAGAAGATATTTTTGCTAGTAAGCTTACATCAGATGATCAGATCCTAGAAATGATTCTGTCTAAGATATCTTCACCCTGAGCTGTAGATCTCCAACACGGAACTGATCCACATGAAGGTGCAGATTTGCCATAGCTACTGCAGGTACCTTTTGGAGAGATTTAGTCTTGTGGTGATAAATTCTTTTGTAAAACAGTGACTGGGAACAACTCTTGGACACAAGCCATCTAATATGGAACTGGTCACAAAGTTCATCTCCACCAAAGGAGGATCTTTGGAGAAAAGTCCAGGTGTGGCTCAGAGAATTTAGGGCTAACAGTTTAGAATTTGTCCTGCAACCAGAGAACCATACTGCCCTCAGACAGCTGTGCCATGACCTTCTAGAGCCTGCTGAGCTGACTGACTGGCACTCGAGCTGTGGCTGAGGGAATGTTGCCCTTTCTCCATTCCAGATGTGTGCTTCAGCCTTGTAGCAGAGCACTTCTCCCTTCCATGCCTGTGTAGGCAGCTGGAGTGAAGTCAGTGCCAAAAGTGCAATTTCATCCCTGCAGCCCTGACCCATTTGGCAATTTTACTCTGTGCTCCCTGCATCAATCAGGAATAGTTTGCAAGGAACAAAGAAAGGCTCAAACCAATTTTAGTCTTCCAGGCTTAACAGCTTTATGCAGTAGCCCTAGGCATACTTACGGGGAAGTTCATTGTGATGGTAGCCAAGATCTGCTGGTAATGGATGTGTACTCTTTTTATACACTCATATCCCAGCCTTCAGTCTCCCCAAGGCTTTGCCTTGCTGGCACGTGCCCTGTGTTCACAGGGTGGTGACGAGTTTCCTGGGGAAATGCTGTGATAAGAGGAGGCTTTGATAGCAGCCTGATTGAATCAATGGCACACAGGAAGATGAAAGAAAACTTGTCATAGAATAAATATTGATGTCTTTTGTAGTAACTTTTAAGGGAGAAGGAAAGGAAAAATCAGAGCCAGAGAACTGCTGCCTGATACCATCTGTGGTGGTGCTTGGTGCCTGCGTGGCAAAGGACTCAGCCTAATATTTTATGTATAGGTGATACCCTCTGTGAGATCAGTGAAGGAGGTTATCTTGCTGTGTTAAAGATGCTAAAACAGTCCCTGGAAATCATGAGGTTGGTTCTAGATCTGAGCTTGTTTGTTAAGTGCATTCCATGAGCATCTTCAGTCTTCAGTCATGTATTGTTTAGGTGGGTTGGATTGGTTGATGGGTTGGACACGATGATCTTGAAGGTCTCTTCCAACCTGGTTTATTCTATGTATTCTATCATTGCAGATCTTCTTCACAAAAGTACCACCTGGTACAGGCTAAGAGTGAATTTAAGAATGGGACAGAAATGTGTAGAATAGGAAAAATGAATAATGGAGGGTCAGCATGAAGGGGCTGTCAACTGTTCCTTCAAAAGCAGAATTTAATGTTGCCCTGAAATGTGATGATTATAGAGAGCTGTGATTTAAGAGCTGCTCTGCCTTTGTGCTTGCAGAATCTCTGCAAAATGGTTTGGTTTTTCAGCTGGCCACTGCAGACCTCTGAGCCTCTTTGCCCAGGAATGTTGTCCGTTGCTGTTTAATTACCTAAAGAGATGTAGACAAATACAGCCTCAGATTACCCAGGTTTGGGTTGTATTTGAGCAGCACTTTCAAAGGTGTTTGTTTACCACATCTGAAAGTGCTTCTTATTTGTCTCTCTGTCTTCTTCTGCTGTGGCATTCCCAGCCTTGAGATTGGTTTTTAGGTTTTTTTTTTTAAAGGTATTGCATCATTTCTTACTTTCTTCTCCACTACCAGAAAAATAAATATTTATGAAAAGTACCTGAAAGAACCCTATGAGTCACCAGGAGAGTTTGTTATGATAGTATAATCTCACCTTGAGAGAACAGAAAGGGTACAATTATTCTCAGCATTTGATGACAAGGTTCTTTTGTTTCAATGGTATTCAGAAGGTGGCAGTGCCAAATGATGGGTCACCTTCTTCTGACCTGAGGGAAGTGGAGATCGCTTGGAAGTCAGAGCTTCTCTAGAGCCAGTCAAGAGCACAACCAGGTAGTTTGTAGAGAGATAGTTTGGGCTTCCATACCTAAACTCCAGTGCAGGGCTGAGTCTTTCCCTTTCTCTCTTGGCCTGCCAGGAGAGTACCATCACAGCTCAACACTGCATGGGCAGAAGATCCATGTCAGGGGATCAGGCTTTGTAAAACCCTCAGCAATAAAGCCCAGTGTCAGAAAGGTGTATGAGAGCCTCTTGCTGAGGTGGCTGTGGTGCTGCCCAAACTGCAGGTTAGCTCTTCACGAGGCCTGGATGTGCAGAATGTGGGGGCAGATGCTGCCTTTTGGGTAGCTGTGAGAAAGAGGCAGAGCCTCTTCCGGTCTGAGAGCTCTGCTGTTTCAGCCCTGTGAGATGAGGCTGCTGGGGGACATCAAAGTGCAGAGTTCTAGGGAGTGATGTGCTCCTTGTGAGAAGTTTTGGAATAGTCCTTTGGGGGCTCACAAAGGTCTGACCTGTTTGGTGGATAACGGCTTCAGTCAAGATCTCCAGATGATGGCCTCTTGTTCTCATGGCACTTCAGGCAGCTGTTCCAGCACCCTGCATGGAGAACCAATCAGCAGCCTACCCTGATACAAACACACTATCCTTGTACAGGAATGTGGCAGTTTTCTTTTCTCCTGTGGTTCCAGCTGCTTTGGCTGTTCTGCTGGGGGATATTGCCCCTGGTTGGTCTTGCAGATAAGAATGCTAACATTGCTTCTTTGAACTAACATTCCTTCCAAATTTATTAACTGGAACTATGATAAAATAGGGATATGATTTATTAGATATCAGTTGGATTTCTCAGGCAGGTCCTGTCACCTTGTCTCTCTTAATGGTGAAACCTGCTTTCTAGAGAATGTCAAAGATCTTGTTACCTTTCTTGAAGACTTCTTCAGCAGTTTTACCCCAGATGATGATGTTATCAATGAACTGGAGGTGTTCTGGAGCTCCACCTTTCTCCACATGACAGATGGTTGAACTGTGAATCCACCCCTGAGGCAAACGATTGGCTGTGTACTGTATCCCTCTCCAGGTAAAGGCAAACTGAGTTCTGCATTCCTCTGCTATGGGAATAGAGACAAAAAGCATTAGCAATATCTATGGTAGCATAACCATTTGGCCTCCTTGGATTCCAGCTCAGGCTGGAGTTCCTCATGTCCAGTACAGCTACACTCATGGGTGGAGGCTAAAACTACCACAGATGGTCTCCTTTTTTTCATGGCACTTTAGGCACTTCCAGCACTCAGCATGGAGAATGGAGAAGTAACCAGCTGTGCTCAACTGAACAGTCTGTAATTCCAGGCTGACACCCAGTGGCCAAGAAGGCATTTTCACTTCCCTGGATTCCTCTGCATGTCCAAGGGCACAGTAACTCCCTTGTCCCTTGCTTTTGTGTTACTTTGCCTTGCTCTGAAGTTCTTTGCCTCTGCTGCTACACCTCAGCCTGTTTTGCCTTATTCTTCTGGCAATTTGGGTCTGTCCCATCAGCTCTTCAAACCAGGGCTGTTCCCTCTGTGTATTTTCCTGATGAAGAGCATCAGGCCAAGTGTGGCGATGAACAGATACTGCTTGTCATATTAAATCACACAGGAGAAAACATGGCTTAGGGAATGGTTGTGCTGCGTCTAAAAGGCTGTGCTTTTGGTTCCCAAGCCTTGTTTCTCATGGATGCCCAGAGCCGTCTGGGAGCAGGAGGTGTTTGTGAAGTAGAAAACAGGGTTGTTGGCTGTTCCTTCTCAACAGCCTTCCCTCACCTGGGGATGGACAGAAGTGACTCTGCCCCTTTGCTCTGCTCTGGTGAGACCTCCCTCTGAGCACTGTCTCCAGATTTGGGGCCCTCAATATGGGAAGGTAGAGTACCTGTTTAGCTGTTGCTTCACTGCATTGTGAAGCCGAGGGGTCCCTCTTGTGACTCGGCTCAGCACTGCCCTTTTGTTTTTGCACTGATAAGAGTTTCCAGTTAGTTCCTCTGTGTTCCAAGTTTCTGACTTTTCTAGACTGTTATTCCACTGCTTTTTAGCCTCCCATCATGTGGAGTCAACCTCTCATCGACCAGGAAAATGAACCTGGATTAAATTAACATGGGGAAATAACTTTTTATATCTAATAAATCATACCCCTATTTTATCATAGTTCCAGCTAATAAATGTGATCATAATCTATATCAGGCCTGTGGGGATAGGACGAGGGGCAAAGCCTTGAAGCTGGAGCAGGGGAGATTTAGCTTGGACATCAGAAAGGAGTTCTTTACATGGAAGTTAATGGAACAGGTTGCCCAGAGAGGTGGTTGAGGCCTCATCCCTGGAGTTATTCAGGTGCAAACTTGATGGTGCCTGAGCAACCTGCTGTAGTTGGGGATGTCCCTGCTCACTGCATGGGGGCTGGAATAAACAATGACCTTCAAGGGTCCCTTCCAACTCAGTGCATTCTGTAATTCTCTCATTCTAATGAGCAAGGCATGGGTGTCCCCACTCTGAGAGACCTGGGACTCACCAGAATGCAAACCCTGTCTTCCCCTTGGGAGTCTGTGCAGTGTGATCAGCTCTTCAGACAGCACTTGTCAAGGCCTTGGAGACAGGAAGGGGCAAGTCCTGAAACCTCTCGGTCGAAGCTAACAGCAATCATCTGGAAACACAAGTCACTTGGAGCAGGGGAACATGGAAACAGCAGGGGTGAAGCACAGCTTGTTACAGGGAACATTAGGATCTTCTGCAGTTTGGTTTGCAGCAGATGTGAGGCAGAAGCATGAGCACAAATGCCCAGCAGGAGGGAGCAGAGCTGCATGGAATGAAGGATTCAGATCTCTTGAGTGCACTTTTCATAGTCGTAGGGGATCTGGAAACAAATCAAACCACAGTGCTGGATTTGCAGTGCCTGACTCACCCTGTTCAAGGTGTTGTGAAGAGGGAGAATGTGACCATTTCCTGGGGAGATGGTTCTTTGTCTTAGCTGATTATGCTGGGTTTCATCCATGCTGCGTGGGGAGGGTTGCGAGAGCCCTGCTTCTCCCAGGGGACAAAAGAAACCTAATCCAGGTGGACTTGGCTTCCCCCTCCCAGGAGGAGGAGTCCCCCAGCTCTGAGTTGGTCTGTTCCTCTCCCTTTTCCTGTCCAGCAAGGCTATAAAGGGGAGGGTATGGCAGCCATTCTTTTTTCTTTGCTATTGCCTCTCCTGTTTGAGAGGACCCACAGCTGCCCCTCCTGGTTCTGCCATGTGGTCAGGTCTGATTTTTTTTTCCCTGCTGCATCCACACTTCTCTAAAGGACTGAAATCCATATACATCGAGGGAGATACAAGGCTATCCAAATTCAGTTTTGTATATTTTCCTATTCATCCTTATTCCTTACTCTTGTAAACCCTCCCTGTTATTGCTACATATATATATTGCTTAAAATTTTACTTCTCTAGCTCCAGATTTATTTTTTGTTGGTAGATTAAACTGCAGTTAAGGCTTCAACCAACACAATATATTGGTGCTCCAACTTGGGGTTTGGAAAATAATATTTTATTTGAAAAGTAATACTTTGGAAAGAAAGGATTGGAAGTAGAAATGTTAGTTGTGAACACTCTAACGTTCTGAGGTCTTGCCTGGGTTTTTGGATGAATCTTTTGGACCCATATCTATAAACTAATGTGGTGGGTTTAAGCCGACCCCCTCCCCACCACAGGCAAAAATGAAACTCAGACAAATGGATTGCAAAAAAAGTGGTGGAAAGTTTAAATGGAAAAGCAGTGAATGTTTACAGAGAACCACAAGCACAGTGACAAAAGAGATCCCAAAGCATACCCAGAAACATCCCATCCCCACCTGAGGGTACATCCAAAACCCCCAGGGCTCTTTCCCTCCCTTCCACTGTTAGGTTAATCTCAGCTGGCCAGATTTGAGATTGCCCTTCCCCCTGGCCGTGGGCCTGGCCAGGCCCAGAAAGGCCGCAAGACAACTCCCCCCATTACCAGGTGGCAGCGAGGGAAGAAAAGAGGAAGTGCAGGATCCCCTCTGATGCCATATAGGGGAGCAGGGCATTATGGGATGAAATACATAGCTTCCTGTGCCCACCCACTGGGCTGGACCCTTTTGGGACACAGGAGGTGTTTCTCATGTCGGCACAGCAGGGGGCACCTGGCCCAAAATGCTACAACTAATAACTTATCATATGGTTTGGTTAATGATAGAGATGCTGCTTGACTGGATAAAAACTTTACCAATGCAGTTGGGCATGTACATCTTCAATTCTATGAATTTCATTGGCAGCGATAACTTCTCTGACATGGAGAATTTTTCTGAAGCAGGCTGTGAAACTTATCGTGTAGATAAGAATGTCTTTGAGGGGAAATTGCATTATATAATGACATGTTCTGTATTTTTAAATGCAATACTCATGATAGCATTCACTCTAGCCTTGTGGGGAGAGGAAGGTACTAACCCATGAAGAACTCTCTGCAGAAAGACAATGGGCACAATGCAGTCCTTTGTAAGCTCTGATGGCCAAGGGGTAGGATGTTGTGAACACTGTAAGCACTGTGTAAAGAAGGACACAAAGAAGGAGGGGTTGGGTTGTAGTGAGTGCTGCCCAGCAAAAAGGGCTGCCTGCTCTCAGTCCCAGACACAAGGGTTTGCCCCTCCACCAGCAGTTCCCCACTTAACCCCCGACGCTCCTGCCCACATAGTTTCTCTTGCACCTGACACCACATGCTGGAAAAAGATGCAAAAATAATCTCTAAACACACATAGTGAGGAAGGCACATCAGCAGGACCCAGCACTTTGCAGAACCCACTGGTGCATGAGGATGACTCATACCAGGAGATAATAATTGTTACATCTCTGCCCAGAAAGGAACTGAGGCAAACTCATCTAGATTACGCATGGAAAGAGGGTAAGCCAATACTAAGCTGAGCCCTGAGATGTTGGGATGAAGGTGTGGACATGGTAGACCTAGCTAGATAAGAGGGAGGTGAAGCTTTTAGGCTCCCTGACTCGTGAGGCAGGTCTGGACAAAGGATTAGCCAAACTTGATGGAACACACTCTCTGGGCCCGGATCCTCAATGCTATAAAGAGCTGGTACTGCTCAAAAGATGTGGCTGGGCACCAGTGGTGTAGTGCTATCATGCAAGATTCCCATTCTTGCGACCCGGGTTCTATTCCTGGCTGGTGCATAGAGCAATGGTGTCAGTGTAGGCACTGAATTGCACCAAGTTTTGTCCAAAAGTCTAAGAAGAAGGAGGGCTTTGTTTTCTATAGGGGATTGGATGTAGCACTTGGTGCCATGGTCTAGTAGTCATGAGGTCTTGGGTGACAGGTTGGACTTGATGATCTTTGAGGTCTTTTCCAACCTTGTTGATTCTATTCTATGATTCTATGACAACTATGGAACAAGGCATTCAGTATCTGAGACAGATGGTTATGCTGGAGATGGCCAACTCCCTTCAGACCCAGATGAGGTGCCCATGAGATGGCCCTTTGTAAAGAAACTCACCCAGGTTGTCCTTCAAAAACATGCTCACACATTGGGAGGGATACTCCTGACTGGACAGGATGGAAGTCCTAAAACTGTTAATTTGCTAGTGACTTGAGGGAATAGGAAGACAGTGTAAATCAGAGCCCCATAATCTCATCCATAGAAGCTATGACTAAAGAGCTTAAGGTGTCCATGTCTGAACTGAAAAAGGGGATCTATATCTCTTTTTCCCCTTCCCCTTCTCCTTCAGAATAGGTCCAGGTGTCAGCAATCAGGAATAGGTGACCTTCCCCTAGGAGATCACCCCAAGCCAACTAGGGGATATCAAGGGGGTCTTTATGGAGGATTCTCTGTGATCATGGAGAAAATATTGACAGATGGCATGGCCAACCCACCTCTGCCCTCCGGAACAGAGTGTGGGAACTGCAAGGTGGCCACAACAGGGATAACTCGTCCAGGAGAAGGGTTGTCCCAGTTTCCCGGAGGGGTCCCTCTCACTCAAGAGGCCCCTCCCCTAGTAACACAGGACCCTGTGACAAGTGTGGGCATCGCCACCAGCATTAGAGGTGCACTACCTCCAGCCAGGTGGAGGCCAGGGACATCAGACTGTACTGGGATGTTAGGTCCCTTTTTGGCTCCTGACTCTCCTGGACAAGAGGTACTGCAGCTGCCTTCCTGCTCCTCTGCCACGTGGTCAGGCGTGATCTTTCTCCCTGCTGCCTCCATGCCTCTTCAGAGACACCGGGTTTGTATTCTTGTTTCTTTTTTTTTTCCCCTCCCATCCATCCTTGTTCCTTGCCCTGGTGAACCTTATCTGTTATTGTTATGTATATATATATATATATATATATATATAAAATAAAAAAAATCTTTACCTTTCCACATCCAAGCAGACTCCAAATTACTTCTTGGTGAAATTGCCCTTTCCCTTTTATTTTCCTCCTCTCTGTTGGGAGGGAGGAGGGGAGACCGGGGCAGGGATTCTCAGCCTTGCCCCCATCAGAGCTATTAAGGCCCACAGTATTACAGTATCACAGTATAACTTAGGTTGGAAAGGACCTCAAGGATCATCAAGTCCAACCTATCAACACAGACCCCATGACTAGACCATGGCACCAAGTGCCATGTCCAATCTCCTCTTGAACGCCTCCAGGGACGGTGACTTAACCACCTCCCTGGGCAGCCCGTTCCAATGACAAATGACTCGCTCAGTGAAGAACTTTCTCCTCACCTCGAGCCTAAACTTCCCCTGGCACAGCTTGAGACTGTGTCCCCCTGTTCTGGTGCTGGCTGCCTGGAAGAAGAGACTAACCCCTTCCTGGCCACAAACACACCTCAGGTAGCTGTAGAGGGCAATGAGGCCCAGTTAAGACTCAAAACACTACAATGATAAAGGATACATCAATGAGCTTGAGGTGTGGCCTAACCAGTGCAGTGTACAGGGGCAGAATGACCTCCCTGCTCCTGCTGGCCACACTGTTCCTGATGCAGGCCAGGATGCCATTGGCCCTCTTGGCTGCCTGGGCACACTGCAGGCTCATGTTCAGCCTACCATCAACCAGCACCCCCAGGTCCCTCTCTGCCTGGCTGCTCTCAGCCACTCTGACCCCAGCCTGTAGCACTGCATGGGGTTGTTGTGGCCAATGTGCAGCACCTGGCACTTGGATGTGTTCAATCTCCTGCCCTTGGCCTCTCCCCATCTGTCCAGCCTGGCCAGGTCCCTCTGCAGAGCCTCTCTACCCTCCAGCAGATCAACTCCTGCCCCCAGCTTGGTGTCATCTGCAAATTTACTGCTGATGGACTCAATGCCCTCATCCAGATCATCAATAAAGATGTTAAAGAGCACAGGGCCCAGCACTGATCCTTGGGACACACCACAGGAGACTGGCTGCCAGCTGGCTGTGGCACCATTCACCACCACTCTCTGGGCTCAGCCCTCCAGCCAGTTCCTAACACAATGCACTGTGCTCCCATCCAAGCCATGGGCTGACAGCTTGGCAAGGAGTTTGCTGTGGGTGACGGTGTCAAAGGCCTTGCTAAGGTCCAGGTAGACCACATCCACAGGCCTCCTCACATCCATCAGTTGGGTCACCTGATCATAGAAGGAGATCAGGTTGGTCAGGCAGGACCTGCCCTTCCTAAATGCATACTGACTAGGCCTGGTCCCTTGGCCATCCTGTAAGTGCTGTGTGATTGCACTCAAGATGACCATCTTTGTCTAGCTGCACACTGTGATGTTTGCCCTGCTCCCTGCAGCTGTGGCCTGATTCCAGAGCAGGCCTTGAAATGTACATTTGGAGGGCTGCAAAGGGGTACAGCAGATACACTCCAGATGCATTTCTGAACGTGTGCCTAGATGATAAAGGATAAATCAGTGACAGAGAAGCCAGAGTTAATGCATGCTAGAGGACTTTATTGGAAAGGTATGGTCACAACTGAGCATCTGAATGGTGGGGAAGGAAACTGCCAAAGGAGGAGATGCCAGGGAGCAGGAACAGCACCGGGGCTGGCCTGGTGCAGCAGATGGAGCAGCTGCACTTGGTTGAAGCAAGGTCAGGTGTTTAGACCTTGTTGTTGCCACGGCAGTAGACAAGCTCCAGAATGTGGAGGGCATCGAGTCTGGAGCATGATCCCTGATTGACAGTGTATTGGGGTCCTTGGAAAAGAAGAGAAGAAGAGAAAGGAAAATATCAGAATGCAACAGCCTGCTCCTGATCTGCTCCCAGCCAGCAATGCTCTGAAGAATTGCTGCAGGAGAAACAGGAAAGGTTTGTGTCTGTGTGCAGGGCCAAGAGCACCACCCCCGAGGCAAAAGAGCTGCTGGCTCATCACAGACACCGTCCCTTTGCTTGCACTCACCAGAAACTTCGTAGGTCTCGTAGGTTGTGAGGCCACTGCACAGGGTGGAGATCTCTTGGCCGTAGGACTGGAGGTTGAGGATGGGCCTCTTGATGACATAGACGACCTGCTTTGAAGGTCTTCCTTGAACCTGCAGGAGCTGAACACAAAATGACAACACTCAGCAAGTGCAGTGCCTCCATCCCTTCCCTGCTAAGCATATCCCTGCTTCTGCAGTGGTGCCTCGCTGCTTGGTGCTTCCCTCCCAGCTCTACTGGGCACTGTCTTGTCATCTGCTGTGTCACTCTGGGACTGTGGGTGTCAAGCCTGTGGAAACAGCCATGCCTCTGACTTCAGATGCCTTTGCAGGACTGTACAGGCTCCCAAGGAAGCCCTCCTCTGGAATCTTACCCTGTTCTGTTCAGCCAGTCTGGGCAGAGCATCAAAGGTGGGCATCAGGCTCCTGTCCATGGTGGAAATGTAGCAAACTCCCTCTGATGTCACTTTGGTTGCAATCACACCCTGCAAATGAAGTCAGTGACAAGTGAGGATTGAAGGAAAGAAGATGGAATAAAGTCTGCATGGACGAGGAAAGAAATGGGGAGAGTTTTTCCCCAGAAGTTGGAGTCTGGATGCTAAGTGGCAAGAAACAAGTCCTGGAGCGCACCCAGCATTCTGCAGCTGGTCTCCTTGTCCATTTGCTGGACCAGCCCTGAGCCACTCACGGTCTGGTAGTTCCAGATGGATTTCCATGGCCTCTGGGTGCTCCTCTGGTCGATAACTGCCACACGCAGTTGCCTTTTGATGGTCAGGATCTGGGTGCCCACGATGACTGTGGTTTGCTGGTTCTGGTTGGGATTCTGGATGGAGAAAACAAAGTTGCACAGCACTGTCAGACTTTCAGCTTACTTGGTCCCTTTCCCCCAGAGGGATGGGGACAGAAGCAAGGAATACTCAGCAAGCAGGGAGTAGAGCAAGAGCAGCACTGCTTGTGTGGGGTGGTGCAGAGTGCCCTGGGCCACGTTGTGATGTCAGCAGCTGCCAGCACTGTGCTTTGTCTTGGTTCCAAGTGCAGTGAGTTGGGAGGATCAGGAGCTCCCAGTCCGTACCTGAGGGTAGTTCTGCCCAGGGAACACCGGCCTTCCGGGGAACACATCCTGCCCGGGGAACACATTCTGCCCAGGGAACACGTCCTGCCCAGGGAACACGTCCTGCCCAGGGAACCCCTGCTGTCCAGGGAACACCTGCTGTCCAGTTTGTTGCCCAACCTGGAAGATGCCACATTTACCTGGTAAGCACTGTGGCCCAAAGGCAAAGCTCCTGGCCAAAGCCAATCATCTCCTGATCCTATCCTGAGTCATCCAAAGCAAGACCCTTTCAGCTTTCCTGGATTGCAGCAGTCTCAGTGGGAATCATTCTAGTTCCATTTCAACTGGATTTGCCTCTCTCCCTTTCTGCCATCCCATCAGAGACAAACTTTGTCATTGAAGTCTGCTAAGTTGCCCTTTTCCAGCTTCACATTAAAATCCCTTTGGCTCATAATGGATGAGGGACTGAAAGCCTCTCCCACCACAGCCTGTGGCTGGGTCACTCTACTTACAAAAACTCCGAGGGCTGGAGCCAGGAAGAGGCCAAGGAGGACAGTAGTCACAATCTGAAAGAGAAATGGAAACCAGAAGAGTAGCTGCAGCTCTGGCTGTCCAATCCAGCATGAGGATCCTGGAGCCTTTTGCTGTCCTTATCACACAGTGAGTTCTTAAGGTCCTCTTTTGCTGTCGTGTTGGAATGACAGGAGTCACCTAAAGCGACTCGTCCTTGCCTTGCCCTAGACTAATGCAGAGCAGACACTTGGAAGGTTGATTACAGAGCTGAATCGGGAGGTGCTGATAGGTTCACAGGTTCTGTGCTACTGTCTCTGAGGAGAAACCTCTCCCCCAAGGCATAGGCACTTCTGAGAGATAAAGGCAATGACTGGAGTCAAAGTTGTAGTTGAGAAGAGGAAAGAAGAGCAACCTATACTCACCGTGCACTTCATCTTGACTGCAGAGCTGATGCTGGTGCAGGTGGATTGAAGGCTGTGACCTGCCCACCTTATATAGGTTGTGCGACTCAGATGTGGCAGCAACAAGTGTTGAACTAAAATAATTCTGTCATTTGTATCCTCATCCCTTGTTCACCAATATTAATTTCCTGCTGTAAAATCTTCATTAATATGGGGCCTGTGCTTCTGCAAATTTGATCTGCCATATTCTGATAATTATTGGATAAGGATCCATTTGCAGGGAACAATTGATTATGTTTGGTTGTGACTTTCTGACCTCTACTAATCACTTCTGAAAACTGACATCAAAGCCTAAGACCAGAGATAGCCAAGGGCATACAACCCCCCACCACAGCCTTGGTGGAGGCAAAACCAACAAGAGCCCTTGTGCTTTCCAGGATGTCCTGTGTGTTACCCTGTAACCATAGGGCCAAGCAGAACTTATGGTCCAAAGACAACATTGGCTCTGAGAGTGGCTTTACCCTAAAGGGGCTGTGCAGGATGAAACTTTACAGATCTGGGCCAGGCACAGGAGGCCTTTTTGTTCTTTTAGGTGCCCCCAGACACTGGTTTCCCCTTGCCCCTGCTGAATTTCTGTGGTGCTGCAAGGACAGAGGTGATCACTGTGCTAGGGAGGCTCTTGCATGCCTGAGCTTTGTGCCAAGCTGCTAGCTTGCAGCTTGTCTTCTCCTGAGTCTGTGGCAGGGATCACTGTGAAGAGTCCCAGCTGGCTCTGCAACAGCAATGCATCAGGTTCTGAAACCAGGGAGGTTTGGCTATGGCCTTGCCCCTCACGAGGGAAGGCAAGAGCTGGGTGCAGTGAGCACAGAGCAGGCAATGGCAGCAGCAGGGCAGAGCTGAGGTGGTGCTGGGTGCCTGAGGGGGAGAGGAGCAAGGAGCAGGAAAAAGGGCAGGAAAAAGCTGTTGAGGTGGTGGTTGGGGCTGGGGCTGCAGTTCCTCAGCGCCCTGGGTGGGAGCAGCCCTGCACATTAAGATTTGGAGCTCATCCCTGTGTCCCTGCAAGGCTGCTGGCCTCCGCTCACTGTGCTGTGACAGCTGGGGCTGCAGGATGACCTTCTGCAGCATGGACTCTGCTCAGCTCAGCTCCCTGCTGCCTGGGGGGCAACATCTCTTAGAGTGCTTGGCCCGTAGTCCTCAAGGGCTCCAGAGAGACTTTTCCTGGTGAACACAGGATGGGCTAAGGGAAGAGGGCTGTGTCTGTTTTGGCTCAGGGAAAAGTACAGGAGAAGGTTGGAACAGGAGAGGGGAGAAGATGTCTCCAGCAACACCAGGCAAGGCAGACAGGACCTGTTTTTTTGTATGGACTGGTAATTGGTGCAGGCAGGATCTGAAATCTCTATGGGAAGTCACTCAGGATGAGCTCTTCTCCCAGGCACCCAGTACCAGAACAAGAGGACACAGTCTCAGGCTGCGCCAGGGGAGGTTCAGGTTGGATGTTAGGAAGAAGTTCTATACAGAAACAGTGATTGCGCTATGGAATGGGTTGCCCGGGGAGGTGGTGGAGTCGCCGTCATTGAGGGTGTTCAGGAGGAGACTTGATGGGGTGCTTGGTGCCATGGGTTGGCTGTTTGGGTGGGTTGATGGGTTGGACACGATGATCTTGAAGGTCTCTTCCAACCTGGTTTGGTTTATTCTAATAAAGGTTTATTCTAAAATAAAGGTCTAAATGCCTGATGTGATTTTTGCCAGAGTTCCAAGTCAGCAACTTGTCTTTGGAATTGCCTGCACTCTTCTACAGGATGGATAAAGCCACAGCACAGACCAATGTGGATTGATGATAATTTTTACTGAGACACAAGAGCCTCTGCACATTGCAGAGGAGAAAACTAAAACTTTTCCTCGGGACAGATTTCTATGAATTTGGGTCCTCAAAACTCCATCAGGTAAAATTAATCACAGTATTGGACAGGCAGCTAATCAAGGTTAACTTCTAAACATAAAACCTCTTGCTATAAGAAGCTGGATCCTGAAATAAATGTAAGAACTGATAAGATTGGTACTGAGAAAATAAAAGAACAAAGAACCTGACCTGGATCCATCCAATGTTGGAAATGTACCAGGAAATGTAACCTCAGCACTGAGCTGCCTCTTTTGAAACTTCCAGAATCACCAAATCTCCATGGCTGGAAACTTCCACTACAGGCAAGTTTTATTTAGATGCAATCTTTTTAGATCAATCTAAGCTGTAAGAATTTGTTCTGTGCCAGGACCAATGGAGTTGCCTAAGATAACTGAGACTTGTGTCAACATCTGGAGCCCAAAACTTTCCTGCCAAGTTCTGGTCTCTGGCTTGTGCACAGCAGAGTGGCAGACCTGCTGCTTTTCCTTACACACAAGTTCCCTCATTGATACAAGTCATAGAAAAGCAGTGGATTTCAGTGATCAACTTGGTCATCTTTGCTTCAGTCATTTTCCTTGTTGATCTTTCTTTGGGTTAACCAATCCTGTTTCTGGTGTGCTCACCTGGAGCTGGGTGAGCAAAGTGGAAGGGAAGTCCCCTGCACAGAGGCACAAGCTTTGGGGTCTGTCTTTGGAGATAATGAAGTGATTCTCCCTGGATGGAGGGTGGTGAGGACAAGGTCCTTAAGTATCAAAGAAACAAACCCAGAAACCAGCATTTAGAAAAACCAAACAAGGAGTTCAAACTCTGCTGCCACATCTTTGATAATGTGGAAAGAATTAGATGAGGCCAATGGAACTCATGAATGCCTGCAGAACTCCTGCAGTCACCTGGTCCTGCTGAGGAACTGCCATTCCTGGAGCCTTTGCTCCTCTTTACCTGGGGGAAATGTGTCATTTGCAGATGCACTTAATGATCTTTCTCAGCAAGTTCTTTCCCTGTCCTACCATAAGTCCCTGAGTTGATGCAGGAAATGGTTCATCAAGCCATGAGTCCCCGCCCATGTTAGAGATGATGAAGGTGTTTTTGGAAAGTACCTTGGTTACAACATAGCCCTGTTGAGAGAGGGGAGAAAGCTTCTTGTTGCAAACAGTGCTGGGTGAAAGATGAGCAGACTGCCAGAGAGAAGCCCTGTTTGCAAGAAGGGCTTTGCACAGTACAAATAATCAAGGGGAGGAAAAGAGCCTCTTTGCAATGACATTGCCTACGGGAATGCTCATGGAGGCCCACAAGGGACTTTGGTTAAAGGTACAGTCGACTGCCCCCTCCAGTGTCCTGGTTTTTCCTTAGCAGTCTGCTCACATATGCAAGCCTCCCACAATGAGATTGGCAGCCAAGCATAACACAAACATCTCTGTGGGTTGAGATAAGGAGAGTTTAGTGGAATAATACAGTTCACAGTCCCTTACACAGCACATCTGCAGAGAAGCCCAGTAAGACTTCTCAGAAACAGAAGCCAGCCAGAAGTCCACACCACACCTGCAGCCAGGAAAAACAGCCCAACAGCCTAGACTAGAAGCTGGAAGAGGCCCTCAGAAACTGGAAGCAGCTCACGCTACAGATTGAACTCCAAGCCCCAGCATCATTTGCGCCAGTCAGCACTTTCCTTATCAAGCTGGCATGATACCAGCTAGGGATCAAATACTCCTCAGCAGATCCACATGGCTGACATCAGCACCTGCCCTCCTTCCTTGCCTATCCATTCTGAAGAGTTTGTGGCCACTGATTGCAGCACTCCAGACGTAAGAAGACATCCAACCACCTTGCAATGATGGCCTCTAGACCATAGTTTTCCTGACTCACATTGGCTTCCACCTTCTACTCTTTGTTCCTTGTGCTGCATGCCCCCGTGGGTATGCACTTCAGTTGGTTTAATGGTCCCATGAGTTTTATGCAGAGATAAGGACATTGTTAGGATATGGTAAAATGACTAAAAATGAGTGAAAATGCCTCCTCAGCTTTGATTCTTGCCTCTTTCTGTCGTGTTTATTCACAGCCAGAGCAAAATGAGAGCCTGTGGCATGTGAAGGAATTAAAAGAAGGTCTGTCACACTAAAATGGAAGGTTAAAGATCAGCAGCAACAAAGTAGTGTCTGTGACTCTCCTCTGCAATGACTGAGGTGTGCTCATGCTGACCATTCAGGTGCCTGGGCCTGAGGGCTGCCTCACTGAACCCTGCATCCTTTCAGAGTGCCACAGAGTGAAGCCTCTGGGGACCAGTACGACATGACAGACACTGAAAGTTGTTGCCTGGCTACTTTTCTGGTGTTCAGTGTGATGTCTCTGGCCACTCCTCACCATGCTCTGGCTAAAATGGAGGCCTCTATTTTAGGAACAGAACAATTCTGTGAATCTTACAGATTAGCCTCCCCATGCAATAAGGAAGGCCAGCTCCTAGCATCCTCTCTGTTTCTTTCTCCTTTCCATGCCACATGAGTCAAGATTTGAGCCATGAGGTCTCCATTCCCTGGAAAAGGGAAGGGAAGTCTCAGCTCCATGAACCATCTTTGTCAGCTGCCCACAGTGATGCTTGCCCTGATCCCTGCAGCTGTGGCCTGATTCCAGAGCAGACCTTGAAATGCACATTTGGAGGGCTGCAAAGGGGTACAGCAGATACACTCCAGATGATAAAGGATAAAGCAATGGCAGAGAAGCCAGAGTTAATGCATGCTAGAGGACTTTATTGGAAAGGTATGGTCACAACTGAGCATCTGAATGGTGGGGAAGGAAACTGCCAAAGGAGGAGATGCCAGGGAGCAGGAACAGCACCGGGGCTGGCCTGGTGCAGCAGATGGAACAGCTGCACTTGGTTGAAGCAAGGTCAGGTGTTTAGACCTTGTTGTTGCCACGGCAGTAGACAAGCTCCAGAATGTGGAGGGCATCGAGTCTGGAGCATGATCCCTGATTGACAGTGTATTGGGGTCCTTGGAAAAGAAGAGAAGAAGAGAAAGGAAAATATCAGAATGCAACAGCCTGCTCCTGATCTGCTCCCAGCCAGCAATGCTCTGAAGAATTGCTGCAGGAGAAACAGGAAAGGTTTGTGTCTGTGTGCAGGGCCAAGAGCACCACCCCCGAGGCAAAAGAGCTGCTGGCTCATCACAGACACCGTCCCTTTGCTTGCACTCACCAGAAACTTCGTAGGTCTCGTAGGTTGTGAGGCCACTGCACAGGGTGGAGATCTCTTGGCCGTAGGACTGGAGGTTGAGGATGGGCCTCTTGATGACATAGACGACCTGCTTTGAAGGTCTTCCTTGAACCTGCAGGAGCTGAACACAAAATGACAACACTCAGCAAGTGCAGTGCCTCCATCCCTTCCCTGCTAAGCATATCCCTGCTTCTGCAGTGGTGCCTCGCTGCTTGGTGCTTCCCTCCCAGCTCTACTGGGCACTGTCTTGTCATCTGCTGTGTCACTCTGGGACTCTGGGTGTCAAGCCTGTGGAAACAGCCATGCCTCTGACTTCAGATGCCTTTGCAGGACTGTACAGGCTCCCAAGGAAGCCCTCCTCTGGAATCTTACCCTGTTCTGTTCAGCCAGTCTGGGCAGAGCATCAAAGGTGGGCATCAGGCTCCTGTCCATGGTGGAAATGTAGCAAACTCCCTCTGATGTCACTTTGGTTGCAATCACACCCTGCAAATGAAGTCAGTGACAAGTGAGGATTGAAGGAAAGAAGATGGAATAAAGTCTGCATGGACGAGGAAAGAAATGGGGAGAGTTTTTCCCCAGAAGTTGGAGTCTGGATGCTAAGTGGCAAGAAACAAGTCCTGGAGTGCACCCAGCATTCTGCAGCTGGTCTCCTTGTCCATTTGCTGGACCAGCCCTGAGCCACTCACGGTCTGGTAGTTCCAGATGGATTTCCATGGCCTCTGGGTGCTCCTCTGGTCGATAACTGCCACACGCAGTTGCCTTTTGATGGTCAGGATCTGGGTGCCCACGATGACTGTGGTTTGCTGGTTCTGGTTGGGATTCTGGATGGAGAAAACAAAGTTGCACAGCACTGTCAGACTTTCAGCTTACTTGGTCCCTTTCCCCCAGAGGGATGGGGACAGAAGTAAGGAATACTCAGCAAGCAGGGAGTAGAGCAAGAGCAGCACTGGTGCAGAGTGCCCTGGGCCACGTTGTGATGTCAGCAGCTGCCAGCACTGTGCTTTGTCTTGGTTCCAAGTGCAGTGAGTTGGGAGGATCAGGAGCTCCCAGTCCGTACCTGAGGGTAGTTCTGCCCAGGGAACACCGGCCTTCCGGGGAACACATCCTGCCCGGGGAACACATTCTGCCCAGGGAACACGTCCTGCCCAGGGAACCCCTGCTGTCCAGGGAACCCCTGCTGTCCAGGGAACACCTGCTGTCCAGTTTGTTGCCCAACCTGGAAGATGCCACATTTACTTGGTAAGCACTGTGGCCCAAAGGCAAAGCTCCTGGCCAAAGCCAATCATCTCCTGATCCTATCCTGAGTGATCCAAAGCAAGACCCTTTCAGCTCTCCTGGATTGCAGCAGCCTGTGAGCCAGGCTCTTAAAATCTGAAACTGCTGCTCCCTTCAAGTTGTGTAGGATCCAGAACCACTCCTGTCAGGAGAAACTGGTGTAAACAGCAGGATGCTGGATCAGGATTCAGAACCAATCTCAGCAAGAGAATGTCCCATAGCCTGTTTGTCTCTGGTCTCAGTGGGAATCAATTAGTTCCATTTCAACTGGATTTGCCTCTCTCCCTTTCTGCCATCCCATCAGAGAGCAAACTTTGTCATTGAAGTCTGCTAAATTGCCCTTTTCCAGCTTCACATTAGAATCCCTTTGGCTCATAATGGATGAGGGACTGAAAGCCTCTCCCACCACAGCCTGTGGCTGGGTCACTCTACTTACAAAAACTCCGAGGGCTGGAGCCAGGAAGAGGCCAAGGAGGACGATAGTCAGAATCTGAAAGAGAAATGGAAACCAGAAGCATGAGGATCCTGGAGCCTTTTTGCTGTCCTGACCACACAGTGAGTTCTTAAGGTCCTCTTTTGCTGTCGTGTTGGAATGACAGGAGTCACCTAAAGCGACTCATCCTTGCCTTGCCCTAGACTAATGCAGAGCAGACACATGGAAGGTTGATTACAGAGCTGAATCGGGAGGTGCTGATAGGTTCACAGGTTCTGTGCTACTGTCTCTGAGGAGAAACCTCTCCCCCAAGGCATAGGCACTTCTGAGAGATAAAGGCAATGACTGGAGTCAAAGTTGTAGTTGAGAAGAGGAAAGAAGAGCAACCTATACTCACCGTGCACTTCATCTTGACTGCAGAGCTGATGCTGGTGCAGGTGGATTGAAGGCTGTGACCTGCCCACCTTATATAGGTTGTGAGACTCAGATGTGGCAGCAACAAGTGTTGAACTAAAATAATTCTGTCATTTGTATCCTCGTCCCTTGTTCACCAATAATAATTTCCTGCTGTAAAATCTTCATTAATATGGGGCCTGTGCTTCTGCAAATTTGATCTGCCATATTCTGATAATTATTGGATAAGGATCCATTTGCAGGGAACAATTGATTATGTTTGGTTGTGACTTTCTGACCTCTACTAATCACTTTTGAAAACTGACATCAAAGCCTAAGACCAGAGATAGCCCAGGGCATACAACCCCCCACCACAGCCTTGGTGGAGGCAAAACCAACAAGAGCCCTTGTGCTTTCCAGGATGTCCTGTGTGTTACCCTGTAACCATAGGGCCAAGCAGAACTTATGGTCCAAAGACAACATTGGCTCTGAGAGTGGCTTTACCCTAAAGGGGCTGTGCAGGATGAAACTCTACAGATCTGGGCCAGGCACAGGAGGCCTTTTTGTTCTTTTAGGTGCCCCCAGACACTGGTTTCCCCTTGCCCCAGCTGAATTTCTGTGGTGCTGCAAGGACAGAGGTGATCACTGTGCTAGGGAGGCTCTTGCATGCCTGAGGTTTGTGCCAAGCTGCTAGCTTGCAGCTTGTCTTCTCCTGAGTCTGTGGCAGGGATCACTGTGAAGAGTCCCAGCTGGCTCTGCAACAGCAATGCATCAGGTTCTGAAACCAGGGAGGTTTGGCTATGGCCTCGCCCCTTGTGAGGGAAGGCAAGAGCTGGGTGCAGTGAGCACAGAGCAGGCAATGGCAGCAGCAGGGCAGAGCTGAGGCGGTGCTGGGTGCCTGAGGGGGAGAGGAGCAAGGGGCACGAAAAAGGGCAGGAAAAAGCTGTTGAGGTGGTGGTTGGGGCTGGGGCTGCAGCTCCTCAGCGCCCTGGGTGGGAGCAGCCCTGCACATTGAGATTTGGATCTCATCCCTGTGTCCCTGCAAGGCTGCTGGCCTCTGCTCACTGTGCTGTGACAGCTGGGGCTGCAGGATGACCTTCTGCAGCATGGACTCTGCTCAGCTCAGCTCAGCTCCCTGCTGCCTGGGGGGCAACATCTCTTAGAGTGCTTGGCCCGTAGTCCTCAAGGGCTCCAGAGACTTTTCCTGGTGAACACAGGATGGGCTAAGGGAAGAGGGCTGTGGCTGTTTTGGCTCAGGGAAAAGTACACTGGAAGGTTGGTATAGGAGAGGAGAGAAGATAACTCAAGCAACACCAGGCAAGGTCACAGCACCTTTTCTTGTAGAGACCTATGAAAGCTTAGGGCAGGCTGTAAAGTCTCTATGGGAAGTCACTCAGGATGAGGTCTAAATGCCTGATGTGATTTTTGCCAGAGTTCCAATTCAACAACTTGTCTTTGGAATTGCCTGCACGCTTCTACAGGATGGATAAAGCCACAGCAGAGAGCATAAAGATACAGGATCTACAAAATCACAGTGCTGATGCCAATAACATCGATGCAGTGCAAGTTGTTTGTTCTTTTATTTTCTAAGTACCAATCAAATAATTTTTTTCCTTTCCATTCAGGATCCGGCTACTTAGGGCAAGAGATTGCATGTTTGGAAGTTAACATCCTCTTTAACATTTTCATTGATGATCTGGATGAGGGGATTGAGTCAGTCATCAGCAAATTTGCCGGTGACACCAAGTTAGGAGCAGATGTTGGTCAGTGAAAGGGCAGAAGGGCTCTGCAGAGGGACCTCGACTGACTGGACAGATGGGTAGAGTCCAACAGGAGGGCATTCAACAAGTCCATGCGCCAGGTGCTGCGCTTTGGCCACAGCAACCCCATGCAGAGCTACAGTCTGGGGGCAGAGTGGCTGGAGAGCTCCCAAACAGAGAGGGACCTGGGGGTGCTGATTGACAGCAAACTAAACATGAGCCAGTAGTGTGCCCAGGGGGCCAAGAAGGCCAATGGCATCCTGGCCTGCATTAGGAATGGTGTGGCCAGCAGGAGCAGGGAAGTCATTGTGCCCTGTACTCTGCATTGGATAGGCTGCACCTGGAGTCCTGTGTCCAGTTCTGGGCCCCTCAGTTTAAGAAGGACATTGAGACACTTGAAAGTGTCCAGAGAAGGGCAACAAGGCTGGGGAGAGGCC
Source organism: Melanerpes formicivorus (assembly GCF_026170545.1). Taxonomy (NCBI): domain Eukaryota; kingdom Metazoa; phylum Chordata; class Aves; order Piciformes; family Picidae; genus Melanerpes; species Melanerpes formicivorus. The sequence goes on along the minus strand of NW_027142386.1, from coordinate 4,937,587 downwards.
TTGAGCACAGCCCTGTGAGGAGAGGCTGAGGGAGCTGGGATTGTTTAGCCTGGAAAATAGGAGGCTCAAGGGTGACCTCATTGCCCTCTAAAACTACCTGAAAGGTGGATGTAGCCAGGTGGGGGTTGGTCTCTTCTCCTAGGCACCCAGCACCAGAACAAGAGGACACAGTCTCAAGCTGCACTGGGGAAGTTTAGGCTCAAGGTGAGGAGAAAGTTCTTCACCGATAGAGTTGTTAGCCATTGGGATGTGCTGTCTGGGGAGGTGGTGGAGTCCCCATGCCTGGAGGTGTTCAAGAGGGGATTGGATGTAGCACTTGGTGCCATGGTCTAGTCATGAGGTCTGTGGTGACAGGTTGGACTCAATGATCCTTGAGGTCTCTTCCAGACTTAGTGATACTGTGATACTGGAGCTGCCTGTCCATTACTGTGATTAATTATTCCTGAGAGAATTTTGTGGAAGAAAATTCACCAAACTCTGCCCCAAGGAATAGAGGTTCCTGTGTCTCACTAACATTTATCATCAACTCACACTGCTCTGCACTGGTTTAGTTAATTAGGTGGGTTGGATAATAGGTTGGACTCAATATCTCGAAGGTCTCTTCCAACCTGGTCTATTATTCTATTCTATTCTATTCTATTCTATTCTATTCTATTCTATTCTATTCTATTCTATTCTATTCTATTCTATTCTATTCTATTCTATTCTATTCTATTCTATTCTATTCTATTCATTCATCCTGCAGAAGACTGGAAGCAATTCCAAAGACACACTGCTGAATTGGCTTCCCAGTCAGATACCTTAAGCAATTATTTGTCTCTACTATGAGCAGGTTGTGCTACACCTACTGCCTAAGCATCTTGAAGACAATATGGTCTGAAGTCTAGACTTACAGAAATAATGCCAGTGGAGCCATTTCCAAGTTAACATCTTATTAACATACAAAGTATTGCAATGTTTGTTACCAGCTGGTGCTGGTCAGGAAAGGCTGTTTCACTGGAGCCCATCAGACAGCAAAACCAATGCAAAACTGCTCCCACAAATGTCGTAACACTTCCATGGAGAAGCACCAAAATGCTTGCTATATAGAAAAGGAAGATCCTGACCAGCGTGCCTGGTGTTCCTGGAGACAATCTCCTCTCCTATTTCAAACTTGTACAGCACCTTTCCTGAGATGGAAAGCCAAAGACCACTTCCCTTACCCCATCCTGAGGTCACCAGAAAAAGTCTTTCTGGTGCCTGTGAAGACTATGGGCCAAACACTGTAAGAGATGGGTTTTTCAAGCCCCTCCAGGTAGCAGGGAATTGACCTCTAGAACCTGGCCCAGATCTGTAAAGTTTCATCCTGCACAGCCCCTTTAGGGTAAAGCCACTCTCAGAGCCAATGTTGTCTTTGGACCATAAGTTCTGCTTGGCCCTATGGTTACAGGGTAACACACAGGACATCTGGAAAGCACAAGGGCTCTTGTTGGTTTTGCCTCCACCAAGGCTGTGGTGGGGGGTTGTATGCCCTGGGCTATCTCTGGTCTTAGGCTTTGATGTCAGTTTTCAAAAGTGATTAGTAGAGGTCAGAAAGTCACAACCAAACATAATCAATTGTTCCCTGCAAATGGATCCTTATCCAATAATTATCAGAATATGGCAGATCAAATTTGCAGAAGCACAGGCCCCATATTAATGAAGATTTTACAGCAGGAAATTATTATCAGCAACATCCAGGCAGGGATACAAATGACAGAATTATTTTAGTTCAACACTTGTTGCTGCCACATCTGAGTCTCACAACCTATATAAGGTGGGCAGGTCACAGCCTTCAATCCACCTGCATCGGCATCAGTTGTGCAGTCAAGATGAAGTGCACGGTGAGTATAGATGAACTTTTCTTCCCTTATGAACTACAACTTTGACTCCACTAATTGCCTTTACCTCTCCATACTGCCTATGCCTGGTATTACCAAAGAGGCTTTCTTGGGGGAGTTTTCTCCTCCAGAGAGAGTAGCACAGAACCTCCAGATTCAGCACTGTAAACAACCTCCCGCGTCTCTGATTTGCATTCGTCCAGGGCACGGCAAGGATGGAGGCATGACTCACTTGAGGTGATGTGCAATTCTAGTAGGAAAGCAACAGAGGACCTTAAGAACTCACTGTGTGATAAGGACAGCAAAAAGGCTCCAGGATCCTCATGCTGGATTGGACAGCCAGAGCTGCAGCTACACTTCTGGTTTCCATTTCTCTTTCAGATTGTGACTACTGTCCTCCTTGGCCTCTTCCTGGCTCCAGCCCTCGGAGTTTTTGTAAGTAGAGTGACCCAGCCACAGGCTGTGGTGGGAGAGGCTTTCAATCCCTCATCCATTATGAGCCAAAGGGATTTTAATGTGAAGCTGGAAAAGGGCAACTTAGCAGACTTCAATGACAAAGTTTGTCTCTGATGGGATGGCAGAAAGGGAGAGAGGCAAATCCAGTTGAAATGGAACTAGAATGATTCCCACTGAGACTGCTGCAATCCAGGAAAGCTGAAAGGGTCTTGCTTTGGATGACTCAGGATAGGATCAGGAGATGATTGGCTTTGGCCAGGAGCTTTGCCTTTGGGCCACAGTGCTTACCAGGTAAATGTGGCATCTTCCAGGTTGGGCAACAAACTGGACAGCAGGTGTTCCCTGGACAGCAGGGGTTCCCTGGGCAGGACGTGTTCCCTGGGCAGAATGTGTTCCCCGGGCAGGATGTGTTCCCCGGAAGGCCGGTGTTCCCTGGGCAGAACTACCCTCAGGTACGGACTGGGAGCTCCTGATCCTCCCAACTCACTGCACTTGGAACCAAGACAAAACACAGTGCTGGCAGCTGCTGACATCACAACGTGGCCCAGGGCACTCTACACCACCCCACACAAGCAGTGCTGCTCTTGCTCTACTCCCTGCTTGCTGAGTATTCCTTGCTTCTGTCCCCATCCCTCTGGGGGAAAGGGACCAAGTAAGCTGAAAGTCTGACAGTGCTGTGCAACTTTGTTTTCTCCATCCAGAATCCCAACCAGAACCAGCAAACCACAGTCATCGTGGGCACCCAGATCCTGACCATCAAAAGGCAACTGCGTGTGGCAGTTATCGACCAGAGGAGCACCCAGAGGCCATGGAAATCCATCTGGAACTACCAGACCGTGAGTGGCTCAGGGCTGGTCCAGCAAATGGACAAGGAGACCAGCTGCAGAATGCTGGGTGCACTCCAGGACTTGTTTCTTGCCACTTAGCATCCAGACTCCAACTTCTGGGGAAAAACTCTCCCCATTTCTTTCCTCGTCCATGCAGACTTTATTCCATCTTCTTTCCTTCAATCCTCACTTATCACTGACTTCATTTGCAGGGTGTGATTGCAACCAAAGTGACATCAGAGGGAGTTTGCTACATTTCCACCATGGACAGGAGCCTGATGCCCACCTTTGATGCTCTGCCCAGACTGGCTGAACAGAACAGGGTAAGATTCCAGAGGAGGGCTTCCTTGGGAGCCTGTACAGTCCTGCAAAGGCATCTGAAGTCAGAGGCATGGCTGTTTCCACAGGCTTGACACCCAGAGTCCCAGAGTGACACAGCAGATGACAAGACAGTGCCCAGTAGAGCTGGGAGGGAAGCACCAAGCAGTGAGGCACCACTGCAGAAGCAGGGATATGCTTAGCAGGGAAGGGATGGAGGCACTGCACTTGCTGAGTGTTGTCATTTTGTGTTCAGCTCCTGCAGGTTCAAGGAAGACCTTCAAAGCAGGTCGTCTATGTCATCAAGAGGCCCATCCTCAACCTCCAGTCCTACGGCCAAGAGATCTCCACCCTGTGCAGTGGCCTCACAACCTACGAGACCTACGAAGTTTCTGGTGAGTGCAAGCAAAGGGACGGTGTCTGTGATGAGCCAGCAGCTCTTTTGCCTCGGGGGTGGTGCTCTTGGCCCTGCACACAGACACAAACCTTTCCTGTTTCTCCTGCAGCAATTCTTCAGAGCATTGCTGGCTGGGAGCAGATCAGGAGCAGGCTGTTGCATTCTGACATTTTCCTTTCTCCTCTTCTTTTCCAAGGACCCCAATACACTGTCAACCAGGGATCATGCTCCAGACTCGATGCCCTCCACGTTCTGGAGCTTGTCTACTGCCGTGGCAACAACAAGGTCTAAACACCTGACCTTGCTTCAAGCAAGTGCAGCTGTTCCATCTGCTGCACCAGGCCAGCCCCGGTGCTGTTCCTGCTCCCTGGCATCTCCTCCTTTGGCAGTTTGCTTCCCCACCATTCAGATGCTCAGTTGTGACCATACCTTTCCAATAAAGTCCTCTAGCATGCATTAACTCTGGCTCCTCTGTCATTGATTTATCCTTTATCATCTAGGCACACGTTCAGAAATGCATCTGGAGTGTATCTGCTGTACCCCTTTGCAGCCCTCCAAATGTGCATTTCAAGGCCTGCTCTGGAATCAGGCCACAGCTGTAGGGAGCAGGGCAAACATCACAGTGTGCAGCTAGACAAAGATGGTCATCTTGAGTGCAATCACACAGCACTTACAGTATGGCCAAGGGACCAGGCCTAGCCAGTATGCATTTAGGAAGGGCAGGTCCTGCCTGACCAACCTCACCTCCTTCTATGATCAGGTGACCCAACTGATGGATGTGAGGAGGCCTGTGGATGTGGTCTACCTGGACCTAAGCAAGGCCTTTGACACCGTCACCCATAGCAAACTCCTGGCCAAGCTGTCAGCCCATGGCTTGGATGGGAGCACAGTGCATTGTGTTAGGAACTGGCTGGAGGGCCGAGCCCAGAGAGTGGTGGTGAATGGTGCCACAGCCAGCTGGCAGCCAGTCTCCAGTGGTGTGTCCCAAGGATCAGTGCTGGGCCCTGTGCTCTTTAACATCTTTATTGATGATCTGGATGAGGGCATTGAGTCCATCAGCAGTAAATTTGCAGATGACACCAAGCTGGGGGCAGGAGTTGATCTGCTGGAGGGTAGAGAGGCTCTGCAGAGGGACCTCAACAGGCTGGACAGATGGGGAGAGGCCAAGGGCAGGAGATTTAACACATCCAAGTGCCAGGTGCTGCACATTGGCCACAGCAACCCCAGGCAGTGCTACAGGCTGGGGTCAGAGTGGCTGAGAGCAGCCAGGCAGAGAGGGACCTGGGGGTACTGGTCAATAGCAGGCTGAACATGAGCCTGCAGTGTGCCCAGGCAGCCAAGAGGGCCAATGGCATCCTGGCCTGCATCAGGAACAGTGTGGCCAGCAGGAGCAGGGAGCTCATTCTGCCCCTGTACACTGCACTGGTTAGGCCACACCTCGAGCTCTGTGTCCAGTTCTGGGCCCCTCAGTTTAGGAAGGATGCTGACTTGCTGGAACGAGTCCAGAGAAGGGCAACAAAGTTGGTGAGGAGTTTGGAATACAGCCCTATGAGGAGAGACTGAGGTAACTGGGGTTGCTTAGCCTGGAGAGGAGACTCAGGGGTGACCTTATTGCTCTCTACAACTACCTGAAGGGAGGTTGTAGACAGGCGGATGATGATCTCTTCTCCCAGGCAGCCAGTACCAGAACAAGAGGACACAGTCTCAGGCTGTGCCAGGGGAGGTTTAGGTTGGATGTTAGGAAGAAATTCTACACAGAGAGAGTGATTGCCCATTGGAATGGGTTGCCCAGGGAGGTGGTGGAGTCACCATCATTGGAGGTTTTCAGGAGGAGACTTGATGGGGTGCTTGGTGCCATGGGTGAGTTGATTAGGTGGTGTTGGATTGGTTGATGGGTTAGACGTGATGATCTTGAAGGTCTCTTCCAACCCGGTTTATTCTATGTAATTCTATGTAGTTTAACGGCACACGGAGCTGAGAATTTCCTTCCCTTTTCCAGGGAATGGAGACCTCATGACTCAAATCTTGACTCATGTGGCATGGAAAGGTGAAAGAAACAGAGAGGATGCTAGGAGCTGGCCTTCCTTATTGCATGGGGAGGCTAATCTGTAAGATTCACAGAATTGTTCTGTTCCTAAAATAGAGGCCTCCATTTTAGCCAGAGCATGGTGAGGAGTGGCCAGAGACATCACACTGAACACCAGAAAAGTAGCCAGGCAACAACTTTCAGTGTCTGTCACGTCGTACTGGTCCCCAGAGGCTTCACTCTGTGGCACTCTGAAAGGATGCAGGGTTCAGTGAGGCAGCCCTCAGGCCCAGGCACCTGAATGGTCAGCATGAGCACACCTCAGTCATTGCAGAGGAGAGACACAGACACTACTTTGTTGCTGCTGATCTCTAACCTTCCATTTTGGTGTGACAAACCTTCTTTTAATTCCTTCACATGCCACAGGTTCTCATTTTGCTCTGGCTGTGACTAAACACGACAGAAAGAGGCAAGAATCAAAGCTGAGGAGGCATTTTCACTCATTCTGGTCAGTCCCAGGGCTCTCAGAGTGGGGACACCCATGCCTTGCTCATTACAATCAGAGAATTGCAGAATGCACTGAGTTGGAAGGGACCCTTGAAGGTCATTGTTTATTCCAGCCCCCATGCAGTGAGCAGGGACGTCCCCAACTACAACAGGTTGCTCAGGCACCATCAAGTTTGCACCTGAATAACTCCAGGGATGAGGCCTCAACCACCTCTCTGGGCAACCTGTTCCATTACTACCTGAAAGGTGGTTGTAGCCAGGAAGGGGTTGGCCTCTTCTCCCAGGCAACCAGCACCAGAACAAGGGGACACAGTCTCAAGCTGCGCCAGGGGAGGTTTAGACTTGAGGTGAGGAGGAAGTTCTTCACCGAGCAAGTCATTCGTCATTGGAACGGGTTACCCAGGGAGGTGGTTGAGTCATTGACCCTGGAGGCGTTCAAGAGGAGATTGGATGTGGCACTTGGTGCCATGGTCTAGTCATGAGGTCTGTGTTGATAGGTTGGACTCGATGATCCTCAAGGTCCTTTCCAACCTAAGTTATACTGTGATACTGTGATTAACTTCCATGTAAAGAACTCCCTTCTGATGTCCAAGCTAAATCTCCCCTGCTCCAGTTTCAAGGCCTTGCCCCTCATCCTATCCCCACAGGCCTGATATAGTTTATGATCAAATTTATGAACTGGAACTATGATAAAATATGGATATGATTTATTGGATACCAATTAGATTTCTCAATTTGGCACCCAACGTGGGGCTCGAACCCACGACCCTGAGCAAAATGTAATGGGTTGGGGCAAACCCCCTCCCCACCACAGGCAGAAATACCAGCTCAGACAAACGGATTGCAAAAGAATGGTGGAAAGTTTAAATGAGAAAACAAAAACAACAAAGAAAGTTTTACAGAGAACCACAAGCACTGTGACAAAAGAGAGAAACCCCAGAACATACCCAAGAACGTCTCATCTCCACCTGGGGGTACACCCAAAACCCCCACCCAGGGCTCTTTTCTACCCCCCTCCCCCCCCAACCCAGCCTTGGGCCTGGGCAGGCCCAAGGGAGGCAGCTCATGACATTTTACCTAGGCAGCAGCAGAGGACAAAAGAGGAAGTGAAGACCCTGCATGGATGTTTTATAGGGGAGCAAGGCATTATGGGAATGAAATACCTGGTTTTCTGTGACTACCCCCCTGGGCTGGGCCCACTCCTTTGGACCTCCCAGGTATGGTCTGTGCAGTGGCATCCGGGCCAGCACCCAGCTTAAACCACCACACCAGCACTCTGCATGGAGAATGGAGAAGTAACCAGCTGTGCTCAACTGAACAGCCTGTAATTCCAGGCTGATACCCAGTGGCCAAGAAGGCATTTTCCCTTCCCTGGATTCCTCTGGATGTGCAAGGGCTCAGTAACTGCCTTGTCTCTTGCTTTTGTGTAACATTTCCCTGCTCTGATGTTCTTTGCCTCTGCTGCTACACCTCAGCCTGTTTTGCCTTATTCTTCTGGCAATTTGGGTCTGTCTTATCAGCTCTTCAAACCAGGGCCATTCCCTCTGAGTATGTGGGTAACCTCTTCCTGATGAAGAGCATCAGGCCAAGTGTGGAGATGAACAGATACTGCTTGTCATATTAAATCACACAGGAGAAAACATGGCTTAGGGAATGGCTGTGCTGCATCTAAGAGGCTATGCTGTTGGTTCCCAAGCCTTGTTTCTCATGGATGCCCAGAGCAGTCTGGGAGCAGGAGGTGTTTGTGAAGTAGAAAACAGGGTTGTTGGCTGTGCCTTCTCAACAGCCTTCCCACACCTGGGGATGGACAGAGGTGACTCTGCCACTCTGCTCTGCTCTGGTGAGACCTCTCCCTGGTCTCCAGATTTGGGGCCCTCAATATGGGAAGGTAAAGTACCTGTTTAGCTGTTGCTTCACTGCATTGTGAAGCCGAGGGGTCCCTCTCGTGACTCGGCTCAGCACTGCCCTTTTGTTTTTGCACTGATAAGAATTTCCAGTTAGTTCCTCTGTATTCCAAGATTCTGATTTACCTAGACTGTTATTCCACTGCTTATTAGCCTCCCATCATGTGGAATCAACCTCTCATCGACCTGGCAAATGAACCTGGATCAAATTAGCTTGGAAAAATAATTTTTTATATCTAATAAAGCATATCCATATATTATCATAGCTCCAGCTAATAAATTTGATCATAAACTATATCAGGCCTGTGAGGATAGGACAAGAGGCAAGGTCTTGAAAATGGAGCAGAGGAGATTTAGTTTGGACATCAGAAGGGAGTTCTTTACAAGGAGGTTAATGGAACAGGTTGCCCAGAGAGGTGGTTGAGGCCTCATCCCTGGAGTTATTCAGGTGCAAACTAGATGGTGCCCTGAGCAAACTGCTGTAGTTGGTGGATGTGGGGAAGGCTGTGGATGTAGTCTACCTGGACTTCAGAAAGGCCTTTGACACCGTCCCCCATAGCAAATTCCTGGCCAAGCTGGAAGCTCCTGGCTTGGACAGCAGCACTGTGCTGGGTTAGGAACTGGCTGGAGGCTGAGCCCAGAGAGTGGTGGTGAATGGTGCCACATCCAGCTGGCAGCCAGGCACTAGTGCTATCCCCCAGGGACTAGTGCTGGGCCTCATCCTGTTTAATATATTAATTGATGATATGGATGAGGGGATTGAGTCAGTCATCAGCAAATTTGCAGATGACACCAAGTTGGGAGCAGGAGTTCATCTGTTAGAGGGCAGAAGGGCTCTGCAGAGGGACCTCAACCAACTGGACAGATGGGCAGAGTCCAACAGGATGGCATTCAACAAGTCCACGCGCCGGGTGCTGCACTTCAGCCACAACAACCCCAGGCAGAGCTACAGGCTGGGGTCAAAGTGGCTGAGAGCTCCCAAACAGAGAGGGACCTGGGGCTGCTGATTGACAGCCACCTAAACATGAGCCAGCAGTGTGCCCAGGTGGCCAAGAGGGCCAATGGCATCCTGGCCTGCATCAGGAATAGTGTGGCCAGCAGCAGCAGGGAAGTCATTGTGCCCCTGTACACTGCATTGGTTAGGCCACACCTTGAGTCCTGTGTCCAGTTCTGGGCCCCTCAGTTTAAGAAGGACATTGAGAGACTTGAAAGTGTCCAGAGAAGGGCAACAGGGCTGGGGAGAGGCCTTGAGCACAGCCCTGTGAGGAGAGGCTGAGGGAGCTGGGGTTGTTTAGCCTGGAAAAGAGGAGGCACAGGGGAGGCCTTATTGCTGTCTACAACTATCTGAAGGGAGGTTGTAGCCAGGTGGGGGTTGGTCTCTTCTCCTAGGCACCCAGCACCAGAAGAAGAGGACACAGTCTCAAGCTGCACCAGGAGAAGTTTAGGCTCAAGGTGAGGAGAAAGTTCTTCCCAGAGAGAGTTGTTAGCCATTGGGATGTGCTGCCCAGGGAGGTGGTGGAGTCCCCATCCCTGGAGGTGTTGCAGAGGGGATTGGATGTGACACTTGGTGCCATGGTTTAGTCATGAGGTCTGTGTCTGTGATGATAGGTTGGACTTGAGGTCTCTTCAATCTTGGTGATTCTGTGATTCTGTCCCTGCTCACTGCATGGGTCTGGAATAAACAATGACCTTCAAGGGTCCCTTCCAACTCAGTGCATTCTGTAATTCTCTCATTCTAATGAGCAAGGCATCAGTGTCCCAACTCTGAGAGTCCTGGGACTCACCAGAATGCAAACCCTGTCTTCCCCTTGGGAGTCTGTTCAGTGTGATCAGCTCTTCAGACAGCACTTGTTAAGGCCTTGGAGACAGGAAGGGGCAAGTCCTGAAACCTCTCGGTCGAAGCTAACAGCAATCTTCTAGAAACACAAGTCACTTGGAGCAGGGAAACATGGAAACAGCAGGGGTGAAGCACAGCTTGTTACAGGGAACATTAGGATCTTCTGCAGTTTGGTTTGCAGCAGATGTGAGGCAGAAGCATGAGCACAAATGCCCAGCAGGAGGGAGCAGAGCTGCATGGAATGAAGGATTCAGATCTCTTGAGTGCACTTTTCGTAGTCGTAGGGGATCTGGAAACAAATCAAACCACAGTGCTGGATTTGCAGTGCCTGACTCACCCTGTTCAAGGTGCTGTGAAGAGGGAGAATGTGACCATTTCCTGGGGAGAGGGTTCTTTGTCTTACCTGATCCTGTTCCTCCTTGAAAGATTTCTTTGGAAGAAATTCATTCTACCTGTGTTCCTCACTGGAGTTTGGATGGGAGTGGTAAGTGGAGAAGTTGTGCCTCTTCAGCCTGTGTAGTGTTGTCAAAGTATCCTTCTCCTGACCACACTTAGAGCTCTCCTGGCCCTGAGTACTGTCTGCTGCCTTCAGCATGGCTCAGGGGCCACAGTGGCTTTATTAAATCCCAGATCATTTGAAATCCCAAATCCTTGCATCTGAGAGGTGGGAGATGGGTTTGTGGACATGTGATGTGACCTGCTGCCAGCTGTTACTTGTCACCTGCTGGGCTACAGCAGCCTCCTGCATTGCTGGAGGGTGGTGTGGGCTGACAGATTTGCAGTGGTGCTGCTTTTGCAGTATCAGTTCTTCAGAACTCATATCCCAGCAGCATGAAGGAAATGTGTAGATGTGGCTTGGGGGTGTGCAGGCAGGCAGGGACATGGGGCTGGAGTCACAAGACATGGAACAGCTCCCACTGAAGTTTCTGTTGAAGCATCAGGCTCTGTCCAATGTCCTTTTGCCTATTGTGGAAAAGGGTTTTATTCCCTGGTTTTTTATTTCTCTCCACTCATAGGAGGCAGGGATTGAAGCCTGTCCCCAGGTTTGACTCCCAGTTCTCTGTTCAGCATCATTTAAAGTTCCAAGGCTCACAGCGTTCCTCTCCTGCTCTCCCTCTTTCTCTCTGTCTCCCTCCCCTTGCTCAGAAGCAGGAAGGATGAGGGCCAGGAAAATCTGAAATGATTTTGTTCCCTCTTGTTTTGTAATGAAACAAACAAAAAAATAAGGACAAGGGAAGGACCTCGGTCAATCATCTTCCCTTTGTGCCTTGGCCAAATGGAATTAAGTCCTGGTCTGTTTCTTCCATTGTGAAGATGATAAGCAAGTGTTCAGTGCACTTTTGGCTCTTCATCCTCAAGGAGCTGAGCTTGCCTCAGCTTGGAGAGTTTTCTGCATGGTCTTTCCACCTGGTAGGTTTTTGCTCAGCCCTCTCCTGCTGCTGTCTTGTTGACCTCAAAACTTTAGTTACTGGCACTGGTCTAAACATGCCTCTGGTGTTGTAACTCTTGAGTTGTGGCTCTTCAGAAATATTGTTGTACAATATTTCTGTGTCCTGCTTCCACCACAGGAATCATCCAGCAGATGCTGAGGGGCCTGGAGCAGCTCTCTGAGGAGCAAAGGCTGAGAGCCCTAGGGCTGAAGAGCAGCCCCAGAGGGGAGATGAACAATGCTCAGCAAGAGCTAAAGGAGCTGTGGGGGGCAAGAGACTGGGGCCAGACTCTGCTGAGTGGTGCCCATGGACAGGCCAAGGAGCAGTGGGCACAAAGTGGCAGCCAGGAGATGCCAGCTGGAGAGGAGGAGAAAGTAGTTTGGTGTGAGGGTGCTGGAGGCCTGGCGCAGGCTGCCCAGAGAGGTTGCGGAGCCTCCTCTGGAGAGCTTCCAACCCCCCGTGGCCATTGTACAAGCTGCTGTGGGTGCCCTGCTGGAGCAAGGGGGCTGGACTGGATGATCTCCAGAGCTCTCCTCCATCTCCCACCATGCTGGGATCCTGTGATTCTGTGAAAAGGTCTAAACAATTTTCACTCATGATTCAAGGTCCCTTTCTCTCTCATGAATCCCTTCAAACCCCCACCATGCTGGGATTCTCTGGCTTAAGGGGACAAATCAAAAAGCCACCCCAGTATTCTCATGGCTTGGTGCTGTGGAGGTCACAGAACTGCCCAGATTTTGAAGCAGTTCTGTGCTCTGGGGTGAGAGGGTTTTGGGACCAACAAAGTCCTCAAGTTCTCTCAGAGCAGTTTGCCTTCAGCACTGTGGTTTGCTGAGGAGGAAGCCACCCAGGCTGAGATTTATGAAGCTTTCAGAGGGAACAGTACATTCTATTGACTGCAATTATCTTATAGTAGTTATTAATTACAAAATAGCTGTGGAAGCAGCCTTTGGAAATGTGGCAGCTGTAGTTTCCAAGGCACTCCTTCTGCAAGGGCAGAAATGTTCCCTACCTTTGGCTCACCCAATGTGAAACTCACTGGTTTAGTCCCAAATTTGCAGTGCCAGGATGAGAGGCCATGGCTTTGAGCGGGAAGAGGGGAGATGGAGACTGGAGATGAGGAGGAAATTGTTGAGAGTGAGGGTCAGAAGACACTGACACAGGTTGCCCAGGGAGGTTGCGGATGCTCCCTCCCTGGAGGCTGGATGAGACCTTGAGCAACCTGGGCTGGTGGGAGGTGTCCCTGCCCATGGCAGGGGGATTGGATCAGGATGGTCTTTAAGGTCCTTTGCAACCCAAACCATTCTATGAATCTATTACATTTTGGGGTCATTTCTATTTGTGTGCTGCTCCTTTTGCTGCTTGGTGTGGGCTAAAGGAAAGGGAAGGGGGAGGGGATAGCTGCTGGTGATTTTGGTTTAGGTGAGTGGATGTTCAGGAGGTGGTTTGGGGAATTGGCACTAGTGGAAAAGCAAAGGACAAAGCCAAGGGGGTGAGAACACCCATGTCCAGGACCCCCAGCACATTGGATGGCTTAGTGACACCAGTGTAGAGATGGGAACTGGCTTTGCATTCTCTTGGAAACCAAACTGACTGGGTGGGAGATGACAGCACATTCCTGTGCCACCTGCTCTAGGGCAATGGACATGAACTGGAGCTCAGGAAGTTCTATCTGACCCTGATAGGGAAGTTCTTTGCTGTGGTGATGCTGGAGCCCTGAAGCAAGCTGCCCATAGAGGTTGTGGAGTTTCTGTTTTCAACCCCAAATCCCACCTGGCTCCAACCTCCTTTCAGGTAGCTGCAGAGAACAATGAGGTCTCCTCTTAGCCTCCTTTCCTCCAAGCTAAACACCCCCAGCTCCCTTAGTTGCTCCTTCCCAGGCCTCTTCTCCAGACCCTTCCCCAGCTTTGTTGCCCTTCTCTGGACCTTCTCCAACCCTTCAATGTCTTTCTTGTTGTGAGGAGCCCAACCCTGACCCTAGCACTCAATCTGTGGTCTCTCTAGTGCCCAGCCCAGAGGGACAATCCCTGCTCTGATCCAAGTGGCTGAAGAGACCTCTAACTACCTCCTCCTGGATCACAGGGAAACTCTACTGCTCCCTGGCTCCTTCTGCCAGCTCTGCAGGCCAGCTGTCTGGAAGACATTCTGTCCTGCAATTAAAAATTGAGGCAAAGAAGGTGTTAAGTACCTCTGCCTTTTCCTCATCCTTTGTTACAATGTTCTCCTCCGTGTCCACCAAGGAGTGGAGGTTGTCCTTGCCTTCCTCTTGCCATTAATCTATTTGTAGAAGGATTTTTTCTTGTCCTTCACAGCAGAGGCCAGGCTAAGCTCTAAATCTGCTTTTGTCTCCCTAATTTTCTTCCTACATGACCTAGCAACATCCTTAAACATTCCAGGGGTTGCATCACCTTTCTTCCAAAGATGGTTCACCATCTTTTTTTCCCTTAGTTCTTTTAGAAGTTCATTGCCCATCCAGGCTGGCCATCTGCCCCGGCGGCTCATCTTCCGGCACATTGGCACAGCCTGTTCTGAGCCTTCAAGAGTTCTTCCTTGAAGCAGGTCCAGCTCTCCTGGACCCCTTTGTTTTTAAGGGCTGTATCCCAAGGAATCTTCTGAATTAGCTCCTTGAGTAACCTGAAGTTTGCCCTCCGGAAGTCCAGAGTGGAGGTCTTCTTGCTGCCCCTCTTAGCTTGGCTGCGTATTGAACACTCAATTATCTCATGGTCGCTGGACCCTAGACAGCCTCGGACCACCACATCACCCACCAGCCCTTCCCTATTTGTGAAGAGGAGGTCAAGCAGAGCCTTACCCCTGGTAGGCTCAGGGGTAAGGCTCTGGGGTAAGACCCAGGTCAGGCCTTGGCAAAGAGCTTTGGCAGCCCTGGGACCTACAGCTGGTCTTGGACACTGCAAGGACCAGAGGCAGAGGTTTTGGCCAGGCCAATGTACCCAGAGGAATCTTCCAGCAGATGCTGAGGGGCCTGGAGCAGCTCTGTGAGGAGCAAAGGCTGAGAGCCCTGGGACTGAGAGCCTGCAGAAGAGCAGCCCCAGAGGGGAGCTGAGCAATGCTCAGCAAGAGCTAAAGGAGCTGTGGGGAGCAAGAGGCTGGGGCCAGACTCTGCTCAGTGGTGCCCAGGGACAGGACAAGGGGCAATGGGCACAAACTGGCATCCAGGAGGTTCCACCTGAAGAGGAGGAGAAAGTAGTTTGTTGTGAGGGTGCTGGGGGCCTGGAGCAGGCTGCCCAGAGAGGTTGTGGAGTCTCCTTGTGTAGAGAGCTTCCAACCCCCCATGGCCATTGTGCAAGCTGCTGTGGGTGCCCTGCTGGATCAGGGGACTTGGACTGGATGAGGTCCCTTCTAACCCCCACCATGCTGGTGACCTACATGAGATGCCAAAAACCTCCTTCAGGAATCATTTCCTCTGCACCCATCCACTTCTGCCAATTCTGCCTATAACAGGGAGGTCATTCTGCCCCTGTATGCACTGGTTAGGCTGCACCTTGAGTCCTGTGTCCAGTTCTGGGCTCCTCAGTTTAGGAAGGAGGTTGACTTGCTGGAATGAGTCCAGAGAAGGGCAACAAAGTTGAGGAGGGGTTTGGAGCACAGCCTTGTGAGGAGAGGCTGAGGGAGCTGGGGTTGCTTAGCCTGGAGAGGAGGAGACTCAGGGGAGACCTTATTGCTCTCTACAACTACCTGAAGGGGGTTTGTAGACAGGCAGAAGTTGGTCTCTTCTCCCAGTCAACCAGCACCAGAACAAGAGGACACAGTCTCAGGCTGCGCCAGGGGAGGTTTAGGCTGGAGGTTAGGAGGAAGTCTTACACAGAGAGAGTGATTGCCCATTGGAATGGGCTGCCTGGGGAGGTGGTGGAGTCACCATCACTGGAGGTGTTCAGGAGGAGACTTGATGGGGTGCTTGGTGCCATGGGTTAGTTGATTAGGTGGTGTTGGATGATAGGTTGGACGCGATGATCTTGAAGGTCTCTTCCAACCTGGTCTATTCTATTCTATTCTATTCTATTCTATTCTATTCTATTCTATTCTATTCTATTCTATTCTATTCTATTCTATTCCGTTCCGTTCCATTCCATTCCATTCCATTCCATTCCATAATATTCTCTTCTAGCCTCAGCACTGGAAGCTGCTTGAGATGAGCCTCTGACAACTGCACTGCAGGATCTGACCCCAATATATTAAGCATCCAGAAGAGACCCAAAATCCCAAGTGAAGTGCCGCCACTTGCTTGTTGGCGATACCACCATCAGCAGTCCCAGTAAGGAGTTGAGACACAAAACCAACCTCTTAAATCTGCCACTTTATTTCATTGCAGAAGAAAAAACTCCAACACAGACCTCCTCATGTTATGCATCTCTCTCTCTCTTTTTTTTGGTTGTTAATTATAAAAATAAGCAAAGAAAATAACTTGCATCTTTCTCATTGCTGTGATATGTCCCAAAGAACTCATTTTTTTTATATATATATATATATGATCACACTCAGCTTTCAAAAATGTAATTTAAACAATAAATAATGACATATACCAGATATGCTCACTGTTTATTCCAGTCCTCAGCAAAAAAAAACCCCACCCCACCAACCAACCCCCTCCCCTCAAAAAAAACCCCAACAACCCAAACCAATCCACCCCAGACTCCCAGACTCTCTCCCCCTCTTCCTCAAGCATCTTTAAATTATAAATACATTTAATGCAAATTTATAATGGCACAAAAAACATCTAAAGTGCAAAACAAATCACAAGGAAAATCATGCAAAAGAGGTCTAGAGCAGCCCCCTCCCTGCCCTCCCCTCCCCACCCCCGTGAGAAATCCTCCTGCTGTGAGCACAAGGTTGGAAAACTAAAAGCATCCGAGAGTAAAATCAAAGGTGAAATAGCTGGACTTGGTCTGGAGACTCAGTCCCCATCCCCCAGGAGATCTCTACAGCTGGACTTGGTCTGGAGACTCAGTCCCCATCCCCCAGGAGATCTCTACAGCTGGACTTGGTCTGGAGACTCAGTCCCCATCCCCCAGGAGATCTCTGCAGCTGGACTTGGTCTGGAGATTCAGTGCCCATCCCCCAGGAGATCTCTACAGCTGGACTTGGTCTGGAGACTCAGTCCCCATCCCCCAGGAGATCTCTGCAGCTGGACTTGGTCTGGAGATTCAGTGCCCATCCCCCAGGAGATCTCTACAGCTGGACTTGGTCTGGAGACTCAGTCCCCATCCCCCAGGAGATCTCTGCAGCTGGACTTGGTCTGGAGACTCAGTCCCCATTCCCCAGGAGATCTCTACAGCTGGACTTGGTCTGGAGACTCAGTCCCCATTCCCCAGGAGATCTCTGCAGCTGGACTTGGTCTGGAGACTCAGTCCCCATTCCCCAGGAGATCTCTGCAGCTGGACTTGGTCTGGAGACTCAGTCCCCATCCCCCAGGAGATCTCTACAGCTGGACTTGGTCTGGATACTCAGTCCCCATCCCCCAGGAGATCTCTGCAGCTGGACTTGGTCTGGAGACTCAGTGCCCATCCCCCAGGAGATCTCTCACCTAATTCTAATCCTCTCAAGCCAAGTATCCCTCCCCATGAAGAAGTGCCTCTCTCCCAGCACTGTTTCCACCCCCACTGCCCTGGGGGACAGCTTGCAGTGACCACCTTAGGCTGGATGGCATAGTTAGGTAAGGTGAAGGCCAGGCCAGACCATCTGAGGTGGTGGACATGGGCTTGTGGCTTCCTTGCTACAGCAGCACAGGAGGGAAATAAAAGGGCATCATTAAAGCAGCTCAGAAATCTGGTGGTGTGGTCAAGGCTCTCCACCAGCAGTGCTGGTGAGGAGAGGCAGAGCTTTGGTTTGCAGTGTGGTGTTGATGTGACACCAGAGCAAACTGTTTCCCAAGTCATCTTCCCACCCATGGTAAGGGGACAAGAAGTTTAAATTCCTGCTGGACAAAGGAAGCTATTTGTGACCACCCACAAAGCCAGGGGTTGGGGTAATCAAAGCCTCCTCCCTGACCCCAAATCAGCTTTAGAAACCTGCTTGGGGTTTGCACAGGAATGAATGCACAAAGCAAGAGGGAAGCCACTGGCCATGAGGAGCATCTCCCTGGAGGAACATCTCCTTGAGGAATATCTCCATGAAGGAACGTCTCCATGAAGGAACGTCTCTATGAGGAATATCTCCAAGAGGAACATCTCCATGAGGAACTTCTCCATGGAGAATGGTAGCTGCTAGGTGTGTCCTCAGTGACTACTGAGGGCTAGCTGTGCAAGCTCATGGGGCAAAGGGTACTCAAACCAGGAGCTGCCTCACATGGCCCAGGGTTGAGCTCCATGGCCCCAGCACAGCCACCTTGGAGGTCGTTCGGACACTGCCTGGAGCCAGCTGAAGACCTTTTCAGTGACAATCCCCAAACAGCATCACACACAACCCCCAGCAGACATCCCTGGTTGGCAACCCCCAACTCCTAAGGCTGAGATGTGATGCTGTGGGGTGGGGGTTGCACACACACAGCTCTGGGATCAGTTCTCAGGCATCAATCAGACTTTCAGGGGCAGGATATTCAAAGGGCCTTTGGTCTGGGGGTTTCTTTTGCCACCTTGCAAACCTTCTCTGTGTTGAACCCTTCTACCTGGCTGCCTGAAGAAAAAGGCCACATTGCACCTCACTTGCCCTGGAAAGGGCACAACCCAGAGTGTTAAATCACACCAGAACTACAACCACCACTCTCTCACCAGCATCAGCAATGATTCTTTTATCTTTCTTTTGCCTTTTTCCCCCCTTCTTCTTTCCTGCCACTTCCAGTTTCCTGACAGCACTTTTTGGGCTACATTGAATGAAGGACAGCAGCAGCAGAACTGCTGCCACTCCATCTGGTTTCCATAGATTAGCAGCAAGTTAATTGTTTAAAGGCCTTGTGGTTTAAAATAAAACAAAATAGACCAGGATAAAATAAAATCAATTTTAACATAAAAAATAAGTAGAATAAAATAGAATAAAATAACCCAACCCCAAACACAACCAAACAGCAAACCAAAAAGCAAGCAAACAAAAACTAACCCAACAAAGAAGTTGTCTGGGTCTAGATTCTGAACAGAAAGACCAAAAAACAGTAGATCCCTCCTTTATTTGCTCTCTCAAAGTATTTGAGCAAGCCTCAGCCACTTGACAGAAGGGCTCTAGCAGGATGGATCTGGAGCATGGATCTGGCTTCCTTCACCACATTACTGTGTGCTGTGTGGAGCAGCATTTATTGAAGGCTCCTTCCCCACAGCTATTAACTGTGGGACCTTCTGTTCCACTCCTGCTCGCAGGAGCTGCTGGAGAGGTCGGTGGAGGAAAGGCAGGGGTGAGAGGGTTAAAGTCCTCTGGCAGCCAGGCACACTGCTTTAGTGCTGCTGCTGAAGAGGATTGGAAGGTTTTTCCCTGCCTTTCCCCCCCCAACCCCCCAATGCCTCCAAGTTTTTACCCTGCAGCAGCTCTGAGGTCCCAAAGCAGCTTTTTGTCAGCCATCTGATCACAGAATCACAGAAACATTCAGGTTGGGAAAGACCCTCAGGGTCACCAAGTCCAACCAGTAACCTTACTCTGCAAGGTTCACCCCTAAACCAGATCCCCAAGCACCACATCCAAACCACCTTTAAACACATCCAGGGTTGATAACTCTCCCAGCTGATACCTGACTCCTCCAGTAGCTCTACAGCAGCACTTGGTGCCTTGTGTCTTAACTACATGTCACAGCAGCTCTGGGGAGCCAGGACTGGCCGGTTTGGGCTCCCATTTTAACCAGCAGAAGCCATCCCCACCTGCTCCAACTGGGGATGTCCCTGCTGATTCCCAAGGGGGAAGGTTGGACTAGGTGACCTCTAAGAGGTCCCTTCCAACCCAGTGCATTGATTCTAAGAGAGGTTTGTCCCTGGCCCTTTCATTTCTCTCCTAAACAACCTCCTTTTTTTTTACTTCTTCCACCAGAAAAAGGCCACAGAGCAGAAGGCAGAGCTCTTGAAAAGAGAAGGAAGCAAAAAAGAGGAAAGAGAAAACAACAAAAAAGAAGCTAACTCCCCAAACTAAGTTTATGCCACAAAGTTCTCCTGTCCTGCTCCTTTTGAAGGAGCAGACTCTGGTGGAATTTCTGTACAGTACATGACAGACTTTAAAACTATTTATACCACAGTTAGAGCAAGACCTTTAATACTCTAGTCTTAAGACAGGGTTTTGTTTCTCTAAAGATGTCTTTTAAAGCTTTCAGACAGTTAAATACAGTACAGAGATGTTAGCTTGAAACACAAGGCAAGATTATGGAACCTCCTGACTAGCTTCGACCCCATCGACTGGCACTTCCTGGCATCATTGCCAGAGTACAAAATGGTCTTTTCCCTGATGATTCTGGGTACAAAATGATCCTTTCCCAGATCATTTGGGTACAAAGTGATCCTTTCCCTGATGATTTTGGGTACAAAATGATCCTTTCCCTGATGATTTTGGGTACAAAATGATCCTTTCCCAGATCATTTGGGTACAAAGTGATCCTTTCCCTGATGATTTTGGGTACAAAATGATCTTTTTCCAGATCACTTGGGTACAAAGATGATCCTTTCCCTAATGATTTGGGTGTGGAATGATCCTTTTCCAGATCACTTGGGTACAAAGATGATCCTTTCCCTAGTGATTTTGGGTACAAAATGATCCTTTCCCTGATGATTTTGGGTACAAAATGATCCTTTCCCAGATCATTTGGGTACAAAGTGATCCTTTCCCTGATGATTTTGGGTACAAAATGATCATTTCCCTGATGATTTTGGGTACAAAATGATCCTTTTCCAGATCACCTGGGTACAAAATGATCCTTTCCCTGATGATTCTGGGTACAAAATGATCCTTTCCCAGATCATTTGGGTACAAAGTGATCCTTTCCCTGATGATTTGGGTACAAAATGATAATTTCCCTGATGATTTTGGGTACAAAATGATCCTTTTCCCGATCACTTGGGTACAAAATGATCCTTTCCCTGATGATTTTGGGTACAAAATGATCCTTTTCCAGATCACTTGGGTACAAAATGATCCTTTCCCTAATGATTTGGGTGTGAAATGATCCTTTTCCAGATCACTTGGGTGCAAAAAATGATCCTTTCCCTAGTGATTTTGGGTACAAAATGATCCTCTCCCTGATGATTTTGGGTACAAAATGGTCTTTTTCATGATGATTTTGGGTACAAAATGATCCTTTCCCTGATGATTTTGGGTACAAAATGATCCTTTCCCTGATGATTTGGGTACAAAATGATCCTTTCCCTGATGATTTTGGGTACAAAATGATCCTTTCCCTAATGATTTGGGTGTGAAATGATCCTTTTCCAGATCATTTGGGTACAAAATGGTCCTTTCCCTGATGATTTTGGGTACAAAAAGGTCCTTTCCCTGATGATTTGGGTACAAAAAGGTCCTTTCCCTGATGATTTGGTGTGTGGCAAGGTGAGGGGGGTGGGGTGGCGATGGTGGTGTCTGAACTCATTTTGCACCGTGGTGCCAAGGTCGTGGTAATTAGAATCATCCACAGCTAGCAGGTTGGGAGGGGGTGTGGGTGTGTGTGGATTACCAGAGCTGGAGTGGAAGGATGAGGATTGTATGACACTAAAGAGACCAGGAATACGAGGTTCATATTCGTCCATGGCCAGCACAGATTCATAACACGAATTCCACTGCCTCCATGAGGATGTGCAACAGTCATTAGTGCATCTCCCATCGCCTACCAGCTTCCTCCAGCCGAGAACAGACTGTTCCCCTGGCCTGCCAAAGCTTCAGACCTCACTGGTGGAGCTGCTACAGTACAGTTTGGGAGTTTGGTGTCTGAAGGGCTGACTTCTCTTGAAGACTAAGGTCATTTTAAAGGGGGGGGGGGGGGGGGGGGCTTGTCTCTCTTTTTTTTGGCTGTTTTTGGTTTGTTCTCTTGGTGGGGAGGAAAAGAGATGGAGGACGTTTGGAAAAGCTGAGACACCCAAATGGGATCCATGCAAAAGTGATGTTGGAGAGGGGATAGAAAATATTCAACGGCTAAACTCGTAAGACCAGTCCCTAGTCCTGATGAAAACTAGCTACAGTACAGGTGGTTTGGGTGCAGCACTCTTCTAGAGAGCCTTCAGCTTTGGTAGGTGCTCTGAGCATCCCTTTGCACACCCGGGGTGCCTTCCCCCCACCCCCTTCCCCAGCCCCCAGCGGCCTTAGGGGCTCTCGGCGGAGCTGTGCTTGGTGTGGGGAGGGAGGGAGCCCTCACCTCGGAGGTTCCTGAAGTAGAGTTTTAGCTTCTGGGGCTCACTGATGCGTCTCCTGGTGAAGTCTGCCCTCGGGTGGCCTTGGGCACAGTGATCTGCCTGCAGCAGGTGGAAGAGGCTGGCCATGTTGGGGCCAATCTTCTCCATCAAGCTGTCCTTGATGGTGCTGACTGTCTCTTCATCACACTCCAGTAAGCTTCTCACCAGCTTGTTGTAATACCTGCAAGAGGGAAGGAAGAAAACCAAACCTTAAAGTGCCATAGATGCCACAGGAAGGACTGTGGAGAGAGAAGGGAGACCCTTCTGGATCTCTACAACTCTCTGAGACTGAGAGAGTTGGGGACATTCAGTCTGGAGAGGAGAAGGCAGGGGGGTTGGAGCTAGATCTTTAAGGTCCCTTCCAACCTAAACCATTCTGTGAATCTGTGAATTCTATGAAAGGAGACCTCATTCCAGTAGCTTAAGTGGGCTACAAGAAAGCTGGGGAGGGACTTTTTAGGGTGTCAGGGAGTGGTAGGACTAGGGGGAAATTGAGCAAAACTAGAAGTGGGGAGATTCAGATTGGATGTTAGGAAGAAGGTTTTCACCGTGGAGGTGGTGAGAGAGTGGAAGAGGTTGCCCAGGGAGGTGGTGGAAGCCTCATCCCTGGAGGTTTTTGCAGCCAGGCTGGATGTGGCTGTGAGCAGCCTGCTGTGGTGTGAGGTGTTCCTGCCCATGGCAGGGGGTTGGAACTGGCTGAGCCTTGAGATCCCTTCCAGCCCTGACAATTCTATGGTTCTACGGCTCTATACCAAGCCATCTCCCAGTAAAGCAGGAGCTGGGCCCAAGCCAGACCAGTCCCAGCAACCAAAGTATGAGAATCAGAATTTTTCAGTGTCTTTGAGATGGGGTTTTTGACAGGGCACAAACATAGAATCAAAGACTCCTTTGGGTTTGAAGGGACCTGAAAGGTCAGCCAGTTCCAACCTGCCTTGCCAAGGGCAGGGACGCCTCCTACTAGCCCAGGTTGCTCAAGGCCCCTTCCAACCTGGTTTTGAACACTTCCAGGGTTGGAGCCTCCATGACTTCTGTGGGCAACCTGTTCCACTGCCTCACCACCCTCATGGGGAAGAATTTCCTCCCCATGTCCAATCTAAATCCAGCTTCTTCCAGTTTGAAGCCATCACCTCTCATCCTCTCACTCCAGGTAGCAGAGCTTTCAACCAAAGGCCTAAGAAGAATGGCTGACTGCCCCAAACACATCTGTTGGGAGTGATCTGGGGCAAGTAGTTTTGGAGGAACAAGAATTTAATGAGCTCAGTAGAAACTCTTCCTGAAGGAGGGTCCCCAGAAGCACAGCAGTGAGGGAAAAAGCCATGAGCTGCACTTTCCATGGAAACCTGCCCTCTTCCTTCAGCAAGGAAGGGTTGGAAGGGACCTTAGAGATCATCTAGTTCCAAGCCCCTGCCATGGGCAGGGACGTCTCCTCCTAGACCAGGCTGCTCAACACACATCCTCTCACTGCACCTGACACATGCTCTGGCCCTGGAGATGCTGTGCCTATGACACCCAGGAGGAACAGAAACTTTCAACCTTCTGTTTCAGTTGTCCTACCCAAGCAGCTGCTCCAGCTCAGACAGGTAAAGCAGATGGGATTTTGGTGTCACCCTGGGGGATCAGGAAGCCAGGAGCTAAGACAATGAAGGCTTAAGGAGATGTTTTAGTAGCTCATAAACACCCCAAGTTTCTGCAGCTTTAGGAAGAAAACAACTCCTTGTTTCTTACAGAGCCAAGTCATCACCAGACAGGAGGATAGACAAACAGACCACTGCTCTGAGCCAGAGCAACCCTTCCTGTGAACATATCCATCCCTGAGGCATTGTCCCCTGCCACCGCTCTCCCCGCAGAGCCTTTAGCAAGAGTCCAGGCAAGCTGAGTCCAAGTCAGAGCCTGACAGATGCAGGTATTCCCTGGGGCCAGATCTTCAGTTGTCACTTCCAAAGAGCTGACCATGCATTAAGTCACAGAATTCCAGAATCCCAGCATGGTGGGGGTGGAAGGGAGGTCTGGAGGTCATCCAGTCCAACCCCCCTGCCAAAGCAGGGGAACCCACAGCAGCTTGCCCAGGGGCACAATGCCCGGGGGGGGGGGTTGGAAGCTCTCCATACAAGGAGACTCCACAACCTCTCTGGGCAGCCTGCTCCAGGCCTCCAGCACCCTCACACCAAACTACTTTCTCCTCAGGGTCAAATGGAACCTCCTCCTCAGCATCTTCCCAGCCTCTTCTGAACTCTTTCCAGTAGTTCCTTGTCACTTGTGATCTGGGGAGCCCAGAACTGGAGCCAGGACTCCAGCTGTGGCCTCACCAGGACTGAGTAGAGGAGAACCTTTCTGTCCCTGCTGCCCACACTCTTCTTCATGCACCCCAGGACCCCTTGGCCTTCTTGGCAGCTTGTCCCCCTGCACACTCAGTTTTTCTCTGGGAGCTACTTCCCAGCAGGTCACCTCCTAACCCCTACCTCACAAGGCAGGACCTCATGCTTCTCCCTGTTGCATTTCTGCCTCCTCCAGAGCCTGCTGCTGCCTTTGCACCTTCCAGCAGCCTCAGGAACGTTCCTTGCTCCAGGAGGGAGCCAGGAAATGATGCTGCTCTGTTTCCCCAGCGCTGCTTGAGCCAAGCAGAGAAGAGGGCTCCAAGGGAGGGTCATCCAGGGGGCTGGGGCACAAGCAGCACAGACCTGCTTGGTGTGGGCAGGGAGAGCAAATCAGGACTGTGAGACCTCACTGGACAAGAGACCACCTTCCTAGGGAGAGAAAGCTGGGGGGAGAGGATGTTGGGAGGAGAGCAGCACTTGGACATTCGCTGAGCTACTTCTGCCTGAGAGGACGTTGGGGAACTTATTTTAAGCCTTTAAGGTCACCATGACATTTTTCCACAGGAGAAGAGATGGGAATAAGCTGCAGGTGGAGGAGGGGAAGGAAGAGGGAAATGAGAGTCCACATTCAAGCTCCTTTCCTAACTCTCAGCTCTGGCCTTCAGAGCAGCCAGAGGAGGTCAGGTGAGGTTAAAGTTTCTGCTGCACTTGAAGAACAAAAGGAGCAGGCTCAGGCAGGGAGGAGCATGGTGCTGGTGTTAATATTAAGGTCTGGAGCGTGCACAGTAGTTGATGATGAACACATCTGCCTGAGCCATGTGTCCTGCTTCCACCACAGGAATCATCCAGCAGATGCTGAGGGGCCTGGAGCAGCTCTGGCAGCAGCAAAGGCTGAGAGCCCTGGGGCTGAGAGCCTGCAGAAGAGCAGCCCCAGAGGGGAGCTGAGCAATGCTCAGCAAGAGCTAAAGGAGCTGTGGGGGGCAAGAGGCTGGGGTCAGACTCTGCTGAGTGGTGCCCATGGACAGGCCAAGGGGAAATGGGCACAAACTGGAACCAGGAGGTTCCACAAAGAAAAACTCTCCTGTGAGGGTGCTGGAGGCCTGGAGCAGGCTGCCCAGAGGGGTTGTGGAGTCTCCTTCTCTGGAGAGCTTCCAAAACCACCTGGACACGTCCTTGTGCAACCTGCTCTGGGGAAACCTGCTTTAGCAAGAGGGTTGAACTGGATGATCTCCAAAGGTCCCTTCCAACCCCTGTGTGATTCTCTGAAGGGAGTAGCAGATCCCTTCTGCCTTCTGCTGCTGCCCACAGCTCCCTCACACAACCACAGCTTGGTGGTTTCCATAGCTGGAGCTGCAATCAAACAGCCTTTCAGTAGCTGGTCTGCAGGCAAAGGCAGCTCAGGCTTTCCTCTCCTCCTGCTCCTGCCATGAGATTAAATCACAGGAAGATGCTATGACCTTTAACTACTTCCTCTCAGTGTCCCAGGCCAAGTGGCACATTCTTATTCTGTGGCTATGTTGGGACAGGGGCTGGGAAAGCAGGATGCTTTAGGAGACCTCAGTGTAAACTATGAGCTGGGAAATCCTGCTGCTTTTGTTACTCAACAGCTCACAATATCCTCTGGCTTCACCGGGGCTAGAGCCGTGGGGGAGGAGTTCCCTCTGCCTCAGGAAGACAGCAGCTCTGGCTCAGGCTTGGTCCTCCTGAGAGGAATGGCCCCAACGTCCCTCACACTGCTGCTGCTGTCACTGCTTCCTCCCTCACTTCAGTGTCCCCTCCTCACCCCAGTGTCCCTACAGCCACACCATGTGCTGTGTAACTCCACAATCCATCACACACCTCCACCATGAGCCAGCAGCCTCATGGCCAACAAGGCAAATGGTCAAGAAGAGTATGGGCAGCAGGGAGAGAAAGGTTCTCCTACCCCTCTACTCAGTCCTGGCGAGGCCACAGCTGGAATCCTGGCTCCAGTTCTGGGCTCCCCAGATCAAAAGTGACAGGGAACTACTGGAAAGAGTTCAGAAGAGGCTGGGAAGCTGCTGAAGGGCCTGGAGCAGCTCTGTGAGGAGCAACTGCTGAGAGCCCTGGGGCTGAGAGCCTGAAGCAGAGCAGCCCCAGAGGGCAGCTGAGCAATGCTCAGCAAGAGCTGAAGGAGCTGGGGGGGGCAAGAGGCTGGGGCCAGACTCTGCTCAGTGGTGCCCAGGGACAGGCCAAGGGACAAGGGGCACAAACTGGAGCCCAGGAGGTTCCATCTGACCATGAGGAGAAAGTTGTTTATTGTGAGGGTGCTGGAGGCCTGGAGCAGGCTGCCCAGAGAGGTTGTGAAGTCTCCTGAGCTTCCAACCTGCCCCTGGCCATTGTGCCCCTGGGCAAGCTGCTGTGGGTGCCCTGCTGGAGCAGGGGGCTTGGGCTGGGTGAGCTCCAGAGCTCCCTTCCAACCCCTGCCATACCGGGGTTCTGCTGGGATTCTGTATTGACCTGAACTGCTCTCTCAGCCTGCAGAACACAGATGCTGTGGTGCTCCCTGCTCCTCACCCCAGCCCCTGGGGGAATGCTGAAGCAAACCTCTTCCAGATTTGCTTGGGGCAAGAGGGCAGAGGCACAAAAGTGTTGCTGTCACCTTCCCACAAGTGTACTTTTTCTGGATGTAAGATCTCCAACAGAGTTTCCTGTCACAAATTGATGCTGCTCAGAGCTGTGACATGCATCTGTCACCTGCATACCTGTCCTGGGCTAGGTCTGGGGGCTTCAGATGCTCCTAGATCCAGTCAAAGAGCCACTCCAGAGGGGTTGTAGCATCCTCCCCAGGCAGCCAGCCTCTGAAACTGCAGCTGGGTCTGACTGCACTCCAATTCTAGAGCATATTTACTCCAACTGTTCAAAAAGATCCCTTTGATCCCCATCACAAGACTCAGCACTGATTGTTCCAGGATTTAGAGGAAGCAATCCCTGCCCTTGCAGGCTGCAGTAGCTGCCTGAAGCCTCTCTCTGTGCCTTGTCCTTGAAGGATGGGGACAGGGCAGTCCTGTGCTCAGACAAAGGTGCCAGGGAGCAGCGTGGTGCCCATCTCTGCAGGCAGCCTTTGCTATCAAGGAGGAACAGGGGTGAAGGCAACCCTAAAAGAGAACATGAAGAACAGCAGACTACCTCTGGAAGTGTGAACTACTGGATCATGGCAGGAGAAGGTTAGAGAGGAGCATTTCCCCTGCTTCCCTCTGGGCTTTCCTAGCTCTTCACCTTGTCATGGTAACACAGAGGGCAAGACCTCAGTGCTAGGTGTCAAAAAGTCCTGGGATTGCAATGTCTGAAGCACAAAGAAGTGGATGAGAAGTTCGCCAGGAGCCAGCAGTGCCCTTCTGCAGCCCAGAGGCAGCTGTGTGCTGGGCTGCATCCAAAGGAGCAGTGTGGGCAGCAGGGCAGCAGAGGGGATTCTGCCCGTTGGCTCTGCTCTGCTCAGACCTCACCTCCAAGCCTGCCTCCAGTTCTGCTGTCCCCAGCACAAGAAGGACACAGAGCTGCTGGAGTGAGGCCAGAGGAGGCCACAAAGATGCTCCAAGGGCTGGAGCAGCTCTGCTGTGAGCACAGGCTGAGGGAGCTGGGGGTGTTCAGCCTGGAGAAGAGAAGACTCCAGGGGGACCTCAGAGCTGCCTGCCAGGACCTGAAGGGATCCTGCAGGAAGGCTGCAGAGAGACTTCTCCTGATGGTGTCTAAGGACAGACCAAAAGCTGAGGCAGAGCAGGGTTAGTCTGGAGCTGAGGAAGAAGTTCTTCGGTGCAAAGGTGGTGAGGCTCTGGAATAGGCTGCCCAGGGGAGCTGTGGCTGCCTCCTGCCTGGGGGTGTTCAAGGCCAAGTTGGATGAGGCCTTGAGCAACCAAATGTAGTTGAGAGCTGTCCCTGCCCATGGTGGGGAGGTTGGGGTAGATGAGCACTGAGGTCCCTTCCAAGCTGAGCCATTCTATGAGGCAACTTATGTCAAGCTATTTTTATGGAGATGGTTTTAGATGGATGCACCAAAAGAGGAGAATCAGAACAACACTGCTGAAACCTCACCAGGACTCAAAGAAAGCAGAGAGCATTGCTTAGGCTGAGCTGCATTCTGCTCCCCCTCTGCTCTGCCCTGCTGAGGCCACACCTGGAATATTGCATCCAGCTCTGGGCTCCCCAGTTGAGCAGGGACAGGGAGCTGCTGGAGAGAGTCCAAGGGAGGGCTGCAAGGCTGCTGAAAGGACTGCAGCAGTGCCTGGGGAGGAGAGGCTGAGAGCCCTGGGGGTGCTGAGTGTGGAGAGGAGAAGGCTGAGAGGGATCTGATCAATGTCTCTCAAGAGCTGAGGGCTGGGGGGCAGGAGGGAGGGGACAGGCTCTGCTCAGCTGCACCCTGGCACAGGCCAAGGGGCAAGGGATGGAAAGTGCAGCCCAGGAAGTTCCACCTCACCATGAGGAGCAACTTCTACACTCTGAGCATCCCAGAGGCCTGGAGCAGGCTGCCCAGAGAGGTTGTGGAGTCTCCTTCACTGGAGACATTCAAGACCTATCTGGATGTGTTCTGTGTGATCTGTGCTGGATTCTCTGCTCCTGCTCTGGCAGAGGGGTTGGGCTTGATGATCTCTAGAGGTCCCTTCCAACCCCTAACACCCTGTGATCCTGTGAATACTTAGATGTTAGTCAGCTTGGTTCCCCTCATTGCTTTCCCTGTGCATCTCAGCTGAGCAAAGCCCTCACGTACCGGTTGGTGAACTGATTTGGAAGCTGAACGACCTCTGTGATGGCTTCAGGGTTGCGTTTGGCAATGCCACACATATCCAGCTTGCTGTAGCACTCCTCCTGCACTTCAGAGATCATTCTTTGGAACGTGGAGCACCTCCTGATGGCCAGGAACACCTTGGACGTGACCCCGTTTGCAATGCATTTCAAGCTTTCTTTCACAAAAGCTTTTCCCTGCAAAGAGAAGGGGGAGAAAAAGCCACAAACAACCTTGAAGTGCCACAGGTTCCACAGGAAGGGAGGGGAGAATCTTCTGGGTCTCTTCAACTCTGAGACAGAGAGTGTTGGGGCTGTGCAGGCTGGAGAGGATAAGGCTCTGAGGAGACCTAATTGTGGCCTTCCAGTATCTGAAGGAGGCTCCAAGAAAGCTGGGGAGAGACTTCTGAGGGTGTCAGGGAGTGATAGAATTGGGGGGGATGGAGCAAAACTAGAAGTGGGGAGATTCAGATTGGATGTGAGGAAGAAGTTGTTCCCCCATGGGGGTGGTGAGAGCCTGGCACAGGTTGCCCAGGGAGGTGGTGGAAGCCTCATCCCTGGAGGTGTTTAACACTAGGCTGGATATGGCTGTGAGCAACCTGCTGTGGTGTGAGGTGTCCCTGCCCATGGCAGGGGGGTTGGGACTGGCTGAGCCTTGAGGTCCCTTCCAACCCTAACAATTCTATAACTCCCTGAGAGGAGGTTGGAGCTGGCTGGGGGTTGGACTCTTCTCCCTATGAGCAAGAGGAAATGGCTTCAGGTTACACCAGGGCAGGTTTAGGTTGGACATTAGAAGAAACTTCTTCACTGAAAGGATTCTCAAACACTGGAACAGGCTGCCCAGGGAGGAAGTTGAATGAAACATCTGGAGGTGTTTCATAGCCTCAGAGATGTGATGCTGAGGGCCATGGGTTAGACCCAGCCTTGGTAGAGGTAGAGAATGCTTGGAGTCAATGCTCTTGAAGAGCTTTTCTAATCAAAATGATTCTATTTTATGACCCCTGGCTATGGCTGGCTGCTATCCATCAGCCCTGGGGCAAGTACAGACCTGCTGGGGGTCCCTGAAGAAGCAGGGCAGGTAGCTGGATCCTAAATGCTGACTACTGCTACTGCTATTCCCTTTCAATGGTTGTGGTGGTCTTAGGTGATGGTTGGACATCTTAGAGGTCTTTGCCAACCCAAACAATCCTCTGATTCTCTGCTTTGTTTTGTTGTGAGTGGCTGCAGCTCCAGAGAAGCTTGATCTGGCTCTGAATTCCCAGGACTGAGACTTCCAAGCCAAATCCCAGCCCTGTGCCAGGTCACACAGTCAGAAGCTTTACTTTGTTCGAAGGAGGTTTCGATTTCCTCCTGAAGAGGAAGCTCAGCTCTCCACCCCATGGAACTCTCCTTGCCAAGTCCTCACACACTGCACACAGCACATGGAAAATGTAGGGTGGGAAACAGCCCTGAAGGATGCACTGAGAGCCAACCCCCAACCCCAGGGTTCAGAGGAGCAGCAAAGGGCTGCGAGAAAGGAAGGGTTAATCCTGCACAGGCCCCAGAGAATCACAGAATCACAGAACTGTCAGGGCTGGAAGGGACCTCAAGGATCAGCCAGTTCCAACCTCCCTGGGATGGGCAGGGACACCTCACACTACAGCAGGTTGCTCACAGCCACATCCAGCCTGGCCTTCAAAACCTCCAGGGATGAGGCTTCCACCACTTCCCTGGGCAACCTATGCCAGTCTCTCACCACCCTCATTCCCCCCAGTCCTGTCACTACCTGACAGGCCAAAAAATCCCTCCCCAGCTTTTTTTGTAGGCCAGAGAAAGGAAGGCATCTGTTCAATAAAGCATCTGGACACGGGGCTGCAGGACTGAGAAGGGCAATGAGGATGAGCAGAGGGCTGGAGCTGCTCTGCTGTGAGGACAGACTGAGGGAGTTGGGGTTGTGCAGGCTGGAGAGGAGAAGGCTCCCAGGTGACCTAATTGTGGCCTTCCAGGATCTGAAGGGGGCTACAGGAAAGCTGGGGAGGGACTGTTTAGGGTGTCAGAGAGTGATAGGCCTGGGGGGAATGGGAAAAAAAAGGAATGGGTAGATTCAGGTAGGATATTAGG
The DNA here is from genome assembly GCF_026170545.1 of Melanerpes formicivorus. Taxonomy (NCBI): domain Eukaryota; kingdom Metazoa; phylum Chordata; class Aves; order Piciformes; family Picidae; genus Melanerpes; species Melanerpes formicivorus. The sequence goes on along the minus strand of NW_027142386.1, from coordinate 4,906,576 downwards.
AAGAGGTTTTTCACCATGGGGGTGACACTGGAAGAGGTTGCTCAGGGAGGTGGTGGAAGCTTCAGCCCTGGAGGTTTTTAAGGCCAGGCTGGATGTGGCTGTGAGCAACCTGCTGTGGTGTGAGGTGTCCCTGCCCATGGCAGGGGGGTTGGAACTGGACGAGCCTTGAGGTCCCTTCCAAGCCTGACAATTCTGTGGTTCTGTGACTCTATGGCTGGGAAAAGCTCTGTGTTGAAAAGGGAGCTTCAAGGGGGAGGTTTATGTTTTTATTCCTGTTGGCTCTGTACCGTACCTGAGTGTCAAATTTAGCAGCACTGTAGAGGAAGGACTTGCAGATGTCATACATCCCATCCGTGTCACAGGTGGAGTTCTCCAGGCAGGCAAAGGCTCCGCAGCCCACCTGGAGGGCACTGTTCAGGCAGCGAACCACCTCTGCTGCAGAGAGAGCCACAGGCACCACCTTAGCAAAGGCACAGCTGCCCCCTGCCCCACGCTGCAAAGACCTTCCCCAGGGTCCCCTCGCGTTCAGCTGCAGACCCAGCAGCAGCCTTGGTGCTTCTTGGGACTGGAGGGAGAGGTGAGGGAGAAAGGCCAAAGAGATCCTCAGCAAATCCAGCAGCAGAAGCTGCACCTGCTTCACAGAATCCCTGAAAGCATGCATGGTGGGGGTGGGAAGGGAGCTCTGGAGGTCAGCCAGTCCAACCCACCCTGCTCCAGCAGCTTGCCCAGCAGCACAATGCCCAGGGGGGGTTGGAAGCTCTCCACACAAGGAGACTCCACAACCTCTCTGGGCAGCCTGCTCCAGCCCTCCAGCACCCTCACAACAAACTACTTTCTCCTCATGGTCAGATGGAACCTCCTGGGTTCCAGTTTGTGCCCCTTGTCCCTTGGCCTGTCCATGGGCACCACTGAGCAGAGTCTGGCCCCAGTCTCTTGCCCCCCCCCCCCAGCTCCTTCAGCTCTTGCTGAGCATTGCTCAGCTCCCCTCTGGGGCTGCTCTTCTGCAGGCTCTCAGCCCCAGGGCTCTCAGCCTTTGCTCCTCAGAGAGCTGCTTCAGGCCCCTCAGCATCTTCCCAGCCTGCCCTGGGCTCTCTCCAGTAGTTCCCTGTCCCTCTGCACCTGGGGAGCCCAGACTGGACACCACACTCCTGCTGTGGCCTCCCCAGGGCAGAGTAAAGGGGGATGAGAACCTCCCAAGATCTGCTAGCCACAGTCCTCTGAACACCCCCCCAGGATCCCATTGGCCTTCTTGGCCACAAGGGCACGTGGCTGCCCAGAGGGAGAAGAGGCATTTGGGCAGGGAAAGCTGAGGTCAGGGAGCTGCCCTGGGGAGAACGCAAAGGGTTGAGGCAGCAGTTAGGGCGGCAGAGGAGCGTGTCCATCTCATCCCAGCTTTCAGAGTGCAGGCAGGGCTGCCTGTTCGCAGTGAATCAGCAGAATTGCCACATGATTGCCCTGAAATTAGGAGGGATTAACCTCTCTCTCTCTCTTTTTTTTTTTTTGGTAAGCTGAACAATCTGTCCCCCTGAGTGGCTGTGCAAGGCATATTCATTACTTCTGCAGGTCGGGTTACCAGACATTCTTCAGCAAGAAATGCAAACCCCTCCAGATCCTAGGTGTGGGAAAAGTGAGGGTTTGCATTTAGTGGGAGGCAGCTTGTCAAGAGCTAAGTTTTGGAGCCTAAAGCTGTACCTCCAGCACCAGGGGCTTTGGAGGCTTTAAAGCTGCAGCTCATCCCCGGGGGCTTGGCAGAAAGTGGAGAAGAAAGTCAAAAGGTGTTTGCCAAAATCACCACACAGCCCTCACCCCCTCCACACACACCGTTAACCCCTCCTGCTTCTCTGCTGTCACTTGAGTGCCCCAAAGGGAGAAACCTCTGGGAAGGTCACCCCCTTCCCAGCTCAGCACCTGGGCTGCCACAGCGCCTCATTGCCATCGTCCTGCCGCCGCAGGTTCCGATGCTAACTTTGCTTCGCTTTGGGCAGTCCTCAGGATGCGGTGAAGCTTTCATTGTTTTAGGCAGGGTGCAACAGGGAGCCCCCTATGTTTCTATAGCAACCAAATACAAAAGGAAATTGAGCAAACACCCTAGGATAATGCTGCAGAGCCTCGCGGATCTAAAATAAGACATCTGCTAATGAGCTCCAAATTAGAGACTTAATATCTTTTTCAGTGCGGCGGGGGGAGCCGGGGGGGGGGGGGGGGGAGGGGGGGGAGAAGACAGATTTTTGGACTGCCATTGTTCAAGACAATGTGTCCAACTTATCTCAGCATCTCCCAGTGCACAATAGTAGAGGCATCCAGAGCTGACTTGCCAGCGATTTTCGTGGCCAATTGTCAAAGCAACTTTGCTAAAATGTCACACTCTGGGAAGCATCCCACTGATAGCAATCAGGGGCTGCAAATAAATGCTAGCAGTGGCCAGTTTCTAGGTTACTGCATTCTTCAGAGTGGCAGAGCTCTCCCTCTTTCCCCCCCTTCTCCCCCCCCACCTCCCTCTGAGCAGACAGATGTTTGGCAGAACAATGCTTCAGTAGAATTTCCATGGATTTTATCAACTTCCTAAAAAGCCAGGAATTTAACACCGAAGTCTGCCTGCAATTGGAGAAGAGAGGAAAGATACATGCGAGCGGGGGGGGGAAAGATACATGGAACTCATTTAGTAGATGGGGGAGGAGGGGAGAGGATGGATTGCATCCTGCAAGCAGAACGCACACTGGTTCCCTGACCCAGCTCCTGAACCCAGGAGATATCTTCTCCAGCTATGCATCAATATCCACCTGCATCAGAGCCTTCAGTTAACATTCTTTCCTACCAGGACATCAAGTTAATAACAATAATAGTAGTAGTAGTAATAATAATAATAATAATAATAATAATAATAATAATAAATAATAGAAGAGGGGAAAGAAGAAAGAGAGGAGGAAAAGACAGGGGGAGAAAAAGACAGGGGGAGAAAAAGACAGGGGGAGAAAAAGACCAGGGGGGAGAAAAAGACAGGGGGAGAAAAGAAGGGAGAAAAGGGGAAAAAGAAGGGGGGGGAAAGAAGAGGGGTGAAAGGAAGGGGGTAAAAATGAAGAAAAACAATTTCATAGACTCTTAGCATGTTAATAGTTGGAAGAGATCTCTAGGGATCATCCGGTCCAACCCCCGTGCCAAAGCGGGATCACCTAGAGAAGGGGGGGAAAAAAAGGGGGCGGGGGGGAAGGAAGAAAAAAAAAGACACATAAAGGGAAAAAGAAGAAGGAGAAAGGAAAGAGAAAGGAGAAAGGGAAAGAGAAAAAGAAAAAGAAAGGGGAAAGGGAAAAAGAAAGGGGAAGGGGAAAAAAGAAAGGGGAAGGGGGAAAAAAGAAAGGGGAAGGGGAAAAAAGAAAGGGGAAGGGGAAAAAAGAAAGGGGAAGGGGAAAAAAGAAAGGGGAAGGGGAAAAAAGAAAGGGGAAGGGGAAAAAAAGAAAAGGGAAGGGGAAAAAAGAAAGGGGAAAGGGGAAAAGGAAAAGAAAGGGGAAGGGGAAAAAAGAAAGGGAAGGGGAAAAAAGAAGGGGAAGGGGAAAAAAGAAAGGGGAAGGGGAAAAAAGAAAGGGGAAGGGGAAAAAGAAAGGGGAAGGGGAAAAAAGAAAGGGGAAGTGGGAAAAAAGAAAGGGGGAAGGGGAAAAAAGAAAGGGGAAGGGGGAAAAAAAGAAAGGGGAAGGGAAAAAAGAAAGGGGAAGGGGAAAAAGAAAGGGGAAGGGGGAAAAAGAAAGGGGAAGGGGAAAAAGAAAGGGGAAGGGGGAAAAAAGAAAGGGGAAGGGGAAAAAGAAAGGGGGAAGGGGAAAAAAGAAAGGGGAAGGGGAAAAGAAAGGGAAGGGAAAAAGAAAGGGGAAGGGGAAAAAAGGGGAAGGGAAAAAAGGGGAAGGGGAAAAAGAAAGGAGAGGGGAAAAAGAAAGGAGAAGGGAAAAAGAAAGGAGAGGGGAAAAAATAAAGGAGAGGGGAAAAAATAAAGGAGAGGGAAAAAAGAAAGGAGAAGGGAAGAAAGAAAGGAGAAGAGAAGAGAAGAAAGAAATGAGAAGGGGAAAAGGAAGGAGAAGGGAAAAAAGGAAGGAAGGAGGGAAAAAGGAAGGAGAAGGGGAAAAAGGAAGGAGAAGGGGAAAAAGGAAGGAGAAGGGGAAAAAGGAAGGAGAAAGGGGATAAAAAGAAAGGGAAAAAAGGAAGGGAGGAAAGGAAAAAAGGAAGGAGAAAGGAAAAAAGGAAGGAGAAAGGAAAAAAGGAAAGAGAAAGGAAAAAAGGAAGGAGAAAGGAAAAAAAAGGAAGGGAGAAAGGAAAAAAGGAAGGAGAAAGGAAAAAAGGAAGGAGAAAGGAAAAAAGGAAGGAGAAAGGAAAAAAAGGAAGGAGAAAAGGAAAAAGGAAGGAGAAAGGAAAAAAAGGAAGGAGAAAAGGAAAAAGGAAGAGAAGGAAAAAAGAAGAGAAAGGAGAAAAGGGAAGTAAAAAGAATAAAGGAGGAGAAAGTAAAAGGAAGAAAAGTAAAAAAGAGGGTGAGAGATGGGGGGGGGGGGGGGGGGGGGGG